>NC_139159.1:9118613-9749359 GCF_964270905.1 Leucopleurus acutus | reverse complement strand
ATAAGTCAAGGATGGACACACTACCAAAACTGAATGAATCAGACCAAGTGAGACAATTCTAGATGCTTTTAGGAAAGCCAACTGTAATGGTTAATTTTATGTATCAACTTGATTCGTATAAGGGATGCCAAGGTATTTGGTCAAACATTATTTGGGTGTGTCAATGAGAATAATTCTGGATGAGATTCACATTGAATTGGTAGACTGAATAAATCAGACTGCTCTCCTTAAGGTGGGTGGGCCTCATCCAATCAGTTAAAGGTCTCAATTGAACAGAAAGGTTGACCCTCCTCCAGTAAGAGAGACTCCTTTCTGCCTGACTGCCCCTTTGAACTGGGATAACAGCTTTTTTCTTGCCTTCAGACTCAAACTGAAATGCCAGCTCTTCCTGAGTCTCAAGCCTGCTGGCCTGTGGATGGGAATGAAACCATCATTTCTCCTGGTGCTCCAGCTTGCTACTGCACCCTGCAGATCTTGGGACTTACCTGCCTCTTGTCTCGTGAGCCAATTCATATGTGTATGAATCGTTTCTCTGGAGAATCTTAATACACCAACTATCCAAGATGGATCTTTTATAGATATATTGTTATTGTCAGACACACAGATAATTTTTCTGAAAATAAAGCCAACACAGCAGAAAACTGCACTGACAGGCAGAGAGAGAAAAAAAAAATCCTGTGGTCTTTCCTTGAGCCCTTGGTCGAGCAAAATTTGAAACCAACTCTATCCCTGGGTTTTTTCTGTTACACAGCAGAATAAACTCCCTTTTTGCTTAAAGGGCCTTTCTATGTCTTGTAACAAGAATTTTAACTGATAGCTCATTTCATCCAAATTGGGGATAAATAAATACAAAGCAATACATACAATCATCCAGAAAGAAGTAAATGGAAACACGGAGACACACAGTAAATGGAAAAAGTTTACACAGAGTCACATTTAAACCAAGTATGCAAAAGTACATGTAATTAGCTTCTGGGGAAAGGTCCAAATTCAGGACCTTCCTAATGGCTAATAGTTAATAGTTGTGAAATTTATAATTTCCATTAAAATAAAGAAGATTAATTGCATAGGAAGACCCCAGTTTCCTGATTCAAGAAAGGAAACCAAATATAACATTAAGAGAGTCATCAAATCACAAGGAAAGAGAGCAAAATAGGAAGAAAGGAATGGAAAAGAATTACAAAAACAACCAGAAAACAATTAATAAAATGACAATAGGTATATATTTATCAATAAAGATCCAAGAATTTTATATTATAGAGCATGTCTTAAATCACAGTATTTTGGAAACTTTTCAAATAATATAGGACTTCTCATAATATATAGCATTCACAGAATAGCTAACTTTTAACAATGTAATTCCTTAGAGAACTCTAAAAAATAAATTGGTTGAAAATATACCTCTGTAAAAATGAATAATTTGATAAGATCATTGGATATAAGCCAATTAAATGCTGGAGGACGTCTGCTAAAAATGATAATTTGTGATCTGAAGTTGTTGAATGATGCATGTTCATTCTTTAAGACAATTTGATAGCAAAATCAATTGTCTGTAACCTAACATGTGAAAGAAAACCCATACCAGTGATATAAAGAATACTTACCTTTTTATTCTAAAAAGCATTAAATCTATTTCATCCACAAGCGATTTCAATTCATTACAATATCAGGATAATAAAGAGGAAAACATATGCCCATTATACACTAGCATATTTTCAATGAGGATATTATCAGGTGGGAGAATGGCAACAACTGACTCATTTGTGAATGTAGTTTCTTTGTGAGCCTCAGTATGAGAAGTTTATGTTGATTTTATATGACTTAGTCTAGTTAAAAAACTACTACAGATCACAGGACAGAGGCCTAAATAAAGTTTTTATAGGAATATAGCCACACCCATTCTTTTATGTTTTATTTATGCTGCTTTGGGGCTCCAGTAGCAGATTTGAGTGGCAGAGACACAGACTGTATGGCAGTAAGAATAAAACATTTACTATGTGTCCCTTTAAGAAAAAGTTTGTGTACTTGGGACTTAGTTGATAACTGAGGACTGCCCCTGGGTCCAAGTGCACTATTTTCAAATCTTAGATACTTTTATTTACAAAATTACAATGTGAAATTGTGGGTAAAAACTGTCAATATTGAATGAGTAAAACTTAAAGCCTAGTTGTTCATCATGTAGAATACTGGCCCAAGGAACACAGATTTGAAATTAGTTAGGAAGGAAACTAGCACAGAATTTAGAAGACATGCCTATTTAATCAGTGGACCTATAACATCAGGTAAAGTAGAAGATTACCTTTTCAAAACTGAACAGATTAATTAAGGGACTGGCAGGATGAAAATAGAGGATTACTTGCTAAAAAATGAATAATGAACCTATAACATAGGGTGAAGTAGACTACTATTTAAAAAATGAAGAGATTACTCAATGAGCACATTCAGATGGGACTAAAATCAGACCCCACAGTTTGCAAATAAACCATAAAAACTGCAGGGAACTTAAAGTCTTCAGGAGGTATTCTATTTAATTTAAACTCTTTAATCAACTATTCTAAATGAACAACTACTATTTACAGTAATAAAACCTGAAAAAAATTTGGAGACTACAAAGGTCAAGCAATTCTCAAAGTAACTTCCTTTGTTGTATTTTATGAGGGTTCACTTAATACATGTGCTTACTATCTCAGAGTTGTGGGACCATCCTTCCTAAGAAAACTCAGGATCTGGTATAAATACTAGAAATAAAAGAGTAAGTATCTGTAGGGTAAAGTAAGAAAGAGCAAAAGAAAAGATAAATGTGCTCCAAAGAAATGGGATAAAATCAACATCTCTTAGCATGAATGTTGCAGGCCAAAACTCATCTCATTTATGCTTGAAGAGAGAATATACCACACCTGTCATCTCTCTGCTTACTAAGCAGGAAATGAAGCTGGCCAGCTAACACATATGAACTCTGTTCACAGAGCCCAAAATCAACTTTCTACTCACAGCAGAGGCCTGTTTAGGAAAAGGCCTACACAATGACAGAAGAACGCATGCTAACCATCTATATTAATCAACCTAGTCCCTCATAAGTAATTTTAAATATGAATTAATAAAGAAGCACTGCCCAACATTTGAGGAAAATCAATAATGTGAAATAAAAATGAAAAGGTAAATAAAGAAAATGAATAAGTTTGAATGAAACAAGATTATGTGGGAGAACAGAAGAAAACTTTTTTATATTTTTAATAATTAATTAATTGATTAATGAAAATGTATGATACCCAAGAAACAAAAACAGACTGCCATCTATTTTTTTTAAAAATCAAAGAACCAAATAAAGAGTTCTTAGAAGTAAAAATATGATTGGTTAAAAAAAAATAGAAATAGGAATAAATAAGTAAGGTATCTTCCAAGCATCAAACAAAAAAAGACAAAAAGGTAGAAATATAGAAAAACTTGACTGTCATATAAGATGGGATGAAAGGAAAAAACTTCAGAAAGAAAATAGGAGGGAGTAATCAAAGATATAGTAGAAGAAAAATATCCCAGAGCTGAAGAAAATTACTAGATAAGAATGGTACCACAAAGATTATTGAAAAAGTCTTAATACCTAGACACATTCTAATAAAATTTTAAGTACTCCCAAGATAAAGAGAAAACCCTAGAAGCTTCCAGAAAATGAAAACAAAAGCAAGCAAGATTCATATTGCTACCAAATATCTCATTCAAAATACTGGATGCTAGAAGAAATGGAACAATATCTTCAAGGTTCTGAGAAGGGGATTAATATCGACCCTAGAATTTTACACAAACTATTAATAACATGTGATGACAAAATAAGTGCATTTTCAAACACGAAAAAACTATGAAAGCTTTTCACAGATATATCTAATATGAAAAATAATACTTCAGAGGCAACTGAGCAATATTCAAATCAATGATTCAAAAAACACTGACAGCTAAAGACATCACACACACACACACACACACACACACAACAGAAGGAATTGGGAAAGAAAATGACAAAATTTTGAACATTTCCTTTTCTGTGGTTGATAGCTTTCTTCTTCGTTGTTCATTGATACAGTATTTAAAACTAACCTAAAGACAAAGTCTAGAATTCTTAACTATAGTGATAATATTGAGTAGAAACAATAATATCATTTTATATAGACATGAATCAAAAGATAGTATCTGAAGTTAATTAAGAAATACTGGTTTAAGTGTAACATCTAAAGTTATAAATGTATATGAATAAAAATAATTATATATAATTATATATAGTAAATTAAAATTATGAGTAAGGAGAAGGGTGTGAGAGTAATAGAATTAAGTCAATTTCTCCTTTTCATACTGGGGTAAAAACAGATGCTATGCTAAGTTGCTGAATACAGAAAGAAATATAAGATTTAAACACTAACAATAAGAATTATGAAAAGTGGTTATATCTGAAAAGTGGAACTGGAGTTGAATGATATCATGGGATATTTTTAATTTCATACTCTTTTGCATTGTTTAAATTTTTGCCATGGGCATATATTACTGTAATAATATTAGTAATAATAAAAAATAATTATCCCAAGTACTAACCATGATATGGATTTCTAGCACCTCACTCACCATATTCAAATATGGAAAATACAATCCCAGAATCTATATGTATTCCCAGATATGAGTGCCTAAAACATCATAGAAGGTTTTGAGATTTTTAGAAGAAATAATATTTTTATAGTATAATTTAAATATGATAAGAATTCAGGTGGGACCTCCTGAGTTCCATCTTGTTTACCGCATAGGTAACTTTACCAGTGTAGTTTTTAACTTCCCATCAGTTTTTGTCAAGCCAAGAATTAAAACCCTGTGAAGTAGGAGCATCAGTTCCTCTTTTGAGGCAACCAAGACAGCATTCAGTAGATCCTAGGACACCAAATAATCACCAATAAAATTCAAAAGTCCCAACCATTTCATTCTTCTTAGCCCTTTAATCCTAATAGTCCAATTATGAGTACAAACAGGCCCTAGGTTGAAGCTAATGTAAGAGGAAATTGATCACTTTCTAACCAGTTCATAGAATCCTTCTTAAGTGTAGCAATAAGCACAGAGGAGATAATTATAGTTCCGTTTTGCAGATTTCCCCTAGGGCTCTGCTATGCACTTCCATTCAGCAAGACCAGTTTCTCTTAGTAAAGAATTATTCATTCATATGTATTCAACTCACCAAAGGAGAACAGTCCCAGAAATGCAATCTCCTCCTTCTGCATTGGCTCCCAGTAGAACTCTACCAAGCCTACTCCCAGACCAGTCATTCAGATGTCCAGAGACAAGTATCTCTACCATGGAGATGCCTAAAGTAAAGAACAGTTGAAAGATTACCTAGCCTGTGTGAACCACGTACAATTTCAGGAAATGCATCAGGATTTTTCCATGAGACACAACATCAAGTAGTTCTGAGAATGAACAGAATGGCAGTAGTTTGCTTGCTTTTATGTTTCCTTCTAACATTTTGCCCTCAAAACAAAAGGTTTAAAATCATGGCTATAAAAACAGGTTATTAAAATTGAGATGCTCTTTAAACCTAGCAGGAAAGCTGACTCCTCCAGATTCTTATACATGGAACCCCAACCAACAACATTTCAGGGAAGAAATTTTAATGAGTGGCAATTTTCAGGAAATCTAATGAGAAGAATACAACTTTTTTCTTATGATATAGTAGCTCTAACACTGCACCTGTTGTGGGTGACTTGGCCCAAATAAAAAGGGGCAAGCTCATCAAAACAAGATGTATTATATGTAACTATTTGGGACAGTATACTTTCTTTGTTTTTTACAACATAATACTCAGACTGGAGTGTGTCTCATGGTGATTTATACAGAAAGACTTCACGCAGGGAAAGGGAGGTCAAGAAATGGATGGAACTAGTAGTTACACTAATGTATATATTGATATTTCTCAAAACTCATCTAATTGTACTCCTAAGAGCTGTGCATTTACAGCGTATAAAGTTTACCTCAATTTAAGAAGAAAGACGTTGAGTCATCCTGACGTTTTAAGACCCCAGGAAGGTGAGGGCTTAGAAAGGCATTGTTTTACCTGAGCAGTCCTCTTTTTGCACAGTTCCAGTATGTATGAATTTCAGTTACCACGGTTCAGTTAAATAACAGCAGTTCCCTGACATATTCAAATTTCAGTTGCCACAATAGACTACCTAATTGCATAAAGTGCAAACTTCATTGTTAGCCCTTCAGTCCACAGATCACTATGTAAATAATGGATGTACTCATGATTGATGACCCATCATGTCACTTCTTTCAAAGTCTGTTGGTGACTGGTCACTGAGCATCTGTTATTCAGTTCACACAAGCTTGTAGTTGTGTTGCTTCCTTGTCTTTTAGTGGTAAACCCTTAAGACATTTTATGAAAATGAATACTTAAAAGAGAGAATTAGCCAATAAAATGAAAGTGCAGCAAAGAAACAAAAAGTGGTAACACTTGGAAGTGAAATTCGAATCAAACGTCTATTAAAAAAAAAAAGGAGCTGACTGGGAATATTGACACTGCTGCCCTTCACGAGACCCTAGATATACAGCTGGAGGAACTTAGTGAAGGCCAACAACTTACCCCCATGAATGATAAAAGCACTTGTGACAAAAAAGATAAAGGTGTCACAGAGGAAGTGACACCAGGAAAAATGTTCACATTAAAGGAATTCTCAGAGATATTTCATGACATTGAAAGCACAACAGTTAAAATGCTGGGAGGTGGTCCAAAGGAGTGTGACAATTCCCAAAGCATAGAAGAGATGCTCACTCCATACCATAAGTTATATGACAAGAAGAAGGCAACCACCTTTCAATCTATTTTTCTTAAGTTTTTTACAAAGAAATAATATACCTTAATTCTCAATGTTTCTAATGTTTTAAATTACAGTGTCATAAATAAATATTAACTTTACTATTTTTTATTTTGTTATGCATTTCCAATCAGTAGTATGATAGTTTTTAATTTTTTTCACATTTTGAAGGGTAGAAGAACAATTGTAATTTTTTCATTGATTTTTAATTTTTTTTAATTTCATTGTGGTAAGAACACTTAAGATGAGATCTACCCCCTTAACAAATTTTTACGTTTGCATTACAGTTGACCCTTGAACAATGCAGGGTTAAGGGCACCAGCCCCCTGCAGTCGAAAATCCACATATAACTTTTGACTCCCCCTAAACTTAACTACTAATAGTCTATGTTGACTGGAAGCCTTACCAATAATATAAACAGTCGATTAATACATATTTTGAATTATACGTACATGTATCATATACGGTATTATTATGACAAAGTAAGCTAGAAAAAAGAAAATGTTATTAAGAAAATCAAAATTAAGAGAAAATACATTTACAGTACTATACTGTATTTATTGATACCGTAAGTTTATGTCATCTGTTTGCAAGATGAATCATCTGTCTGTCACTATCTACATTAATATTGTCTTATATGATACAAAACATTATATGCTCTATGTATTACTAACACTCGACATCAAAAATGAAAAGATAATGTGAAAAAGAAATTCATATTTATTTATAGGTATACCAATTCATGCACTGATAACAGCATTTGTAGCAGCAGTATAATTGCTTTATGATAGCATACTGTAATCAATATAATTGTTTCACAGTAGCCTAGCTATACCTAATGAATGAATTATTATAATATTTTTATGGCATAAAGTATTACAGTCATATTCATAATACAGGTATTGGAAACTGTTACACTTTTTAAAAAACTTATCTGTCATCATAAGCTGATACACAGTTTCTCCAATTATAAGGGAGAGAGGCACACTATACAAAAATGTTTCAAAAATTCTTTGAAAGCAAAGTTATGAAACAGTAAGGAAACTAACAGGTTATTAACTTTATATTAAATATCTCTCACCTTATGCCTACATAAGGATAGACTAGTATCTACATATATATTATGCATTCATGACATACCTGACTTTTCTCAATATTTCTAGGCTATGTGGTTTGTCTATGATTTTTTTCAAATTGTCTCAAATCTCCAAAAAATTTTCCAATATATTTATTGAAAAAAATCCAGGTATGAGTGGACCCATACAGTACAAACCCATGTTGTTCAAGGGTCAACTGAATAGTACTGATGACTACAGGTACAACGTTGTACAGCGGATCTTTAGTATTTACTCATCCTGCTTAACTTTATGCTCATTGATTAACAAGTCCCCATTTCTCCCTCCCCCCAGCCCCTGGCAACCACCATTCTACTCTTTGAGTCTACGATCTTGACTATTTTAGATACCTCATACAAGTAGAATCATGCAGTATCTGTCTTCCTCTGATAGCTTATTTCACTTAGCATAATGCCCTCAAGGTTCATCTATATTGTCACATATCGTAGAATTTCCTTCCTTTTTAAGACCAAATAATAAGCATTGTATGTATATACCACATCTTCTTTATCCATACATACATCAGTGGACCTTTAGGTTTCCACATCTTGGCTACTGCGGATAGTGATGCAATGAACATGTGAGTGCTAATATGTCTTCAAGAATCTGATTTCAATTCTTTCAGATAAATACCCAGAAATGAGACTGCTGGATCATATGGTAATTCTATTTTAATTTTTTGAGAAATGTCCTTTCTATTTTCCACAGCATCAGCACCATTTCACATTCCCACCAACATGCTGTGAGGATTCCAATTTCTCTTCATTCTAGCCAACACTTATTGTCCTTTATTTTAATAACAGCCATCCTGACAGGAGTGATGTGATATCTCATTGTGATTTAGATTTGCTCTTCCCTGACGATTAGTGACATTGAACATTTTTTCATATACCTGTTGCCCATTTGGAGGTGAGAGACACATACTAAAAACTATAAAACACTGATGAAAGAAATTAAAGAAGACACAAACAAATGAAAAGACATGTCTTGTTCATGGATTGGAAGACTTAATATTTTTAAAATGCCCTTACTGCCCAAAGTGGTCTAGAGATTCAATGGAATCCTTATCAAAATCCCAATGGCATTTTCTACAGAAATAGGAAAAACAATTCCATAAATTCAAATGGAACCACAAAAGACCACAAATAGCCAAATCAATCTTAAGAAAGAAAAACACAGCTGGAAGCATCACATTTCCTGATTTCAAAATATATTACAAAACTATAGTAATCAAAACGGTATGGCCCAGGCATAAAGCCAGCCATATGTGAAACAGAATACAGAGCCCAGAAATAAATCCTTGCATTTATGGTCAACTGATCTTCAACAATGGTGCCAAGAATCCAGTATGGGAAAAGGACAGTCTCTTCAGTAAATGATGTTGGGAAAACTGGATATCCACAGGCAAAAGAATGAAATTGGACACCTATACACAAAAGCAACTCAAAACGGATTGATTTAAACCTAAGATCTGAAACTGTAAAACTAGAAGAAGACATAAGGGAAAAAAGCTTCATGACATGAAGTCTTTCCAATGACCTCACAGATATGACAGCAGAAGTATAAGTAACAAAAACAAACCAGTGGGACAACATGAAACTATAAAGCTTCTGCAAAGCAAGGGAAACAATCAACAGACTCAAAATACAACATATGGAAACACAGAGAAGGAAAACCAGAGTCCTGCCTCCTTTCAATACTGCTGTTTTCCACAACCCTGCACCATGTTGGAAATATTCTGTTCAGGACCTCTTCTAGACTCCTAGTGCCTAGAGTTTTAGTCACCTGGGGAAGCAGACCACATGCCACAAGCCCTGATGTTTTCCACCTACACCATATCTACCTGAAAGTTCCTCAATTATCACTCTCACCTCAACATTCAACCCTAAGTATTGGGATTGAGTAAAACTCTGGTACCTGCCCTACTCTCTCATCTGACTTCCTTTACTTCTCATTATCTCTCAGGTTAGACTCAGGCTTATCTTTATACAATAATATCCTTTTGCTAGGAGAACAGGTCTTTCAGTGAAGAATTCCAGGATAAAGTTTTATTTTCTCTACACTCAGGGAAGAAAATAACCAATCAAAGACCACCAACCTTGACTGTCGGTATGCTATAGAAATCTCTAAACAAAGCCCAGATTTTAAGACAATCCTGTTGCAAAGTCCTCTATTGGATATTTTATTGTGACTATTAATGCCTTCTCTTTGTATCCCAGTGGTAGCATTCCCAACATCCACCCCAACCGCTACTTCTACCTCATACTCACCTCTAGTAAGATGGAGGGCTCTATTTGAATATGGAGATCATCTCATGATAATGCAAAAGAAAGGGGACATTAATGTGCTTCAAGTATTATTTCCCTTAAATGAAATAGATGTGATGATGAGAAACTCCCCCATGCCAACAGCACATGAGCACTGTCTACAAGAAGATGGCTGTGGCCCAGAAAAGGGTTGTTGGCTTGTGAGTTCCCTGAGAGGACCATGACTTTATGTGCATATCACTAGAAAAAAGGGGATATCAACTGAATGCAGCCAAAAGGGCAGTTTAAAAAAAGGAGTTTGGGACTTCCCTGGTGGTGCAGTGGTTAAGAATCCGTCTGCCAATGCAGGGGACACAGGTTCGAGCCCTGGTCCGGTAAGATCCCACATGCTGCGGAGCAACTAAGCCCATGCACCACCGTTACTGAGCCTGTGCTCTAGAGCCCGCAAGCCACAACTCCTGAGCCCATGTGCCACAACTACTGAAGTCCACGTGCCTAGAGCCCATGCTCTGCCACAAGAGAAGCCACCGCAATGAGAAGTCCACGCACCGCAACAAAGACCCAACGCAGCCAAAAATTAATTAATTAATTATTGAAAAAAAAGGAGTTCAAGGAGACTTCCAGACTTCCCTTGTAAGGAAGTTTGTCCTTGCTGCTTCCATTTTGCAGAGCTACTATTACATAAACAAATTATGAGAAATAGTTAAAATCTTAGAAAAGTTTAAAATTAAAATTTATACATATATAAAAACCAATGAAGGCTAAAAAATTAATTTAAAATTTGAAAGAAAAAAGAAAATAATTAACAATGGGGAAAAGAAGAAAAAAGATTAAAATTTTAAAAGGCTAAAATGAGTAAGGTTAACCAAAGGAAATAAGAAATATAAAACTATCAAAAATCAGGAGCAAATAAAAGTCATCAAGTGAAAAATTTTAACTAAAGGAAGGAAAAGTAACTTTAAACTTAAGAGAAAACAGAAATTTGCAAAAATAATTTGCCATGCTGGGTTACATGGCACAGATGCCCCCATCGAACTGAAGGAGTTTCTCGCCCAGGTCCTGGGAAAGCTGTCTGTCAACCTCTCAGCTTCAGCCCTCTCAGATGTTTTCTTCTACTGAAGAGAGCCACTGTGCCCTAAGACAGCCACATCCATCGTGGGGATATAAATCACTGTGGGGAGACAAAGCCCAGGCAGATCCAGTCATGCCAACTTGAGACAATTCTAACCAGCCATCCCAGCTTCAGAGCTCATCATGAACACGTTTAGTCATTGGTAACACACATGAGCTTTAGGCAATGTGGATTTAGGGGTCTACTAATTCAAAAACAATTTAGGGCTATAGAGGTCTAGGATATCTTGAAAAATCCCCTGAAAGTAAGGGACAAATTACCGAATATCCCACAACAAAGAAGGAAACACTATGCCTGATAAAACTTTTTGTGTTCTTGAGGCATGTTGCACCTGAAAATACAGCTGCCAAATGCCATGCAACACAGATAGCTGCCGGATTTGAGGGACCCAGAGCAAGAAAAATCTCTCCAGCAAGTTTAGGGTGACGTACTAGCAGCCCTGATACATGAGCTATGCAACCCAGAAGACCCTATGGTGTTAGATGTAACAATGCTGGGGAAGGGTACCATGTGGAGTTTTTGGCAAGTCCTCATGGGAGAATTACAACATAGACCCCCTAGCGTTCTGAAGCAAGGCTGTGCAATCTTCAGCAGAAAATGTACACCTTTTGAAAAATAGTTCTTGATATGCTGATTGAATCCTGATAGGGACAGAATGTTTAACTATAGGAGAACAAGTCACCTTGCAGCCTGAATTGCCCATCATGAGTTGGATTCTATTAGATCTACCAAGTCATAAAGTCAGACTGGCCCAGCAGCAATCCATTGTGAAACTGAAGTGGTATAACTGGGATTGAGCATAAGCAGGATATAAGGCCAAAAGCAGCCTGATAGGCAGATAGCCCAGAACCCCATGTGTCCACCACAGTGGTCCCTTCCTCAGCCCATAACAATGGTTGCATTTGCGGAGAGGACTGAAGAATGAGAAGACAATGAAACACGTTGTTATTCTTGAGTAAGTCAGCTCAGTATTTAGATTCAAGCTGAAAATGGATGGCAGCTGCACTACAGCCTTACTGAGAAGTACCCTTAAAGGACAGAGCTCAGGGGAAATCCTCCAAGTGGGCATATTCTGAGGCAGTGCATTTGATCAACCACTTAGAGTGGAAGGAAGAGTGGCCTGAGGTTAGCCCAGCATTTACGTGAACTTGTGGGCAGTGGCAAATGCCTCAAATGATTGGACAGTTGTCTAGAAAGAAACAGATTGGAAGATCATGGACTAGGAAATCTAAGGTAGAGGCATGTGAGGTACCAAACAGGAGAAGACACAAAGTATGAAGATCTTTGTATCATGCATGTTAACAGCCATCAGAGAGTATCCCAGCATGGATGAAATGCCAAAAAACCTAAAGGACACAAAGACTTAGCAAACTGACATCAGTCAGTCTCTGACATGTATGAATAAACAGCTGATACTACCCACAGGCCCAAGAGTATGGGTTCCCACTTATCAGTGCTACTGTAGCTTTTCCAGCTACTGTACGTCTAAACTGTCAGTAACAGATACTAATGCAGAGGCTAGGATAATCTAGAACAGATAATAGAGGAAAGAAATAAACATCAGTTGTGTACTCAAAACCAGATGTATCATCAGGGTCCACTACCTTTTCCTTACATGTTTTGAATAGGTTCCCTCAAGAAAAGAGACCTAACAAACTCCTGGAAGAGCTACTCAAGAACTTAACTGGTAGATACAAGTAGTGTCTTCACGTAAGTTCTTGAAGAAGCTCCTCCAGGAGTTTGGCAGGTCTCTCTTCTTGTTATTGAGTCCTGTGCCTTAGTACTAAGTTGCGAACCACCCAGATCCCCCATTACAGACTGAAAGATTTATTCCACCTAGCTGTAGGAAAGATTGTTGGCAAATAGCTTCCAGATGTCAGCCCTCTGGGGAACTGTAAGTTCCCCAGGAACACCTGCCTTAGTGTTTCCCACGGGTATCCTGTATTCCATAACTCATGTATATGACTGGTATAAAGATCCAGCCAGCTTGCCTCAACTTGGGACAACCCTGAAGGATCATCCCAGATCTTCTTTTTTTTTGTTCTACTTTTCAGTGATTGGTACCAAGACATAAAACTGAAAGTCATCTTTTAGGCTTTCCTGACCCTCATCTTCAACATCCAATGAGTCCTTCCTGTCTACCAGACCCCATACCGAGTGCTTTACCTGCGTTGTCTCCTTTATACCTCGCCACTGCCCTCTGAGACAGTGACTGCTCTTACCTCCATCTACAGGTAAGAAAATTCCAGTTTAGAGGTAAGAAGTAAATTTCCAAAGTCACACAGCAAGTAAATGGAGAAAACAGTTTCAGACTATCTGCTCTAGAACCAAATCCTGAGCCAAATCTCTGTATGCTTTTGCATCAGAAAAGCCAACACGTTCCTATTTTTAACTTTGCATCCTCACCCAGTCCCTTTGGGAAAGGAATATTAATTATCCAGAAGCAATTTTAGAGAAAATGTTCCTGCTTGCCACAAGGAACAGAAGTTCATTCAGGTTACCTCATCTCATGCATGGTTAACATGATACATACGCTGTCTAATAACAGGATCTCTTAGACTCTAGAAAGAGACATACAATAAGACCTTTGGAAGAGAAAGAAATTAGGGACAAAATGAATATTTAGGATCCAAGAAACTCCAAAAGCCAGCTTATCTTGATGCTTTTCAGCTACAGTTTGTTGATACTTCCTCTAGCATTTATCAGTTGGCATGGCTTAGTTCTTTCTCTGATTTTTCTTCTTTCTGGGTGTATCTCTCCACTTATACTTCTACTAACTCCTCTATCCCCTCCCCATATCTCCAGGTCAGACTCCTGAGGGAGTAAAGTCATATTTGAGTAGAGCTTTCAAGTCAAGACTTCTTGAATGCTTTTGACTGCCTGCAATTGCGTGCCCTTGGGAAGTTCCAGTTCAATAAAATGTGGCCAGGGTAGGAAAGACTGGACATTGCCGATATAGGAAATGACCACCTATGCCTAAAGACGTTCTGAGAAAGGTGCCTTCAGCCAGCAATGGACAGTAGGAAAGTTTCCCTTTGAAGGAGATCGACAAAGCAGGCCTTTTCAGCTTTGACGATCCAGTATGTTGTGGAAGACTTGTCAGGGATAGAACACACATTTAACACTTTACCACTAGAGTAAGGCTTTTCCCCACCCATTAGAAGAAATGACATATTTCTCTCTGCTATAATCCCTACTAGTTGCTGCTTCAATGTGTGAGACAGGCCAGGACTTCAAATGTGTTTCTTATGGGAGTTTATGGCATGTGATGACTGAAAGAGTGGGTCTTACTATGAAAGAGGCAATGGGAATGGAGAAGAGCATAAGCCAGAGATATTTTATAGTAGGTAAAAATTAAGGTGCTAAAGACAATGAGAGAAGGAGTGGAATCAATGGCAGGAGAGATGCCAACTATGACATGAAGATTGGTGATTTTAGGGACTATGGGGCCTGTAGTTAAGGCAAGAAGTACAGGTGGAGCAGAGGATTTTTTTTATGGGGAGAAGACGACATATGACACATTTGATTTCGAACATGTTGCATTTGAATTTTCTTCAAGTGATCCATGTGGAACTTTCCAGAAGGAAGTATAAATCTGGATTTGGAGCTTAGAATAGAGATTGGAAATGGTCATATACATTTGGCAGCATATGGTCCATTCTAGCCCTTCCACTTTGAATATTACTTTCAATAAAGGAAAACATGCCAAATAGAATGTGCATTTCTTTCTGTGATCCCCAAAACAGACGTTATCTCTTTTTTCTTATTGCTTGCAGCATACTGAATTTCCGAGAGAAAAAAAAATCCCCCAAGATTACATACTAAATGATTTCATTTGTATAACATTTTTGAAAAAACAAGAATATATAAAATTTTATAAATGAAGACCATGTTAATGGTTTCCAGAAGTTGGGCAGGGGCTACTGGAGGGAGGTGGGTGTGGTTTTAAAAGGGCACCATGAGGGAGTTTGCGGTGATGCAACTGTTGCGGATCTTGACTGTGGTGGTGGTTCCCATCAACATGCACATGTGATAAAATTACATATAACAAAACATACACACACACATAAGCACAGGCAAAACTGGGCAAATAGAAATGAAGACTGATGGACGGAGCAATGTTGATCTCCTGGCTGTGATATTGTATTCTTCATTTTCAAGACGTTATCACTGGAGAAAACTGGGTAAAGGGTAAGTGGGATCTCTGTATCATTTCTCATAACTGCATGTGAATCTACAACTATCTGAAAATAAAAAGTGTAATTTTTAAAAATAGAAATGTAAGATTATTTTGAGGAAAAAAAGTGTGCTTTCTCCTTATTTTTCCTCCATTTGCTTCCTTAACTTAGGAAACATTTGTGGCAAGCTGGTGGAGAAAACAGAATTTAAGGAGGAAAGAGTATCCCAAAGTCTAAGAATAACTTGCCCTCATTGGGATGGAGTAGGGTGAGGGAATTTGAGAAAAAAGTAAAGAGAGAAAGAGACTGAAGAGTTCTTAGCACTGGATGACTGAGACAAGAATACGTGATGTTTATTACGATGCTGGCTGCTGACCAAGGAATGCCCAAGAACAAGGGCCATTGTACAAAGCAATGCCAAAGTACCCCCAGCATTTTTATAAACCCAAACAAAGGGACAGGGTGGGCATCTAGTGAATAGTGTTATTTGAAGGAGGTGCTCTCCCACCTACATTTAGGGAATGATGTTAAACAGAGCCATGTTGAGACCCACCCCCTGCTCAGCGCAGCTACAATACCTCTCTGTTTCTTTAGCATTCATCTTAAGCCTAATAGAAAGTCTACATTTTTGTTTTTCCATCATCCTGTATGCTTTTTGTTATTTAAACCTCCTTTGGACATTAGTGGATTCCTTATAAGATTGGAGCTCAGCAGAGAGACTTCTTTGCAGCCACACTGATTTCTTTACACACCTCTAACTTTCATAGTGCGTGGGGATTATGAGTATTTTGTTTTCTGAAATTCTATTTGGGGGCCCTTCTACCAATCTTAAGCCACATTCTTCTCTATAATCACCCACCAATGAACGATACTTTCCTCGGATTTTGTTTCAGTTTGATTTCCTTGACACTAATTTATATGTCTGATGATTCTTGGAATTACTTTATTTTTTTTCCTTATTATGAAATCTGAGATTTCTTGTATTACTTCTGCATCACCAGCGAGTTCTTCCTTCCTGACAAGAACTGGTTCCAAAGTTCTGCATGTTACAACTTCTATCTTCTTGGAGAACAAAGTCTCATCAAGCCAATTGAAGAGTGTATCAAAACCATGCTTTTGGCAGAGTAAGGCTTTTCAGCAGATGTCTGAATAGTTCAAGTTTCCTATAACAACCAGATCATATCCCCGCACCTGCTTTATAATCCGTGTGAGAAATGCATCATTCCTCTCCCCTAACTGCCCAGCCATCCACAGTAGTGACATCACATGTTTCCTTCTCAGTGTACCCTTAACCAGATGTTCTCAACTGTGTTTCCAAAATTAGGCTTATTAACTTTCTTCTGTAGGAAACTTCGATACTCTCCAGCCATTTCTATTTCTATTTCTATTCTTCTTGTCAATGCTTAAGGTCACTTTCATTGCCATTTATGGTATTGGTGATTGTTATAAGCAGATGTGTATCAATCTGTGATAAAAATCTTCAGTTATTTTATTACTCTATGCAACAGTATGTAGTTACCTGTAATCATAAGTGTCAATCATGGCCTTCTTATTTACTTTTCCCCCAAGAGTCAATAAGTCCTCCCTCCTCTAAAGGAGAAAGCTATACCACAGCAGCAATTATTGATGATATCAAAATGTTACAGAGTTCTTTGAGGACATTTTCTTCTTTCCCCTCAATTTTCACTTTTTTTTTTTTTTTTTTTTTCCGGTACGCGGGCCTCTCACTGTTGTGGCCTCTGCCGTTGCGGAGCACAGGCTCTGGACGCGCAGGCTCAGCGGCCATGGCGCACGGGCTTAGTTGCTCCGCGGCATGTGGCATCTTCCTGGACCAGGGCACGAACCCGTGTCTCCTGCGTCGGCAGGCGGACTCTCAACTACTGCGCCACCAGGGAAGCCCTCAATTTTCACTTTTTAGATGCCTTTTCAAACAGGTTGGTGAGGCTCCTGTTAAATATGTTCTTTTCAGGCAATTGCCCAATGAGTCAGAATGGGCTGAATTTCATAAAATGGTAAGAAAAATCATTCTCATCTGAGTCATTATTCAACTTGTTTGACAGTGAGCATACAAATTTAAATAACAGAGAAAAAAACTTCACTTCTCCCTGTGGCGCTAAGTAACTGATTCTGAGAGGACCAATTGTATTATATGGTGAGGCAGGAATTTTTGTTTCTTCTGGCCGCACCACACAGCTTGCAGGATCTCAGTTCCCCAACCAAGAACTGAACCCAGGCCACGGCAGCAGTGAAGGTGCCGAATCCTAGCTACTAGACCACCAGGGAACTCCCCAGGAATTCTTAAATCAAAATGTTTTCATTGTTTTTAGCTCCCCTTTTGTGGGTTTTTTGCCTTTACATTTTGCAGCTTGCTTTATGAGTACCAGCATCATTGTACAAGCTCCTCACAGATGTTAATGGCCCAGAATGGTAAGCTTTTAGTATAATCTCCACTCAGAGCTTCTTCATATCATTCCAAAAGATATTCCCAAACATTCTAGTTCAATGATTGGTAATATAACACAAAGGGATTTGTAGAGTTTTGCTTGGGATGTTCCTATGCTTGTTTTAAACAACATTTAAAAGAAAAAGTTAAAAAAACTTTTCTGTTAGTACTCACAATTCCATAACAGGCATCTCCTTTGTCATGCAGCAGTAGGGGTGCAGGTTCTAAAATGAGAACATTGATGACATCCAGATAAGGGGGATTGTCTGCTTCCAGAGAGGAGAGTCCCCTTGGTGACCAATTTCTTCCCAAGAAAGTCATAGGACAAGTAGATGACAGGCAATCCACTAGCCTGAGTAATCAGGTAGCTAGTACGTATCAAATTAGCAGTCCAGGTCACCTGTTTTCACATGTGGCCAAAACACAAGCAGAGGAGAGAAGCAAAAAACAGAAAAATGTAAAGATCAGAAATAATGTAAACACAACCTAAATTGCAATGAATGAATGCCAGGAAAAGCATCAAAATCAACAGTGCAATGCAAGGTAAGAAATACAACCACAGGAGACAGAAGGATTGCAAGAGAAGAAAAAGGAAAAGGAAATATAAGGGTGCAAAATTACCAGGGAGAGGCAACAAAGCTACTGTAACCTAAGTTTAGAACATAACACTTTTTCAATATTTAATTAATATTATTTTTAACTGTATAAAGCAATAATAATTATGATGTTAATGGAATTTAAAGTATATTGTGACATGGAAGCAACCTAAATGTCCATCAACAGGTGAATGGATAAAGAAGATGTGATATAGATAGATAGATAGATAGATATAGATATAGATATAATGGAATATTAGCCATAAAAAAGAATGATATAATGCCATCTGCAGCAACATGGATAGACCTAGAGATTATCATATTAAGTGAAGTAAGTCACACAGAGAAAGACAAATAACATATGATATCACATGTGCAATCTAAAATATGATACAAATGAACTTATTTACAAAAGAGAAAGACTCACAGACATAGAAAACAAATTTACAGTTACCGAAGGGGAAAAGGGGTGGGGGAGGGATAAATTAAGAGTTTGGGACTTGCAGATACAAACTACTCTAGATAAAATAGATAAACAACAAGGTCCTACTGTATAGCACAGGGAACTATATTCAATATCTTGTAATAAACCATAATGGAAAAGAATATGAAAAAGCATATATTGTGAGGAAGAATGAAATGTACAAACATATGACAAAAGTTGCACAAATGATAGAGTGAAACTGATCTAAGATTCTTTCATATTTGGGAGAAAAGTAAAAGTTTTTATTAACATTAAAATTTGATGTCAAGAAACCTCACTAACTTCTAGGAGTAATCACTAGAACAATAGCAAACAAGTATAGATTCCAAATTAATAAGGCAGTGGTAAAAAAAATCAAATGATTTGAAAAAATACTCAGGTCAAATGGAAGAAAGGGAATAGAATCAGAGAATAGGCAAGACAAATAAAAAGCAGACTGATGGGAGGAGACCTTCAAGATGGCGGAGGAGTAAGACATGGAGATCACCTTCCTCCCCACAAATGCATCAGAAATACACCTACATGTGGAACAACTCCTACAGAAGACCTACTGAACGCTGGCAGAAGACCTCAGACTTCCCAAAAGGCAACAAATTTCCCATGTACCTGGGTAGGGCGAAAGAAAAAAGAAAAAACAGAGACAAAAGAATAGGGACAGGACCGTCCCCTCTGGGAGGGAGTTGTGAAGGAGGAAAGGTTTCCACACACTAGGAAGCCCCTTCACTGGCAGAGACGGGGGGTAGCAGGGGGGAAGCTTCGGAGCCACAGAGGAGAGTGCAGCAACAGGGGTGCAGAAGGCAAAGCGGAGAGATTCCCGCACAGAGGATTGGTGCCGACCAGCACTCACCAGCCCGAGAGGCTTGTCTGCTCCCCCGCCGGGGTGGGCGGGGCTGGGAGCTGAGGCTCGGGCTTCGGGCGGAGCGCAGGGTGAGGACTGGGGTTGGTGGCGTGAACACAGCCTGCAGGGGGTTAGTGCGCCACGGCTGGCCAGGAGGGAGCCCGGGGAAAAGTGTGGAGCTGCAGAAGAGGCAAGAGACCATTGTTTCAGGGTGCGCGAGGAGAGGGGATTCAGAGCACTGCCTAAACGAGCTCCAGAGATGGGCACGAGCCGCGGCTATCAGCGCAGACCCCAGAGACGGGCATGAGACGCTAAGGCTGCTGCTGCCGCCACCAAGAAGCTTGTGTGAGAGCACAGGTCACTAACCACACTCCCCTTCCGGGGAGCCTGTGCAGCTCGCCACTGCCAGGGTCCCGGGATCCAGGGACAACTTCCCCAGGAGAACGCACGGCGCACCTCAGGCTGGTGCAACGTCACGCCGGCCTCTGCCGCCACAGGCTCGCCCCGCACTCCGTGCCCCTCCCTCTCCCCGGCCTGAGTGAGCCAGAGCCCCCGAATCAGCGGCTCCTTTAACCCCGTTCTGCCTGAGCGAAGAACAGACGCCCTCTGGCGACCTACACGCAGAGGTGGGGCCAAATCCAAAACTGAACCCCAGGAGCTGTGCGAACAAAGAAGAGAAAGGGAAATCTCTCCCAGCAGCCTCAGGGGCAGCGGATTAAACCTCCACAACCAACCTGATGTACCTGCTTCTGTGGAATACATGAATAGACAACAAATCATCTAAAAATTGAGGTGGTGGACTTTGGGAGTAACTGTAGACTTGGGGTTTGCTTTCTGCATCTAATTTGTTTCTAGAATTATGTTTATCTTGGTTTAGTATTTAGAGCTTATTATTTATGGTTGATTTGTTTAATGATTTGGTTGCCCGCTTCCTTTTTTAATTTTTTATATATATTTTTTCCTTTTTCTCTTTTTGTGTGTATGTGCATGCTTCTTTGTGATTTTTTTCGGTATAGCTTTGCTTTTGCCATTTGTCCTAGGGTTCTGGCGGTCCATTTGGTTTTTTAGTATAGTTTTTAGCGCTTGTGATCATTGGTGGCCTCGATTTTTGGTTTGGTTGCTCTCTTCTTTCGTACTCTATTTTAATTATTTTTAGTTTTTTATTTTTAATAATTTTTTTCTATTTTAATATTTTTATTTTATTTTACTTCTTTATTTTTCCTTCCTTCCTTCCTTCCTCCCTCCCTCCCTCCATCCCTCCCTCTCTCTCTCTTTCTTTCTTTCTTTCTTTCTTTCTTTCTTTCTTCTCTACCTGTTTTTCTGAGCCGTGTACCTGACAGGGTCTTGGTGCTCCTGCCAGGTGTCAGGCCTGAGCCTCTGAGGTGGGAGAGCCGAGTCCAGGACACTGGTCCACCAGAGACCTCCCGAACAACATAATATCAAAAGGCGAATGCTCTCCCAGAGATCTCTGTCTCAATGCTAAGACCCAGCTCCACTCAATGACCAGCAAGCTCCAGTGCTGGACAACCCATCCCAAACAACTAGCAAGACAGGAACACAACCCCACCCATTAGCACAGAGGCTGCCTAAAATCATAATAAGGTCACAGACACCCCAAAACACACCACCAGACATGGTCCTGCCAACCAGAAAGACAAGATCCAGCCTCATCCACCAGAACACAGGCACCAGTCCCCTCCACCAGGAAGCCTACACAACCCACTGAACCAACCTTACCCACTCGGGGCAGCCACCAAAAACAACGGGAACTACAAACCTGCAGGCTGCAAAAAGGAGACCCCAAACACAGTAAGTTAAGCAAAATGAGAAGACAGAGAAATACACAGCAGATGAAGGAGTAAGGTAAAAACCCACCAGACCAAACAAATGAAGAGGAAATAGGCTGTCTACCTGAAAAAGAATTCAGAGTAATGATAGTAAAGGTGATCCAAAATCTTGGAAATAGAATGGAGAAGATACAAGATATGTTTAACAAGGACCTAGAAGAATTAAAGAGCAAACAAACAATGATGAACACCACAATAAGTAGAAATTAAAAATTCTCTAGAAGGAATCAATAGCAGAATAACTGAGGCAGAAAAACGGATAAGGGACCTGGAAGATAAAATAGTGGAAATAACTACCGCAGAGCAGAATAAAGAAAAAAGAATGAAAAGAATTGAGGCCAATCTCAGAGACCTCTGGGACAACATTAAACACACCAACATTTGAATTATAGTGGACCCAAAGAAGAAGAGAAAAAAAAGAGACTGAGAAAATATTTGAAGACATTATAGTTGAAAACTTCCCTAATATGGGTAAGGAAATAGTCAATAAAGTCCAGGAAGCACAGAGAGTCCCATACAGGATAAATCCAAGGAGAAACACGCCAAGACACATATTAATCAAACTATCAAAAATTAAATACAAAGAAAAAATATTAAAAGCAGCAAGGGAAAAGCAACAATTAACACACAAGGGAATCCCCATAAGGTTAACAGCTGATCTTTCAGCAGAAACTCTGCAAGCCAGAAGAGAGCGGCAGAACATATTTAAAGTGATGAAAGGGAAAAACCTACAACCAAGATTGCTCTACCCAGCAAGGATCTCATTCAGATTCGACGGAGAAATTAAAACCTTTACAGACAAGCAAAAACTAAGTGAATTCAGCACCACCAAACCAGCTCTACAACAAATGCTAAAGGAAATTCTCTAGGAAGGAAACACAAGAGAAGGAAAAGATTTACAATAACAAACCCAAAACAATTAAGAAAATGGTCATAGGAACATACATATTGATAACTACCTTAAATGTAAATGGATTAAATGCTCCAACCAAAAGACATAGATGGTTGAATGGATACATAAACAAGACCCGTATAGATGCTGTCTACAAGAGACCCACTTCAGACCTAGGGACACATACAGACTGAAAGTGACAGGATGTAAAAAGATATTCCATGCAAATGGAAATCAAAAGAAAGCTGGAGTACCAATTCTCGTATCAGACAAAATAGACTTTAAAATAAAGACTATTAGAAGAGACAAAGAAGGACACTACATAATGATCAAGGGATCAACCCAAGAAGAACATATAACAATTGTAAATATTTATGCACCCAACATAGGAGCACCTCAGTACATAAGGTAAATGCTAACAGCCATAAAAGGGGAAATCGACAGTAACACAATCATAGTAGGGGACTTTAACAACCCATTTTCACCAATGGACAGATCACCAAAATGAAAATAAATAAGGAAACACAAGCTTTCAATGACATATTAAACAAGATGGACTTAATTGATATTTTTAGGACATTCCATCCAAAAACAGCAGATTACACTTTCTTCTCAAGTGCTCATGGAACATTTTCCAGGATAGATCACATCTTGGGTCACAAATCAAGCCTTGGTAAATTTAAGAAAATTGAAATCATATCAACTATCTTTTCCAAACAAAACGCTATGAGACTAGATATCAATTACAGGAAAAAATCTGTAAAAAATACAAACACATGGAGGCTAAACAATACACTACTAAATAACCAAGAGATCACTGAATAAATCAAACAAGAAATCAAAAAATACCTGGAGACAAATTACAACGAAAACACGATGATCCAAAACCTACGGGATGCAGAAAAAGCCATTCTAAGAGGGAAGTTTATAGCTATACAAGCCTACCTCAAGAAAAAAGAAAAATCTCAAATAAACAATCTAACCTTACACCTAAAAAACTAGAGAACGAAGAAGAAACAAAACCCAAAGTTAGCAGAAGGAAAGAAATCATAAAGATCAGAGCAGAAATAAATGAAATAGAAACAGAGAAAACAATAGCAAAGATCAATAAAACTAAAAGCTGGTTCTTTGAGAAGATAAACAAAATTGAAAAACCATTAGCCAGACTCATCAAGAAGAAGAGGGAGAAGACTCAAATCAATAAAATTAAAAATGAAAAAGGAGAAGTTACAACAGACACCACAGAAATACAAAGCATCCTAAGAGACTACTACAAGCAACTCTATGCCAATAAAATGGGTAACCTGGAAGAAATGGACTAATTCTTAGAAAAGCACAACCTTCTGAGACTGAACCAGGAAGAAACAGAAAATATAAACAGACGAATCACAAGCACTGAAATTGAAACTGTGATTTAAAATCTTCCAACAAACAAAAGCCCAGGACCAGATGGCTTCACAGGTGAATTCTATCAAACATTTAGAGAAGAGCTAACACCTATCCTTCCCAAGCTATTCCAAAATATAGCAGAGGGAGTAACACTCCCAAACTCATTCTATGAGGCCAGCATCACCCTGATACCAAAACCAGACAAAAATGTCACAAAAAAAGAAAACTACAGGCCAATATCACTGATGAACATGGATGCAAAAACCCTCAACAAAGTGCTAGCAAACAGAATCCAACTGTACATTAAAAGCATCATACACAATGATCAAGTGGGGTTTATCCCAGGAATGCACGGATTCTTCAATATACGCAAATCAATCAATGTGATAAACCATATTAACAAACTGAATGAGAAAAACCGTATGATCATTTCAATAGATGCAGAAAAATGTTTCGACAAAATTCAACACCCATTTATGATTAAAACCATCCAGAAAGTAGGCATAGAGGGAACTTACCTCAACGTAATAAAGGCCATATATGACAAACCCACAGCCAACATCGTTCTCGATGGTGAAAAACTGAAACCATTTCCACTAAGATCAGCAATAAGACAAGTTTGTCCACTGTCACCACTATTATTCAACATAGTTTTGGAAGTTTTAGAAACAGAAATCAGAGAATAAAAAGAAATAAAAGGAATCCAAATCAGAAAAGAAGAAGCAAAGCTGTCACTGTTTGCAGATGACATGATACTATAAGAGAATCCTAAAGATGCTACCAGAAAACTACTAGGACTAATCAATGATTTTTGGTAAAGTAGCAGGATACAAAATTAATACACAGAAATCTCTTGCATTCCTAAACACTAATGATGAAAAATCTGAAAGAGAAATTAAGGAAACACTCCCATTTGCAATTGCAACAAAAAGAATAAAATACCTAGGAATAAGCATACCTAAGGAGACAAAAGACCTGTATGCAGGAAACTATAAGACACTGATGAAAGAAATTAAAGATGATAACAAACAGATGGAGAAATATACCATGTTCTTGGATTGGAAGAATCAACACTGTGAAAATGGCTCTACTACCCAAAGCAATCTACAGATTCAATGCAATCCCTATAAAACTACCAATGGCATTTTTCACAGAACTAGAACAAAAAATTTCACAATTTGTATGGAAACATAAAAGACCCCGAATAGCCAAAGCAATCTTGAGAAAGAAAAACGGAGCTGGAGGAATCAGGCTCCCAGACTTCAGACTATACTACAAAGTTACAGTAATGGAGACAGTATAGTACTGGCACAAAAACAGATTTATAGATCCATGGGACAAGATAGAAAGCCCAGAGATAAACCCACACATATATGGTCACCTTATTTTTGATAAAGGAGGCAAGAATATACAATGGAGAAAAGACAGCCTCTTTAATCAGTGGTGCTGGGAAAACAGGATAGCTACATGTAAAAGAATGAAATTAGAACACTCTCTAACACCACAGAAAAAAATAAACTCACCTAAATGTAAGGCCAGACACTATCAAACTCTTAGAAGAAAACAAAGGCAGAACACTCTATGACATAAATCACAGCAATATCCTTTTTGACCCACCTCCTAGAGAAATGGAAATAAAAACAAAAATTTAAAAATGGGACCTAATGAAACTTAAAAGCTTTTGCACAGCAAAGGAAACCATAAACAAGACGAAAAGACAACCCTCAGAATGGGAGAAAATATTTGCAAACGAAGCAACTGACAGAGGATTAATCTCCAAAGTTTACAAGCAGCTCATGCAGTTCAACATCAAAAAAACAAACAACCCAATCCAAAAATCAGCAGAAGACCTAAACAGACATTTCTCCAAAGAAGATATACAGGTTGCCAACAAACACATGAAAGGATGCTCAACATCACTAATCATTAGAGAAATGCAAATCAAAACTACAATGAGTTATCACCTCACACCGGTCAGAATGGCCATCATCAAAAAATCTACAAACCATAAATGCTGGAGAGGGTGTGGAGAAAAGGGAACCCTCTTGCACTGTTGGTGGGAATGTAAATTGATACAGCCACTATGGAGAAGAGTATGGAGGTTCCTTAAAAAGCTGAAAATAGAACGACCATGTGACCCAGCAATCCCACTACTGGGCATATACCTGAGAAAGCCATAATTCAAAAAGAGACATGTACCACAATGTTTATTGCAGCACTATTTACAATAGCCAGGACATGGAAGCAATCTAAGTGTCCATCAACAGATGCATGGATAAAGAAGATGTGGCACATATATACAGTGGAATATTACTCAGCCATAAAAAGAAAGAAATTGAGTTATTTGTAGTGAGGTGGATGGACGTAGAGTCTGTCATACAGAGTGAAGTAAGTCAGAAAGAGCAAAACAAATACCGTATGCTAACACATATATATGGAATCTAAAAAAAAAAAAAAAATGGTTCTGAAGAACCCAGGGGCAGAATAGGAATAAAGACGCAGACATGGAGAATGGACTTGAGAATATGGGGAGGGGAAGGGTAAGCTGGGACGAAGTGAGAGAGTGGCATGGACATATATACACTACTAAACGTAAAATATATAGCTAGTGAGAAGCAGCCACATAGCACAGGGAGATTAGCTCGGTGCTTTGTGACCACCTAGAGGGGTGGCATAGGGAGGGTGGGAGGGAGACGCAAGAGGGAGGAGATATGGGGATATATGTATATATATAGCTGATTCTTTGTTATAAAGCAGAAACTAACACACCATTGTAAAGCAATTATACTCCAATAAAGATCTTTTTAAAAAAAAATTACCCAGATACCCTTTTCCCAGAGGAAAAAAAAAATAGCAGATAGATGGTAGATTTAAACTCAAATATATTAAGATGTGTATTAAATGTAATTACATTAAAAAGTTTCAATTAAAAGACAAAGCCTGTTTACTTAGAAATAAAATGTATGCTGCTTGAAAGCGCTATCTAAAGCATAAGGATACAAAAGGGCTTAAAGTAAAAGGATGTAACAAGATATACGATGCAAACATTAATGAAAACTATATGAAGTAGCACATAAATACCACACAAAATAAAACAACGAAAAAGGCACTAGTAAGATAAAGAAGCTCCTTCATAATGATAAAATGTTCAATTTACCAGGAAAATATAATTCTAAACCATACTCACCTAATAGTATAATCCCAAAACAAAACAAAAAGTAGCAGAAATGCACGGAAAAATTAATTCATAATTAAAGTTTAATTCACAATTAAAATGAAAGAATCTTAGTATACCTCTAGAAGAAGCAGACAAAAATCAGTAAGGATACAGCATATTTGAAGAACACAATTAATAAACCTGAATCAGTGGGTGATACAACATCCAAACTCAACTTCCGAATATACTTTCTTTTCAAAAATACATGAAACTGCTTCAGAGATAACAATATACTCGACCATAAAGAATTACAATCTCAGAGTATATTCCCTGATCACAATGTACTTATGCTAGAAATTGATAAGCAAAAGATACTCTAAAAATCTCCCATATGGTTTAATATAGGAAATATAGTTTTAATTAACAAATGGGTCAAAGAAGAAATCATAAAGATAATCAGAAAGTCTTTGAACTGATAGATAACAAAACTAATTTATATGCAAACTTGTGGAACTCAGAAAAAAAGACAGGATTTAGAAGAAAATTTCACTAAAAAAGGCAAGAACCTTGCACCAAAATTTTTGAAAATTTAGATGAAATTGACAAATTATTAGAAAAACACAACTTAAAAAGCTGACATAAAAATAACAAATAGAATGTAAAACATTCCCATAAAGAAAACTCCAGGCTTCACCAGCAAGTTGTTATAAATATTAAAGAAAGAAATAACTCCAGTCTTATAAGAAATCTTCCAGAGATCAGAAAAAGAGGAGACACTTTTCAAATAATTTTACAAGGTCAAGATAACCTTGGTCCCAAAACTCAACGAGGAAGAATAACTGCAGGCCAATCTCACTATGAACAGAGTTTCAAATGTTCCAAATCAAATACTAACAAATTGAATCCAGCTACACACAGAAATAATACAAAATGAACAACTTTCATTTGCCCTAGGAAAGTTGGGGCAAAGTTGTTTTAACATTAGAAAATTCATGTAATTTAGTGCATTTACTGAATATTATGATTTGCACAGAGGCAGAAAAGGCATCTGATAAAATTCAACATCCTGTCAAGATAAATATTAGCAAACGACCAAAAGAATATCAAGTATTCTATTTAATGGTGAAACATTAAACATTTCTTTCTGAGATTGGGGAAGAACAAGAATGCCGTTGTTATTTCTATTCAACATTACGCTGGAGGTCTTAGCAAGTGCAGTAAGATGAAAACAGAATGAAAGGTAAACAGATTAGACAGAAACCAAACTTTCACTATTCACAGATGATGTGTGTGTATAGCAAACTCCAAAAGATTCCACTGATTGTTAGTTAGATTAATGAAGATGTATCAAGTTAGCCTGATTCAAAATCATTGGATAAAAATCAGCTGTGCTGGCAGTGTTCTGTTTCTTTACCTGGGGACTTGCTATATGTGCATCTGCTTCTTACTGATTTGTTAAGTTGTACATGCATGTTTTGTGCACCTTTTTTATTAACCCGTACCCATTGCTAGTACCCTAAAGGTGTCATACTCTTCCTAACAGGTTCTACCAGCTCTCCAGAGAGGAAAAAGGTATGTAGCACTCAGCCTGAAAAGCAACAGTATACTTACATGAAAACACTTAAAGCCTTACTTAATGGACACTTACTTCTGATGCTCAGGATTGGCTTAATTCCATTCCTGTTTTACTGTTTAAGTTTCTTTTTAAAGCAACCATTTCCTTTATATCATTTACAACAGACCCTGCAAAACTATGACAGAAGCTGTTTATCCAACAGATGATACTATTTCCCTTGTAGATATTTTACCTTAAAATAGACATTTACTTGGACAATTCTATGTACCTAGCTTTCAGTCAAAGAGATCTATATATTACACTTGGCCCTCGATGCACTGATCTATACATTAGCCTTTCCCTGAAGGAAACGGTCATTCAGAAGGAAGGAGCAATTTGATAAAGCCTAGACAGCAAGTCATTGTAAACAGAACTGAAACGTTTTCTTAAAGACAAAGTAGAACCATTTATTTCCAACCTCTGATCAGTAGACAAAAATAAGTTGCATATAAATTTATGGGCACAAACAAGCACTATTTGATTCACTTATTGTTAGCTGCACTGAACACTGTTAAAATCCACTGGAAGCCCAAAGAGCCATTAGCAAAGGGTGGCAGTCACAGCATCCCTGTCTTCGGGCCTAAGAGCAGAATAGAAAAGCAGTAACAGGCCTCATGTAGGGATATGGTTTAGAACTCTGGCAAAACTCCCATGCTCCTAGGGTACCTGCTTCCTCTTACAAAAACATCATGCACTTTAAATGCCTGAACCACTTTTCATCTAAAAAAATACCATCCACTACTACACGGTTATTGTAATAACCTATATTATATGTACATTAGACATTAGAAATACAAACACTGACATTCTTTGCCTTACCTGTTATGGCACAAGAAAGCATAAACGAGTCTGTCAAATAACAAAAAGCTTTTGTTAAACACCCCAAAACTAATCTGTTATTACTCTGCCTGTCAAGGGGGAAAAAAAAGTCAGAAAACACAAATTCATATCATTTTCTATTAACCAACTAAAAATAGAGGGTAAAATGTAATTTCACTAGAAAAATGAATAAGTACTTGAAAACCATCACATTCTATAAAGGTCTAGCTTTTGGAAACTGTAACCCTATCATTAAATTATTTCCCCAAATCCATTCACACAGTCATGTGCTGAGTCTAAGAGGAGGAGGAAAGATCATTTTTTTCCCCAAATTTGGTATCTAGCTTGCTAAAAAAAGACAAAGGCACATTTTATCATCCTGGAAAAAGTGACTCCAGTGAAGCAGATAAAGTGTCTAATAAGGCCTAATTATCTCATGTTGTGATTCTTTTTAAATCACTTTTAACCTCAGGAAGAATTTTAATTATCTTGTATAATAAAGTCTCTCCTTATTTCACCCCCTCTAGGAGAAAAGAAATATTAAAGCTTATTTTTGTCAAAAGATAAGAGGAGTATTAAGTTTAAATTGATGTCATTATGAAATATTCGATATCAGGATTACAAATTTCAACTTCAGTAATTATTCGAGCGGTCACAAAAAGAGTATCATTGCACCACCAGCTCCTAGAAAGGCCATCATTGCTATCAGCACGCCTGTGATACACCAGGGATGGTGGGGGAGAGGAAAATGTGTTCTTTCTATTCCAGTAGAGTCTTGTGATTCCAAGGTTAAATTACTGAAGCAGTTTGGGAGGTATGTTTTAATATGATTTTCAAAAAGTTTTCTCCTCATTATCAACTCTTTAATAAACACTTCAAAGTTTCTGTGAGTTTCTCTACTGGGAAAAAAATATTAATTCATGAGTTCTTCTTCCCAAACATACACTCACTTGTCTCACTGGGATTCAAGAACTCAAGAAGGAAATGTTATGCAAGGTCTGCATATGGAGAGACAAAGTTTCCCTTCCTCTTTTTCCTATTTCTCCTACAAATGCAGCCTCTGCACGCTGGGCACAGAACCTCTATCCTGCAGTACGATTCTGGCATATGAGGGACAGCCTCTCCGAGTCAGCAAGGGTCTCTGAAACAGGGCATTAATCTATTTCTCTCCTCTTCCTTCCTCATCCACATAAAATAACAATAGTTAGTGTTGACTAGATGCTCAGCACAGTGATAAGCCCTTCCCAGCACATTTATCTCATTCATATTCACAACTCCACCCCCCTCTACTAATGAAGTAACTGAGCCTTAGAAATATTCGGTGGCTTCCCCGAGGTTACACAGCTAGTGGATGATGGAATTTGAATGCATCTCTGTTTCAATTTACAGAATCTGCTCATGTAACCATCACACCAGTTGTAACACATTCCTCTATTTTGACAGAATGGAAGTGACTGCTTTCCTCCTTAATATAAGGATGCAATTTGGATATTCATGATGTCTGCGAAAAGCATGTAATTTTTCACTTACTTCTATCTTTATATAGTTGTCTTTGACCCTTGCCACAGAAACATATATATATGGAATATATATATATATATATATATATATATATATATATGAAACTTTATAGCAAAGTTTCTGGTATACTTTATAGCAAAGTTGCTGGTATACTGAGCCTCATGTTAAAAGTCATACTACAGAATTAAATATGAGCAGAATCCAATTATATCAAATTTTACTTAAAGGAACTCAACTTCTCTTTGGCTTACTACAATAGAAGTCTGTGTCTTATCCTGGTCAAATCCCATTGGCAGTGTATAGGGGATGGGAAAGAAGCTCACCTTCGTGCATTTAGGGGCCCAAACTGTCAGGGACTCTTGATGTCTTGCAAGGTCACCTTGGGTGCCAACCTCCGGCCCGGGGTCTTACCAAGAAAGAGTAGAGGACAGCAGGGAAGCGTTTTCTGAGAGGCAGAGAAGTACCCAAAGAGAAAAGGGAAGAACTGGGCAAACAGCTAGCCAGTCTTGTTTACCTTAGGTATACACAGTAACATACATTAGGTAAAAAATTGTGATTAGAAGAGGCAGGTATGGGTATTCTATGGCATGGACTGAAATTTCATTTTTTAATGTGATTATGTTTTCACTATCTCTCAATTTTATTAACTATTGTTTAGTCTGTATCTGTGTTAAGACCCTTTAAATACTCTCTAGAAGAAAAGAGAGGACTATATTTAATAATTAATAAATTAATATTAATAATATTATTGAATAATATCCTATGGGATCAAATAATAGTAATTTTAATATTAGCAAACATCTACAAAACATTTCTTATATGTCAGGTACTGTTCTAAGTATTTGACATATATTAACCCATTTAACAAAATCACTATGGTTAGTCATTTATTATTAATAGGTAAATAATGTGGCTTTAATCTGTGTTATTCATTTTTGTGCTGGGAAGGTTAAATCATTGCCTCATAATCTTTTTTGAAGTCTTAATTTGATTAGGAAACCTATTTTTTATTTTCAACACAAAGGTAAACATCAGACAAGCTTAACTATACAACTGGTTAAAACACAGAATCATGGTCTTCTCCCAGAGCTTATAACACAATAGGTCTGGGATGATGCCCAAGAGCTTTCAGTTTCCCTAAGTGACTCTGATACTGTTGGTATAGAAAAACTGAAAGGACTTAGTTTGCAAGGGTGTAGACACAAGGGTGCAGAAAACCCTACCTAAAGAACTTAGACCATTGGACTCTTCAAGGAATACAAGAGAATGGCTTACGAGAATGGATACAAATCTGATTTTGATTAGAATCATAGAAAACAATGTCCCTGGATATTTCTTGTAATAAGATTTCCAAAAGTTGTGTAAGCAGACAAGGCTTCAGTTAAAATCATGTCACACTGAGTCTGTATGTCTCCGTAGAGATTCTGCCAGTGTGCTTGGTGGGACGTCCCAAACCCCTTCTAAAAAGAAAAATTCAGAGCTTTTAGGGCCGCCTGATATTTAGTGCTACCTCTAAGAGAGAAATGAGAAGGCAACTAGGAAGAGATCTCACAGGCAATCCATCTCTCCGGCCAGGAGGAAGGAATGCTGAGACAATTAAGAGAGATGGGGCGTTCAGGAACAATGCCCGAGGAGGGTACCGCCTATAGCCCACCCTCACAGCCAGTGTGGGGTGGATACAAGCAGAATAAGGACCCCGTTCCTCAACTCTGGACTGCTTCCGACTTTGCAATTTGAGAAGAGGGCAGAACATGACATGGTGATGGACGCCCCATTCCTCTTCCTCCGTGGATAATGTTGAGTGGGACCTCTTCCGTGCCAGAGTGAATTTCAAGGCCTCCACAGAACATGACTGGATCTGGGGCCTTTTAAGTTCCCACTTTTTTCTGAAATGAATGGCTACATGTTTTGGTCTCTGCTCCTGATTCTCACTGCCTTTGCTAGACTGGCTTTTTTTTTTTTTTTTTTTTGCGGTACGCGGGCCTCTCACTGTAGTGGTCTCTCCCGTTGCGGAGCACAGGCTCCGGACGCGCAGGCTCAGCGGCCATGGCTCACGGGCCCAGCCGCTCCATGGCACGTGGGATCCTCCCGGATCGGGGCACGAACCCGCGTCCCCTGCATCGGCAGGCGGACTCTCATCCACTGCGCCACCAGGGAAGCCTTACACTGGATATTTTTAAAGTCCTGTTTTAACCATGAATGAGCAACTCGAGTCTACCTTCCAACAGGGAAAGAAATTACTATTGTTGTATCAAAAGCTGATCTCTTCCTGTTCCTCTAAGATTATGTTCGATGGGGAAGGACGATCAGTTGCTCCCCCCTCTCCATCCCTTCCATCGGGGAAGGATGCAGCACAGACAGAGGTGTCACCAGCAGCCATAGGGTCATAAGCTCAAATGTGTAACAAACCTCTGTAAGAAAAGGAATCACTCCCTGAGAGTCTCTCAGTATCGTCGCGCCACCAAGCATTTCTGTTTGAGAAAGGAAGGACAGGGTACGAGCTGTAAGAGGGCAAGGAGGAAGCAGTCCATTCTAGCAATTCTGCCATTATGATTTCACTTATTCATTCAGCAAGTGTTGACTGAAGGCTACTGTATACCAACACCGTGTTGGACTCTGCAGACACATGGGCGGAAAGACACACACAGGTGGTCCTCTCATATACTTTCTATTCCAGCAGGAAGACCAGCTATTAAACAACAACATGCATTACTAACTAACTGTGATTCCAGTGAGGCCTGTGAAGCATGGCTACAGCCTGGGGAGCTGAGTTGGTCCAGGCATGAGGGAAAGCTCCTTGAGGAACTGACACTTAAGTCCTGAAGGATAAGTGGAGTTCTCTGCTAAGAAGGATTCAAGTAGGGAAAAGAGCTATTTGAAGGCCCAGAGGTGGCAGCATAGATGGTGTATGTGAGGAGCTGGCATACACCAAGGGCTTGTGTAAATGCAATAAAGACGGCAGGACACCAGCAGGAGACAGGGCTCCTGGAAGGTTCATATAAGGCAATCATGGGCCCATAATTAACCGTAAAACGTTCTCCAAGCATCAAGGACTTGTCCAGAACAATCCAAGTACTGTCTTCCAATCCACCTTTTTTAAATCCAAAGCATCTGGTGCAGTGCTCTGCCAAAGGTGTCCAATGAATGTCTGACGAATAATGAATAAATTAATCAAAAATGTAAGCATGTGTATAAAATCTATCTTTCACACACTGAAATTTGTGCTTTGGTCCATTTGCTGCAATACTGCAAAATCATATAAGCGTCTGGGCTTCCTGAATTTGAAAAGGCAGCTTAAAATAATTATTGAATTCTGAGCCTCTAGTCTCTCAAATTAATTTCCAGTGCAGCATACATGCTCTTAACCAGCTTTTCTGGTTTTGTGTCCAAATAAAATAAGAGTATTTCAAAAGACATACTGGGCCATTGATACCACATCAGATACCAGAAAATCTTAAAATGTTTATTTACAAAAGTCAGAAGAGCGAACAGTATCATAAGCAGCTGAAAACAATATGGACGACAGAATGGAAGACTTCCTACCAAATTTCTCCACTCTTCACACACCTTTTTTCTCCATCTATCCCCATCTCTAAATGCATTCAGCCAAAAGCTTGGGAAATTTAAAAGCAAGTTGTATGTTTTAGACAGTAGGTGCTTCCGCATTCTTTCTATTCGTGTTTTTGTTCATCTGTTCATATTTACTGAGTTGTACATCAGAAGCTGTGCTAAACGCAAGAGATGCAAAGATGGACGTAACACAGTCTTTACTATCTACACCTCTTCGTAGGAGGTGTAGATAGATAGTAAGTGTTCAAGCATCTCAGGTAGGGAATTTGGGCCTGGGGGCAGTGGAGACACCAAAGAAGGAACAGCCAGTTCTATCTGAGGTGGGGTAGCAGGGGGGCCTGCTACAGAGAGGTCCAGACGAGAAAGGCTCACAGAGGAGCTGACGTTTTCCTAAGTCTTAAAAGGTCCACTACCCAACAAGGGACACAGAGAGGTAGCATTCCAGACAGAACCACCAGAGCAGATGCAGAGAGATGTGAAATAGCTTGCAATACTCAAAGAACTGGGGAGTTCCCTGGCAGTCCAGTGGTTAGGACTCCACACTTCCACTGCCGGGGGCCCGGGTTCAATCTCTGGTCGTGGAACTGAGATTCCGCAAGTCATGCTGTGCAGCCAAAAAAAAAAAAAAAAAAAACTCCGAGAACTGCATATAGTTCAGTGCAGAAGAATACGGAGTTCAAGCCAGAGCACAAAACCAAGTCTGGTTGTGGACATCTTGTATTGAAGAGAAGGCAGCTACTGAAGATGCTTACACGGGAGAGTGATAAAGCCAAGCATTTTCTTTCCAAAAAACAAGCGTAAATAATAGATTACAAGGTGGGGGAGGGATAAACTAGGAACTTGGGATTAATAGATACACACTACTATATATAAAATAAACAAAAAGGACCTACTGTATAGCACAGGAATGATATTCAATATCTGGTAATAACCTATAACAGAAAAGAGTCTGAAAAAGGATAACTGAATCACTTTGCTGTACACCTGAAGCACTGTAAATCAACTATACTTCAATTTTTCGAAATGAAAAAAAAAAAGAATGCATTGGACTAACATTGGCATTGGGACATTTACTGAAGAATACAAAACTAAATAATGCATTCACATCTCACAGACATTTTTCTCCCTTCTTTGACATTACAATTTCTGGAAAAAAACTAAAATGTTTTTTAAACATTTTTAGTTTTTTAAAAGCTAAAAATGCTTCTACTGTATGTGAAGAGATTTGGCAATTTCTTAAGTCCCAAATTCTTAATTCTAAAAAAAAAAAAGAAACAAAGAAAGAATGGATTATGAGGAATTTAAGACTAGAGGCAATTGTCTAGGCAAGAAGCATTATAAAGTTAGAACTGACAGAATTCAGTTGGCTTCCTGAAAACCTAGGTCTAAAATAAAAGGAGAGTCAACACAACTTTTACTTTTCTACTAACACATTGGTACCTTTGTATAGAATTATTCAAGGCTAGAGGTGGCTGGACTTAGATGTCATCTAACCCAGTGCCCTTAATTTGCTAAAGAATCTGAGACCCCAAGAAATAAAGGTCACAGAGCCAAGCAGGGCAGAGTAGACTCCGGTGTCCTCAGTCTGAGTCAGGCATCCTAAGGGCACCCGTCTCTTCATCTCTCCCCACTTTATTATTTAATCACTTAGTGACCAGCTATCACATGGTACTACTAGGATTCTATTCCAAGAAACTACACAATGAATTTTTTTATAATACAAATAATTTCATTTTGTATTTTATACTTTCTTGTGTTTATGCATTATATTGTGCATGCCTAAAATTATTTTTTAAACTGTTGAAAGTCCACTTTCTGGGAGACCCAATAAACTATGACCAGTGTGAAAAACAGTGATCATTAACATTTGTAACTAATTCACATTCATCTTCGGTTTCTTGGTTGCAGTGATTCTAAGGGAGTCTTTTGCACCATGAAAATTACAGGCCTGTGTTTGAAATCTAGCTCTGCCACTTGCTAGCTGTGTGATCTTTAAAAAGTCACCTAACCTCTCTGTGCTTCAGTGAAATAGGCCTAATAATAAAACCTATCTGATAGGGTTGTGGAAGTCTTAAATGAGCTAATGCTTTAGAACACTGCTTGGCATATAGTAAATACTACAGAAGTGTCAGCATTTATCAGTATGGATAAAAAGGTTCAACTAGCCATGGGGTGGTCCAAAGCAGGCCCCTAACAAAGACAAGGCCTATCTGTGATTCCATATCACCAGAGAGGTTTATCTCTAGCTGATTTCAGCCTTCCATGAGTCGGTTGGGATATCCCATAAAATCAAGTTAAATTTAGGGAATTCCCTGGCAGTCCAGTGGTTAAGACTCTGTGCTTTCACTGCAGGGGGCCTGGATTTGGTCCCTGGTTGGGGAACTAAAATCCCACAAGCCACGTGGCCAAAAGTATTTTTTTAATTTTTTAAAAATTTAAAACTCAAGTTAAATTTGAAGGAGGTGATTCTCCCTCTGTCCTTGTTTGTGATTATTTTCTTCTGACGTCCGACACTTCATATGTTATCTTTCCTCATTAAGGAAATAATGAGGTACTATTTTGCAAGAATGGTACTAAACTTACCTGAAAATGTCACAAACCCCACTGAATGGTTTCTAATGATGCTGTTGCATTTCTCCAAATAATAAGAAATCCCTCCTCACGTTCTCTGATCCTGCAATCAAATGCTCATTTTTATTGTTTTAATAAGACATTCCTATTCTTCCAATACTAAACACGCACTAAGAACATATTAGGTGGGGGACACTCAGCTAGGTGTTAGGGATACACAGACATGACCTGTACTCAAGTGAATCACGTTATTCCCTTTTCTGTTTGTTTACTTCACTCCTATCCATAGAGTACCTACTGGAAGCCAGGCCCTGTCCTTGGGAATGGTGTCTAGTGGTGAGTGAAACAACACAGACGCTGCCCTCGTGGAGCATCGTCTATTTTATCTATTATACAGGTAATAAACAGGGAAACAGACAAAGGAGCACAAAATTACAAACTGAGAAAAGGCTTATGAGGGCAAAGAACAGGTTAAAATGACAACCTTCTCGCTCCTCCAAGGCAGGAGGTCTGTGTAAATAGAGTGGGCAGAGAAAGCCACCGTGAAAAAGGAGAGTCGAAGGTGACACCAGCCCAGCAGCCTGCCATACAGAGAACAGAGGAAAAGACGGTCGAAGCTGAGGAAACAATGATTGAAGCCCCAGGAGGGAAACAACTCAACGATGTTCAAGCAGAAGTAGCCCCGTGTGGTGGCCGGAGTGAAGGCAGGACGATACGACATGAGACGCAGGGACGAGCAGGCACAGGAGCGTGCGGGACACTATAAACCACGGCCAAGAGGGTGTGTGTTATTCCTAATGCAACAGGAAGCCATTAGAAGATCAGGAGAGGTGATGTGCAATTCACATTTTGTAAGGTTCTGCAAATGCAGCTGAATCCTTAATGAACCTGATGCTAGAGCATGAAATGGACAGCCATCTTAGAGTACCATCTGAGCTGCCATGTGGGTGTACCTTAGGAGTTAATGCAGCCACCCCAGATGATCAGCCTGAGTGTAAGTGAAATGAGGAGTCTGGAGGCAAGGTCAAGGCCCCTCAAACGATCAGTCTAACTCAGTCATGGCATTCAACTCTCTCGCCAATGACTGGTTCAGGGACAGGCATGTGACCCAATCCTAGTCAATTCTAGTGAAGGAAAAACTGAGGGCTCTGGGGGAAATGTGTCTTGGTCCCCAGAAGAAAACACAAGGAGAGAGAATCCTTTCTTTGTCCTGTGGACATTGCCGTATCAGGAACCTCTACTGCCATCTTGCTCAGAATGGCTAAGGATGAAGCCAATGCACAGGGGAAGACAGAAGCCACACGATGCGCACGAGCTGAGCGGGGGCCCCTCCTCCCCTGGATCCCACCCTTCCTATCCCAGGGGGAAATCAAGTTCCTTATTGCTAAGCCAGTCTCATTAAGGGTTCTCTTGCTGACACTAAACACATCCTTACTAACGTACGAAAGTCCCGTGACTTGGGGAAATGATCAAATCGCTGTACGTTCAAAGTCCATGAAAAAACAAACCCTCTCAAGGGTTCTACTATATATTTTTTAATGCTGTACATACCTAATTTTTGAGAAACATGCAAATTCTCTCAAAAGCTTATAAATCAAGGTGTGTAGACAGAAGATATCTGGCAAAGAATTAAAGTACTTTTTAATAATGTTTTCCGTGGAATAGAGTTTTCAAAAGAGAAGTAAGTGGAGAAAAGTCACAAATTTCAGTTGCAAAGAAAAGGCAAAAACATAAAAGTGAGAACATGTTGAAGACCATACTTTAGTAAATAACCCCTGAAAGACAAAAATAAAAGAATCTACAAGAAAGGTTTCTTTCTCTCTCTTCTTGATTTATTAGCTACTAAGTCAGATGAAAAGTAGAAACAGTACTATTGAAGTTGAGAGGGGAGAATTATTTGGAGGACACCTCTGATGTTGTAAACAGCAGGGAACTGTATGAGCAACAAAAACGTCTTTGGATGGCAAGTTACGGAGAGAAAGGATTTATTGAGCTTTGTGGCCCTCACATCCCGAAACAAGTAAATCACAAGAGCAGGGAGAGATTAGCATGGATCACAGGATCAACAGAAGGTATATGAAAAAATTGTATTTCTTGAGCAGCTGAGCACTGAGGACCCTGAGAACATGAAAGACCTAGACTAGAAACAACAATACCCTTAACGGGAGAAGACTGCAACTGCACGATTCCACTGCCACACGTCACAGGACGTCCCCAGGATCCATTCCTTACCGGCGACCTCTCTGTGAGGAAATTTCAGCTTGAGTCACGTAAGTCAGTCTGCACATTTTAGATTTTGGTCACTGTGAAGCTAGTCTAACTTCCTGGTCATTTATAAAAATGTCAGCTCAAATATAAACATTAGGGTACTTAGAATATTTTTGAAATATTTAACCTCTCACACACATAAAATTTTTCAGATTTTTCATCTTCTAGAAAGTGAGCAGGCCCCTATGTTTTCCCTTCTGAGATGAAAAAAAAAAATTTGTTTTTTCAACTCATTCCCCAGTTTCATACTATTTGTAGTAACAGCAATTTATTCTTTGAGCAAGTTTCCCAGTAAACTTTGTCAAAGGGACCCACATGAGTGCTCATGTGTGTATAAATACATGTGAAGATGTGATTCACTGCAAACCAAAATATGAAAAGAACAGATTTACCTAGCAAGTAAATTCAGGGATGTCTCATCACTTTACCAAACTACCCACTATGGGAGCTTTTTAAATACCGAGTTTCCATGACAAGTTTTTATAAAATTATTAATTCATAAACATCGATATACATATCCTGGCACTGCTCTCTCAACTCCGTGGGCTTCAGCACAGCCCCAGCCCTTAAATGACGTGGAACACACATTAAAACCTCCATTGCCTGTGCAACTGACTATTGTCCTTCAAACATAGCTAAACACATTTGATTTTTTCCCCCAAGGTAAAGAGGTAACTGTGAATACGGCCAAATAACCTAGACTGTGAGAAATGATCCATTGTCAGACTGTCTTGACTATTTTCCTTGGAATCATAACAAAATCTCGCCTGTTCTCTCCTGGAAAAAGCGATGAAAACCAACATGCCACATGATTGTTTCGGAGGAGAAATGAGATGAGACTTGGCTGGGGGCTTCTCCTCTCTCTGGAGGGGTATTTTGTTTCCCACAATGGGCACGACCTGCCTAACCCCCGGCCTGTGAGAAGCGGGAGTCCGCTGTCATCCGAAGTAAGAGGTGGCAATGGCAGCCGTGCAGAGGAGGGGGCGCTGATGGGGAGTCCCCCAGGGAGATGGCTGTCATCGGGTCCTGTGGCTGCACAGGGCAGACCTTCTAGAGCCAAGATGGGAAGTATCCCCTCCCAAGGCCAGTGGGACTTCTGATACCACCACAGGGAAGCCAGCTGTGCCCATCAAAGCAGAGGCCACCTGTGAGCACACCTGTGAGGACACCTGTGAGGACACCCACAGGAATACTGAGAAACACTCTGGAGGAGCCTCATTTATATAAAAGGAGCCAGTGGGAGGTCTTACAGCAATTATGGATTCAGGCCTTTTCACTCGGCCGTTCTCCTTTTCTGAAATGTTCTTCCAGACAGACACATAGCTTGCTTTCTTACCTGCTTTGGGTCTCTGTTCAAGTATCACCTTATCAAGAAGTTCATCTCTTTCATCTCTGACCACCTTTCTTAAAATAGCAATACACACACACAATACCCATCCCGTACCCTTACTTTAATTTGTCCAATGCATTCTCACAATCTGACATACTGCATACCTTATTGTTCAACTCTTTTCCACTGGAAGCTCTGCAAGGTAGAAATTTATGTCTACTTGTTCACAGTTTTATTCCTAGTACTTAGAGGAGGGCTCGGCCGAGAGTAGGCCCTCAATTATTCTTTGTTAAATAAGTAACTAAATCTAGCCCACACTGTGGTCCACGGTCTCTCATTTCTTTGCCCCAGTCCAGCTACTGCAACAGTCACGTCTGGAACCTTGTCATCACCCACAATACACTGCTCCACTCCCACACCTCTCTCCTCCACTGACGTGTGCAACTTCTCCCGCCGCAGACATTCTTCAAACTCACCATGACTCCTTTTACTTTCTTCCAACCATCAACTCCATCCTTTAAACCAAACCCTTTACTTCTCTTGGCTCAGCCTTCATTGAATATCATTTCGATAACATTTCTTCATGCTCTCTGTCTGAGCTGTCCTGTCCCGCTAGCCCAGCCTGGGTGGCCCAGCTCCACACTCCTCTGTGACTCACCCCACAGCCAAGCATGGCTGAAGAGAGTCACACAACAGAGCAATTAGCCGATTAGATGAAGCGCTATGGCCAACCTCACAAAGGTCCTCAACACTCCCACTCTAATGCCTTCGTTTTCACCAGGTAGTCTCTCCTCCTAGTTTACAGAGAAAACAGAAGCTGTTAAGATGGGGAAGCATCACCTTTTCAAAAGCAAACACACAGGCCCACTCACCTCTCACACATTCCATCAACTTGCTTATCAGCTTGAATCCCATTCTCGCTTATCTTCTGAGGAAATTCCACCATCAACTATCCTTGTATATTTGCCTTTTTTCCTAGGATCTTATATTAGTTTGCGAGGGTTGCCATCACAACGCATCACAGACTGGGTGACTGAACAGAAATCTGTTGTTTCACAGTTCCGGAGGCTGCAAATCAGAAAGTGCCAGTTGGGCTGGTTCCTCCTGAAGGCTTTGGGTTATGTCCCGTGCTTCCTGCCTGGCTCCTGGCGGCTTGCTGGCAATCTCTGGCGCTCCTTGGCTTGTAGCAACATCACTCCAATTTCCGCCTCATCTTCACGTGGCCTTCTCCTTGTGTGCATATCGCTGTGTCCAAATGGCCACTTTTTGAAAGGACACCAGTCATACTGGGTTAGGGCCACCTTACTCCAGGCTGACCGCACCCTCACTTCAGATAAGGTCACATTCTGAGATACTGGGGGTTACGACTTCAACATATAAATTTTGTGGGGACCATTCAATCCCTAACAGATCTACATCCTTCCCAATGGCTTTTCAATATGCTTAAATCTCTCCCTTTAACAAAAATGAACAGAGTCCACATTTCATTCTGAATTCTGACCCTGTCTCTCTTCTTTCCTAACAGTCATTTCTTTTCATTGATTTCTTTACCCGATGTCTCTATTTCTTTATTTCCCATTCTCTCTTTGAGTCACTCCAAACAGCTCTCCAGTAGCTCCCAGAAAGGTCAACAGTACATAACACAATGGTTATCTTAGTGCTCAGCTTATTTGGTTCCCCAGAAGCACCTGACAACACCAAACACACCAACTCTCTCAAAATATCCTCTTCCACTGGGCCCTTGTCACTACCATTGCTTTGCCTTCATCTTTCTACTCACTTTTCCACTTCCTTCACAAGCTAGTCATCTTCTAAGCAGCCTGTAAGCAAACCTATAATCTTTCATCTTTGCTCCTGGATCCTCTCCTTTTTACACTCTATACTCTCTTTCTAGATGATCCCATACATACCCATGGCTTCAGTTACCTCCCAAACAGAGGTAACTTGGAAATTGACCCGGCCCAGGTCTCTCCATGGTTGCCAGACCTGTGAATCCTACTGGCTACTTGCTTCTTCTTGAATGTCTTAAACTTTTGTCAACTTCACATTTCTAAAACTGAACACAAAATCTTCACTCCATCACCATCACTAATAGAGCAGTCCTCCTCTTGCGTTCTCTGCAGGGATGAATTCAAACATTATGCAGACTTGACTAAAGGACCATATGCCGAAGCTGTTTCTTCTTCCTTTAACTTCATGCTGTCCTCCAACTCAATTGCGTTTAAAGTACTTATTAAGCATCTAAGATTGTCGCTATTTAAAATGAAATATATTAGGCTTCCCTGGTGACGCAGTGGTTGAGAGTCCGCCTGCCAATGCAGGGGACACGGGTTCATGCCCCGGTCTGGGAAGATCCCACATGCCGCGGAGCGGCTGGGCCCGTGAGCCATGGCCGCTGGGCCTGCACGTCCGGAGCCTGTGCTCCGCAATGGGAGGGGCCACAACAGTGAGAGGCCCGCGTACCGCAAAAAAAAAAAAAAAAAGAAACATATTACATGCAAATATTCATTAACTCTCGTAACAATTCTGTAAGGTAATTTTATCTATTCGCATTTTGCAGATGAGAAAACCGGGCGTAGAGAAGTTCCCTTACAATGACCTAAATAGCAAATGATGAAGCCTTGTGTCAACCTAAATCTGACTCAGAATCTGAACCGTTAGCCACATGACTAAACTGTCACAATCATAGAATATATTGAAGTCATCAGGAGAACGCAGAGAGCCGCATTTAACCCTGGTTTTGAGGAACGAGAGAAAATGCGGATTGAGAACTGAGCAAATCATGCCATCTGGGCAAAGTGAAGATTACAGTGACCCTGACATATGAGAGAGACAGCAGAACCCATTCCAGTGGACCTGAGTCCCTACTGCGGACTATTAAATAAAAGTGAACATATAAGCTAGGGTCATTAAATGGAATTTCTGGAATGCCAGGCTGAGAAGTTAAAACTTGAACCTCTAAGCAGTAGGAAATCAAGAGCAAAAGCATAATGATTTTGAAAAGAGGAGGATAATACAGTCTGTTTTTGTTTCCACTGCCCTCTCTGATGGCACTCAGATCTCTAATAGCCATTTTGGGTTCAGTGAGGACATAAACTCTTCCTTCCTGAATTATAACTGACACCTCATAGACGGTCACAGTAATGTTATCCCAGCAATCACCATGCATTAAAGGTGGTTAGGCTTTCAAGAGTAAACTTATAGACACTTGATAAGATTATACAAATTATTTAGAATAGGTGCTTTCTCGGACCCAGTTGTCTTCTCTTTTGTATATTAACGCACCTTTTCCTCCATCAAAGATCTATGCCAGAAATTAATCTGGAGAGTAAAAGATAAGGGTGTGGGACCGTTGTACTAGGATATGGTGACAATGCATTCCTCATGATGACTGCTCACGTCCAGCTTCCGAAATGCCCTATTCTTACATCATGGCTGTGTATCAGGAGATAGACTAGTCGCCCCACAGGAAGATTGAGATCATTCGCTGATTAGAATACCTAAATTGGGTCAGGAATTTGCTAGGGACTGGAGACCTATGGAGCAAAAGGGTCTCTTATACTCTTTGAGCTTCCAGTCTGGGGGAAGACAGACACTAGCCCAATAAACACAAACATACACATCGATATTGATGAGGACTCACGTTATACAATTCACTTCAATATAACAGATGAGTTAAATTAAACTTTTCTTTGTTTTTTGTAGCTCTAGGCCCTGATGCGCAATCCTGAAACGTGACTCATTTGCAAAGGTCCTCAAGCAAGTTATTCAATTTCACCGAGGTTCAGTCTCCTCATATATCAAATGGGAGTAATAGTAACAAATGGGGAGTTTTATAAACATAAGTGAGATAATTTATGTGAAAATGCTTGCATTGTGCTTAATACATACTAAATATTAAAATACGTTAGCTATTGTAATTCTTAGAGCCTCCTAGGAGTCTGTATCGTTCCTGCTATGCGATATAGAATCTGACTAGCCAAACAGTTCTTAACTGCAACCACATCAACAATGTTTTGTGCTAACAGTGTATGCTTACAAAGTATCTCTTACAGGCACCGTATAACATTCTGGAAGTAGGGAAAGAAGATGGTAGTTTTTAATCTAGTAAGGGAAATAGATATGGATACAGATCGAAATAGACATAGATGTACAAACCACAGTGGGAGCTGGACTTGGTAAGTGTGGGCTGGAGATGGAGAAAGCTAAGTGGAGCGTGATACACATTAGAACACCGGAGTGAGAGTTATCTCAACGGTAAAAAGCCTTACGTGAATCTGGAGGCAGGACAGAAGCCCAGGTGGAGGCAACAGAGAAGAACAAGCAAAAGGGAAAGACTTCAGCTCCACCCCAGCCTCCTGGTGGGGAGAGCAGCCTAACCAACGTCAACCTAGAAAAAAAATACACGTTGCAAAGAATGCTTCCATTAAGCATTATCCATTGTCCATTATGACAACGATGATCCTAGCTTCTTGATACCAACTTCAATACAGATGCAAGTAAGAGACATAAAACAGTCCTAGGTCTCAGGTGGTCAAGATTTCTTTACACCTCAGAGTTGTTATTTTTAAAGTCTCAGCCTGAAAACTGACGTCCTCACAAAAACCTGCAACTGAACGTTTATAACAGCTTATTCGTAATTGCCAAAATGTGGAAGCAACCAAGATGCCCTTCAACAGGTGAACACAAATAGGTGAAGATGAATATCAAGATGAGTAGATGAAGACATGGAAGAATTTTAAATGCATAATCACTAAAAGCAAGAAGCCAATCTGAGAAGGCTGTATACTATAGTATGTAGACAGCATGATTCTAACTAGATGACATTTTGGAAAAGGCAAAACTATGCAAGTTACTGAGCCAAACTTGGGTCCACTCACCTGTGCACAGTAAAGCCAATCTACTGACCCCAGGTTGTGGGGAAGGAAAGTGCAGCATTTATTGCAGGGCATCAAGCAAGAAGCCCAGGTAGCTAATGCGCAAAAAACCCAAACTCCCTGATAGCTTTCAGGGAAAGGTCTTTAAAGACAGGGTAAGGGAGAGGGATGCGGGTTGTGTTATCAGCTCGTGGACGTTCTTCCGACTGGTTGGTGATGAGGTAAGTGGGAGTTGGCATCATCACCCTTCCAGTTCCAACTGGTCTGGGGTCTACGTGCTTGTGGGCAGCAGACAGTTAACTTCTACCTGGTGGGGGCTTCAGTACCTGCAAAACGACTCAAAGGCTCAAAGCTCAGAATATTATCTGCAGCTCTTGAGGAGGAACTAAAGGTCTCTGACTTTGTTTAAGGGCTAAACCATTATTACTTTGCCTTACTTGACTGCTTTCCTCTGCTTCTGCATTTTCTCACTTCTCCAATTAAATTTATTCTTTGGACCTTGGGGAAGGCCTAGGAAGCTATTCTACAAACGAGAGGCAGACAGAGGCCATGGCAGTGGGGAGGGGGTAGTCTGTCCCAGGAAGGCCCCATAGGGTTCTATTCAGTTACCTGGAGACAGTAAAAAGATCAGTGATTGCCAGGGCTTTGGTGGGAGGTCGGGAGGGATGAAGAGATTGGAGTATAACTGATTTTAAGGCAGTGAAACTATTCCATATGGTATTATAATGGTGGGTGCATGTCGTTATATATTTGTCAAAACCCATAGCACATACAACACCAAGAGTGAACCCTAATATAAACGATGGACTTAAAGTTTAATGATGTGTCAGTGTGTGTTCATCAGCTGTAACACAGGTACCCTCTGCTGGGGGATGCTGAGAGTGGGAGAGGCTGTGTATGTGTGGAGAGGGGATATACGGGAAATCTCTGCACTGAACACTTAATTTTGCTGCGAATCTAAAACTGCTGAAAAAAAGTCTACTGATTTTTTTTTAATCCTCAGTGGATGAACACTGTGTAGATTAGGTGACGGGGGTGGGAGGGAGGCTTGTTTTTCCTTGTATATCCTTTTCAACCTTTCGAATTTTACATCATGACAAAATATTTCCTATTCAGTAAATAATTTCTTCAAAAATTAAAAGGGGAAAATATATATCCACATCAACGGTATTTGTTTAGCTTACAAGTAATTAAGTCTAAGTTTACAAGTAGTAATACATGGAAACACGTGGAAAACATGATTGGTCATCCCGAGGTAGCTCTGCAGCCTTGTACCCACCTATCTCTTAGAGAGCAGACACAGCAGTGGAGGGATTTGCCCCAAGACTTTTATCTGACCAGGAGGATGTTTCCTCTTCCTCTTCCCGCTATTTCACTGCTTCTTTGTATTGAAAAAGAATCGGAGTTTCACAAGATGTTCTAATCTGGCTCAAAGGCAACAGATTGTTCAAAATTAAGAAAACATGAACCAGCTATATGGCTTGGATACCTTCACCACTTAGAAATTATAACTGACCTTTACACCTGATCTCTGGCCTCTGCCTCATGGTCAAGACTTGTCATTCAGCCAGGTGACAGGGTTAAAGGTAATGCCACAACACTTCTGGCCTCCCAACACCCAGGTACAAGGGCGCCCTCCCAGGGACTGGGATGCTTCTTAGTTCAAGTTTCCACATAAGGAAACGGCTACTGGAGGTAAAGAGGAGGGATGACGATAATAGCTGATATTTATTGCAACTAACGTGCGAAGCATTGCTCTGAGCACTGTTCGAGTATTAACTCATGTAACCCACTCAACCCCGCGAAGTAGCTGCAGCTCTGTCCCCACTTTATAAGGAGAAAACAAACATACACAGCGGTTAAGTAAACTGCCGAGGTCACCCAGAGATGGAGTCAACAGACAAACTCTGGCAAACTGTGATCACTCAGTAGAGAATGAATTTGCCCACACTCCCCGATACTTGCATTAGGATTTTAAAATAGAGGCCAGGGCTTCCCTGGTGGCGCAGTGGTTGAGAGTCCGCCTGCCGATGCAGGGGACGAGGGTTCGTACCCCCGTCCGGGAAGATCCCACATGCCGCGGAGCAGCTGGGCCCGTGAGCCATGGCCGCTGAGCCTGGGCATCCGGAGCCTGTGCTCCGCAATGGGAGAGGCCACAGCAGTGAGAGGCCCGTGTACCGCAAAAAAAAAAAAAAAAAAAAAAAAATTAGAGGCCACAGTTTTCAGCAGGATTGTGGAGTTGCTCCACTTCAGAGCTCAGTGCTCTGAAGTGTTCTGGGGAAGAGGAGAAGCAGCCTGAGAGCCATTCATTCTGTTCAGAAGGCAAGCAGCAGAGTCTGCTGGGAGGTCTGAGCGTGGCGTAGTTTCGGGACCTTAGAAGCCAGGCTGGGATCTCAGGAAACAGTCCCACATCCCTTACTGGGATCTGTGTGCTGCGGATCCCCAGGTCCAACCTCAGGAGTGACCCAGAAGCCTTAGCGATCTTCAAATACTTCCCGAAGCAGTGATTCTCCAGGTGTGGCCCCCAAGCAGCAGCGTCTCCATCACCTGAGAGCTTGACAGAAATGCAAATTCTCAGGCCCCATATCAGACCTCCGGAATTAGAATCTCATAGCGGGGCCTAAAAGTCTGTGTTTGAACAAGTAATTCTGGGTGATTGTAACGTGGGTCAAAGCTCGAGTACCACTGCCCTGCAGGACTCCTATATTTGATCTGCATCTTCTGTCCCCAGAGCGCCCCCTTGGACAGTAATTTTCTGGGTATCCTTGGAATCACCTGAGCTCTCCTGATTCTGGGACCACCCACCTGTGACAGTAGCACATAAACAGAGTCAGGGGTAGGGAGAGGGAACCTGGGGCTCTGACTTCCCGTTCTCTTTTCTAACCATTTTGAAGGAAAAGAGAGAGTGATGATTTCTCTTCTTTTGAAAATGCCAAAGGCAAGCTAAATCATTAACACGTTCATTTTTCACAGAAAGGAATCACGTGGGAGAGTCTCTCAAACTTGGAGTGATTTATTCTGCTCAAACCCCAAGTCAGCCCAGGAGCCCTGGCCATTTCTGGCAGTGGTGAGAGTCCCAACTAAATCAAATAGAGTGCGATGCCTGCGTGCATGGACGTGCTGAGTCTCTCCCAGACACTGTTTGGAAACCCAGGACAGAAAATCTCATGGAATCTTCAGAACCTTCCCTTTCTCCTCCTTCTGTGTAGATGTGTTAAAAAGATGTGTAAGTGATTGTTCTAAGAATCTGTTCCACGGGCTCCAGTGCAGGACGCTGCAGATGCAGCTGCTGTGTGATAAAGGAAATGGTTTCTGGAAGCCCAGCTCGAGGCCTGTGTTCCTCATGCGCCCTCTTGTGGCCACTTAGAGATAATGCAATCAGGTGAGGCCTCGGACTGTTCTTCCGTTAAAGCTACAATTTAGGGAATTTGAAATCTCAAGAATTCAGGATTTGGAAAGCTTGTCTTCCCATAAATTATGCTTGCCTTGGGCCTTGTGGAAACCTATAGAGCCATTCTTCCTAAAATGACTGTGATGGTCTATCCCAACTAAAGCTGTTTTGCAAAGAATAGCGAATAAGTATCAGCTTTTTGTTTAAAGAATGTACACGGGGCTTCCCTGGTGGTGCAGTGGTTAAGAATCCGCCTGACAATGCAGGGTACATGGGTTCAAGCCCTGGTCCGGGAAGATCCTACATGCCACGGAGCAACTAAGCCCGTGCACCACAACTACTGAGCCTGTGCTCTAGAGCCCGCAAGCCACAACTACTGAGCCCGCATGCCACAGCTACTGAAGCCCACGTGCCTAGAGCCCATGCTCCGCAACAAGAGAAGCCATCGCAATGAGAAGCCCACGCACTGCAATGAAGAGTGGCCCCCGCTCGCCGCAACTAGAGAAAGCCCACACACAGCAACAAAGACCCAACGCAGCCAAAAATAAAAAAAGATTTAAAAAAAAAAGAATGTATAACAATTAAGGAGGCTGCAAGTAGAGAGAGGATAATTGAATTACCGTCGGCTTGTGGCTGTGTTTACATGGGCAAAGCAAAGTGCAAGAGAAAATTTAGATCATTTGCAGGCTTGTTCATCAGTTTTGGTTTAAACAAGCTGTAAAAGAAATTAAAGATATTAATTTCTATCTAATAAAAGATATTAAAGCATGTATGTATGGAGACTACACATGTTTGGTGCATGCCAGCCCTGCACAGCCCCCAGGACGAATTCCTTCCTGCTGTTGGTGTGGTTCTGAAATCCAGCGTCCTCCCCGTGGCTACACTGCCTTAAGCTGGGAGAAGGTGACGACTTTCCTCGGCTCCCAAAGGGGATATCCCAGGGGTTATATGGCGCTGTCCTCTCCCCTGGGCCCTTGTTCTTCACCTGAAAAACACTTCCCTGCCCCACTAAGCTCTGAGAATGTGAAGGCTCTGTTACTGGTGCATGGAAGTGTAGCACTGTTATGTTCCTGCTAGATTTTCTTCTGGCTTTAGAAAGAAGCCTGCCTACAGTTAATAAGTTTTCAACAGAGAGCAACAAGATCTAAGTGCTGAGCAGTGTCTAGCTAATCACCTGCACAAGTAGACATTAATGAAAGTTTGATAAAGGGAAGATTACATTAATTATGCTGTTTTTTCTAATTGTCCAGAAATAAAAATGGGTTGTCGGCAGCTAGACAAAATTTTCCAGAACAAGGAAACATGGGGATGAATTAGGGGATTAGGAAGCACGTAAGATTTAGGACAGGGCAGCTCGACCTTGGCACTCCTCGGCTGTTGAGCTGAGTAATCCTTTGTTACAAGGGCTGCCCTGTACCTTCTGGGACGCACAGCGGTACCCCTGCGTTTACCCATCAGATGCCAGTAGCACCCCACGAGTGGCGATAACCCAAATGTCCTCTGATGGCAATACCACCCCCAGTTGAGAACCATTGTTTTGTGGGGATGAGGCTGGTAGCAAAATTATTAAATATTGCAATTGATGAACCGAGATGAGACAGAAGATGTGTGACTATAGGGCGCCATGATGCACAGGACAGCAAATGGGCTTTGGGGTTAGTAAGACCAGGACTCAGATTAAATGACAGGACCTTAGGCCTCTTTTTCTTCCTAAGCCTCAGTTTCATGTATGTAAAACAATAACAATAATAATATAACAATAATAACATAACAATGGTAGTTAAGAATAACATTGCTGATAGGTTAAATGAAATAAAGCTCATAGGGGTCTAGTATACTGCTATTTATTAACAAGGTCAGTAGATAGAAGTGTCTTTTCCTCACCTCCAGAAGTTTTTAGAAATAAAGTATAGCTTCTTGGGGTAGCTTAAAAGAGTCCTGGGAGACTGGCATAGGTGGGGTGGGAAGAGCCTTGTACCTGGGATCCTTGGTGAATAATGTCACCCTCCCTTCCTTCTGAAAGAGTCTCCCTGAAATATAGGCTGTGCCTATTCAGAACGGAGGGTGGCGCAGTGCATTAGCTCTCAGGATAAATAATCACAAAGGGCAGCAAAAACAGATAAGAGCGTTCCAGAAACGGAAATATTTATAGTCTTTAAATGTTCCACTCTGGTCTCTACTTTTCAATCAGAAAAGTGCAAAACCATCCTTTTAACATGGAGAGTAAAATTCTTATACTTTGATGTCAATGAAACATTCTTGGCAAATTTGAAGGAGGGGGTGTTTGCCATGTTATTTGTGTCTGACGCACATCCCTCTTGAATAACGAGTGCTGTGTTTTCAGATGAGTCCTATAATGCTTCATGAAAGCCTTAAGTAACTCTCTGGAAACATCTTCATTGCCCTTACTGTTCCTTACAGCTTTAATTAAATCATTTGTTTACCTCTTACATAAACTACCTAAAAATAAAAAGGTGTTCAAATGATTTAAATTTCCCACACAGTAACAGTCATGGCATCAGTAATTTATTCTTGAATTTTATCCCACTAAAGATTAATTCTCCTTTTCCCAGAATCCCTGAATCCTAATCTGTTCACATGTCTGATTCTCTTCTTTCTAACATTCAAGACCCCTTGTTTGAAAACGGGGAGCCTGGGAGAAGACTGAAATTCCCCGTTTTTAAACTTTATCCATGCCCTCATCACTGTCACAAATTGTTCTAGATGAAGCTAGCTGATATTAACAACATATGACTTTTTTTTGACCTACAAAAATGGCAAGTTCACATGGTTTAAGTTAAAATTCTATCCCAGTTTCTCTTACAATTCTGCTCATCCAACGTCACTTTCCTCATGGAGTTTTCCACAGTAGCTGCCACCCTGAAATGATCTCCCTTTCCTAAAGATGCCTACTTTGCGACAGTACTGTTGTTGATCCCTTATTATATTACTTTTGCGGGTATTTCCCTTGGAGAGAGTGTAAACTGCAGAACTCAGCCAGGAGAGCTGTACTGGATTCTTGAGCCTTCTAAGTACTTGCTGGGTGAGTAGGGGTCAGCTATTTGGCCTTCCTAAGTCTCAAATTCCACTCTTGTAAAAGAGCTGTCTTAAGTATTGAGACAATGAATTTAATATTTTACATAGTCTAAATGTTTAAATGGTCATTTAAAAAAATGATTGGTAGCTGCATCAGTGAACTCCTGACGCCATGCCTTATTCACTGCAGCCTCCCCACAGGGGTTCAACACGTAACAGTAACAACAACAATATAACAATGAGTAGGCATTTACATACTTATTTCGAGTAGGCATTTACTCTACCTAGTACTTTGCTAAGTATTTTCCTTGTATTTATCTCATGTAATCCTCACAACAATCCTGTGAGGTAGATACTGTTAATATCACCATTTTAGAGATGATGAATTTGAAGCAGACAGAGATAAGATAAGTGGAACACGGCCACACACATGGAGGAGCCAGGGCTGGAACCACGGTAATCTGACGTCAGAGTCCCTAATCCGTTCGATAGCTCCCCAGTGATGCCCTAGATCTACTGCAAAGGCCTCAGAGACTTCTTTCTACTTCAAAGAGTCCATGATTCCAACGTGATATTCTTGGAGCACTGTCATTTTTACTCACTTAACTCATCAATCTTCCCACTTTTTTCTTTGTCCTATTAACTGCTTGATATTTCATTTGGGTTCTAAGTAGCTAGAGATTTTTGTCAATGTAGCTGGGCAGGACTAAATCATGGTTAAAATTAAGAGTTCAGTTCATTTTAACAGTCTACCCCCTATTTGTGAGGTACCATGTGAGTCACTCAACAAATATATATGAATACCATACAGTACTTTGCTAAAAGTATTCATAGCAGTATCATATGAAAAGCCTAAGCTTGACATTTAAGAGCTGATGCCGTGGAAGACACGAACGTAACGGAACTTGGAGAACCATCGCAACAGATATCACATAACTGCCCCTGTGTGTCCAGCCTGCACTTTGCAAGGTGCCATGGGATCTAAACAAAAGTACAATGACTCTTGACTGCAGAGACCACACAGTCCTGTGAAGATAGCGACACTCACATGTGCAGTCAGGTGACTCTGCAAATCAGCATAATCATTCCTTTAACAAGTATAGATTAAGAACCAACTACCAGCCAAGCCTATGCTGGGAACTGGGACAAGGGTAAACAGGTTAGGCCTGGCCTTGCCCCCATGAATTGAAGTTTGGGGGAATACATGACAGATTTTGTGGGAAGGACAGAAAATAAAGTCACAGTTTAGAGAGCTGACTGAGGACTACGGTAATTGGAAAAGGCCTCTTAAATGAGGTCAGGATTTGAGTTTGGTCTTCAACAAAGGATGGTAACATGTCACCTAGTGACTTAATTCCCAAACACGGCAATCAACACAAATGCATAATGTGGTATCATAATTTCATAATGGTGGTAAAAGACAGCCAGTGAAAGATGATTACACCTTCACCATGTGCATTCATATTCACATCATCCTTCACAGCATTTTAAGCTTAGCATTCTTTTTTTTAAATTTATTCTATTTATTTATTTTTGGCTGCGTTGGGTCTTCATTGCTGTGCGCTGGCTTTCTCTAGTGGGCTACTCTTCTTTGCGGTGCACGGGCTTCTCATTGCGGTGGTTTCTCTTGTTGCAGAGCACGGGCTCTAGGCGCTCAGGCTTCAGTAGTTGTGGCATGCGGGCTCAGCAGTTGTGGCTCACGGGCTCTAGAGCACAGCCTCAGTAGTTGTGGCGCACAGGCTTATTTGCTCTGAGGCGTGTGGGAACTTCTCAGACCAGGAATCGAACCCGTGTGCCCTACACTGGCAGGCAGATTCTTAACCACTGTGCCACCAGGGAAGTCCCTAAGCTTAGCATTCTTATTTCACTTACTGAAAGAACTAAGGCAAAACGTAACCTCAAATTTGAAAATGCTCCTTGCCAAGATTCTTATAGAACTATGTTAAAAAGCCAAAGTTCTGCACTATAGTTAAAATTGAGGTGTTTTCCTTTCAATTCAAAACCTCAATTTTCAGACCTTAATATCTTGGACTTTTCAACCACAGGCAGTGGGAAGTTGGTTACAGAGAATGGTTACTATGAAGAAGGGGGCTGCTAATAGCATAGTTCTGAAGTCCAACTGTGGCCTGTCATCTTTCAGTGGTTAAGGAAGCAATCCAGAGAAAAATATGTTGAGGGGTAAATTGCTAACTCAATCAAGATGAATAACCTGGGCAGGTCAAACTGTATTTTTTTCCATTTCCTTTAATACTGGTCCATAGTGTGAGTAAGAAGCCCAGCTATATTTTCCCCCATATGATGGTTTAGAAAAGATTTCCACAATATAATTCACATGGTATCAGGGATTATCTTTTTATGCGCAAACTAAACAAGATGAAATTATGTCAGCACAAGCCTCTGCAGATAAGATATGTCAAAAAGATAAATTACATAATTTATATTTGCATTCCTTTGCATTTTAATATTGTTATATTCTTTGCATTTCTAATTATATTTGCATTTTAAATATTGAATTCATTTTTAATTTCAGGGGTAAAATGATATGCTATAACTAGGAATGGATGGACATGAGACACTTTCAAATTCTTGTCTTTGCCACAGCTGCAAGCAAAGACTTCTTTCCTTCCCATGATCCCCCAGGACCCCCAAAGACCAGTATAATAATACTAATGCCTAGCTGCCCACTAATATGGTACCTCTTGCTATTGCTCAAATTATTTCTCCCAGCCACGTGAGCAAAGTAGACACCTCTGCCCTGTGACGCCCCCTTGCAAGAGGCATCACATGTACCTCTGCCTCACCATGAGGCTTGCTTACGTGAGTGGACATAGAAGTTTTGACTCGGCCAGCACAGCTTGCGTGCTTGCCCTCTGCCGTGAGAACACCAACCATGTCTCACATAGGGCTGCACCCTCACCTTGAATCCAGAAGTGAGAAGACGTAAGGAGTGGAACCGCAGACGATCTGCACCACTGAGCAGACCTCCAGTCAGCACCAGGCTGATTCCATGGCCCTAGGCGCTGGCTCGCAGGGGATCCCTCAACCTGGGCCCTGGCTCACCCCGGTGCCTGCTGGCTCCAGCGGCCCCAGGAAGCTCCCATGGCCCAAGGTGACTTCCCTGTCACCAGGATCCAAGTGAGTTCCTGCTACCCCAGGACTACAGTGGCTCCTGCCATCCAAGGTGGCTTCCGTGGTACCAGGCTCCCAGTGGACTCCCACCAATCCAGGTCCCTGACCCACCCCAGCATCTGCTGGCTCTGGCAGCCCCAAGTGATTTCAAAGAAAACGAGCTCCCAGCCCACCCAGGCAGCTCCTGTGACCAATGTCTCCCCATGGACTTTACCCAACCCGGGCTCCCAGATCACCCCTGAGCTAGCCAACTCCTGTGGCACCAGGCTCCTGGTAGGTTCCTGAGAACTCAGAATGAAAAAGAGTAAAGAAATTCTGCATGCGTTATAGGATACCATGAAAAGAAACAATTTACACATTATTGGAGTCCCAGAAAAAGAACAGAGAGAGGGAGAAAGCACATAACGTTTATTTAAAGAAATAATGCTGAGAACATCCCAAATCTGGGGAGAGATTTGGATATCCAAGTTCCGAAGCTAACTGGCCACCCAAAAATTTCAACTCAGAATGATCTTTAAGACACATTAGAATAAAAGAAAAGATATATTATATGAAATTATCTAAATTCAAAGAGAGAGAATTTTTAAAGTAGCAAGAGAAAAAAATTCCTCACATAAGGAATTCCACAAGACTATCAGAGGATTTGTCAACAGAAATCTTGCAGGGCAGGAGAGAATGGGATGATATATTCAAAGTGCTCAAAGAAAAAAAAAAGTCAACCAAGAATACTTTCCTTGGCAAAGCTATCCTTCAGAAATGAAGGAGAATCTATGAAACAGAAACAGAATCACGCACACAGAGAACAGACTGGTGGTTGCCTGGAGGTGGGGGTGGGAGAGGGATGGATTGGGAGTTGGGATTAGCAGATGCAAACTGTTATATATAGAATGGATAAACAACAAGGTCCTACTGTATAGCACAGGGAACTATATTCAATATCCTGTGAGAGACCATAATGAAAAAGAATATGAAAAAGAATGTATGTATATGTATAACTGAGTCACTTTGCTGTACAGCAATAATTAACACTACATTGTAAATCAACTATACTTCAATAAAAAAATAAAAATTGAAAAAATTGTTTTAAATTTAAAATAAAAAAATAAGAAAAAAGAATAATGAGTTTGAAGATGAATAAAAACTAATGAGTAAAGTGGGGAAAAAAAGAAATAAAGGGGAGATTAAGACTTCCTCAGACAAAGCTAAGGGAAATCATCACCACTAGACCTGCCTTTACAAGAAATGCTGAAAGGAGTCCTTCAAGCTGAAATGAAAGGACACTAACATTAAAAAATGTTAGGACAGTAACATTTAAAAAACATCAAAATATAAAACTTACTGGTAAAGCTAAGTATATAATCAAATTCGGATTACTCTAGTACTCAATATGGCAGTGTGATAATCAGATTATCACTTAACTCTAGTATAAAGGTTAAAGGACAAAAGTATTAAAAATAACTATAGCTACTATAATTAGGTAATAGATACACAATATAAAAAGAGGTATATTGTGATATCAAAACCACAAACTTATGGGGAAGAAGGTAAGAGTGGAGTTTTTGTATGCAATCAAAATTAAGCTATTATCAGCTTAAAATAGACTGTTATACCTGAAAAATATTTTATGTAAGCCTCATAATAATTACACAGCAAAAACCAATAGTAAACATACAAAATATAAACAGAAGGGAATCAAAGAATATCACTATGAAAAATTATCAATTCACAAAGAAAGACAGCAAAGAGGAAGACAGCTAACAGCATACTCAACGGTGAAAGGTTGAAAGCTTTTCCTCTTAAATCAGGAGCAATACAAGGATGCCCACTCTCACCACTCCTATTCAGCATAGTACTGGAAGTCCTAGACAGAGCAATTAGGCAAGAAAAAGTAAAATAAATAAAATAAAAGCCATCCAAAATGGAAAGGAAGAAGTAAAATTGTCTCTTTCCACAGATGATATAATCTTATATGCAGAAAACCCTATAGACTACACACATAGACACACACACACACACACACACACACACACACAAACCTGTTAGAACTAATTAAGGAATTCAGCAAAGTTGCAAGATACAAAATCAACACAAAAATCTGTTGCACTGCTATACACTAACAATGAAACAACTGAAAAAGAAAGCTGGTGGCAGGGCAGAAATAAAGATGCAGATGTAGAGAACGGCCTTCAGGACACAGGGCGGGAAGGGGAAGCTGGGACAAAGTGAGAGAGTAGCACTGAGATATATACAATACCAAATGTAAAATAGATAGCTAGTGGGAAACTGCTGAATAGCACAGGGAGATCAGCTCGATGCTTTGTGACGACCTTAGAGGGGTGGGATAGGGAGGGTGGGAGGGAGGCTCAAGAGGGACGGGATATGGGGATATATACTTATAACTGATTCACTTTGTTGTACAACAGAAACTAACACAACATTGTAAGGCAATTATATTCCAATAAAGATATAAAAAAAAGAAAGCACCCAATTTACAATAACATGAAAAAGAAGGAATAAATTTAACCAAGAAAGTGAAAAAAATCTGTATGAAAATTAGAAGACATTGATGAAAGAAACTGAAGAAGACAAATAAATAGATCCCTTGCTTATGGATTGGAAAAATTAATCTTGTTAAAATATCCATAGAACCCAAAGCCATCCATAGAGTCAATGCAATCACTATCGATTTCCAAGGGGGTTTTTCACAGAATAGAAAAAGCAATCCTAAAATTAGTATGGAATCACAAAAGGAAGGCCCCAAATAGCCAAAGTAACCCTGAGAAAGAAGAACAAAGCTGGAGGCATCACAATTGCTGATTTCAAACTTTATTACAAAGCTATGGTAATCAAAACAGTATGGTACTAGCAAAAAACAGACATACAGACCAATGGAACAGAACTGAGGACCAGAAATAAACCCACACATATTATTTGTTCAACTAATGTTTAACAAGGGAGCCAAGAATACTCAATGCGGAAAGGAGATAGGGCAACAGGGAGATGTTGATCAAAGGGTACGAAGGTTATGTGAGATGAATAAATTCTGAAGATTTAAGGTACAACAAGGTGACTATATTTAATAGTACTGTATTATACTTGAAACTGCCTAAGAAAGTCTCAAATGTTCTCACCACACACACCACACAAAATCGTTAGCTGAGACGATGAATGTGCTAATTAGTTTGATTGTGGTAATTATTTCATAATATATACATAGATCAAAACATCACGTTGTATACCTTAAATATATACAGTTTTTATCTGTCAGGTACACCTCAATAAAGCTAGAAAAAAATAAAAATGAAAATGAAAATAAAAATCTTTCAAATGTTGACAGCTACAGGCTTCACAGTACTTGGGATGCTAACAAAGCATGAACTACTCCCATCAGATGGTGAAGATAAAAACATCATTAGAAGCACATTAGTAGAACTATAACCAGAGATGAGGTTTGAATTAGCGGAGGAGGGAGAAGAAGAGGAAGAGAAAGGAGGAGGAGAATTTTAAAAGTAAGACGAGGAGGAGGGAGAAATAATCACCTATATCTCAGCATACAGAGAGAAGCGCAGCTAACATTTCGGTGTCAGCACAGACACACAAATACACACACACAGTAACTTCAGCGCTTTTCCTAAAGTTGGCAGGTGTACAAAACTTAGACGAGAGCCAGTCGGTTATAAGCATGTCAGGTTTGTCATAGTCATGCAGCATTTAGGAAGATGCGTTTAAGAGTGAAATTTAGGTCCAACTATGAAAGAAGGGAAAGAAAACAGATGGGTGAGTGGTATTTCTAGGACTTGTCAATCTCTCAGGAATCTTGAAATAGACATCATAGAAGAGAAGGAACTGGCTGGGAGGATTTGAGAGCATCAGTATGGAATTAGATGAGAACAAAAATGGCCTTGTAAATAGGAAAGTTGATAGAAGGGGACACTGTGATAGAACAAAATAGATTAAAACTAGGGGAAAAGAAGCTTAAGATTTTAAAATATAGCCTCCCCTAACAATTAGTTAGAATATGAAAAATATATGTTACTTTTAAAATTGGTAGGCATGATACTGAGACTGCTTTGGGAGTGATTTGACACATGTATATCACGAAATAATTATTACAATAAGATTAGTTAGCACCTCCATCCCCTCATATAATTATCATTTTCTGCAGTGATAACATTTAAGATCTCCTATTAACAACTTTCAAGTACACAACACAGTATTGTTAATTATAGTCACCGTGGCATATATTAGATGCCCAGAGCTTATTAATCTTATAACTGGAAGTTTATACCCTTTGACCAACATCTCATCTCCTCTGCCCACAACCCCCAGTAACCACCATTCTACTCTCTATTTCTGAGTTCGCTTTTTTAGATTCCACACGTGAGATCACGCAATATTTGTCTTTCTTTGTCTGACTTACTTTACTTAAAATAATGCCCTTGACGTCCACCTATGTTGTCCCAAAAGACACGATTTCCCTATTCTTTATGGATGAATATCTATTTATTTATTTATATAACATTTTCTTTATCCATTCATTTGTCAATGGCCACATAAGATTGTTTCCATGTCTGGGCTATTGTGAATAATGCTGCAATGAACATGGGAGTACAGAATTCTCTTCAATGTCCTGCTTTTCTTTCCTTTGGATATATACCCAGAAGTAGGATTGCTGGAATCATATGGTGGTTCTATTCTTAATTTTTTGAAGAATTTCCATACTGTTCCACAGTAGCTGCACCAATTAACATTCCCACACGCAGTGCACAAGGGTCCCCTTTTCTCCATATCCTGTTATCTCCTGTCTTCTTGTTCTCTCTTGTCTTCTTGATGATAGTCATTTTAACAGGTATGAAGTGGTATCTCATTGTGGTTTTGATTTGCATTTCCCTGATGATTAGTGATGTAGAGCATCTTTTCATGTACATGTTGGCCATTTATATGTTTTCTTTGAAAAAAATGTCTATTTAGGTCCTCTGCCCATTTTTTAATCGGATTGATTTGGGGTACTGAGTTGTATAAGTTCTTTATTTTGGATTTTAACCCATTATCAGATAGATGGTTTGCAAATATTTTCTCCCATTCTGTAGACTGCCTTTTCACTCTATTGATTGTTTCCTTTGCTATGCAGAAGATTTTAGTATGATTCAATCCCATTTTTGCTGTTGTTGCCTGTGCTTTTGGTGTATATTCAAAAAATAGTTGCTAAAATCAATGTCAAGGAACTTCATCCCTATGTTTTCCTCTAGTAGTTTTACAGCTTCAGGTCTTACATTTAAGTCTTTAATCAATTTCGAGTTCATTTTTGTGAGTGGTGTATGTCAAATAATGGTTTTATTTCCTTCTTTGCATGTGAATATCCAGTTTTTCCATACCATTTATTGAAGAGGCTGTCTTTTCCCCATGTGTATTCTTGGCACCTTTGTTGAAGATCAGTTGGCCATATATGTGTGGGTTTATTTCTGGGATCTAGAATAGAGAATTCAGAAACACTTGAAAGTTTTATGCCTAGCACCCTACTACTTACTTTGATCTTACATGTTTGGTACCAAGAATGCTGACCAACTACAGCTCTGTATAGGGAAAAAACATCCAGTATTCCTCCTGGGTTTCTCCTTTATTCTCACACTCATAACACTTCTACACTTCTAGTCACCAAATATGGGAGGGGTTTTCCCACACCAAGCAATTCTCTGTTACACGAGCTGGTCAATTCTGACACTATCTACTAAAGATAGCAGCAGAGTCCCCAGGTTACGGGCTCAGTCTCATAAGACTGTCTCCCCATCTCAGATGCCAGCTGCAAGTAGTAGGCCCCCAGGTTATCCACAATTTCTGTCTGGCTTGGCCACAAATCAGAGGTTCCCACGACCTCCACCCCTTGGATTTGATTTTTGCTAAAGCATCTCACAGAACTCAGGAAAACACTTACTTACATTTACTAGTTTATAACTAAAGGATGTGAAGAGCCAGATGAAGAGATTATGTAGGATGAGGTCTTGGGAGGATCCCAAGGAGGAGCTCCTGTCCCATGGAGTTCGAGTCCGTCACCCTCCCAGTACGTGGACATGTTCACCAACATGGAAGCTCTCTGAGCTCCATACTACTGGGATTTTATGGAGGCTTCCTCACATAGGCATGATCAATTATTAACTCCATTTCCAGCTCCTCTCCCGATCTGAAGGGTGGGGCAGGGGGGTGGGGGGTTGAAAATTCCAAACTTCTAATCATGGCTTCCTCTTTCTGGTGACCAGCCCCCATCCTGGGGCCATGCAGAGTTAGCTCACTAGTACAAAAGACGCTTCAAATGCTCCAGTGAAGGTGGACTTTACATGGGTTTTAGGAGCTCTCTGCCAGGAACCGGGGGCAGAGATGAAGAGATAGGTAGGTAGGTAGATAGGTAGATAGATAGATAGATAGATAGATAGATTATATAACCTAATATCTCACAAGCTCCTTTACTTAAGCTCCTTGGGTACCAATTCCATACACAGACATGTCCTGTATTAAGTGGATATAGTGTTGGAGATTCTAAAATAAATTTGTATCTCCAAATATAAAAAATAGATATAAGAATAAACAATTGATGACCCTCACATCTGATCAAATTTTCAAAACTCACCATATTAAGAACCAAGCTCTGTTTTGAAAATTGATCCTCAAAGGAAAAAAAAAACCGGGTAGGGGGGAGATTCTGAGCTGCTGACACTCAAACTGGAGAGACTCGATGTTGATAACTGAAGACTTCCTTCCCACCAAATCTATATCTAAGGGGGAGAGCAAGAAATAACGATGATTTTGAAGCTTTTGCAAAAGTAGAAATCCTATCCCTAAGCAGTTCTAAACAGAAGTTAAATCTTGAACAAATACAAGAAGTGAATATAACAATAAAGAAGTAAAGTGCTATGACCATTTCCAGAATGGAAATATAAGGTTCTTCTCTCCTCCCACATTTGTAAGAATCTCACGTTTTCACAAACCTCAAAATTCTGTGGAGAGGGTATAGTTTACTGATTTTTTGTACTTTAAATAGCACTTGAAATGCTTTTTTAGTACAAAAATAACACAATGATTTTTTCCTCTTAAAGAGTGGCTGTCCTTTTAGGTTTGCTTTCATCACTTTTAAAACATTTAAATGCCAAAGTTTTGTTATGATTTTGCCATAATTTTTTCAAATTTATGTTCTTCCAAAATTATTTTGAATGTGTAATGTGATAGTTAAGAAAGTGGGTTATGAAATCAGAACTGTCCAGCTCTCCTGTAGCTTGCCATGATCGTATAGTGGTTAGTACTCTGCATTGTGGAATCAGAACTGTGTTAAGTCCAGGTCCTGACAATTAATATAAAAAACTAACATATGCCCCTATGCCTAGGCCGCTTTTTTTTTTTAACCTGGATGGATATAAAATAGTATATGTTCCATAACATTGTCCTGAGTATTAAATGAGATATTGTCTATGAAGTGCTTAGAATAATGCCTGACAGAATAAGCTAAAGATTCTTGAATATTGTGGAAATGTTTATTAATTGGGTAAAAATTAATTTCAGCTAGGAGCAGAGTGTGCAAACAAGCATTTGGATACTCAATAAATTCTGTAGAGGGAATGCTAAGGAAATACCTGCATTGACAAATGAATGAAATGTTACGCAAAGTAATGTGTTGATGCTTTTCCTACTCTCCCAGGCAAGGTTAGAGCTCCCTCCTCAGGATTCCCTCAGCATTACAAACATGCTTTTATCACAGGACTTAATCGTGCTGTCCTCTGGGTCAAAGACTGTCTTGTGTCTTGTTTAGGTCCGAACCCAGAGCCTGGCGCTGTGTCTGAGTCTCCATAATCTCTCAATAAATCTTCCATCTAATGACTGATTTCAATTCCTTAAACAAAGGTTAAGACTCACGTGTAACAGAACCTCTGTCAGAATAATCCCCTGGCCAAACCTTGTTCCTGAGAGGAGGAGGGATGCTCTGAGAAATGCTAAAATGGAAAATTTTAAAATTAAAAAAAGGGTCATAACCTATGGCCTCAGTTATTTATTCAACAGTCATTTAACAGGCACAAAATGGGTGAAAGGTACTGTAAAGGATACAAAACTAAAACAAAATGACATTTTCCTGTCCTAGGAGAGCTTATATTTGAGTAGAGAAAATAACATTTTTCATGTATCAGTAAAAGTAGCATAGAGTAAATTCTGCACAAGCAAGTTTCTTTTAAAAGGACGGATTTCCAACTCATGTGATAAGGTTGTCCATCCTAAGAAAAAAAGTATTTAGGCTGGTTGTTGAAGATAGGTAAGGGCTCAGTGGGGCAGGCGGAGGAATAAGAATGAAGATGGAGAAAGGGCATGTCAGAAGAAACAGCAGGAGCGAAAATGCAGAGAGAGGAAAATGCAATCTGCGTTTAGAAAAAGTCTAGCTTCCAGCTGTACTTGTAACATCTGTCGCACGAGGGAGGCAAGGAAGCCAGCTTAGGCGTGTACTGTTGAGCCTGAATGCCAGCCTGGACTGTTCTCAGCGATTTAAGAAGGTCAATGTGGTACCATGCGTGGAGTGGTCTGGAAGGTAGGGAGGGATCTAGTGTGAAAGCTCAAGCTCAGGTCCCTAGTGCCAGAGCAAGGAATTAAAGAGAACTATCTACAAGGTCAGATAACTAACGGCTGGCAACTGACTATGGGCCTGAGAGCCCAGCGGAGAGAAGGCAAAGATGACTTATCATCATTAGACAGTCAGCCTCTGGCCAGGAGATGAAGTATTCCTTCCCTGTGACTCACACATTTCCAGAAGCTTTGGATTTCCTGGAAATTTTTATTAAATTTCTAAGTTTTTCAACAATAAATTTTTTAACCATTTTTACCACTTGTTCATGTTGTAGTATCTCTGTGACAGATTTTGGAGCGGAGACTTTCTTTTCCAACTCCTGACATGAATCGGACCCAACATGACCACTTTTGACTAATGGGTCTCCAAGTCTATTACCTCAGTATGAGCTGCTGTCGACTGTTTTGTCCTAGACAGGAACAAATGAATGGTTAGATGAGTGGTTTTCTGGTAAATAAGAAACTTCTGGGTATGTTCGTACCAGTAAAAGGCAAGATCTGTTACCTCGTCATACTGATGGCAGGTTTCCAGGGTTTACTCCCAGTAGGTACTACTCACTGCAGCCCAGGGAAGTGGTCTCTGGTGCATAACAAAGGGGAGGGTGCCGTAGCTAATTCGCAGAGCCTGAAGCCACGTCTCTGGGTTAGACTTCTCTCCTTAGCTCTTCTCTTTAATATCTAAATACCTATTTAAAAATCTCCACCTAGGTGTCCCACATGCACCTCAAATTCAGCACGTCCAGAAGATCATTCCCTGGTTGTCCTCTACCCAACACCTTCTTATTTTCTTGTATCCCTTGGCACCTAAGTCTACAGCCATGTTGGTCTCTTCTCCTCCTCTCCTTTTCTCCATAAAGGAGCCACCTGCTTACCCTATACCTGGACCCTCATCTTTAGTCCTATTTTACTGCCTTTGTTCCTCAACGCTTGCCTAGGACTTCTGCAACAACGACAAACAAGTCTCTTGCCCTCATTCTGTCTCCTTAAATCTATTCACTATATTAGGACCAGAGTTATTTCTTCAAAATGGACATTTAAAAGTGTAAGATTTTGGGGCTTCCCTGGTGGCGCAGTGGTTGAGAGCCTGCCTGCCGATGCAGGGGACACGGGTTCGTGCCCCGGTCTGGGAAGATCCCACATGCTGCGGAGCGGCTGGGCCCGTGACCGGGAAGATCCCACATGCCGCGGAGCGGCTGGGCCCGTGAGCCATGGCCGCTGAGCCTGTGCATCCGGAGCCTGTGCTCCGCAACAGGAGAGGCCGCAACAGTGAGAGGCCCGCGTACTGCAAAAAAAATAAAATAAAATAAAAGTGTAAGATTTTGCTTTAAACTTGTCGATGGCTTCCACTTTCGAAAAAAGATAAAGTCCAAACTCTTCAATTCAGTCTTCTGTTGCAACACTTACTACATTGCATAGTGACGGGTAGCACTTTTATCTGAATCCTCTAACACATTAAAAGCTTCTAAATGTTTATGGGATGGAAGAAACGAAACAGTACTCAGTATATTTTTATGATATTATTTCATTCTCACAAAAACCCTGTCAGATAAATATTGTTCTTCCCATTCCACAGAGGAAGAAGTTGAGAATCAAAAGAGGATATTCAGCCTGTTGAAGGGACATGGAGAGTAACGGACAGAGACTGGGCTGAAGAGCAAATCTACTTGACCCCAGATCGCAACAGCTCACTGTCCCTCCATACTGCCCTTTACTTGTATTTGTTGTCTTCTAATTTGTGTAGCTACCCTAAGTAAGCCTGAGACACACCTGTTGCTAAAATTTGTGTGTGTGCATATACATGTGTATTATTAGATTATGAGCTTCTGAAGTTCAAAAGCCATATTCACTTCCAGCATAATACCTTTTATACATGCCTTTAGTTGGTTCTTAATAAATGATTTGTTAATTTAAATTAAATAATGCAATGGTAAAGGTAATTTTGTTATTTTAGGAAACAATGAAGCTTACACCAATTACAAAGCATAAAGTAATTTTTAAAGTATCATTTAAGCACCATTCTATATGAGATAAGTAGTATATAAAGAAAAAAATTGCTGTATGCATTTACCATTTGTAGCTCATGAATTTTAACTACTAAAGAAGACAATATGTCTCTAAAACCTTGGTGTAAGTAATAGCCCAATGTTCTCAGGGCAAATTTTTTCAGTTATATTATTAATAAGATTTCACTTTGCTTTGGATTCAGATAGTCCTTGGCCAATAGCATTATTCAGTCTTTCATCTTGAATTCTCTATATAGAAAAATTTCTTTGGGATCATAACCCTTACCAGTGATGGAAACTTCCAGGTCAGGTGAAGTGGTAAGTTCTAAGAGAAGGAATCTCACAGGGGGTCTCCAACTTTTGCCAAGATGACCTTAACTCCATATTGATCAAATATATCTGTTGTGATGAATTCTAGAAGCTATATTTTTATGACAAAACTTTGAAAAGTTAAAAAAAAAACAGGGAAGTAGTCTGCATGGAAGCTGAGTCATCTGAGAAAGGGGCTGGAGAAAATGGAGATATATAACCTGGTGATAAAATTAGGAGGAATATCTACAAATATTGCTGCATTCAAATATTTGTTATCTGAATGATATAACATTTGAATGACAAATAACAAACTATCTGAGTTTGCTTTGTGAGTTCACTGTGGGGCATTTAACCTCTTTGGCCAAAAAAGGAAGTATGTGTTTGTTTACTTTAATAGAAAACGTGGATCAAAACATCCTTTCCCTAAAATAATGTATTATAATCCTATTTGTTTGACTATGACTTTCTGTGAAACATACATGTTAAGATAGTGAGCGCCCTGGAACATCACGGCAGACTATCTATTGGTTATTGTGGAGGATAAACCATTTACCTTGTGGAGTTCACATGGTTTTACATGCATATTAATTGTAATAAACTATGCCAAATCAAAACAACGTGTTATCTGAATGACACTGAGACACGGTATTCGTAGAATATACAGAATTACCTGCCTTATACTCTTTCTCTAGAAACTGGCCCTCTTTTTGCCCTTTTTCCACATGACTGCAGCAGGAATGGCCGTGTTCACATACGACAAACACAGATTTGTTCAGAGGTGGAACTTGATTCAAATAGAGCAGTAACCGGCCTCTCCAGGAATTATGGAAGAGAGAGAGAGGGAGAAAGAGAGAGAGAGAGAGAGAGAGATGAAAGACATGGAAAGAATCTTGGTGCTTTTGAGTCTCTGATTCCAGACCATTCCTCAAGCCTAATGCATTTGTGCATTTCTGTCCTTGGGTCCCATAGGAAAACTCTGCAACTTTCTTATTAAATTCCCCTTTATGCTTAGGCTAGTTAAGGTAGGGTTTGGTTACTTACAAATGAAAAAGTCCACATTAATACAGTTGTGACATGGAAAAGAAATTGGACATTCTTATTGTTTCCATAGAGAGATTAAACAAGGACCAAAGTACTGGGGTTACAAAAAGGCAGACATCAGTGAGAATATATCGGAGAACTTTAGAATAGTTCAGAGGAATCCGTAAGTGTGTTGCTGAATGCGCTTTCTATCCCTAGAAACATTAAAGGAAACGCTGGCTCTTGATCTGATACAGACGTAGTAGAGAAGATTTCTGACTCCCAGGAAATTGGACGAGATAACCTGTTAGGATCTTTCCAACTGTGATTTTCAATGAGGAGTTACAGCGATACGTTATCACTCATCTTCAGGTCCCCTGGTATCCACCTCAAGTATGAAACTATGTTCTCTCACCTGCGATTATCCCAGTGCCTCCGCCCCCCCCCCCCATCTCCAGGAGTTGAGCTCTACTCTGTCACCATGTTAAAAATTGGGTGCTTGGTGAAATGGCATATGACAATTATAAATGTCAAGGTGGTTGTGGGAATAAGAAAGAATTGCTAACCTGATACAGGGAGAAGAGTTTAACCGCGGACAGTACGGGAGTCAGCCAACAAAGAGGCTGGTACTTGAATGAAAATGATGGAGGAAGCACAAACTCAAGGTGCCGGCAAGGCTCTGCCAGCTCCATGCAGTTCACCCAACATTCCCTGCATCGAGGTGGTGAGTGGCTCATTACAGGAGTGCAACCAAGTCACTGAGTGGATGGATGGATGGATGGATGGATGGATGGATGGAAGGATGACTGAGTGAGTGAGGAGATGAAGCAGTCAAGAAATTTAGGCAAGAAAATACGAGAGGAACCTGAGTATAGAAAGTTGAATTAACTTACAGAGCTCAGCACAATCAGTTGGAAAACCACCTCTGTAAGCCTGAATTGTGTACATCAGGTCTACTTTGCACTTTCAAGGCTCCATTCACTTGGTTTCATAAGTAACTGTTCAGTTTGACCACTAACTAGAGCCCTTACTGCCTTTCCAGATTCCAGAAGTATTCTCATCACAGCCACAAGCAGATTCTTCATCACCACGGCTCAGACTCATTCCCTCAGAGCCTCAGACTCACGTTAACCAATGTTACTTCTCTGTCCTTCAATCTGAAGCAAACTTGAAGTGGGAGAGTAATCTCTGAACAAAACAAGAGGTTTGAAAACAATTTTGATGGTTGGAAATAAATGAAGGTGCTTAAAGTGCCCATTAAATTCAGCAGAGCTTGAGTCGTGCTGGCAACAATAAAGAAACCAGGCTCTTGGGAATCTGAAGACTCTCGAGTTACGTAAGTGACCTGAGAGTTCTGGGAAGAGAAGCCTCAGGGGGCCTTGTTCAAGCCCCTCACCCAGGGGCTCTGAGTATGGAGATGGCAGGCTGCTCCCTTCCCCAGCCCCTTATTCACTCTTCACATGTTCAAGCTCTGTTTGAGGGATTAGACTCCTTCTCTCTCTACTTTCAGACCCTTGTCTTTCCTCTGTCCCATTTCTTGCCTGGAAGTGTTGGTGCTCTGAATTCCATTTTACTGGGTGTATCAAGCTCTGAAGGTCAAGGAGAATAGAGCAGAACAATTCCTGTGACCATGGACAGCAACCTGCTCCTCAAGCACTCCTGGAGGCCAAGCCTTCCACATACTTGGTTCGCTTCCAGCCCATTGATTCTTTCTTTTTTTTTTTTGATAACCCACTCGTGATTTTAGGCTAATCAGGCAAAATATTAGCTCCAGTGTTGTGAAGAATTTGAGGTGGGGTGGGGTTATTTTGTTCTGTTGGATCCAGTTCACAGGAGGAATTACATCCACAAGTCATTTGAAAGGGAACCCGTACCTTTTACTTTTGCTCTTTGTGCTGGTGAAGGATTGACTCACACGCTCCAGAAGACACAGCCCCCTTAGAGCATTAGCTGCATAACCCGTGCTTGTACCACCAACATGAACAGCGTGACTCACTGAAGGACTGATTTTTTTTTAAAAACTCCTGAGGTGACCATGTCAGTGCCTTCGTCTTAGTCCTAGACGAGTAAAGATTCTGATTATTTCCATTTGGCACTATATCTTCCATCCACTTTACCACGTGGTAGTTTATTTATTAATTCATAACCAAATCTGTCTCAAAATTAAAGAAATTTTTCATACATGGATTTTCAGATTATTACTGCGTGCTCTGACAATCACATGAGGTCCTGTCATAAAGTGGAACTCATTAGTCACTAAACATGTTAACTCAGAAATCTCAGTGGCTTCACACAGTCAAAGTCATTTTCTAACTCAAATACAATTGGTGAGAGAGGTGCTTGTCTGCCAGGTGCTTGGCATCCAAGGACTCAGGCCCCTTCTCACTTGTTGGTCCATTATCCCTTGATGCTTAGGGGTCCTCTGATGGATCTCGGCATCCAGCAGATGAGGGCAGATGGAGAAAGAGAGAAGGCACGGAAGTTGCACGTGAGGCTTGATGGGCCAGATCCGGAAGGGGTATACTTGCTTCTGCCCAAGAGCCATTTCCTGCAGCCTAGTAAATGGTCTCACCTGATACAATGGAGGCGGGGGCATATAGCAGCTATTTGTCCAGGGGGAAAGGAAAATGGGATTGAAGAAAACTAGCCAGCCTCTGGCACATCTAATTGCTGAAGAGGAATAATCATCCAATATTTTTGAGTACATACTCCGTACCAGTCACTGTGCCAAGTACTTGAAATTCATTACTTCATTAATCCTCTGAGAAACCTAGAACTAAGTCTCATTCTTACTATTACTAGCTTATAAATGAGGATTCTGAGGCTGAGGAGTTCTGTCATTGAATCAGAGTCACACTGTCATCCACAGCGCAGGATTGGGATTGGAGCCCAGGCACACTGTTCCTGGAGTCATGTTCTACATCCACGGTCCAGACGGCCATGTCTCCAGTTGCCGCCCTGTCGTCCTCTACGGGGTCCGCACTCCAGCCCCGTGACTCCAGGGTCAGTCGCTGCCTACGCCACCCCTTCTACCTGCTCTCCCTGACGAATTCAGCAGAACGGACTAGTCCTTGTTTCACATCAAAAGACAGCAACGGGGCTTCCCTGGTGATGCAGTGGTTGAGAGTCCGCCTGCCGATGCAGGGGATGCGGGTTTGTGTCCCGGTCCGGGAAGATCCCACATGCCGCGGAGCGGCTGGGCCCGTGAGCCATGGCCGCTGAGCCTGCGCGTCCGGCGCCTGTGCTCTGCAACGGGAGAGGCCACAACAGTACAGTGACAGCTTTTTTAGAATGAGCAACCCACCTCTGAACGCGCTCGGAGGGGAGCCTAAGCCCAGTGGGTCCTGCTCTGCTTCATGGGGCAGGTATGATATATACACAACCTGTGATTCAATTTTCTGAGCAGTTATCCTCTTTTCTACCTCTTGAATCCCCTTCTGCAGAGAACACTTACATTCTCTGCACGTCTGGCTGTCACAGATCAAAGTCCTCCTTTTCTCTGTTTTCTATATTCTTTCTCCCTCTCTCCCTTCCCCCTTTTCCCCCACCAATACACACACACACACACACGCACGCACAGGCACACGCACACGCACACACCAAAACCACAAACAAAAACAAATAAAAATTCCATCTGGGGCTGGAGAGAAGGTCTGCAGTATTTTTTCAATCCTCCAAATTTCCAAGGCCCAAACCACATACATACGGATTGCGTGGGTACAAACATGAAAAATAATAGAAAAAGTGATAGAATCATATTCATTCTAACTGCTATGACCTAGGTCCTCTGGAATGGTTCTTAAAATTTTGCAAATGGTGTGGAACCAACGCGGAACAACAGAAATTAGAGAGGAAAGGGAAAAAGTGGTTGCGGCTTTTGAACTAATTCCCCCGCTCCCATCCTGCTCCAAATAAAGACGGTGGAGCCTGAGGCCATGCAATTTCAAACCAGTTAAGTGAGCCTGGAGCACTCTCCTAGGAGCCCTGAAATTCACGGCAGGCTCAAGACAGATCCGTAATGGATTCAGTTTTTGGACTCAAATGCAATAGGTGAATTCACTTAGGCTTCTCTAAACCTTAAACTGTTAAACAGGCAAGAACAAAAGCTCACCAAAAGCCTCTTTCAAACTGCTCTCAGCTGCAAAACACTTTTTTTTCCCAGACAAACCTCCTTTCGGACTAATAGCCAAGGCTTCTCTGTTTAAACTCAAGGCATGACTTTTAGAAGCCATGTTTTGTTGTGAAAATACACCAGTATCATATGGTAGACTTTGTGTGTGTGAGATTCTCTTTACACCATTAAAGGGAAAATGCACCAGGTTGCTAAAGCAGAATTTCAGCTGGATGTGTTTCAGGAGGAAACCATCATAACTGCCTTAAGTAGACAACACCCTAATACGGGCATTAGATAACACAATTCACTGAAGGAAGGAAAGAGGAGAAGGCAAGCCTTTGGAAGACAGTTCTTTAGTAGAGATACACGCCCTGTGAACCCAAACTGCTGCCATGGAAAGACTGAAGGGATCTGTTCATAAGGGAGGTCAAAATGTAAAATAAGCCACCTCTGAGGAGCCTTCGATGCATATTTAAGGAGCCCAGCAGTTGCTGGTTGGGTTCTGCTCTCCCCAAGCCCGAGACAGCTCATCATTAGACCAGCTGGGGACAAGAGGCGAAGTGGTTGAGGGCTCTGGCAAGAATCGAAGACCTGATTCAGAATCTCAGCTCTGCCTCTCACTAGCCAAATGACCTTGGCGACTCACTTTACCGCGTGGTTCCCACCTGCAAAATGGGAATAATGGTAGTACCAAACTCACAAGTCAGTTTTAGCAAGAGAGATGCTTGTATGTCTTGTGTGTGCTCCATGCCTTAGCAAATGGAATTTGGCAGCAAAAATTTATAGAAAAGTGATGTGAAATAGCACTGGCCGACTAGAACACGGACACTTGCACTGGAGCCAGCCTGGGCCCCCGAGGAGCACAGGAAGGAGAGTGATGGCAGAGACGTCCAGACACACGTGAGAACTGCAGTTTGGTGAGGATGAAGAAGCAACTGTTGAAACTGATGATTTGAGTCTTGTTTACCTGCATTTCCAGTGTCCAGAATATGGTAGAAATACTCAATAAATGCATGGAGAATGTATGTGCGAATGTATGCATGCATGAACACTACTGTCATAAATGTCTCCAGCCAGTGTGCTAGTGGCCAAGACGGGGAATGTCCACGCTGCGGTAAAGAAAGCCTGTGGGAATGGTGAGAGTGTATCTGGCATCTTGAATCTATTTTATAAATTCTCCAGAGCATTAAAAAGTGTCTACTCTTTGAAGAAAATGTATTGCTTGATAAACACCCAGTGATTTTTTAAATGAATAAATGAAGATAATCAAACCCGATTTCATTAGTACCTATGTATCTAGCCTTCTCTCCCCAGCCAACTCTGTCCACCAAGCTAGCTGAGGACGCTTTTCTCACTATGTCCTGGAGCTGAGGGATCTGCTGAGTGGAGCTAAAAACAGGCTGCCTTTGCTGTAGCCCCTCCTCTCCCAGCTACCGGCCAACAGAGATTCTCTGCAAAAACAGGACAGCTGCAATGCAGTATTTCCTCTGGAACTCTGAGGCTGAATTAAAGATTTCAGACATACAGTGAAAGCATATTTGTTTTCAGTGTTCAGATGCAGTTCCAATGGTAGCTGCTGAAGGAGGCGGATGAATTATTGCCAGCTCAGCGGCACTTTATTGGGCTGGCCGATCAGAAGGGTGTTTTGCTGAACTAAATTATTTGAGGTCCCCTTGAAAATGATGTAGCTCTTCCCCAGAAAGAGTCTGCTGCTCATAACTCTAACCCTTTAGTACCACTGTAGGGAGCAGAACTGGAGAGGAGAGCTGTCCAGCCCTGAGCCTTCCAGACCCAGGAAAAGAGTACTGATAAAGCAGCAGCAGGAGACTCACAGCAAAACAATGGGAAATTGGAGGCCACCTTTCCTGTTTAAAGGTCATTTTTCTTACTCCTACTGATGCTAATCACAGAGATTTTGATTCCTCACTGGAGGCTTGCGTTATTCTGTACAATATTTCTCCTGGGTCCTATCTCGCTTCTGTACATTGTGTATTCTGGGGGATGTATTACTGTCTTCTGGTCTTCAGTACATTCTTTTTTCTTTCTTGCCTGCCCTCTCACAGACTTGCCACTAAATTCTCTGGTCTCAGTGTAACAGAAATCTGTCAACATCAACTAACAGACTACACCTCGGTCGCAATTCCGAAGTCCAAATTAATTCTTAGAAATCAGAAGAGTTAAGGCTAAAGACAGGAACTGCAGTGTTAGAGCTAAACGTCCCGGGTGAGGTGTGAGGGCTGGAGAAGGAAAACACAGCGTCCCTTGCCCACTCTTCCGTAGAATTTTATGGTCCAGGATGGAAAATGGAGTCTGGTTCTGCACTTTGTAAGGCTGATATTCAGGACCGATGTAAGATCTCATGAACCCTCCTAGCCCCTCAGTGAGGTAAAGAGCCAGCAGTATGAACTTGGCTTTATAAATAGGGAAATGGAACACCATCAGGTAAAGAAACACAGCCAAAACTACCTGCCAAATTAATGCAGGAGACAATACCGTGCGTGTGTGTGTGTGTGTGTGTGTGTGTGTGTTGTGTGTGTGTGTGTGATGTTTGGATTTAGATCTACCGTTAGGTTATGTTGCTTTTTGTTCTCAATGATTTTTTTTCTTCCTTTTCCTGCCCTTTAAAAATTATTTGAACATTATGTTTGGCTATATCTCTGTATTATACATATTTACATATATATGTAAGCTTTCGATAAGACTCTTACCAGCGTCTGACCATTTCTAGAAATTCATGCAAGCTAATTAGAGAGTAGATGAGTGAAAATGTCTTCCAGAGTTAGTCTCTGTCTTCTTCCTTCCCAGCGGACTTTATTTCCCCTCTTCTGTCATCTCATAACTGGTAAACCCCATCGAATCATTAAGCCCTGTCTATGACATTGCTACTTGGTTAGCTAATATTATCCTGCACTCAGGGGTGAAAATGTTGCCTCTTTTATTTTCCTGAGCCCTTTCTGCAAGCAACTAGACTCTTTCATTCCAGAACATTCAATTCTAACTCCTCTTTTCGTAATGAATATATAAAAAGAGGATTTTCACAAAAACCAAACAGCTTCCTAAATAAGCTCTTTGCTCTCTTCTAGGGAAACTGCTTCAGCTGTGGGATACTCCGAATGTCCTTCTTATTTACCTCTCCTCAACTAATTCATCAGTGTTCTGTGAAAGCAGCCGTACAAGGGTCAGAGAGGGAGGGAATATTGTCCTTCACCCCAGGCACCGTGGAGGGGCGGCGATGGCTTAAACTAACTAGCCTGTAATAATACTGGCAAATGTATAGGGTTCTTTTATGAACAAGGTAATGACCATCTGAAACGGTCACCTTGACTTCTCCCCTGTCCCTCAATCGTTTAAACCTATTATTATGAGACAAAAGACATGAAATATCTGATTCCAAGAGGCATGTAAATCATTTTGTACAGAGATCATAACAGAGCTCTGCCCACACACAGTGTGGGGAGGCATGTCCCCCGATGCGGACCACTGATCAGCTGACCATTTGCCAAGTTTGGGGTAGAGCTTGGCTCAGAGCCCATGACCTTTTTCACGAAACCTGGAGAACTGACTTCACCCCCACGGCATGCCCTTGGGAAAATCAGTCCACACTTACAGCAAGTAGGACCCCCTGAGTGCCAGTGGAAAGGAGGGAAAGGAGAGGACGGAAGGCAAGCCTTCATGACCTCAGCAACACTCCCCAGAGGCCTGGGGGCATGGGGAGGGAGGTGGGATGTTTGGGGGATTGAAGACTAGCACAGGAAGGGCAGCCTAAAAGATAGGCAGGTTTGGGAAATGTCTGAGAGGATGGGCACCAATTATCCAGGGAATAAACAAACTTCCTGACCTTTTGTGGATAAGGAAAATGTAAATTTGTGATTTTCCAGCCTTGGAAGCTGTGCCAGGGATTTTTCCATCCTATTTTTATGGATGAATCTCAATCCTGCTCCTTCACTGTGATCCGAAAGGTTTTTTCTTTTTTTTTTTTAAATGTTCTGAGAAATGAGGGTAGCCACACCTCCCATGGCAAAATATTTCCACTAAGATATGTATTGCTCTCCCTAGCTGTCTCCTTCACCCAGGGAGATAAGACAAAGCTTATCTTTACTTCAAGGTTCAGGCAATGTTTTGTTATAAGCTGAAAAACAGAAACAAAATGAATTTGCCAAAAGGAAAGAAACATACCATTGTACTGGCATTATAAATTTTTCAACTATTATAATTTGTACTTTTCAATAAGTGGTTTTGGGGTCCCATCTGAACACATACAACTTTTTTTCTCCCTGGAAAATGGGCATAACTCCCACTTGAATCAAGAGAGATGTCAGATAGATAACGTTCCCATTCCTTTCACTGATTTAGATTTGCTGTGCCCATAACTGCTTTCTTTGGAGAAAAAACAGAAGGGGAAGACAGAAGAAAGAAAATGAGTTGAGAAGAAAATGAGAAAGGATACAGGAAGGGAAAAGCATTACAGAACAGTAACATCAATAAAAAATAAGCAAGAGAAAGAGGATAGGCAGATTACATTTTCCCCATACGGGCACTGACAAGAAAACCTGGGTTTTGTGTCCTGGAAGTGTTGGTTTCCCAGATAATTAAGAATTGTTCTCAAGAATTCCCTGGCGGTCCAGCAGTTAAGACTCAGGCTTTCACCGCCATGGACCCGAGTTCGATCCCTGGCCGAGAAACTAAGATCCCACAAGCCGCGTGGTGCAGCTGAAAAAAGAAAAGAACTGTTCTCAAAACTAATTTCCTAACAGCATTACACAAGGTTTAATACAAGCTCTACTCTGAGTAGAGCTTCAGAAATGAAGGAAGTAGAGAAGATCTGTACTCCCCAAACAGTGGAGGACAGCGTCTCCCGAGGAGGACTTTGACCTGTGTACACAGCCCTTCTGGGGCATGTAATAAATCTAAGAAGGATCCCTGTGTGTGTACCTAAGGAGTCTAGACAATAAGTACTAGAGTTTGAGAGCCTTGGCAAAGATGCTCATGACTGAGCAAAAACAGAAGAGGAAGCACAAGCTTTCAGACAATGGCAGGCAGGCAGGAAGAGACGAAAGCCTAGGAGACTAAAGCCTTTTTCTTTACAAACAAGAAATGTGGGGCACAAAGGGGCTTTTGTACCTGGGAGGGCCCTACAGGGTCCTGCTGGGTTTCAGCCCCCCCTTTTCTTTGATACCACTCAATCCTGAGGGGAACAGGGGCATGACAAGAATGGGAATAAAGTTTTGGATAGAGAGGTTAATCATAAACTCAGCAGGGGAACTCAGTGTTGGGGGGACTCAATTTCAACGTGAAATTTAAAGTATAGTTTGGGGGTCTTGAAAAAACAAGTGAGGCTCTCCTGATCCAACCAAAAAAGGTTTCCTGACCCTCATCTGCACTGTTACCACCAGTAGGCTAGGACTCCTGGGTGGAGGGAATGAAAAAAAGCCTAAATGCCCATTCAGTAATGTTCAGCAGGTCAAGGTGGGATTGGCTCCACCCTACTTCCTGACAATCCACTGCAGGTAGCAGGGAAAGGATTAAGGTGGGACTGCCAGATTGAAGCTGAGATCTACTTCCTCCTAATGTGGGGAAATCAGAGGCTGAGAAGAAGACTATGATCCTGCGCCCGGAAAACATTATGGTTAGTTAACTGGATCCTGAGCTAAGTTTCATTTGAAAATCAAAAAAAAAAAAAAAAGATGTGGCTTTTTTTAATGTCTTTAATGTCACAGAGCAAATTTATTCCATACTTATGGCAATACAGGCATGCAGAATACATACAGAAAACAACATAACACAAATCCTCTGATCTGGAGGAATGAGGGAGTACTCAGATACGAAGAATAAAATGAATACTCAATTGAATTAAAGACTATCTGGTCTTAAACAATCCTTTCATTTCTCTGTGATTTAATTTCTCACTTCTCCTTGGGAAAAGTAATAGTTGTTATTAAAAGAAAGAAGTATTATGAGAAAAGTTTATGTTTAAATGTTGCTTCTGCACAGGAAGTATTACATAAAAAATTTTCTTTCATATAAGTTCTCTAAAATGCCTACAACACCATTTCTCCAGGAAACGTACTGGGCAGAGAAAGTAAACTGTAACTGAAACACCAAATAATGTCTGCTAAAAGAGCCATCCACCACATAAAAACAAACAACGATTTCTACAATTTATTTTATCGGAATGATTTAAACTCTAAATTATTTTGGACCATTAGTCAAGTATTAATTCCAAATTTAATTCTTCTCTAGTCTAATGTGTCAAGTACCTGGCATAAAAAAGAACAATAGCTCAGGTAAGAAATAGGAAAAGTGTATCTAATTATTAAAGATAATAGTATAATAATTTTTTAAAAGGATGCAAGTTAATTGATTCTTACATTTTATTCTCTACTCAGATTTTAGTTCTTTATTTTTTTAATGTTTTTATAACCATAGATTGTGGATTAATCTATTTAAATGGGATAGTATTTCACAGAAAATGGACATCCTCATGAATCCCAGAACTCCTTACCAAGATGAAAGGCCGTGTTAATAAAACAGTATTAAATTACTCTGCAGTAGTAATTGCTCTGCTTCTTTCTACCACAGTGAATGGTAATAAAGGAAGATTTCCCCATACAAACGTCCACACTATTTCAAAAAATGAGACCACTGGCTTGATTTAAAATTTGGCTGTAGGGCCTACCAGTTCTAATTAACATAACTAAATCTTGATTTAGAAAAGAGATAGAAAGAGGTTAAAAAAATACAGCATGTCCTAATCAAATAAGAAGATAATTCAAAGGTCTTCATTTTGCCCATGGAAATGACTGCCAGTTGAGATACATGAAAGGAAATTTAATCAAGTTGATATAATCTAATATATAGGAACTGACTTGAGCTTCATAACGTAAAAAAGTTTTCTCTGATTCAGGCATTCAACACATTATGAATACCAGGTCAACAGAATCAATATCAGTAACTCCAGTCCTATATGGGAATTTTATTTTTATTGAAGTATAGTTGATTTACAATACTGTATAAGTTTCAGATGTATAGCAAAGTGATTCAGTTTTATATACATATAATATTTCTCAGATTCTTTTCCATTACAGGCTATTACAAGATATTGAATACAGTTCCCTGTGCTATGCATTAAGTCCTTGTTGTCTACCTGTTTTATATATAGTAGTGTATATCTGTTAATCACCTATATGGGTATTTTTAATTGTCCTAAAATTTTTCACTGGGGCTTCCCTGGTGGCACAGTAGTTGAGAGTCCGCCTGCCGATGCAGGGGACACGGGTTTGTGCCCCGGTCCGGGAAGATCCCACATGCCGCGGAGCGGCTGGGCCCGTGAGCCATGGCCACTGAGCCTGCGCGTCCGGAGCCTGTGCTCCGCAACGTGAGAGGCCACAGCAGTGAGAGGCCCGTGTACTGAAAAAAAAAAAAAAAAGTTTTTCACTGTAGCTTTTTACATTAATCAAATAAACAAATGAATGGTAAGTTATCAGCAAAACAATGGCTATCTTCTTAGAAGCCAGAGACTCATGAAGCATAGCTACAGAGGAGATAGATAAATAGAAAGCGGAGGATACTTGGCAGTGTGTATACACCTTAGGTGACTCACTGGGATAATTTATTTCAATTTAGATGTCTTTTAATTTTGCGGATTCACTCTAAGCTAGGAAGAATTTATGGATAATTTCATTTTGATGATGACATGAATTAAGAGTTGGAGGGTAGAAATATTCTAATATGAATATTTAGAGTATTAGAATATTTAGAATATTAGAATATAGAATATCCTAATATGAATATTTAGAATCACTAAGTGATTCTAGGTGGTATAGTGATTTCCAAGTTGGCTAATCAAGTAATCTGAAAAAATGATCTGGAAGAAAGGAGACTGAAGACCACCTGAACCCAATAATCCATCTAATAGAGGAATAACCAGGCGCTATATAAATCCTAACAGTATGAATCATGAAAGATACATCATCACTTGGGATATATTTTACCAAGAATGTTTAATTTAACTCTAACCAAGACATTAGTTCTAACTTTAAGTTTATAGGAAATACAAGAGATAGAACAAGTTAACATCAGACAAATCCAGAATATGGGACACTCCACAAAATAACCTGTTTTATTTTTTCAATGACTCAATGTCATTTAAGAATTAGGGAGAAGGGGGACTTCCCTGGAGGTCCAGTGGTTAAGACTCCACACACCCACTGCAGGGGGGTGCAGGTTCGATCCCTGGTCAGGGAACTAAGGTAATACGTGGCATAACACATAACACATGGCATGGCCAAAAACAAAAATTAAAAAAAAAAAAAAGAATTATGGAGAAGAAAATTCCAAATAAGACACTTAAAAGATACAACGACTAGAGTCTGTGGGTCTTTTTGAATTCCGGTTTACCAACCATAAAAGCCATTTTGGGGACAAATGGAGAAATGTAAATGTGAACCAGTATTAAAAGATAATAAGGACTCATGTTAATTTTGTTAAATACAATAATGTTACGGTGAATACTTTAAGAAATGTCTTTATTTTTGCGGGCTGCACATGAAATATTTAGATGTAAAATGGCGTGTCTATAATTTATTTTAAAATATCTTTATGAAGATGGGGCTCAACTTCCAGTAATTGTGGAGAGGTGAGATGACAATGTGACCCCCACAGATAACGACTACAAAATACTGGCTAAAATTTAATTTCGGATGATTAAAAAAATCTTAGAAAGCATCTAAACACAAGCAAAAGCAACAGGAAAGTTTGACTGTGAAAAAACTGTAGCTGGAAAAGTTAAGAATTTTGAGTCTGTGGCTATTCGATCCATGGCTCTAGCCAACCTCCACAGCTATGGCTGTTGAACTGCTGTGGGAAACACAATAGCCTATTTTAGCTAAAGGTGCCACAGACTGAGTTCAGGCTTGGAAAGCAACTGGAATTTTAAAGGGGAAATTTTAGCAGCAACAGAGACTCAGAAGGAGCGAGACCAAAATTCAGAGCAAACTGTACAAATCCCTGGCTGGCAACTAAACTATGCATAAGACCCTGGTGGGAAAAGTATTCAGAGACTAGAGAAAAAAATATTTTTGAAATTTAAACAGAACCAGAACTCTAAATTTGGTGCTTATCTTACTGAGGGCATTCCCCAACTACGAGTGGTTAAGCTGAAGAAAGCTGAATCCGCATCAGTCAGAAGAATGAGACAATAGAGCCTGAATCAGGTAGAAACTGGGGAGACAGGGGTCATAGACAGGAAAAAAATCACAGAAGCAAGGCAGCACAGAGAGGGTGAGCTGCACCTCAAAAAGGATTTTCTTGGCTGGCTGCCACATTTTATAGCTATGGGGATAACTACAAGGGACAGGTAAAAAGGCTGCGTTTGGAAGCCTTAAAAACAAATAACAGGGCTTCCCTGGTGGCACAGTGGTTGAGAGTCCACCTGCCGATGCAGGGGACACGGGTTCGTGCCCCGGTCTGGGAAGATCCCACATGCCGCAGAGCGGCTGGGCCCGTGAGCCATGGCCGCTGAGCCTGCGCGTCCGGAGCCTGTGCTCCGCAACGGGAGAGACCACAACAGTGAGAGGCCTGTGTACCGCAAAAAAAAAAAAAAAAAAACTAGACAAGAATATCAGTATTTCTGATAGAAGGCCTGAATGATACTAACCACTATCTTCACCTAATTGACATTTTTAGAAAACTAAACCCAGAAACTGCAGAACACACACCTTTTTGAAGTGCACATAAAGCATTCACCAAGATGGAGCATATGATGGGCCTTAAAACAGGTCTCGACAGATTTCAAAAGATTGAAAACTTACAGAGTATGTCTTCGGAACACAAAAGAATTAAATTAAAATTAGCAAAAATAAAATTTTTAGAAAAGCTTCAAATATCTGAAAATTAAGCAACTCTATTCCAAAAAACCAATGGGTCAGAAACAAACACACACAAAAAAAATTAGAAAAAATTTAACTAGGGCTTCCCTGGTGGCGCAGTGGTTGAGAGTCCGCCTGCTGATGCAGGGGACGCGGGTTCGTGCCCCGGTCTGGGAAGATCCCACGTGCCGCGGAGCGGCTGGGCCCGTAAGCCATGGCCGCTGAGCCTGCGCGTCCAGAGCCTGTGCTCCGCAATGGGAGAGGCCACAACAGTGAGAGGCCCGTGTATCGCAAAAAAAAAAAAAAAAAAAAAAAATTTAACTAAATGAGAATTTGCTGTGATGTGTAGAAAAATGATTATTTAGAGGGAAAACATTACATGCTTATATTAGAAAGGCACAAAGTTCTCAAATCAATAATCTAAACTTTAATCTTCAAAAAACTAGCAAAAGAAGAGCAAATCATATCTAGACTAAGTAGAAGAATAAAAAGATATGAACATAAATCAGTGAAATAGAATATAGAAAAAACAATAGAGAAACATCAATGAAGCCAAAAGTTGTTCTTTTCAAATATCAATAAAGTTGATAATCTAGCTGAACTGATCAAGAAGAGAAGAAACAAATTACCAACAGAGAGGGGAAATATCACTTCAGATCTTACAGACATTAAAAGGATAATAAGGAAATAGTATGTATAACTTTATGCCAACAAATTTATCCAAACAGATTAAATGAATACATTCCTTAAAGATAATAAATTATCAAAGCTCTCTCAAGAAAAAGTAGACAACTTTAAAAGTCTGTACCTATTAAATAAATTAATTTCTCTGTGCACAGATTCTGACTGTGAAAAGTCTTAAGTAATCTACTACTAAAACCAATAAGTGCATTTAGCAATGTCAGAAGATACAATATACAAACATTACTTGTATTTCAATACACTAGCAATAAAAAATTGGAAATTAAAGTAAAAATAGTACTATTTACATTGAATAAAAAATTATGATATAGTAAAGTATAAATTTAGCAAAATATGTGCTATACTTCTCCACTGAATACTATAAAACATTGCTGGCAAGATTAAGGAAGCCCATGTAAATGCAGAGAAATACCTTTTCAAGAATCACAAGACTCAGTATGTTAAAATGTCAAACCTATCCAAACTGATCACCACAATACCAATCAAAATCCCAGCAGACTTTTTTTTTAGAAATTGACAAGCTGATTGTAAAAATTTATATGCAAATGCAAAGGACCTAGAGTAGCCAAGTGATTTTGAAGAACAACAACATTGAGGACTTACACTACATTATTTCAAGACATATTATAGAACTATAGTAATCACAACAGTTGTAGTATTGCCATAAAGGATAGTCATAAACAATGGAACAGACTAGAAAGTCCATAAATAGTCCTACAAGTAAATTGATTTTGAAAAAGATACCAAAGTAATTTATGGGGGGCTTCCCTGGTGGCGCAGTGGTTAGGAATCCACCTGTCAATGCTGGGGACACAGATTCGAGCCCTGGTCCGGGAAGATCCCACAAGCTGCGGAGCAACTAAGCCCGAACGCCACAAATACTGAGCCTGCGCTCTCAAGCCCATGAGTCACAACTACTGAAGCCCACAAGCAGCAACAAAGACCCAATGCAGCCAAAAATAAATAAATATTAAAAAAAAATTATGGGGAAATGATAGTTTTTTCCAACAAACAGTGCTAGAACAATTTGATTATCAGATGCAAATTTTAAAAGATATTGGACATTCATCTAATATCATTTACGTAACTTGAAATAGAAAATTATAAAACTTCATCAAGAAAACACAGGAGAAAAATCTTGCTGATCTTGGCTTAGCCAAAATTTCTTTACTATCAGCCCACGTGCTGCAATGAAAGGTGCCACGTGCCACAGCTAAGACCTGACGCAACCAAAAATAAATAAATATTTTTTTTAAAACTTTCTTTACTATCAGAAAGCATCAACTACAAAAAATTTGACAATTTGGAATTTATCATAATTAAAAACTTCTGCTCTTCAAAACTGACAGTTAAGAAAATGAAAATACAAGCCACAGACTGGGAGAAAGTATTTTCAAAATCCACATCCAATAAAGGATACACTGCCAGAATTATATAAACAACACTTAAAACTCAATAACAGGATTACAAACAACTAAATTTCTTAAATGAGCAAAGACTCAGAAAGACACTGCATAAAATACGGTATACAAGGGGCAAATAATCATGTAAAAAGATGTTCAATATAATTAGTCATTAGAGTAATGCAAATTAAGATACCACTATACACTCACCAAAATGGCTAAAATTTAAAAGATTAACATAATCAAGTACTGGTGAGGATGTGGAGCACCTGGAACTCTCATTCATGACTGATGGGAATGCAAAATGGTACAGCCACTTGGAAATAGTTTCACAATTTTCTATAAAATTAAATACACACAGTATGACCAAAATTCTACTTCTAGGTGATTAGCCAAGAGACATGAAAAAAAAATCTACACAAAGATGTGTACCCAAATGCTTATAGCAACTTCATGCAGAATACGGGGAAAAAAAAAACCTGGAAATAACCAAAATGTCCATCAGCTACAGAATGGGAAACTTCAGTATATCCATACAATGCAACACTAATCAGGAATAAAAAGAAAAAAATATTGATAAGTTCAACAACATGGATAAATCTCTAAAGCATTACGCAAAGTGAAAGAAGCCAGACATAAAATACTATCTACCTTATGATTCAATTTTTGTGAAATTCTAGAAAAGATAAAACTATAGAGGAAGAAAAGAATTCAGTGGTTTACTGGGGTTTTGGTGGAGGAAAGGAATTGGCTGGAAATGGCCATAAGAAAATTTTAGGGTGTAGAATGTTCCATATCATGAGTTTGCTGGCTGTCACGTGACTGTATATATTTGTCAAATCTCATAAAATTATTCACCTAACATTGAAATTTTTATTGTATGTAAATTACACCTTAATGAAAAACCTTAGGATTAATAAAGTTGTATAAATCTAAAACATGGAATAAATATAGTAAATGTTAATAAATTGTTAAATCTGTACGATGGATATATGAGGCATTACATTCTTCTTTCTCTTTCTCTGTATTTTGCAAATTTCTTTGCAGAAATATTTTTAAGGAAGATGTTGACATGCTGGGAACATCATGATGGTGAACATCAGGAAATTTTTTTTTTAATCTTAAAAAAGATTTCTTTCCCATCAAATGTAGCCACTACCACATATAGTGGCTCTCTGGCATAAGTTTACAACCCTGGCTAAGACTGAACTGCAATCTCTCTTGAGGCTACTTTCACTGCCTTGAAAAATAAAGTCTCAGGAACAAAGAGAAAACCAGTAGTAAGATCAGTGGTGCTATTTTCACAGAATGAACAATTTCTTACTGGCTCAGACTCCTTTATTCTTTTTTCCTTTCTTTCTTTTTTTTTTTGGTGCAATATTTGTTAAAAGATTTTTTTGGTGTTTTATTTATTTTGGATAGGTTTCTTTTTAGCATGGTAGTTCACAGACCATTTTCCATTTTTATTTCCTTTTTAAATGATCACTTGGTCATCCTACTTTTAGAAAATGAAGGAGCAAAAAAGAACATGTTTCACTTCTCTCACTCTCTAAAAAGGTTCTAAGAAATTGAGAGAAAATACTAAGGCTGACATTTAGCAATTATTAAGAGTCTTTGTTTTAAAAACAAATTCCCTGAAACTCTATGATACATTAAATACTCACTAAAATTAATGAGAATGCTTTTATTCTTACCTGTGAAAAAAATTTTTTTTAATGCATGGTTTAGATAGGAAAATTTTTAGTCTTGCAAGTGATCTGTAAGTGTTAAGAAGTCTGGAGGGGCCATATGAGAGAAAGTGAGAATGTGGAGAGCTGTGTGGAAAAAAAAATAAAATTGTTAAGAATATGATGGGTAAGAAGAAAAAAGATATCACAGCTTTTCTGCTTCTCCCTTTCTACCACAGCCTTTCACTAATGTTCTCAAGTGAAACACTCTTCTGAAAGTTTAAACAAAATCAATATTTTCCTTCATGTCAAATACATAAAAGCATATTTTCAAAGGCAGAATTTTCTAGTTATCCATTTGTCATGGTGGAAATGATCAATATTTGATGTTAGGGAGAAAATTATTTATTTCTGTACATGTTTTCAAGTAAACAGTTTTCGTTTTTAAAAAAAGTCATGTTGTATATATGTACAATTATCATTCTTTCTGTCATCTTTCTCTGACCTAATAAAAGGAAGAAAGGGAGGAAGGAAGGAAGGGAGGGAGGGAGGGAGGAAGGAAGGAAGGGAGGAAGGAAGGGAGGAAGGAAGGGAGGAAGGAAGGGAGGGAGGGAAGGAGGGAGGGAGGGAATTTCTTCTAACTTATTTACTATGGAGAGAGTTAACTATAGCACTTCCAACAGAAGAGAGAAAATAAATACTACTACCTGAGAAATGAGGAAGACTAAGAGAACAGCTAAGACTGAAAGTCTCTCAATTTAGTCTGTGAATTCCCACTCAATGGCACTGAATCCTGTTAGCAAATGATTTTACTATAATGTCTCAAGCACAGGGTAAGCATTCTTGAATTCTCTTCAGAAATCCTTCACTTGTACCCTGAGGCTGTCAATATCTAACAAACTAGAAATTCAAAGGCCACTCAGATAACTGTTTCCCTTGACAGTAACCAACCACTGCTATCTTTTACTTACCTCCTTTTACCAAACAATGTATCACCAAGAGAGATATGGGAATTCCAACATCACGGATTTCATATTTGTGTATATATACTGTCTTTTTATTAGATAAGTATTTACCACATGCTAATATCATCCAAGAAATTGCAGAAAAATCACATGCAAGGCACATATTTTAAGTGTGTTTTCCACATGTAATTTACAAGATAACATCAGAGATAGTTTCATCTCACACTATGATAGAAAAAAAATAACCAAATATTTAGTAAGAACACCATGCAGACGGCACTAGGCTAGGCACTGTCTGACTTACAGAAATGTATAGGACATGGTTCCCACCCTCAAGAAAAGCACTATTTCATTAAAGAGAAAGACTTAAAGACATAAATCTCCAGGCAGCAGTGTAAGAGGAGTCATGGGGCAAACCCATGACTAGATGCCAAAAGGATGCACCAATAAAATGCAGTGCTCCCTCGGAGGCAGTGAGTACGGTAATTTGCGGAAAATTCTGTGCAGTGACTTAGCGTTAAGTCAGCACTGACTGAAAAATCCACGCTTTTTGAGTACTTTGTCATGCTGAGAAGGACACAGAATTCATATTTGTCCTGCTCTGGTGGTGTGAACTCAGGCTCTGCCATCTAGAATCTCAGGTTCAGCATTCATAAACTGGAAATAATAATACTTTTTCATTCCCTGGTTGTGAGGATTAAATCAGACAACATAGAATTAATCTCAAATACACAGAATATGATTTTTTAAGTTGTAAGCTATTTTATTTTCCATTGTTATTGGATTTTAAGTATTGGCTGTGGGATTCCTATCGCTTGGGAATCTGCTTATCCTAGACCCAGACCCCAGCTCCCTAGCTGTGCAAATTAGAGAAGTCCTCCCATGATTGCTCTAGGATTCTGTCTCATGCTTCTCACCCCTATCAATCTGGGCATGAAGCACAACCAATACTTCGCCCTTCTTCTAGATTTCCACGTTAAAATCCACTGGCTGCTAAGCACAGGCTGTGCCCAGGGATGGCGTGGGGAGAGAAGAGGCACAACATCCCAAACTTCCGAAGTTCCAGCGTCCAGTTAGAAGTCCTTCCAATAATCACGCAAGCTTAGTAGTAACAGTCGACTGGTCTACCAAAGGTAGCCTCAAGCCAAATCCCTTCCTCTTGGCATTTTTTTCCCCCTCAATCTATCCTGTATATGCTGCACACACACCCCCACACAGCTACCAGGGGTGGGTTTGCAAGTGGTTCCAGCTCTTATTTTTGTGACCATTCTCCCCTCAGTGGAAGCTAATTGAAGGTTCCCATCTCCAACCAGGTCCCTGCTTAGAGGAACACTGCTCAGACCTCACCCTGAGATGCACCTCCAGTTCCCCGGGTCTAGTTCAGGTAATCAAGTTTGCTCTGTCTTATTCCCCAAGAGCTTGGTTGCCTCTTTTTTGCCCTCTTATTATTAGTTTCACTAACAGCAAAAATTTAAGGTTTCCCATAAATGTATTGGAGCTTCTTCACTGGTAAATGTTTCTGTAAACTTTTCATACCCATAGCCCCAAGTTCTAGCAGAGCCTGATTTTTTCCAAATGACATTCTATAGTAATTTCTGGTACAGTTTGCTGCAAAAACATCTTAAACGTGCACATGTATGAAGAAATCTTTTCTCCTAGTCTGTGGTCAGGAATTGACTGAAAGAATATCCCAGAAACTTCTAGTTTACCGAATACTGAATACACTGAATAGCACACATTCTGCCATAGAAACAGAGCCTGGCAGACATGAAACCATGTAATATCAGACCCAACACACTGTAACTGCAGCTGCTTCTCCACCTCCAAGGCCTCTCATGCTATATCATTTCAGTGGCATGTTTTAACAACAGCTCAAATTACCCTCTGCTACCTGAGGCACCTCAGTCTCCAATTTCTGGAACGGGATCCCACTGATCTGCCATTTCCCAAAAGCTTATAGGAATATATTTTATTTTTAAGCTTATGAGACATGCATGGTATTTATGTGAATTTATATGAAGTTTGGGCTTATAAATTTGTGTACAGAGCTATAATATCTTCACTACTTTTCCACTCTTTCCAAAGCAACAATGATATAGCATCTGATTTCCATGGCTCTCAGTAATTTGTTCATATATGCTGGAAATGTTTCCGTTTTTAATTAAAATTAATATTGTACCAGAGATGGTCTTTTCTGTATTACACATATCATATTTGAACAATGTATTCTATACATACAGACACCCCCTGCCATTCTAACATCAACCTGAATTCTGTTATTGGACTCATTTGGTATGGCAGGCTGATGTGCTAAGGGTCCTGAAGATCGGCCTTATGCTCCATGATTTGCTGGAGGGACTCACAGGACTCAGAAAATCTGTACACACTGTTACAGTTTACTGCAGTGAAGAGGTACAGATTAACATCAGCAGGAAGAGAAGGCTCAGAGGGCAGAGGCCAGGAGAAACCAAGCACAAGCTTCCAGCTGTCCTCTCCCCATGAAGTCATGCACAGACAGTATATGATTCTCCCCTTAACAATGTGTGACAACCCATGTTAAGTGTTGCCAACTAGATCATCTCACCTGAGTCTTGGTGTCCAGGGATTTTATTGGGAGTCTAAGACATAGCATGCAGTACCTGTATGACTGGCCTTAGCTACTCAGTTTGCAGCCCCCCTCCTCCAAGAGGTCAAACACATGGTACGGTCCACAGCCTCAGGCATGCCAAAACAGGTGCTCACCATAAATCATATGGTTAGCACAAACTACCTCCTGTGGCCCAAGATCTCAGGTATACAAAGAAACTTAGCAGGTAGGATACGCCAAGGACTCAGAGGTCATCTTCCAGAGGCCAAGCCTAGGGTCAGTTCTGAAGACGCTGGGAATGTATAGGGTTTGAGCAACCCAGACCTGCTGAGTTCATCCTTTCCTGTACAGCTGAGTAATAATTCCCAAAGATATCTTGGCCCTCATTCCTAGAACCTGTAAATGTTATCTGATATGGCACAAAGGACTTTGCAGATAAGATTAAGTTGAGAATCTTGAGATGGAAAGAATATCCTAGATTACCTGAGTGGATCTTAAATGTAACCACAAGCATCTCTATAAGATAGAGGCAGAGGCAAATTTTACTACAGTGAGACAGAGGGCAATATGCCTGAACCAAGATGCTGAGGTGCTGGCTTTGGAGATGGAGAAAGGGGCCACAAGCCAAGAAATGCAAAGAGTGCAACGAGAAGAGGCAAGGAAAGGAAATCTCCCCTGGAGCCGGCAGAGGGAGCATGGCCCTGCCAACAACTTGGTTTCAGTCCAACGAAACCGATTTCAGACTTCCGTCCAGAATTGTAAGCCACTGGGTTTGCAGCAATTTGTTACAGCATCCGTAAGAAACTGATACAGTTGGGGACAAAACTTTGTAATGAGATGGCTTTGGCATTTCATTTACTAAATCTTCTTAGAAGTCATTCTTTCATTTCATTTAGCTCTAAAAGAGTGAAATATTATAGCAGGATGTCAGTATATACATGAACATGCATGCACACATTTAAAATGCAAATGATCATAAGCACAAAACATTTCAAGAATTTGAAAGCCTAGAGAAATAGCAGGCTAGCTACCCTAAACCAGATGGCTAACTAATGGATTCAGCAGTTGTCCTGTAAGGATATTAAATTCAAATATCAAAAGCTGTAATATCCTGAGTACTGTGACTTAAATATAAAAAAATAATTGTTAACATGGAAATTTAAAAAAAGCAAACTGGCATCACACGAAGGGTAAGATAATCAAATGACGTGGGAAGTATCAGTGAACTTTACTGGGTTCCGGGTCTGAATTCCATATTCTATAATAAACCTTAAAGCTACTTACACTATCTTATTTCCTGTTTTTATAGATGATAATATGATCATCTTCTGCCTTTGGTGATTTCCCCAGCTTCAGTTAACATACACATTTACTCCTCTGTGAATGTATACTTTTCAGTTCTGATTCACATATACATATTTTAACCATTAGGTCAGAACAGGGTTTTTTTCCCTCCAAGTATATTGGTAAATCTTTAGAGTCTTTTTCTCACCAATCAGATTTACCTATATATAATTATATTTATTTTTATAGTTCATTAATTTCTCTTTTAGTCATGATGTAAGCCAGTGGAACAGTCAAATAACCAGCACGATTTTCCTGAGCTCTATTTTTGTGGTAGATAAAAATAATTTTTTAAATTAAATTAAAATAATACGAGTTAGGAAAGATGTCTATCCAATCTCTACCATTTTGTGTGTTCATTGTGCTATACTCTGTAAACTGATTATCATAATATACTATGTACATTACACAAATAGTGACTTCTAAACCATCAAAATGTGTAGAATAACTTTGGAATCTACCACACTGCATCATCTTGTTTGAAAATTGATAAGCCATATATGGGCTATATGAATAAAGCAGAATATTCATTTGTGAAGAACAGTCCAATTTATGACCATTCACAGTAGTTGTTCAATAAACGTTAGTTACATTTACATGTTAATATACTTTAGTAAACATCCACTCTGTCATGAACTTTATAACCATTTGTGTCAGAATAGAGCTCAGTCTTCATTATGTCCACTTCACTGAAACTTTATGTAATAAATTAGGAAACAACGGTGTCAAGAGATTAGGTAGTTTGGCCAATTCTCTCAGCAAGTTATTAGCAGAGTCTAAACATGGTTACAGAGTTTAATAAAAATTCTTACACATACTCCCAATTTATCATGAAATATGTGAGAATATAGTTCCCATTGATAACTCTTGAGATACAAAATATTCAGGTTTTCTTTCTCCCTAAATAAAAGATTGGAGAATTTTTAACAATCTAGACAAATTCATGTTTATAAAAGTCATGCACCAATTGCTACATCAGATATATGAGTCTAAATTAAATCAAAGTATTAATATCTGATCCAATTAACTGGAGGTCTAAGAAGATATTCAATCTAAGTAATTTTGTTTCTGTAAAGTTTTTCAATTAATTACCATAACTCTTAGCCAAAATATCAGATTTCCTCCGAATAACTGTAGCTTTGGGGACCTGGCCAGAGGTTGTGGCATCCTGCAATGCTTTCCACACTGATGACTGGCTCTGGGTATCAAGGGAAAATGCAACTCTTCTCAGAGCTCAGCTGGCAGCTCCTACTCAGACGCATAGAGCCATTTCTACTGTTATTTCCATGGAAACCACTAAAAACGTAGCTTAGTGAACCAAGAACCAGGTATGAAGCCTCTCAGCTAACTGTACTGCGAGTTCAATCTCTGATGGACAAAATGAGGGTCATGTGGTTACTTAAAACCTAATATCCTCCATAGTGACCAAGACCCAGGTGAAGATTTTATAAAATTAAACTGGTGTGAAGGTGGCCCAAAGCCTCCCTTTCCCTACTGAAGGACAGCTGCTTATAACTGCCAGAGCAAGGGCTTTACAACAGCTAACGAAGTAATAGCTATAGTCTTCTGTGTGACTATATCCAGCCTTTATATGCTACTTTGTTCGAAAAAGACAAGTAATCATATGGATTCTTACTTCAGTTCTATGAGTACTATTATCTGCACAATTATTTAACATTTTTAAAACGAATTTGCACTAAAATTTCTCACTTTAAATCAACAAAAATAGAGTTCCCAGTTTGTCATAATCAAGTCTTTAAATCAGTTCTTAGTCCCTGAGTACATATGACCTGACACAGATACGAAGGGGACCAGGAAAATTCACACCTACATCATGGTCACTTGAGGTGACTGCTTCATCCTCAAAGTATTTACTGAGCACCTACAATGTGCCCTGCACTATGTCGAGTGCTAAGGATAGAGTGGAAGTAAGAAAGGCCTAATTCCTGTCTTCAGGGAGTTTCCAGCCTAGGGTATTCCATACTATAGGTGACCCAAATCTGCTGATTGTGGGACAAAGTTCAGTCAAGTAACCATGTGTGTAGAAAAAGTTGCCTCTGCTATCTGGGGCTGAAAATTATCTAAGGTAGTTATCCTTCTAGTTAACCCATAAAACATGCATTGCTTAGGGTAAGTAACGCTGCTGTTAAAGAAAGAAAGAAACCCTGAAATCTCAGCTCCTCATTTACCTCGTCATGGGGAGGGGTGAGGGTGCTCTGTTCCATGCTGTTCCTCAGCAGCTAGGCTACTACCACCTTGTGGTTCCACCCTCCTCTAGGTCCTTGGAGTTTTTATTCTGTAAGTAAAGAGAGTGGGACGATTTGATAGACCAGGCCTGGAACTTGGGCACATGACTTCTGTCCACATTCCAGTGGCCGGAACTCAATCTCAAAGTCACACTTAACCCCACCAAACTCTAGGAAATACAGTCCAGCTGGTGCCCAAGAAGAGGAGAGCACCTCTCCCTCTCGCCACCCACGAAGTTCTCTCCATTCCAGCAAAAAAAGTGTACAAGAATTTTTCTCAGCTTGGCTGGCAGTGAAACACATGACCCACTCAAATTCCATTGTCGGAACTCAGTCTGTGGCCACATTTAACCAAACGAGATCCTGAAAGTTTGAATATCGTTCAAACTTTCAGGATCTAGTGTCCACGGGTAGAACACAGACACTGGGATTACTCGTCCACTCTTACACAAGCTCCCTTTCAGTCATTACTAAGACAAAGAAGAAAAGTGCACCCTTACTTGTTCACATGCATTTCTTTGGCTGCCCCTATGGGATTCTTCTTTTCAGAGAGTCCTTGAAGTCTTTTATTTTTCTGTTTTAAGTAAGAAATTAGAGGACTCAAAAGGTAAAATCTTGAATAAACTGTAGTCTGATAGCTAACCCAAAGCACACTTGTAACTAAATTTTAGATCTTCTCATTCATAGTCCATTTAGTTGACTTTCATTAAATACATACTGTGTATGTAGCACTGTGCTAAATATTTAGGGAATAAGAAAGAAAGAAAGGCCTAATACTTCCCTTCAATGAGCTTTTATTTATTTTTAAGAAATAATATATTTACATAAAAGAAACACATATATACATAATTATTATTTGGAGAAATGCATGCAATTGCACATAATGTGATGCTGGAATCAGAATAGGGACTCCAGGACAGTTTGTAGACAAGAAGGAATTGTGCAGAGAATAACTCCCAGGAAGAATTTCACTGAATTGCAACTTGAAAACTGTAGGATGTGGATGGATAGAGAAAGAGAGAGGACTTGGAGAGATGATACTGAGGTGGCAAGAAAGCATGAGCAAAACTCCGTTCTGAACAGCAAGGAGACAGGTGTGACTGAGGAGAGCCGGTACTGGGAACAGGAGAAGTGGGGAGATAAAGCATGAGGCCTCATTGCTGGTGATTCTGAAGACATCATCTCTAAATGATGTTAGAGAACCACAGTAGGGACCTGACCTGGCCATCACATGCCTGTCCAAGTGCTGAAGAAATACTGCCCTGGTGACAATATGCAGAGCACCCTGCAGAAGGTAGAGATGACTGACAGTGGTCAATTCAGTGGACCCTGACAGAGACTAAGGAACAAGAAGATGAGAGACTGAACAATAGCCGTGCTGGAGAAACCTTACAAAGAGAGAGTGAAACAGCCCTTGACAAAAGAATCTTACATTCATGAAACAACATACAAAAAAAACTTTAAGATGTTACAGAATAAATGCCCAAACCAATAATGTAGCCTAACATCCCCTACATGGTGGCCCACTTCTAGTAAATCCATGTATTCGTGTCCTGTTTACATTTTTGTTGTGAGAAGAAATTATATTACTACCTACATAAGACCCTGTGCTCTTCCCTCAAGACAGTAATTTTTTGGCAAAGAGATTAAGTAAAGCCACAACCCTACAAAGAAATGCAAGACTACACACATTATCTCTTACAGGCAGGCAGTGATGTCTGTAATACACTAAGGAGATATCTTCTCAAAAGAAACAGATGTTCTTAGTTGACAATGGAAATGTAAACAGAACCTTATGGAATTTTCTCATTTGACTTATTTATTTATTTATACACCACCTTTGCTAAAAAACAAATTAGACAAGCTTAGAAAGGTAAAACAAGATAAAGTAAAAACAGGTGATGAAATCAGGTCAGAAGAATAATACAAGTAGAAGAAATAAGATAGAGCCAAGAGTAATGCTGACACTTTTTTTTTAATGTGATAAAGCTCTATCCACTGGCTGGAAGCGAATCCAAAATTTAGTTCTGAACTTTATGCCCAAAACAGAATTGTTTTCATGATAACACAGTGTTCATAAAACAAAGCATTTACTCAGAAGAGACAAAGCCATGTCTAGATGTAAGAACCCCCAAAAATTTCTCTTGTGGATTCTTAAAAAAGAGGTAACAATTATTAATATTTTGTATTGGTCGGAACACTTTCCATTGCAAATGATAGAAAGTCTGACTCAAACCGGCTGAAGCAGAAAAGATAATTGACTGACTGGTGTACTGAAAATCCGAAGGGTTAATCTATGGTTTCAGGCATCACCAGATTCAGGTGCTCAAGTACTGCTGTGAGGGCTCTCTCTCTTCCTATACCTCAGTTCTGCGTTCCTGTGTGTGGCTTTATTTTCAAGAGGACTCTCCCCACTTAAAGGCAACAATGGGCACCAGCAATTCCAGATACACATTCTATCAGATTAGTACCTCTACAAGGAATAGAGAGCCCTTTCCCAGTTGATACAACAGAAGTCCTGGGACCGGTTCTGGTGGTCCCAGCTTTGGTCACATGCCTCAATCTGAACCAATCACAGTGGCCAAGGTGAGGTCCTCGTGTCTCGTGGGGTTGGGGTGGATCACTGCCATCCAATCCACATGGACTCAGATCGGAGATGAGTGGATCCTTTAAGGGGTACTGGCCAGGCTAAGTCATGTCTCCTATACAACCCAACAACATACTTCTAGAAAAATAGTTAAGTATTTATTTAATAAGGTTGTTTCTTATACATTTTCCTTAATGGGGTTAATGTTCTCACACCAAAACTCTACAATTCTATTAAGGTCACTAGAGTGTCAGCTAAGCACATACCTCTCTTTTGGTATGGCTTAGTTGGGTTTTCTGGGTTAGGTTTCTGGAATAAACTAGAATTCACTCAGATGGTTTAAATAAATAGACTTTAGGAAAACAGTTACTTAGGAAAATGTGGGCAGGAGTAAGGACGCATATAAGAGGTATTGAGGCACCCAGAACACAGCAGCTTTAGGAAGCTGTTAAAGGGGACATGATTTTGGCAGTGGGTCTGTGGATTTGGAGCTGTCCAGTGAGAGCTATGGTTGTGGAGGAAAGTACTTGCTCCCGGGAAGCAGCCGAAAAGCCAGGGGGAAGTGGGAAAGAAATACCTGAGATCAATATTGATCCCCACATTGAAATCCAGGACCATTTCACCTCAAGAGACTTGACTGGAGCAGAGCTTCAGAACACCACCGTCCCAGTGATACATCCATCCACCACGCAGCATCGTCACTTTCTATTCCCACAACCCTCAGGTACAATAATGGTTAGCCAACTAAGTGAGACCCTCTGGGAACACCTGAAGGAGAATTCCTAATGGTGACCTTGCTGAATCTTCTAGAGTTGAGCATGGCTTTGTTTAGCTCTTATTTAAAAAAAAAAAAAAAAAAGCAGCGCTCAGCAACTCGCTTACCATCCTCTTAATTTACACTATTACCCATTGTATCATATGTAACACTCTGAGCATCACAATTCACATTAATCCTGTCAGTGCCTTGAAGCTCAACACGGACCAACAATCCTCCTATGACTCATGCCACCGGGCAAAACACCTGACACAACTCCTCAAGGCAGGCTTTGCATGGTGAAACCTTGAATGGAGACCAGATGGATTCTGGACACAGACCCTGCTCCCACACTGCTCCCAAATGCCAGCAGTGGACAGCATTCTCCAATGGGTACTGAGTACCTCTAGATGTGAACTCCACCTCTGTCAGATGACCCACCTTTCTCTTTCCTTTCTAAGGCCTCCTCCACCCCTTTACCTTCCCCCATCTAGGGAAATCCTTTCAAGTCCCAGAGGATGAAAGCTTGCTTTTATTTGTTATATATTATGGTCTAGCTCAGAGTTGTCTAATTCCAGTCATGGTAGCAATGATCTGTAATTCTGAGCTATATATACAGTAGCTTCCCTAGCCAAGTCTGGCTATTGAGCACCTGAAATGTGCAAACGAGTAACTGACTTTTCATGTGTTTAATTTTAATTCATTTAAATTTAAATAGCTACATGGCCATGAACTAGGGGCTACCAAAAGGACAGGTTTAGCTCTTGCTACTCAAAAACTAAGAACTGATTTCCTTTTATTTTTGCTCCTGATTCCTTCTGATTCCCCCCCCCTTTTTTTTGAGGTTGGAAAACGAAGTTTTGTTTGTTTGTTTGTTTGTTGTTGTTGTTTTTTGCGGTACGCGGGCCTCTCACTGTTGTGGCCTCTCCCGTTGCGGAGCACAGGTTCCGGATGCGCAGGCTCAGCGGCCATGGCTCACGGGCCCAGCCACTCCGTGGCATGTGGCATCTTCCTGGACCAGGGCACGAACCCGTGTCCCCTGCATCGGCAGGCATACTCTCAACCACTGCACCACCAGGGAAGCCCTTTTTTAAAAAATGTATTTAATTTGTATTTATTTTTGGCTGCGTTGGGTCTTCGTTGCTGCACGCAGGCTTTCTCTAGTTGCAGTGAGCAGGGGCTACTCTTCGTTGCAGTGCGCGGGCTTCTCCTCGGGCTCCAGATGCAGGCGCTTCAGCAGTTGTGGCTCGCGGGCTCCAGAGCTCAGGCTCAGTAGTTGTGGCGCATGGGCTTAGTTGCTCCACGGCATGTGGGATCTTCCCAGACCAGGGCTCGAACCCGTGTCCCCTGCATTGGCAGGTGGATTCTTAAGCACTGAGCCACCAGGGAAGCCCAGAAAACGGAGCATTTTAATAGTCATTTCAGATAATGTGGACATTCTTTTTTGATATTACATAGCTTAACAAATGGTAGTTTCTTAAAGATCAGTTGCAACGAGAAATCTGAAACCATACCTTTTGTACTGTTAACCTTAAAATTTATTGGTTTATCTTGCAGTTTGAATTGATCTTTTACCCATGTGTGATTCTGTAACATCGTGTATTGGTCAACTGGAAAATATTGATTCACTAAGTTATATGACCGTTCCAACTGTACAGCGGAAAACCCCACCATATACTCCTGCATGATTAAGAGTAAAAAAGACAAATAATGTCTTTAAAACATTGTAAAAACAGCTTTGGCCTTCTGTACTCTCTAAATGGGTGGGTGGGGCTCTCCACACCTACTATGAGAACCACTATCCTAGGACGGCTACAGCCAACAGCTTCTGAAAACATAAAGGACGTTTAAGGTATCATTTTAAGGCAAAATAACTCAATTGGATAAGTCTACAGTTAAACATAAAATGTTTTTCAAGATTGTGAACACACTTCACAAATAAAGAAAAGCCTAAAGAAAATAAAAGTCACTTACACTTCTGTCTTCTAGAAATAAACATGTTACTCTTTTGGCCCACTGGCACCTCTCCTTAAGGGCAGGGACTGTGTTTTATTGATCTACAAATTTAAGATCTAGCACAGTGCCTGGCCCTGACAAGCACTCAAAAAGTATCTTTTTTTTTTTAAATACCATACATAATTTTGTACTTAATTCTTTTTACGTATACTGTACATAATTCTTTATCCTTTTCAGCCAGCCTTGCAGTGGGTCCATTTCCGAACATGTATTCTTTAACGACTGCATAACATTAAAAGTTATAAGCTCAAACTCACTTAAAAAACTGCGACTTTGCTTTAGCAAGGAGTAAAAACTTTGCAAAGAAACATAGAAATTAAAGATGATACAAATAGATATAGAGATATACCATGTTCTTGGATTGGAAGTAGTAACATTGTGAAAATGACTATACGACCCAAAGCAATCTACAGATTCAATGCAATCCCTATCAAACTACCAATGGCATTTTTCACAGAACTAGAACAAAAAATTTCACAATTTGTATGGAAACACAAAAGACCCCGAATAGCCAAAGCAATCTTGAGAACGAAAAACGGAGCTGGAGGAATCAGGCTCCCGGCCTTCAGACTACACTACAAGCCACAGTAATCGAGACAGTATGGTACTGGCACAAAAACAGAAATAGAGATCAATGGAACAGGATAGAAAGCCCAGAGATAAACCCACGCACATATGGTCACCTTATCTTTGAAGGAGGCAAGAATATACAGTGGAGAAAAGACAGCCTCTTCAATAAGTGGTGCTGGGAAAACTGGACAGCGACATGTAAAAGAATGAAATTAGAACACTCCCTAACACCATACACAAAAATAAACTCAAAATAGATTAAAGACCTAAATGTAAGGTCAGACACTATCAAACTCTTAGAGGAAAACACAGGCAGAACACTCTATGACATAAATTACAGCAAGATCCTTTGTGACCCACCTCCTAGAGAAATGGAAATAAAAACAAAAATAAACAAGTGGGACCTAATGAAACTTCAAAGCTTTTGCACAGCAAAGGAAACCATAAACAAGATGAAAAGACAACCCTCAGAGTGGGAGAAAATATTTGCAAATGAAGCAACTGACAAAGGATTAATCTCCAAAATTTACAGGTAGCTCATGCAGCTCAATATCAAAAAAACAAACAACCCAATCCAAAAATGGGCAGAAGACCTAAATAGACATTTCTCCAAAGAAGATATACAGACTGCCAACAAACACATGAAAGAATGCTCAACATCATTCATCATTAGAGAAATGCAAATCAAAACTACAATGAGATATCATCTCACACTGGTCAGAATGGTCATCATCAAAAAATCTACAAACGATAAATGCTGGGGAGGGCATGGAGAAAAGGGAACCCTACTGCACTGTTGGTGGGAATGTAAATTGATACAGCCACTATGGAGAACAGTATGGAGGTTCCTTAAAAAACTAAAAATAGAACTGCCATACAACCCAGCAATCCCACTATTGGGCATATACCCTGAGAAAACCACAGTTCAAAAAGAGTCATGTACCACAATGTTCATTGCAGCTGTATTTACAATAGCCAGGACACGGAAGCAACCTAAGTGTCCATCGACAGACGCATGGATAAAGAAGATGTGGCACATATATACACTGGAATATTACTCAACCATAAAAAGAAATGAAATTGAGTTATTTGTAGTGAGGTGGATGGACCTAGAGTCTGTCATACAGAGTGAAGTCAGAAAGAGAAAAACAAATACGTATGCTAACACATATATATGGAATCTTAAAAAAAAAAAAAGGTCATGAAGAACTTAGGGGCAAGATGGGAATAAAGACACAGACCTACCAGAGAATGGACTTGAGGATACGGGGAGGGAGAAGGGTAAGCTGGGACAAAGTGAGAGAGTGGCATGGACATATATACACTACCAAATGTAAAATAGATGGCTAGTGGGAAGCAGCTGCATAGCACAGAAAGATCAGCTCGTTGCTTTGTGTCCACCTAGAGGGGTGGGATAGGGAGGGTGGGAGGGAGGGAGACGCAAGAGGGAAGAGATACGGGGACATATGTATATGTATAACTGATTCACTTTGTTATAAAGCAGAAACTAACACACCATTGTAAAGCAATTATACTCCAATAAAGATGTTTAAAAAAAAAAAAAGGGACTTCCCTGGTGGCACAGTGGTTAAGAATCCGCCTGCCAATGCAAGGGACACGGGTCCAAGCCCTGGTCCGGGAAGATCCCACATGCCACGGGGCAACTAAGCCCGTGCACCACAACTACTGAGCCTGCGCTCTAGAGCCCACGTGCTGCAACTACTGAAGCCCAGGCGCCTAGAGCCTGTGCTCTGCAACAAGAGAAGCCACCGCAATGAGAAGCCCACGCACCGCAACGAAGAGTAGCCCCCGCTTGCCGCAACAAGCCCAACGCGGCCAAAAATAAATAAATGTAAAAAAAAAAAAAAAAAGAATTACTGAGGGTAAACGTGGATATCCTGGCTGTCATCACAAATTGTAAAACTGATGATTGCAGTCTTCATATGAATTCTTTTCAGAAAATAAGTTTTTGCAAAAAGAGTGTATAACACATACATATAATTCTTTAATTTGTAATGTGGGTTAAAAATAAAAAGGATGGGAGGTTTAAAAAAAAAAAAGTAAATGGCTTGGGTCCAGAAGGGCTCTAGAGCAGAAGTTTGGGGAGTGGGTCGCTCCGCCACAGACTCACCGGGCCTGGGACGCCTGGACACGGGCCACCGCGTTGGGGAGGGTTCCGGGACCACGACACGTGGCGCTTTCTGTGTGGATTTCGCGGGAGACGGACATGGGAAACATACGGTCGAGCTCCGGCGCCCCTTCCATCCGCGGAGCTGCCTCGCACTTGGCGGGATACCGGAAGTGGAGACAGTTCTCACGTCTACAGCCCGGCAAAGCTCGCGAGACGCCCGGAAAGACTGAGCATGCGTGGACCGTGCGTGCGCCGTGCCCGCCTCCCGTCGTCGCGTCAGGGAGAAAGCGGAGGTTGCGGGAGTGTTCCCGCGCCGGCTTTCCGGGGTAGTCTGCGGCTTTGGGCTTTGAATCCGAGCTAATAAAAGTGACTCGAATCCGGGGCAAAGGGTGTTATGTGCCGTGTAAGGTTGACTTGATTAGCCTCAGTGCTGGGACAACATTCTGGCCCCTCTCACGTGTCACTTCCTAGTTCTCCCGGGAGCATCTCACATGGTAGAAATGAAGTACTTAGCAGAGTTGAAGAAGGCAGAGAGAAGTCAACATCATACCCATGACTGCACATCGCTTTTCCTGTGCCTGTTCCAGGTAAGGAGGTGCCTGAACCCCATATGATTTTGTGGGGTCTGTCCGGGTGGCATAGGCCCCGGACTGTCTTGGAAGTTGATGGTTGTGTGCCCTCAACAGTGGTGCAGCAACAACAGTCGTGGACCTGAAGAGGCCTGTGGGGCAGGAACAAAGGATGGCTCAGCAGTGACCTTCATAGACCATCTGCCAGGAGCAGGTAGGTCAGCAGTTGCCACATTGGAAACAAATGTGGACAGATGACAGCTGCCAGATGTCTCCCCTCTGTCCAGTTCCGTGGCATCATTTAAATCCCCCAGAGATATGATGGAACCAGAGGGAAAAGGAGAAGTCCAAATCGGTTGAAATTAGGTTTTAACAAACCCCAACAGATTAGCACACAAAATTAAAATTTAGTTTTATCTATAGAAAAATGAGTTGACATTTATTCCTCACCTAAGTTTGTGAACTGTTATATTATGATAATATTATTATTGTTGTGTATATATATCATATGTTATATAGATTATGTATAATATATATTCCCCCAAAAGTACCCAGTGAGAGTGGACTTGAAAATCTACGCAGTATTTACAGTAACCCAACTCCTCTTTAAAACACCTAATAGGTTACATTATTACATCTAGTCCCAGATGTGGCCATGAGTTTCTAGCTCCAATGAAGAAAGGTAAATTAAACTCACCCTGGAAGACTAAACTGCACAAACACTTAGAATTTTTCCTGACTTGATGGAAGGGAGAACAGTACTTTGTTTTAAATCAAGTTTGAATATGGCTTGGATTTATTTAACTAGAAATCCGTCTCTGCTTACTACTGATATTTAACTATGTTCATGTTGCTGCCTTAGTTTAAGCATCCAGCAGGTTGCCTCTAACATCCATCCTTTTCTCCTTGTCTACCTGCTTTTTACTATGCTGGCAAAGCAGATCAGACTCAAGAAATTAGTGAAGTTTGTCTTCAAGTCCTCCCAATAGCACATCTCCCAGCACCCTGGTACCCACTCCCCACACCCCGGTGTAACTTGAGGAATCTAATATGGGCTAAGGTGTTAGAACACTCTGCCAAGGTGACATGCACGCAGGGTCCCCTGTGCCTAGTGCCTTAATCATAAGGGTGGAAATGTCAAGTGCACCAAAAGAATGCAGGGAGTCGCCGAAGCTCAGTGGAGACAACAGACCTAAACAGGAGGTCCAAATACATCACTTCTAATCTGACACAACCATCAACTAGCTGGAAAACTTTAAGCAAGCCACTTAATCTTTCCAGGCCTCAGTTTCCTCATTTGTGAAGAGCTAGATAAACTCTAAGATTTTTTCCAGTGAAAACACTGGATGATTCTGATTTCATCTGTCTACACATGTGTATGTATGTGAGTAAATTACAGTCACTTACTTTTAAAATATCCTGTGCCATTTCTAAGATTTGTCTTATGAAATATCTTATAAAGCCACAATAGTAAAGAGTTTGCTGCTAGTGCAGAAACAGGTAAGCAGAACAGAACAGAAAGCACAGAAATAGACTCAAAGATATAAGCTAAAAGCTAAACATTGTTTAATCACTGCACATGTGCCAGATACTGCACGTTGCTTATTATCATTATTCAACTTATCACTTAGTCCCTGCAACATGATGATTGATGTAAGAGGGTGACTTATTGAGAAAGTCGTGGGTGTCTTGTTATTTGTTTCCTTACCTTGTTATACACTCCTTGGAACAAAATCTAAAGGGTTTTTTTCACCCTTTTTCCATCAGAAAAGTTAGCAGGACCTGTGTTGCCAAATCCTACCCAGAGGTTATAAACCAGTGACCCACGGTGCAAATCTGGCTTTCAAATGTAAAACCCATAGTGTGATTTTTTTTAAATATGTTAGTTGCCAATATTTTAAAATAGGGATGTTTCACTTTTTTAAAAAAATCCAAATTTTCATCCTCTCTTGAAAAATCAGAAGATTATGCAACACTGAACGTTTATTTCCAAACAAGATCAGCAACACAGGAGTAGCAGCTGCCCCTTTAGGCTGAGCACGTGCTTGCAGTTCACCACAGAAACTCCCCACTCTCTGCTCACCTCCATGTTCCCACCTAACTGGCCCCTGAGGGCATTTCATTTTGCACTTTCTGATCTCCTTACCTCCAGCAGTAAGTTACCAGCTTCTGTGGTTTAGGCTTTGAAGGGAAGCAACATGGATCTCCTCAGACTGGAGGGTATAGAAACATTTGTGCACTAGGGGTCAGACAGGAAGGCGTGGCAACCCACCCTGGGCGGTCGTTAGGTGCAGAACACTGGAGCCTGGAGACTGCAGCTTCCACGGGGCCATGAGACCCAGACAGCTTTGGGGGAGCGCATCCAAAATACCAGAACCTCCTGAGGGGATCAGGGAAGGACTCAGTACTAAGCCTCAGGAACTGACAAGCCTTGGCAGTGTCTGGGGTTGGTGCCCTCCTCAGAAGCTGCTCGTACTAGAGGAACCAGACGGGCCCAGGCAAGTGGGATGGCAAGCCATACCCATCCACGTGAAGACAGAGTGATCAATGATCAATACCTAAAGGCAGTGCCCTGGGCTGTGGAGAAAATGGCATGTTCTCCAAGAGACTCCTTCCCAAGGCCTTTTGGAGCACTGAGGGCTTCTTTACCCTCCTGCAGAACTGGAGAGTGCCCACGAGAGCAACTCATCCTGAACCTCCCCTGGCGTTTAGTGAGTGGGCAGGGGTGGGGCTGGGGGAAGGGCTGGCGTCCCTATTTTCAACAAGCTTCCCTGGAGATTGTGCCACTCGGACTGGTTTGGGATCCCTTGGACTAGCCGTTTGTTCACTAAAGTCCCCTACAGCTCAAAAATTCCATGATCCAGAGAGCTCTTTTGCATAAAAAGGTGTCCATGGATGGGGAAAGGATAAAGGATGAGAAGACTAGTGCAGAGCACATGGACTGATGGGAAATTGATAACCATGAGGTTCCCTACCAGGGTACAGGTCCAACCTAGGAATTCTGTTGTAATTTGCCGATATATCAGTGCTATCATCAAAATAATTCACAAAATGGTCTGTACCTCATAAGCAGTGCAATGTCACTAGCGGTAGAGGACATTTGCCATTAGGCCGCCAGGTACAAGCAGGTGTTTCCCCATCCTGGTGGCACCTGATTTCTTTTTAAGGCCTTACCTTTCGCCCAGTGGCTGTAGCCTCAGGACACAGACTAGGCTGCTTCAACGAGAACTTGTTTAAGGTTGAAGGAGGCTTATTTCTGTCTTATAACATTTAAATTATTTCTTGTATAACATGGAAGTTATATGACATAGAAGTTATTTCTTATATAACACATAAGTTATTTTTCACTTATAACATTCGAGATGGTGGGTCCAGGCCTGAGTGGTGGCTCAATGGTTTTGAGCACACAAGCTCCTTCCATGTTTTGGCTTTGCCATCCCAAGGGTATGGCCCTTGTCCACAAGGTCAAAGATGACTTTCCACAATCTTTACATTCAGCTATAAAAAGAAGGAATGAGAAAAAGGGAACATGAGTACCTTCCTTTCCTTTTAAGGGTACAGCCCAGAAGTTGCACAAACCATTTCTGCTCATATGATCTCATTGACTAGAATTAGGATACATACTTTTGTATAAGAGAGGCTGGGAAAAATGCAGTCTTTAGCCCGGCTAAAATTTTATTACTAAAAAAGAAGAGGAAAGCAGACAATGGGGAAACAGTTACAGTCTCTGCCACAAAAGGAAAATCCCCGGTTCCTACCCTCCATTAAGAAATTCAAAGGGCCCCATTCTTCATTTACCAGCATCAAAGCAGCCAGGAGTTGGGCACGTAACTAAGAATGGCCAATTGAATGATCTCTCTCAGGGTTTTGAATCTTGAGTTAGTGAGGCAAGGATAGAAAGTTAATTGGGGGCCATATATTGTAGTGGCTGTGTGCTGACCCAAGTTACTGCTAGGAGAATGTTGCCATACTTTTTCCTAAATCCTGGGGCTCTGTGTGCCCCTCCCTGTCCCCAAACCTGGCCTCGAAGCCTTCTATTGATTCTACAGCATCCTTCTCCATACCTACCATATGCTAATACCTTTCCAGTAAATTTCCTTTTGCTTTAGTTGGCTAGATTCCATTTCCATTGCTTTCAGTGTAGAACCTTGAAGACAGAGGGTTAGCCTCAGCGTAGGGAAATGAAAAATCTCAAGCTCAAGAGGTTGGATAACCCCTGACGTGTGCTCTCAGAACCCCACACAGTGGAGCCTACGGGTCATGTCATTATGCACCCTGTTTTCAGAGACCTGGGGCCTGGTCTACAATCCATCATTCCCATTGTACTCCCCATCTGTATTAGTTACCTAGTGCTACATAACAAATAACCCCAGAGTTGCACAGTCTAAATCAACAAACATTTATTATCTTGTAGTTTCTGTGAGTCAGAAATCTGAGTGTCACGTGGCTGAGTGCCTCTGGCTCAAGGTTGCTCATGAGGGGACAACCAAGCTACCAGCCAGGGCTGTGGTCTCATCTGGAAGCCCAGCTGGTGGAGAGAAATGTGCTTCCAGGTTCATTCGTGTCGATGTCTGCAAGCCTCAGTCCCTCCTCCTGTGGGACCTTCCACAGGGCTGCCCACAGCATGGCAGCTGGTCACCCGCAGCTGAGGGATCGAAGAGAGAGCAAGAAAGAGCACGCAGAATGAAAGTCACAGTCCTTTACCGTCCAGTCTCAGAAGTGGCATCCCACTATTCCTGCCGCACCCTGTTCGTTAGAAGTGCATCACTAAATCTAGCCCACACTCAGGAGGAGAGGATTACACGGGGCATGAACACCGGAAGGCGGAGATCACTGGGGCCACCTGTCTGCCTGCCGCACCAAACCATCATTCGCTCCATATAAATAAATCATAACCGGGGGCTGAAAGTATGATTCTTTTTTTTTTTTTCATGAAATGGCCTAAAAATGTTTAAGTGACTATTTTGCTTTCAGAATATCAGGCAGCAGTTGTCAGGCAGAACCCACCACTGCCAATTTTTTTTTTTAGTGTACTATAATTTAGGGTGCACTGCCACAAATGCTATTTTATATGACATCCCCAAGGATATTTTTAAAAAGACAGTTATATCAATTTCTTGAATTTTATTATTATTATTATTATTAACAATAATAACAACCAAAGGAGCAAAAAGAGGTAATGTGTCTCTTTCTCCATTTATCCTATTTCTGTCCTCTATTATGATCTCCTTGGCTGCCATAGTAGCTTTCAAAAAGCTAGTTCAGTTACTGAAGTACTGCCCATTAAATTAGAAATGATGGGTTTGCCAAAGAAAGCAGCTATTATTTCAGAATAAAAAGCATAGGCAAAGGTACTGCCCACTCTCAACGAATTTCCAGAAGTCTTAACACCTTTTCAAAGCCATTGTGAACAACAGAACTAAGTTGATGCTTTTGAAATCTAACGAATTGTTAAAGGCACGAAAGTGAAGACACCTGTAAATAGCTAGATTTTCTCAATTATCTAATAAAAGAGCTTATGTGCAAACAAAGTCATGTTTAAGCATCTTTTTGCCAATTGTTCAAGCCCTGGAGTCCTCGTGACTTTCCATAGCTTTCGACTAAACAGCAAGATGAGGTCTGGGCACACACCCTGGGAGTCTACCTCTTGGGGTGGCCAGAAGCAGTGGGAGGTGACGCAGGGTCCAGAAAATGTTTGCAAAATTTTATTTCAATGCGTAAAAGAAAAGGAAGGGGAACGTTTATTGGCACGATGCTCAGACTTCCCTTTGACAAACACGTTATCTCATTTAATGTGAGCTTAAATGTCACTTTTCTCAAGGAAAACACCCCTCACCACCCTCTCTGAAGGATCTCCAACACCCCTTTCCCCTTGTTCTCTGCCACACACCCTATTCATTTCCTTCATAGCACTTACTTTAGTTTTATATATGCATTTCTTTGTTTCCTTGCACGTGTACTACAATAAATTGTTAGCTCCACTCACACCGCAAGGCAATGCAGCAGAGAAGCTAAGCCCACGCACGGGCCCTGAGACCAGGCTGCCTGGGTTCTGTCCTGGACATGTTCATCACCAGCTGTGTGCCCTCCACAAGTTTCTTAAACTCTTTGGGCTTTACTCTTGCCGTTTGTAAAATGGAAGTAAAAGTAGCCCCCTTTGCTGTGAGGATTTAAGTAAACTAATGGAATCATCACTGGAAGATCACGTGCCACTTAGCGGAAACTGTTAAGGTTTGAGTTATCATTGAATGCCTCCCTTGGGGCTCAGTAAATATACATGAATAAATCCATTTCTCACAATAGTTCTACCAAATAGACGTCATTGTCTCTAGGTCCGCAGATGAGTAGACTTACTGACCAAACCTCAGAAGTCAGCCAGGTTCACATACTAGTTAGTAGTCCTGGGACATGTCTGTGAAACGCCAAGCAATCTACATTTCCCAGCCCAAATTACCTAGTTTTGTGTTACCCTTCATGTTAGTTTTATTTTCATTGTTTCCTAGCTTTCAGTGAAGGTTCCCAGCCTTACATTAACTGTATTAGGCCGTATTTACAGGAAAATCACTCGCTTATGCTTGAGCCCTAGTGTAAAACCGGATGGGTGGTGCCCCTGCTGGAGTCCAGCAAGGGTCCCCCAGGGAAGGGATGCAGGAGACGAGAGTCGGAGTTTCAGGATCCAGGCACCCTTCCCCCAGGTTAAGGTTCTTCTAACTCCAAGGCGAGTTTGGAGGAGCTGGGCCTTTTTTTATTGAGGACTCGGCAGTTTGCTTTCAATATTTTTGCTAATTTTCCCAAGAATCCTACTAATAGGTACTATTATTCTCATTTTACAGGAGAGACACTGTGGAGAGGTTGCGTAACTGCCCAGTCCCTGTGCATCGCAGCCGCGGAGCAGGAGTGCGGCTGAACTGATGGCGAATGCGCTCTGGGCGCGGAGCCCCGCAGCTCTGAATCCTGGCCCACCCTCATCCCAGCTGAGGCAAGGTATTTACTGTCTCTGAGTTTAGCTTTCTAATTTGGAAATGGGAAGTGATAATAACTATCTCATCGGCTTGTTGTATAATTTAAACAAAGTCTGTGTATGGAAAGTGCCTTGCGTACTCCCTGGCGCACAGTGTGCTGGATGTAGGGGGTACCAGGTGAGGCTGTGGATAGTGTCGGCATTTCCACCGTCAATGCAGTGATTCTTCACGCATAAGATGAGTTGCCCAGACGGACAAGAGGAAGGTGGGAGAGAGGCCGTTCTTACAGAAGGTATGGCCTGGGAAGGCATGGAACGGATGTGCTTGAGCAGCATGGCTGAAGGAGAGGGGGCGGGAAAGATTGGGATGCTGTGAACAAAGAGTTTTAAGTGCAAGAGAGACACAGGCAGATTTGCATTTTTAAATGTTGCATCGAGCTGCAAGGGTTGAATCAGAGGAGACAATAGAGGCATAAGGAAGACCAGGACCCAGTCCACGGTGAACATCTGCATTGCGGCTGGGCTTGCAGACAAACAGCAAGATGGGATGCAGCTTCCAGCCCGGGCTTGGGGGCAGACCTGACAGCATTTGACTGTAGTCTGAGTGGGCTGGAGAGAGAGGAGGCGGGAGCCTGTGTGTCCAGCGAGGCGAACGAGCAGATGGACCAGCCACGAACAGACCTCCAGACCAGACCGCCAGAAGGAAGACCAAGTGTTAGAGGTGCGGCAGAAAATGAAGAAATTTATCAACAAACGTAAAGCGCTTAGAGGGCAGATAGCAGACGGCTGAGTCCTATAGGATGAAAGATCAAACCCCGGGTAGACGGTCATCTTCCTGTGCTTGTGCGCAAACAGCCTGACTCCGCACCATTTCCTCAGCAGGGCTCCCGTCCCCTCATACCTGGGCACGGTGCCTGGACCCCCGCAGCATGGGTGGGAGTCAGGTTCTCAAATAGGTGCTTTTTCTTCATTTGAGCATCACATGAGCTAGCTGGCTTGTGTTTAGGGCCATGACATGAGAACCATGTGTATGTTTAAACACTAAACTAAAAGTCAGCGTGAAAAAGCACTCACCCTCCAAGAGCTACCGGGACGTGAGATGCGTGTCACTCCCCCTCAGGACACACCTCTGTTGAGTTGAAACCAGACAGACCTGTTTAGTCAACTCAAGTTGTTATTTCCCTCCCCTGTTTCTCCCCATTTTAATTTGCTGAGTGAGAATAGTTGGACTCACATAAGTTAAACATATGATGTGAGTCCTCTATAGAGGTTCAGTTGGTCTTTAATAAACTAGTTAGTACGTGATTAAACCTTCTAAGTTTCATGTGCTTCCCCAGATTCGCCCCAACCGGAAGGTCGTGCTGTGTGGGAACCCAGAAAATGGAGTCCTACCAGCCAGTGGTCTTTGAACTTCCTTGTTTTCCTATTCCTTGCAGGAATTTTGAAAGTTTATATGCCCCTTGCATATTTTTTAAGTTGATATCAAAATTTGTTCATTATCAGTTTAAGTAGTTGCAAAATGTATAGTTTCCAGCGTAGTGTAAATAATGATTTTTTAAAATAAAACTATGAGATCTCCCTTTCAAATATAGCCAGTGGAACGTAATACTGTATGATTTGGATACCCTTCCTTATCCATCTGCAAAATGGACACTAACAAGCTCTTCTTTAACAGTGAAATTTCTTATATTATTCCTTTCCTCCTCATATACTTATTGCCATTCCACTGCATTTACAGAATTCTATCCTAATGTAATATATTTTATCTGTAATGATTTTTTATTATTTTATCATAGTATTCTACTAAAAAACTGTATGTATACTGAAATTAAACTTTATCATTTTCTGTGACTACATAGTTCTAAGTGTTAAAGATATTTTTCTTTCAGAATGTTATCAATGTAAATATCACCATTGACTACAATTGATCAAAACAACGTAAAATACATTAAATAGGTGGATTAAATGTCATTAAATATTACAAGCTCCTATCCGTTTCCTGTTGCTGCCATAACGAATGACCATAACTGTAGCAGCTTAAAGCATCACATCTGTTTTCTCACTGTGGGTCAGGAGTCCAGGTATAGTGGGGCTGGGCCAGTTCCTCTGTTCAGACTCTCAAGGACTTGGCAGGGCTGTGTTCCCTTCTGGAGGCTCTAGCGGAGAATCCGTTTCCAGGGTCATTCAGGTTGTTGGCAGAATTCGGGTCCAGGCAGCTGTAGAGCTGAACTCCTATTTCCTTGCTGGCTGTCAGCTGGGAATCACTCTTAGCTCCTACAGGCTGCTCTCTGGTCCTTGCAGGGAGCCCCCTACATCTCGAACTAGCCACTGTGCAATGTGTCGTTCTCACCCTCCACATCTCTTCTGCTTCCCTTCTTCTGCTGCGTCTCTCTGACTGAGGCTTCTGCCTTCTGCTGCTGCTTCTAAGGGTTTATGTGATTATTGGGTCTACCAGGTAATCCAGGTCTACCAGGTAATCTCCCTATTTCAAGGTCAACTTATTAGTAAATTTAATTCTGCAAAGTCTCTTCAGAGCAATACCTGGATTCGTGCTTGTTGATTAACCAGGGGTCAGGGACCTTGGGGGGACATCTCAAGAATGCTGCCTATCACAGTGACTTCTCATCAAAAAAACATCTAGTGAGATACATGAGGCCATTTTATTTTTTCAAAGAAATCATGTGTTTGTGGATGGATATTACTCACAGGATGAGATAGGATGAGATATGTTCAACATAAATTATATTTCTATGTTTCATTTTCAGATACGCAAGTGTTGAGAAATTTTGTCCACATAAATAAGCAAGTGGGAACAGAAGTTTTGTTACAGAGATGTCAGATGTCTTTAAACCCCTCCTAAATTATCCTCCAAAAATATCACGAAGTAATATATCTTCAGAAATCTTTTTTTTTTAAACGATCCGTCAACTAAAAAGCCACTGAAAGTCCCCTTTAATTCTGTAGAAAGCAAAGAATTAAAAGCCATCTGACTTGCAGTAGGGTTCTTTACCCAATCATCCTTATTCTCAATTTCTGGGGCTCACACCAAAAAGTATTTACAAGACTTATTGAGTGACTTTACCATGCTTTTTACTCTTTCACTTATGAAGATAATGGAAATAATGTTTTTGACACAAACAAGCTTGGGGGGAAAAGAAATGTTTTGTTCCCCAGCTGTGTCATACTATGTAAACAATATTTTTAAATTAAGTACTCAAATTCCAGAGGTTAGAATGGTCCCCCCAAATAACCAAAAACCTACCTCAACAGAACAAAGGGCAAGGCTGCTTTTATTACATAATGAGTACCAAGAAAAGATTCAGAAGTGGCTTAATCACAAAATCTATGTTAACCTACAGTAAGAAACATTTTTTCTCAGACTGTCAACAATAACAGTAATAGACTTTTCAACCCCCTCGCCCCAAATTAAAATGAATATCTCGACCAACAGGCTAATACACAATTTCAAAGGCAATGTAAGCTCAATAAAGAATAACAGAACAAAACAGAAATAGACTGTTAGGAATTGCATGGGATCTGTTATACAGCCCAGCCTCTTCACTGCATCCTGAGAGGTCACACAGCACCAAAGCCAGAATTCTTCCCTTAGCTCACCTTACAAATTAACGTTCACTATCTCAAAAATATCCCTGTGCCATTTATCACTTTATTGCCTGCCTCATCTGCAAAATCACCCTTCATTGCCTGCTCAGCAAAAATTGTTCTGGATCCTTTAGTTTTTCTCGGCCAAGTGTCATGATACTGAGCTTTGCCAGTAGACGGCACTGGAGACATATTACAGGAGGGAGGGGCTTTCTTGCCCATTCAGGTGTGCTTTCTAGAACTCTCCTAAAGATGTCGTCTTTAGGTGGCGTCTCTGGCACTCAGCTCCCACGATACCTGCAGCCTCTTCAGGACACAGTTCATGCAGCACTGCCAGCCCGGGCAGTACCAGCAGCCAGCAGCTCCCTTGGCATCCCTCTCCAGCAGCTTTTGTAACCTGCTGCTGTAGAGTACCTCCAGTGAGGTACCTCCCAATCAACAGATTCCCTGCTGTCCAATAAGTTCCAGAGGGGGTGTTTCCAGCCACTTCTACCAGAAGTCACACCTCAGTGACTTCTCTGCCAGTCACTGAACTATATAGCGATTCCTTCTCCAACAAGGACTGGATCTCCAGCTGGGGGTCAGGGCGAGGTCCTCCTCCTTGGGTACCCGCACTCAGCCTCAGGAGCAGTGACTGTGGCTTAACAACCACTATTTCTACGTCCTGTGACATTCTCTTTACTTCTTACCAGCCAGTCTTTTGTAACTCCAATTCACTGTTATTTATATAATTATAAACAATAATTATATATAATTATAAATAACTATATTTATATAATTATAATTAATAATTCTTTACATTAAGATTTCCTTGTTCAAATTTCCATGTGGTTTCCCTCTTCTGCTGGGACCCTGATATAGCCCTGAAATCAGACACCTCCAAGAGAACTTCCCTCAGCTCAGCTAAAGACAGATATGTCTCTAAGTTTTACAGAGAAGGAAATTTTTTTGAAAATGTTATGAGTTTCTCTTTTTAACAGATCACATTATCTGAAACAAATTAATATTATTTTTAGCAAATTCCCTTATTATACATGATGAGTAATCCCTATCCATTTAACCTTTCCTCACGGACTCTCATTGATTCATTCAGCGCTCTTCACTGGTCTTTCAGGATCTCCTAAATGTGAAGAGGGATTCTGTAATCTCACGACATGCTGTTGTGCACGTCTGTTATAATAGTTACATTTTCACAAGTGATGAAAAGTGAGAAACATGCTGATGCGAAGGTAAAATCATTTTGATAGGTAGAAAAGGCAACTCTTTCTTTCATCTTTCTTTATTAAAAATGCAAGTGTGGAAAGCAGAGAGGGAAAGAAGAGAGACCACAACATGTTAAGCAACCTAATCAAAAATAGAAAAGAAGCTGGTAATGAATGCCTAAATAATAAAATGGCAACATGAGAGTGAGAATAAGGGCTCTATCGAGCTTTTAAATCTAAATTCAGACTTCATAAAAGATTTCTGGTTGCCCTTGGAAATTACCTGAAGGACCTTAAAATATATAACCCATCATTTGAATTAATCCTGCTTTTGCTGTTGTCTTCTGAAACAAGCCCAGAGAGTTCTTCAATACTTCAAGGTCATTTTCTGCAGCAAGGGCAATAGAATTCTGCAGCCAATGTAAGTCGATTCAGCAGCTGTAATAACAGGAAGCCATCTGCAGCCCTGCATTTAGTATGCAAATGAGAGAAAGCAAAGGTCTAGCATTCGATGTAAGATCTTAAATTTTATACCTCTCCCCTCCAGCTTTCTATCTGTTTACCTCTAGTAAGATCAGATTCATTCCTTCCTTCATTAAATAGTTCCTGAGTATCTGGGGAAGAAAGACACGAACTTGAATGACAGGAGAAACCTGCTCAGGCCACTTTACATTTTCTTATTCCCTTGATCTACCAATGCCCTTTTGGATTTACTTGCCTCCCTAAAAATCCGGGACGAGTCAGTCATATATGAACTGGAGCTGAGTAGTAGCTGCTGCCCCTTTAAACCGGCCCTGTTTCCCCAACTGCCTTATCTCTTACACACACCTGCTCCACTCATTTACATTACTTACCTTACCCTGCAAGCATTCAGATTTACAAATGATGCCTTAGAATAACTGAGAGGATTTTCAAAGGAGGTAAATGGGAAAAGAAGATTCTAGAGTGTAGACAAACATGAGCAAGATTAGGGATTCTCTCCCCATTCCCACCTCATCCTAGAAGGAGGTGTTGCCTGGCTGAGAGGAGAAGTGAAGAACAATCTGCAGATCAGAGAGCAGCAGGGATGCAGCCCAACTTCATGGCCATATACCACTAACGAGGAGAAGCCCCCGGAGAGGAATGGTCGGCTGTGCGTCTACAGTCAGGAAGCACTGAGAACTTAACCAAAGCCTCTACATCCCAAGGATGGTGTAGAAGTAGCACAAAGCTGCTGGAGATGCTGGGGCTAAAAGGAAAGGGACACAGCTGCTTGTCAGCAACCTGTAGTAACTAGGTCATACCCCAAATGGTGACTCAACTCTAGAGAAGGAAGGGAGCTCCAGGGACTGTGATTAGGTTTTCCACGAGCATGGTGTCAATGGAAGAGGGACATAGAGACAGAAATACGCTTGAGGTGTAGAAAAATATTTAAGTGACCACACTCACTCATCTGAGTTTGTGGACCATTACGAAAATTTCACAGAGGACCTAAAAATAACTAAGTATTCACTTTGAAGCCAGGAAGGGAAGTGGTTCTGAGGACAGGACATGGAAGCATGAGCTTTATGTATTTAGATCAGTGCAGTCAGGTCATTTTGGCTGTAGTACAAAGGTCAAGATGGGGCCTGTCAAGATCAAATATTGGAAAGGCAGCCAAGAGTGTGACCATGGAAGATATAAAAGAGAAAGGATTTTATCCTGCACGCAAGAGACGTAATTGAACAGGACCCAAGATGTTGAGCCAGTTGGAGTAGGTGGAGAGGAAATAAGTTCAGTTGTAGACGTGCTGACTTGGAGATGTCTCTGGGACATCCAAGTGGCAATATCCCCAGATATTAATGTTGGATACATTAATCTGGGACTTGGGAGAGAAATCTGGGTTGTCAATACATACGTGGACATCAGCAGCCCATAGATGGTAACAGAAGCAATGGGGGTAGGTGGAATCATTCAGGGAGTGTGTCAGGTAGAATAAGGTGGGAGAGGACCTTGAAGAAAACCTAATTATAGTGATGGTCAGAGAGAAAGGACTCTGCAAAGGAGACTGAGAAGGAGCTTCTAGAGGAGAGGAGGAAGTAAGGGAAAGCATCATCCTGGAAAACAAGGGAAAAGAGATTTTCAAGAAGTGGCCAAACATCTCAAGTACAGAGGAACAAACAAATAAGATTCTTTTTTTTAATGTGTATATTGAGTTCCGTGACCTGAAGCATGGATTTTCAGGGTAAGATCAGTTTCAGCTGATGGTGGGCAGGCATCCTTTTCTTGTGAGTTGAGGAGTGGGTGGGCCGTGAGGAAGTGGAGACCGTGTGTGCAGATAACCTCCAGGGGATTTAGCTCTGGAAGGAGGGAAGAAATGGAGCTATAGCTGGAAGAAATTTGGAGGTCCAGGAAGGGTCACTTTTAAGATAGGAGAGAACTGAGTATGTCAAAAAGCATCAAGGGGAGAAAAGTTTGAAGATGAAGGAGAGGACTTTCATTCTTTGATTTTATTAAATAAACATTTGTATAGCACATACTTATCACTTTACCAATATTAACTTATTTAATCTTCATGGCAAGACAGTGAAATAAGTAGTGCTATTATTACCCCAGTTTTCAGAGAGGGAAACTGAGGCCTGGGGCAGTTAAGAGGCTTACCAAAGTCACACAAGTACTAAGTGCCAAAACTGGGATCCAGTCCCGGACAATGTCTCCAGGGCCCACGCTCCTCTCACAGGTTGGTGCTACCTCTTAAGAGGAGGGGGTAGTCAGGTTCAGTTCTGGGAGGGCAGGAAGAGTGGAAGCCAGGGTGCAGGCGAGGGATAAACATTAGACAAGGAGAACACCTTGTCCTATTAACAAGAGGCACAGAAGGGACGGGAGAAACACAGTTCATCTGGTAACTTCTGTTTCTTTTTCTCTAAGTAAGAGATACCGCTGTCTGCTGAGATGAAGGTGGAGACAGAAGGAGCATGCATTTGGGAAGAGTAGACAGTGTTTAGCCATGTGAACAGTGGGAGACAGCTGGCTGGAGAAACACTCAGGCCTGGCTGCCTAGCTATGCCGACAAACCAGCTGTGGTCGGGAACCGTGAATTCATGGTGGTTGTAATCAAAGCAGCTACGTCATTTGCAGGGCCAAGTGCAAAATGAAAACATGGGGCCCCTCCTTCAAAGAGCAGAAAAAAGGACTCCTAAGCGTCATAAAATATACAACTTTTTTATAAAATAGATAATAACTAATGAAAAAAATAGATAATAACTAATGAGAACCTACTGTATAGCACAGGGGAACTCTACTCAATGCTCTGTGGTGACCTAAATAGGAAGGAAATCTAAAAAAGAGGGGACATATGTATATGTATAGATGATTCACTTTGCCGTACAGCCGAAAGTAACACTACATTGTAAAGCAACTCTACTCCAGTTAAAAAAAAAAATACAACTATTTTTCCTTTCTTCTGCTGTCTCATCTTATGTTCATCTGGTCACATGCAGAGCAGACACATTGCTTCCAAGAACTAAGCAGGAAGATAAGCCTGTGGACTCTCTTCTGGAAATTCAGATGGTAACTGAACTGGTCATACTCATCTGTGTCTCAAGTGTCTACTTGGGAAGTTCCCATCCAAGTCCAACAGTGATTACTTCACATTTACTTTACACCATTTTAACCATAAAATCAGCTTTTATTCTCAGACAATTTTGATAAACTTAATCCACCACTGGTTTCCACTGTGAAGGAAATTCCTTCTGGAACGTTCCCAAAAGTCATAGTTGACAATATACTAATGATAAAGGAGTCGTTGTTGAGGAGGAAACTTCTGATCTAAAATTCTGAGAGGTTCTGCCCAATTTTAAAATCTCTTTGAAGCATTAGAAAAGAATTGACAAGTGGAAAGACCTCTCTGGCATCGTGTCATCTCCATGCTTCCTCTGTGGAGTCTTAAAACCGACACGGAAGAATTTGGGTTGTAGTATCCCTCTTTGAAATTGGCGATGAAAAATTAGTAGTTATGCAATTTAAAGCAAAAAAATAGCTTTAAAAATTATAGGCCCTTTCAAAATTGATTGAATTTGAAGAAAAATGTGTATCTTTTTATTACCTCTGAACTCAAGGATACTGAACTGAATGAACACCTATATGGAACCAAAAAGAGCAGTCTATTTAAACTATATGAAATAGTGCTGATTTTCATGGCTCTTAACTAAAAATTCATTTCCCTCACTCTTAAGACTAAATCACATTCAATTCTATTACTCTATGGAATGATTGTGACTTGAAGACTTTTATAATCTAACTTTTACTGATGACCTATATGCTTTAAAAAGCTGAGCTGCTTTTTCCCTGAGAGAAATGGCAGTGGGGTTAATCTAGATTATTTGAAGGGCTACTAACTCCCAACCCCCATGCAGCTTGGCTTAACACAGACCACTGGTATAAGCATTATTCTTAGAAGCTTTGAACTGGGTGAGGCTTTAGAGATCATCTAATACAAGGTTCCATTTGCTTCATGAATTTCACACACTTGCAAATGAATGATTCTTTTTCGAAATGTACAACAAGGTATAAAAAAGAGCCACAGAGAACCAGAAGTACATGGTTGGATATGCATAAATAGCAAGCATCTTCTACATCTAGTGTGTGGAGGGAAATCGCTTGTGTTTTGGTCAAAGTTCAAAGGATATGTTCATAGTCAATTATTTAACTTAAAACACCGCATTGTGACTCTAGTCAAATAAGTCAGTATTTATTACATAAGTACCAAATTGTACCAAGCTAAACTATATAGGCCATCATGTGAAAGGTACAAACTAATGTGAGTCCACTGATATTTTCCCAAAGAAAAAGAAAAGAATATCTTCCTTCCTACCCCCTTTGTAGAGAAAAAAATGCTTGGTTTCAAATAATATTTTTGTTATAGCAATCTTCACCTTTTTAATATTGATAATTTAAATGTCAAATACAGAACAATCTCTAAATGTTCAAGACAGAATCCCAAGAGATGATATTCCAAACATCAGCAGTTTGCAAACAGTTGATCACTCTCCTTCTGAAACAGTCTTCACTTGCCCTCCGACACCACACTCACCTGGTTCCGGCTCCCCTCGGGGTGCCCCTTCTCACACCTGTAACCAATCCTTCCTCATCTCTCAACTCCTTAACTTTGAAACTCCTCAGGACTCTTTCCTGGACTTCTTCTCTTTTCCGCTTGTTCCCTCATTGATCCGATCCAGGCTCATGACTTTAAAGGCCATCTCTTCGCTGGGGCACTTAAACCTCCAAACCAAAACACTACCCCGAACTTCAGACTCATATAGCTAACTACCAACTTGATATCTCCATTCAGATATCTAATAAACATCTCAAATCTAACATACACAGCATGGAGCCTCGAAACCTCCTTCCTCTAGAATCATCCTCATCTCAGTTGTGGGCAATTCCATCCTTCCACATGCAAAGTAAAGACTTTGGAATTGTCTCTAACACTCTCTTTCTCTAATACTTCATATCCAATCTGTCAGCAAATTCTGTTTACCTTCTCAATAAAAATAGAATCCAACCCCATCTCATCATATCCATCACTCCCACCCTGGTCCAGGCCACCATCAACTCTTCCTGGATTATTGCAATAGCTTCAAAACTGGTCTCTCTGCTTCTACCTATTCTCAACACTGCAACCAAAATTATCCTTTTCATCTTATCTAGTCTTGCTAATCTGTGTCTCAGGTGTCTACCTGTGAAGTTCCTATCCTGCTCCAAGAGTGAATACTTCAAAATTACTTAAGTCAGGTTATATTACACCTCTGCTTAAAGCCCTCCAGGGACTGCCCAGCTCACTCACTCAGAGTAAGCCATGCCTCACAATGGTCCTTAAGGCCCCACACGATCTGCCTGTACCTGGGTGCAAGCATACACACACACACACACACACACACACACACACACACACACACACACACACACACACACACACACACAGCATTACTTCTCTGCTCTTATCTACACTGGCCTCTTGGCTGAGTCTCAAATATTCAAGGAATGCTCCTGTTACAGGAGTCTTTCACTGGCTGTTCCTTCTGCTCTTCCCACATATTGACAAGACCCACTCTCTTACATGCTTTGCTCATTTCACAGCGTGAGTCTTTCCTGATCCCTCGATTGAAAGTTGCGGTAGCCTCCAGCTCCCAGAACTCCTAGCCTTCTTCCTTGCTGCTTTCTCTTTTCCTCCTTATCACTTATCAGTTTCAAATATATTTTATGTTACATATTGAGTTTATTATTTTCTCTCTTGCCCACTAGAATGCAAGCTTCATGACGGCAGGGATTATCTGTTTTGTTCACTGATATCTTTAGTAACAGTCACAATACCTAGCAGTGCTCAATAAATGATTGTGGTAGTGGATTCAGATAGACTTTAAACAGCTAACATGGTATTAGATAACCTTCGGGCAATTTTGTTTTCTTAAAATTAGATGCTTTTACAATTTAATCCTTGATTTTTGTTACTTATGCATATTCTAAAGACTTTCAGCTACACACTATGTAAAAAAGATAGATATAAGATAAAGACTAGACCTTAAAAAGATGAATACCTTTTTTTTAATTTCCTTTGGTTCAATTTTGTACCTCTACAGAGATCAATGAATTGGTTTTTTCTGACCTTGGACAGAATTTTATATATCAATTACAAGCCTTTTCCACCTTTAAAAAGTTTAGTTCCTATTGAACAAAAATATATGGAAATATAAAGTCACTTTCTCTAAAGGTTTTATTTAATAAAAGACAGTCGTGAAGATTGATACAGTTAATGTGGATTTGGTTTACTTACTTGTTCCAGAAATCTCTCTGCCAATCAGTTTAATAGAATTATCGTGATTTTATAGAGTGTATATTGAATATTCGAGCTTAAATCAACTGTGTTGTGCAATTATCTAAAAATCAATTGACAAAGTATTTGCATATTACATTGACTGCCAGGTATTATGGAACCAAGGGCAACAAGATTTTACTGTCCGTCTCACATACACACGTGTGTACACACAGGCACAGACACAAATATTTTGAGAACTTTTACTACAAAAGGAAAACATTTAATTCCATTTTTGAAGGGAGTAAAGACAGGGAAATGAATTACACATTCAAATGCAGAAAGGTAATTAGAAGCAGAATGGGACCGTTATCTGACTTTCAGTCTAGTGCTCAGCCGATGACTAGGCAAAGCACTGTTCTTTCAAGAACAATATAAAGAATAAACGATGTCAGCACTGCTCCCACTACTTGCCATCCACTCATAGCTCACAAACACAGTGGTCATAAAATTGTAAGACAAGAAAAATCTGGGTGGCTGCAGTAAGAGGAGAATTTTTGGAGAATTCCAAAGTGGAAATCTCAAAGAATGGATGTGTTCTTTGGGGGTGAAGGGAATTTTTCAGGTAATGTTCAGTCTAAAAGTTGGTTTCTTCTACCCCTAAAAAAAGAGAAGAGATTTGCATAGTCTAGCCTTCTCCACCACAGGACGTAGAGAGGAATGATCCGCAGGGGAAAAAAAAAAAAATGACGTCACTTCTACAAGTGAGCATCACTGAGAAAGAATGTGGAAGGAAAGCAGAGCTTATTTTCCTGTATCGTAGCTGAGCTAACGCAAAGGATCAGGTGGCCAAGGCATTCACGTGAATCAAAGATCTTACCCAGTGTCAAGCTTTGCTAATAGTTGCAAGAATACAAGTAGCTAAGATGCACAAGACACAGCAAGGCGAGGTCTGAATCCCACGTACAGCCCTCCAGGTCTTTACTTTTTGGATCAGTTGCATCCCCTGGCTCAGCGCAGTGAGTTCTCCAGGTAAAGTACGGTTTTCTCTCTTGGCAGGGAGCATTCCAGGTTATGAAATATCTCTGAATAATATCCAGAAAGTTAGACCCCTGACATTTTCTAAGAAGCCGTGTCACATAAATTTTTAGATTCCAGGTTTGTTTACCATAAGCATTCTAAATCAGACATCTTGCTAAAATATTCCACAGTGAAGGACTCTCCTCCTGAAAAACACCATGAATTATTAAGTTGGCTTTTAGCATTCTTACCAGAAGATACACCTCATCACCTGTCTTCTCTCTCTTGGGCATTAGCAAAGATTGTCTCCGTGACCAAACTCTAGTCAGCCTCTTCTGAGCTCTTTCTCAACTAGACCTTGACTTTTGGACTTCTGTGTTTGTCTCTGAATTGTCCTATTTTAGCAAGAATCTTGCCAAGTCAGTTTAACCAGAAAACCTCCCCCTTCCATCCTCCATATTTGATCGCCTTTGATATCTATTCAAATTCCTTATCCTTTACCATCCCCCAGGTGACATGTGATCACACTGGCCTGCTTTCAGCAAGAATCCTGCTAGGTCAGTTTAGCCAGAATCCGCTTATTCCAGATATTTATTTCCTCTTAGTAATTTTCCGCCCGCCGACCTCCACCCTGCTCCTTGGTTGTAAATTCCCATTTTTCCTTGTTGTCACTGGGATTGATCCTGATCTCTGTGCCTTGCTACAAAACCCCGTTGTAGTAGGTCACCCTTGAGTAGAGTCGTCCGTACCGCCTTTAACGAGTGTCATGAATAATTTTTCTTCTTCAACAGCATCCACCCTCAGCTCCCCATAAAGGGAAAGAACTAGATCACAGGCTGTCTTCTTCCTCCCCGGGTTGATCTGTGTGGCCGCAAATTAGAAATAGCAGTGAGTATTACTATGGCAATATAGTTAATGATCACCCAGTCCTTATAGTGTGAACCTTAAACAAACATAGACAAAATATCTGGCAATTCCTTGCAATTAGTACAGAAGTTTTGATATAAGGGAAGAACTTTCCAAAGCCAATTAACACAGGTTTGAAATAGCATGACCGATCAGTAAACAACTTCACAGAAGAAAACCAAACGTGTGGTCTTGACAGAACCAACACAAAGCTGATGCTCCTGGCCTCTCCACTATACGTTACTTGTAATTTGCTGTCTACAAAATTATGCTTAAATATTTATTAATTTGTATCTGTCGTGTGGGTTCTAGTTTTCTCAAGATGTCTTCTCATCGTCGTTAATATGGTTCAAATGTAATGACCCCCTTCTGGAATTGTTAAGCTGAAACCAGATGATTCGCCACATTTGCAGCATCAAGATTATGGTACCCAAAGTTGGTTTTAAAAAGTAATGCTGTCTTGCTGCTAGACTGCAGTGCACAGTCTACACTCATTGTTTTTTTGTTTTAATAAAATTTGTTTATTTATTTATTTATTTTTGTCTGCATTGGGTCTTCGTTGCTGTGCGCGGGCTTTCTCTAGTTGCGGCGAGTGGGGGCTACTCTTCATTGCGTTGCGCCGGCTTCTCATTGCAATGGCTTCCCTTGTTGCCTAGCACAGGTTCTAGACGCGAGGGCTTCAGTAGTTGTGGTGCATGGGCTCAGTAGTTGTGCCTCATGGGCTCTAGAGCTCAGGCTCAGTAGTTGTGGCGCACGGGCTTAGTTGCTCTGTGGCATGTGGGATCTTCCCGGACCAGGGCTCGAACCTGTGTCCCCTGCATTGGCAGGCGGATTCTTAACCACCATGCCACCAGGGAAGTCCCCACTCTCATTGTTTATTATAAAGTATTCCCAGGCAGCGTTCGGAGCAAAGTAAACACACGAGGACTTTGTCCTTAAGGAAATTACAGTCTAAAAGGGTCAACAAACAGAAAAATCAACAAGGTGACTATTCCCACTCTGACCCCACTGAGCTGATGGATGTCACTAAAACAAATCATTAGTCTACAGAAGGACGTACTGTCCTGGCTCACATAGACCTAACTCCTGGCTCTGCCGTAACTCTCTGTTGGCCCCTAGTGCACCACTTCCTTTTTCAGGATCTCAGTTTTATCATTCATGAAATAAATGAAATTTGGATTAGATGATGCAGAGGCCCTTTCAAAGTCTAAGTTCATGGAGGAAATGCATACGATAAATGGATGGAGAGAATTAGCATCCCTGATGTTGGTACTATGAGACATGCCATTAAGTCCCAAGAACCGAGTGCAGCACAACATGCATTTCATTTGGCAGATTCCTGTGACTCACTGCACGGAGAGAGGATGTGAAGCGTCTTGACTCTAGTGCTTCTATAAATATAATATGATCCTGGCTCATATTTTGGTCCCCAGGTATTTGAATTCTTGAGTCCTGGCCTTAGCCTTGTACTCAAAGGCTATTTAGGTAAAAATGTCTGACAAGCTTTATGCCTTTAGTTAAGTTGCATACAAAAATGGCTTGTTTGAAAGAAAAGCAAACATCATTTCAAACTTTTAAAAGGAAAATTCAAAAATTTCAGAGAATACAGTCATGCTTTCTGGTCAAGGCACTCCCATAAGGAGCTGGACAATTTTTGTGAGCATTTGAAGTTTCATTGTCAGAGTACCACGTGGCACGGCATTCTGAAGTCTTCTTCCCAGCCCTGGCCAGAGTGAAAGAGACTATTATGATGAGTGAAATAAGCCTGGCACAAAAAGACAAATGCTGTGTAATCTCACGTACATGTGGAATCTAACAGAGTCAAACTCATAGAACCAAAGAGTAGAATGGTGGTTCCCAGGGACTGGGGGGGTGAGGGAAATGGTGAGACGTTGGTCAAAGGGTACAAACTTTCAACTAAGAGATGAATAAGTTCTGGAGATTTAATGTACAGCATGGTGACTATAGTTAATAATACAGGATGATATACTTGCAATTTGCTACGAGAGTAAGCGTTCTCACCACACATACACAGAAAAAAATGGTAGCTACGTGAGGTGATGGGTGTGTTAATTAACTTGGTGGTAATTATTTCACAATGTATACACATATCAAACCATCACCTTGTACACCTTAAATATATACAATTTTTACTTTTCAGTTATACCTCAATAAAGTTGTTGAGGGGGGAAAGAGATTATTATTGAGAAGCCAAGATGCTAAACCTTGAACCTGGCAAGGCCTAAGCTGACTGCATAAGTTATGTAATTTTTTTCCTGAGTCTTCCATAACTCTTAAAGAGGAGAGGGGAAAATCCAATTTGAGTCTTTTTCTGAAGTACCTCATAATGGCAGAAACATTTGAATTTCTTAACTGGTGCACAAGCTAGGAGAAGAAAACAAGATGGGTAGAGATTTAAATTCAATTCTTTTCTTCTATTGTGTGAGGCTGCAGCATCAACAACTGGCAATTGAGAGAAGAGATACATCATTATACTTATTTATAGCATTAACTACTTTACATTCATCCTCACAAGTGAAACTGTAAAAAAAAATTATAAAGGGAGTATGTGGTTCTTTCATTAGCTTGTCTGTAATACTGGATTGGTCCATAAATTAATGTGTATTGGGGGGGAGAGAATTCAAAGCTCTGCCATTGTAATTACAGCTCTTTAAATATCAAAAGACACAAAGAAAGATTCCTTTTGAAAAACCTACTGACTGTCTTGGCAAGACACTATTAATTACTTGCATAAATCTGCAGTTTGTACACCCAGAGCTCTGGGTGACATTATATTACATTATCCGAGCTTTTAACAGTCCCCACTGGTCTCAGCATGTGTTTCTTTAAATTCTTGTTTACCTAGCGATCCCTCTGTAAACTTCAGCCTCCTGCTTAGAGGGAGGGAGCAGAGCTCTGGGTCAACAGGTAGATTTGAGTCCCTAGTATTGTCTATAACTAACACGATTCAATTAGAGAAACTGTACCAAGCGAATTATTAAATTAGGCTGGAGATTGCCACGAGCAGTAATAATATCACACTCTGATTTAAAACCAAGACATTTAGCTTCCATAAACAAACTGTTTATAAACAAACCACATGGGCAAGTGGAAGATACAAAGTGGGCCTCGGATCTAAATTAATAGTTAAAGCCCTAGAGAAAGGACACTAGAGAACCTGTTATATCTTAGAAAATATTTGCCTCCAAATTTCTAGCCTTTATATATAAATTTAATCAACATTTCTCTTCTGAACATCTATCGCACAGGAAAGTTAATAGAATTAAAGTCTGGCCTGTGGCTCTATATTTTTGCAATAAATACAGACTCTAGGGAACATCCTCCAAGCTGCTTTGGAGGAGACGGGAGAGTGTGTTACTTGATAAAATGAAAACCTAAATTCAAAACAGCGAATGTGTCCCCTGCTGTGCCCAAGTGCCAATTTTCAGCTTTAGCCATGCCTAAGCACCCTTTGCAAAATTTTTTTAAAGGAAAATGCGTTTATGACCAAGCCAAATTGGCCCACGTCGTCTATTTGGGGAGAGAGAATCAGGAAAAGCAAACAGAATGTCACAAACTAAACTACGCGGAGAGCATCGCACCCAGGAGAAAGGAGGGGATGCTCTTCCTCAAGGCCAAGGCAAGCTCAACACAGTGGGAGATGAGGCTCACTCAAGTCAGACCCTTGCTATGATCTCAGAGGTAGCCCTGCTCTCACAGCCGTGAAACCTAACATGACACCATTTAATAATACAAGTTGTTGTATTCCTCCTAATGACCAACAAGCCAATTAATTATAAGACTTGGCTGACAGCCAATTCTATTGATCTCATGAAGCTTGATCATGTAATAGAATGGAACAGCTCCTTTACATCTTCTCAATCTTTCAACTCTTTATTTTACAGACAAGGAAACAGAGAACTCTTTATTTTACAGACAAGGAAACAGAAAGAGAAGGTACATGATTTTTTAAATTTTCACAAATAATTAGTTGGTAGAGTTAAGCTTCAAACTCCTATTTATCTCTTACTCAATGATCCTTTTGCTATTATGCTTGAGAGTAAAAAGTACAGATGAGTGAATATGTACTTTCCTTAAATCTAACAACTGCTTTTTGCTGTAGTAGCCATGGTCCAGCTAAATAACAAGAAAAGAAATTTTAAAACAAACGTATTATGTGGGAAATGTTTTAAAGAATGTTTGCCTGGGGCTTCCCTGGTGGTGCAGTGGTTGGGAGTCCGCCTGCCGATGCAGGGGACGCGGGTTCGTGCCCCGGTCCGGGAGGATCCCACATGCCGCGGAGCGGCTAGGCCCTTGAGCCATGGCCGCTGAGCCTGCACGTCCGGAGCCTGTGCTCCGCAACGGGAGAGGCCACAACAGTGAGAGGCCCGCGTACCGCAAGAAAAAGAAAAAAAAAGAATGTTTGCCTGGAAGGAGGATTAAGAGTCACAAGCTGGATCATGTCACTTCCTTACTTAACACATTTCAGTGATGGTCCTTGACTTGCAATGGTTCGACTTAATGATTTTTTGACTTTACGATGGTGCAAAAGCAATAAGCATTCAGTAAAAACTGCCTTCAAATTTTGAATTTTGATCTTTTCCAGGGCTAGCAACCACCTCCGATCCTCTCTCATGATGCTGGGCAGTGGCAGTGAGCCACGCACTCATGAAGGTAAACAACCGGTACCCCTCCAACCATCCTGGACCCAGACAACCATTCTGATTTTCCCTTTCAGTACAGTATTCAGTCAGTTACATGAGATAGTCAACACTGTATTATAAAATAAGCTTTGTGTTAGAGGATTTTGCCCAACCGTAGGCTCACGTAAGTGTCCTGAGCACGTTTAAGGTAGGCTAGGCTAAGTCTATGATATTTGGTACATTAGGTATATTAAATGACTGTTCAACTTATGATATTTTCAACTTAGGATGGATTAATGGGGATGTAACCTCATTGTAAGTCAGAGAAGATCTGTACTGAGATTCAGGCTCCACTGTGACCTTCAAGACTCTGCCCTGGGCTCTCTCTCCAGCCTTCTCCCATGCCCTTCTTCTCCTCCACTGCATTCCTAGGTCATCTGACTCCTTTCTGTTCGTGGTCGTCTCTTATCATCTCCCTCCCTAGATCATAAGCCTCATATTTGTCTTTCTTGTTCTTCATTTTATTCGTGATGCCTAGCACAGAGCCTAGCATATGGTGTGTCTTTAATACATTTGTGTAGAATAAATGAATGAAGTCAAGCATGTAAGAATGCTTGGAAAATTTCTAGGATGTAAAGCACTATTAAAATGTTAAGTATTTCTTCATTTAATTTTTAGCGCATTTGGAATCTGACACTTTCACACAGTTGCTAAGGGACAGATTTATGGCCTAAAGCTGCGCACATTGTATTATACAGTGACATCTGGATGAGCCAGAGTAACTAAAAATACACCACTTTAATCACCTATCACCCAACTCCTTGTACTCACCAAACTGAATGTTCTTAACTATACCTCTTACTAATAAAAAAGAGGGCTATTTCATGTGCAGTAAACAAAAATGAAAAGGCATGACCTTTCACCTCCTCTATTATCCTGTCCCTGGTTGGAGGGCAGGATACTCTCAGATCACACACAGTCATCCTCTGGAGACAGATGTGTGCGATGGCGGAGATGATGTTATTGGTCCCTCTCTGACCATTATTGACTGAGCTAAATTTCTGCCAAGGGCCTCTCTAGAAAACGTAGCAGGAGCCTCGGGGCATTATCCCAACAGAAAACCTGGGCCAACCAGGTCTCCAGCTCTGACGGGGTTGGTCCTTCTGCAGACTGATTCCTCACCTTCAGAGTAGAGGAGGCTGCCCATTGGCACATATATAGCAGCTAAAGTCTCTATACTCATGAAGTTTACATTCTAATTAGGAAGACAGAAAAATAAATAAGTAACTATATGTCAAAAGTGTAAGTGCTGAAGAGAACAGAAAAGGGGAAAGCAGGATACCAGAAGGGTGACGATGGGGCTGAGGCGAAGGAACCAGACTGCATGGGGTGGAGGTCAGGGAAGGCCTGAGCGATAGGGTAATATTGAGTAAAGACTGTATGGGTGAGCAATCCATGCAAACCCCTGTGGAAACGACCATCTACACACAGGGAGCATGTGAGTGCTGCTGTACATATGTGGGGAGCATATGCCGCATTAACTGTATTTTCTTATTTTCTGTATTCTTGAAGCTCTGGCATCTAGAGCCTGCTGATCCTGGAAAGACTGACACCCCACCACCACCCACCCCCGCCCTGTGGGGTTAGCTAATTCCTAGAGATAGCAAACCACTCACTCCTGGAACATGCATTTCATATGCAAACCAACCAATCCAAAGCTGACACCCCAGCCACCTCCTTGAATGGGCTTTTACTCAGGGCCAACGTTCCCCTTTGCTAGTCATGCCAAGAGCAGGTATCTGACAACTAAAGACAGCCCCTGTACCCCAGAGACCACTAAAATTACTAAAACTGGCCGGTCCTAAGCATGCTTGCCCTGCCTTGCCGTGCTTTTCCCTGCAGAAACCCCAGTAAACGCTTTTACCCCTGCTTTGCCCGCACTCCTCTGCCTCCTGATGGCCCCGTGCTTCCTTGTGTGGCCCTGCATGGCCTGTGATGCTTCTAGGGAACTGTGAGTAAAAACTTCTTCCTTCATGACAGTCTGACAGTCATCTCCATGTCTGCATGTCTTGCCATGCCAGATTAAAACAAATCTAAGGACTTTTAAAACCCATGCCTAGTGTGTTCAAGGAGCAGCAAGAAGGCCAGTGTGGCTGGAGCAAAGGAAGTAAGGGGATTAGGATGAGGAGAGAAAATGGGAGAAGGAAACAAAGGAGTAAGTCATGTAGAGCCTTGGATGCAGTTATAAGAATGTTGGCTCTTCTGCCGGGTGAAATAAAGAGCCAGTGAGAGATTTGAAACAGAAGAATGACATGATTTGACTTAAATTTCAACATGATCAGTCTGGCTGCTGTGTTGATAATAGACTAAATGGTAGCAATGGCAAAAGCAGGGAAATAACTCGGGGATTTTTTACAATAAACTAGGCAAGAGGTGTTGGTGCCCTGGACCAGGATGGTCGTAGGGGAGATAGCAAAAAATAGTTGAACTCTGGATATAAATTCTTTTGAAGGTAAAGTCAGTAGAATTTGCTGATGGATTGATGTGGGTGTGAAAGAGAGAGAGAAAAGTCATGGATGCCTGCAAGGTTTTGGGCATGTGAAACTATAAAAATGTGATTGCCATTTACTTAAAAGGTAAAAAACTGCAGGAGGAGCGTATTTGGGTTGGGGACGTGGGTCACAAATTAGGAATTCATGTTAAATTTGAGATGCCTAATTCATTATGTTTAAACATAATTAATTTTATGATTAACTCGCAGCGAGCAGCAATAGGTACGAGTATATCTTACGTAAAGAATGATAGAGTAATTTCCCATGTGAGTGAGGCTCACATGGCAAGAAACGAGGGTGACCTCCAGCCAACAGCCAGCTAGGAGCTGAGGCCCCGATTCCAACAGTTCAAAGGAACTGAATGCTGCCAACAAGCCTGTGCAGGACACACATCCTTCACCAGTCAAGCCTTCAGATGAGACCCTAGTCTCTGCTGACACCTTTATTGTAGCCTCATGAAAAATCCTAAATTACAGGACCCAGCTATGCTGTGCCTATATTCCTGACCCACAGAAACTGTAAGATAATACATGTGTATTGTTTTAAGCTGCTGATTTGGGGATAATTTGTTATGCAGCAATAAATAACAAATACAAGATCATTAGAATGAATGTGTACATAAGAGAGAACTGGGGTTTGGCCCTGGGCTCACCACTGTTCAGAAGTCAGGAAGGTGCAAGGGGTTGGAGGACACTCAGGGAAGCAGAAGGGCAATGAAGAGACGGGAAGACAAAGGGGTCAGTGAAGAGGGGGAAGTGATCAACCGTAAATGCTATTGATGAGTCAAGTGAGATGAGGGCTGAGAATGTGTCGCTGGAGTTGAATGCTGAGAAAATAGTGATACTATAAAAAGGATAGGGCAAAAAACATATTTAAAAACTTAACTTCTTTTATAAAGATAGCCAAAATTTCACAGATGGGGTTTCCTTTAAGTCAGATATAGCTCTATCTATTCCTGCTGCCGCAGTTGATCATAAAATTCTAACACTGAAAAAGAATTTAGCGACTTTCAACTTCAAATGTCTCTTGCATCGATGAGCACAGTGAGCTAAGTGAATTATTCAAGGTCACATAGTTAACTAATAGAGGACTTAGGAGTCAGAATGAGAGCAAAGATTCCTGACCTACTGCTCTTTCTGCTACATCACATTCCTTCTTCGATTTCCTACTGCAACGTGGATGATTAAAAACCCTAAAATGCTGTATAGCAATATTAAGTATAGCTAACCTTTCTTACCCAAAGTCTGGTTTATTTGTGCTCTCCTATATTTAAAAGTTTGTAAACGTCTTATTAAGAGCAAGTGTGTGGGATATTCTTTAAACCATTGAAAGAATCAACATGTAAAAGACACAGGGATACTGATGTGGGAGGTGGCAGAATTTAAATTAAAAGCTCAGTAAAGCCAATAAAATTCTTTTAGTTAAAACAACTGCCAATGATCGCACTATTTTAATGAACATTCTACAAAGTTAGCCTTTAACATATAAAATAATTTGCTTCAGAACATTTTTCAGAAATCATTACCTTGCTTATTTAATTATTACTCTTGTTTCCATTGTATTAAAATATCGGCTCCATGAGAGTAGGGATCTTACATGTCCTGCGCACTTCTGTTTCTGGGTACATATAACTGTCCCTGGAAACCGGTAGAAAGTAAGATATATTTGAAGGATGAATGAATGTTTGAACTGGGCCTTGAAGAACATAAGTGGAGGCATGTAAAGCAGAAGAAAAGCCATGGACACGGGCCTGGAGGCATAAGAGTTCCTCACGTGTTTGAGGATGGGGTGGGGCTCTGCTCCCTGGACAGTGGATGATTGAAAGAAAATGATGGGAAACGTTAGAGTGGAGCCAGCTCGCCTGATTCTTGAATGACCGGTGGAGAGTGCTGGCCTCCATCCTGAAAATTCAGAGGACCCTCCAGAGATTGCTGATAGGAAGAATGATAAACATCATGAAACCTGAATTTTAGAAAGGACTTGTATTTCCATGTGGACAAGAAGTTGAGAATGAGACAGGAAGGAGGACAATTTATTAGAATGCTTTGGATTGGTTTTTAAAAACATGTCATCCGTGTGCTTGAGCTACAACCGTGATCAAGATATTTGCCCTCAGGGAAGTGACAGTCCAGTGGGAAGGCAAATGCATAAGCAAGCGACTGCAGCTCAGGGTAATGAGCACAATAGATGGAGAAAACCCAGAATGTGGTGGGTGCATAAAAAGGATTCTGAGTTCAACTTTAATTGCAAGTGACATCTATCGTGATGGCAAAAATATGAGAAGTATCAGCAGTGTAGGGGGTGGTCTAGGAGAAGGGAAGAGCATAGGCCAGGAACAAAAGGGCTGCTATCCCAGAGGCGAGAAATGATGCTCCCTGGACACACACAGCAAGAAGGCAGTAAGGGCCATTCAGACCACAGGAGCACAGAGATTCTGTTAGCGCACACACCGGTGGGGAAGATTTCCAGAACCCCGTAACTTTCTTGCAGGCCCTTTCCCCAGTCTGAATGTTGCATCCCCACTCCCATGCCCACCCCCAGAGGTAACCGTTATTCTAACTTTCATCATCACAGGTTAGTTTTGCCTATTCTTAAATTTCATATGAGTGGAATCACAGAGTAAGCTCTATAATTGATCTGGTGGTAGTTACACAGGTGTGCATGTACATAAAATCACACTGTACATTTAATATTTGTGTGCTGCAGCGTTCACAAGTTATATCTCAATTTTTAAAGCAAGGGAGGAGGAAGAAAGGAAAAAGCACAGATGACACCTAGGCAGCGTTTCTCAAGATTTCCACCAGAACCCCTTAGAAAAGGGATTCCCTGTTCAGATAAGCAGGGAAATCGAGTTAAAAGCATTTTCTTCTGCAGATCTTCTCTGAGCTTTTACTACAACAGTAAGTATTGTGAATCTCCAAAGCTGTGATAAATAGCCAGACTTTCTCCAATCTCTTCTTGTGGAGTATCTCTCAGGACTCAGATATTAAGGAACTCACTGTGGACCCACCCTCTAACCTGTATATGTGGGAAGTGGATTGTGTGACATTGGAACTGGTTCGTGAGGGAAACGATCTCCCGGGCATACTGCATTTGAGATGCCGGTGAATCCTGCAGGTACCAAGAGTCCAGGAGGCAGCTGAAATGCAGGAATGGTGCTCCAAGAGCCTTTAGGCCTGGGAATATATTTTGAACTCTGATATATGGTTGAGGCCTGGAACTCTGTGGGTAGACATGGATTACATCCCCCAAGAAGAGATATCAGGTGAGATGCTCCCAGGACCTAGGGGGCAGTGGGGCAGAGGGAAAAGGGACAGGAAAGTGACAAATAAGGAGGAGCTGTGGGATAATAGGGCTTCCGTCTGGATGAGACTGATGCAGCAGGAGAATGCGGCTCCTCCCGGCAACAGTACAGGTCCAGTGCCTTCAACCCCATTTCTCTCCTTTCTTAAGCCTCTACTCAAAACTCTCCCCAACAACCAGAACTCAGAGCTCCTTAAGTGTCTTTCAAGGTTCTCCAAAGGGACAAGATTTTACAGGATTCTTAACCTAGTGAGAAGAGAAGCCTAGTATTCAAAATACAACATTTACTCTTTTGAGGTGTTTATAAATTGTAAACACTGGTTCTAAAATAAAAACACTTCTTCCAGTCTAAAAGTTGGTTTTAAAAAAAAAAGACGTACAATATGAGTGTGGTTTGTTTATATACCTTGTTCTCAAAAAAAAAAGAAATTTCATTTGAATTAAATATGTTATATGCCTAGTACTACTTAATTAATAATAGTTCTACCAATGGTTGTACACTTTGCTTTCATTACTAGCAGATATATCAAGATTTGCACATAGAATACCACAAAGGTGGATTTAGATATGGAGTTAAAAGTTAAGCAAAGGAAAAAAGTTAACTAGTCGAGAAGAGGCAGCAGTGAAGTGAAAATAATATTGCTAATATTTTATGAAAAATTTAGAAAGACAAGATTTTGTAAATACCAAAGAGACAACCAATAAAGATCTTGTTTCTTCCATCTGACTAATCTGGGAGCAGCAGAGAATATCGTTCATTTTAACCATCTTAAAAAAATGATCTTATAATATTGCCATCTGTTGGCATATGACAGATACAGCAATCCAACAATGCAGATAATGGAGCAAAACTACAGAAAATAAGGGACAGATGTGAAAGACTCACACACTCATTTGGCTTAGCATTTCACTTCTGTAATCTCAGAAACAGTGACACAAATCTGATTCCTGGATGCAATATCTTGAAATGTTATGCTGTGCAGCAAGCAGTGTGCCCATGACTTACTGAAGGTCCACTCATTCCAACACATCATGTGTTCCCTCATCAATATTGGGACTCTTCTATCCAAAACTCCGTTTCTGTCATCAAGGGAAGGTCCATGTAGGTATACATAGGTGTATATTACACTGAATGTATTTATCCATCCTTCTAAAAATTGGCCTCACTGGCGTTTGAAGTTAACTGTGACAAGAAATGCAAAAAAGGCTCTCATCCATGTGTTCTACACACCATTCTGAGATCATTCACATTTTTGATTGGCAGAGAAAAAATGAAAAGTAATAAAAATATTAACCAATTCCTGCATAGTGTATAAATCTGTTCATTTAAACACCATATCTCCTTTTTACCCTTTTAAAATTTTGGACCGTAAGTTGCCTATTCAAAACTGTTTAGTTTAAAATGTGATGAAATAGGGACTTCCCCAGGAGTCCAGTGGTTAAAACTCTGCGCTTCCACTGCAGTGGGCCCAGGTTTGATCCCTCGTTGGGGAACTAATATACTGCATGCCACACGACACAACCAAAAATTAAAAATATAATGTGCTGAAATAAATATTTAATTGTTCCACAACACTTGCTGCACCCTTGCCAGAGCATCACAGCTTGCAGAGGTCCCCGACCAGGGCTTGAACCTGGGCCCTGGAAGTGAAACTGCCGAGTCCTATCCACTGGACAATGAGGGATCCCCGCCAAACACTTTTCTATGCAAAAAGGAGACCCCAAACACAGTAAGTTAAGCAAAATGAGAAGACAGAGAAATACACAGCAGATGAAGGAGCAAGGTAAAAACCCACCAGACCAAACAAATGAAGAGGAAATAGGCAGTCTATCTGAAAAAGAATTCAGAGTAATGATAGTAAAGGTGATCCAAAATCTTGGAAATAGAATGGAGAAAATACAAGAAACGTTTAACAAGGACCTAGAAGAACTAAAGAGCAAACAAACAATGATGAACAACACCATAAATGAAATTAAATATTCTCTAGAAGGAATCAATAGCAGAATAACTGAGGCAGAAGAACGGATAAGTGACCTGGAAGATAAAATAGTGGAAATAACTACCTCAGAGCAGAATAAAGAAAAAAGAATAAAAAGAACTGAGGCAGTCTCAGAGCCCTCTGGGACAACATTAAATGCACCAATATTCGACTTATAGGGGTCCCAGAAGAAGAAGAGAAAAAGAAAGGGTCTGAGAAACTATTTAAAGAGATTATAGTTGAAAACTTCCCTAATATGGGAAAGGAAATAATCAAGTCCAGGAAGCACAGAGAGTCCCATACAGGATAAATCCAAAGAGAAACATGCCTAGACACATATTTATCAAACTATCAAAAATTAAATACAAAGAAAAAATATTAAAAGCAGCAAGGGAAAAACAACAAATAACATACAACGGATCCCCATAAGGTTAACAGCTGATCTTTCAGCAGAAATTCTGCAAGCCAGAAGGGTGTGACAGAACATATTTAAAGTGATGAAAGGGGAAAACCTACAACCAAGATTACTCTACCCAGCAAGGATATCATTCAGATTTGATGGAGAAATTGAAAACTTTACAGACAAGCAAAAGCTAAGAGAATTCCTCACCACCAAGCCAGCTTTAAAGTAGCAGGATACAAAATTAATGCTTAGAATCTCTTGCATTCCTATACACTAATGATGAAAAATCTGAAAGAGAAATTAAGGAAACACTCCCATTTACCATTGCAACAAAAAGAACAAAATACCTAGGAATAACCTACCTAAGGAGACAAAAGACCTGTATGCATAAAACTATAAGACACTGATGAAAGAAATTAAAGATGGTACAAACAGATGGAGAGATATACCACGTTCTTGGATTGGAATAATCAACATTGTGAAAATGACTATAGTACCCAAAGCAATCTACAGATTCAATGCAATCCCTATCAAACTACCAATGGCATTTTTCATGGAACTAGAACAAAAAATTTCACAATTTGTATGGAAACATAAAAGACCCCGAATAGCCAAAGCAATCTTGAGAAAGAAAAACAGAGCTGGAGGAATCAGGCTCCTGGACCTCAGACTCTACTACAAAGCTACAGTAATCAAGACAGTATGGTACTGGCACAAACACAGAAATATAGATGTATGGAACAGGATAGAAAGCCCAGAGATAAATCCAGGCACATATGGTCACCTTTTTTTTTTTTTTAATATTTATTTATCTTTGGCTGCGTTGGGTCTTCGTTGTTGCGCACAGGCTTTCTCTACTTGCGGTGAGCGGGGGCTATTCTTCATTGCAGTGCGGGAGCTTCTCATTGCAGTGGATTCTCCTGTTGTGGAGCACGGGTTCTAGGCACGCAGGCTTCAGTGGTTGTGGCATGCAAGCTCAGTAGTTGTGGCTTGCAAGCTTTATAGCGCAGGCTCAGTAGTTGTGGCGCATGGGCTTAGCTGCTCCGCAGCATGTGGGATCTTCCTGGACCAGGGCTCGAACCCCTGTCCCTTGCATTGGCAGGTGGATTCTTAACCACTGCACCACCAGGGAAGTCCCTATGGTCACCTTATCTTTGATAAAGGAGGCAAGAATATACAATGGAGAAAAGACAGCCTCTTCAATAAGTGGTGCTGGGAAAACAGGATAGCTACATGTAAAAGAATGAAATTAGAACACTTCCTAACACCATACACAAAAATAAACTCAAAATGGATTAAAGACCTAAATGTAAGGCCAGGCACTATAAAACTCTTAGAGGAAAACAGGCGGAACACTCTATGACATAAATCACAGCAGGATCGTTTTGACCCACCTCGTAGAGAAATGGAAATAAAAACAAAAATAAACAAATGGAACCTAATGAAACTTAAAAGCTTTTGCACAGCAAAGGAAACCATAAACAAGACGCAAAGACAACCCTCAAAATGGGAGAAAATATTTGCAAATGAAGCAACTGACAAAGGGTTAATCTCCAGAATATACATGCAGCTCATGCAGCTCAATATCAAAGAAACAAACAACCCAATCCAAAAATGGGCAGAAGACCTAAATAGACATTTCTCCAAAGAAGATATACAGACTGCCAACAAACACATGAAAGAACGCTCAACATCATTAATCATTAGAGAAATGCAAATCAAAACTACAATGAGATATCATCTCACACCGGTCAGAATGGCCATCATCAAAAAACCTAGAAACAATAAATGCTGGAGAGGGTATGGAGAAAAGGGAACCCTCTTGTACTGTTGGTGGGAATGTTAATTGATACAGCCACTATGGAGAACAGTATGGAGGTTCCTTAAAAAACCAAAAATAGAACTACCATACGACCCAGCAATCCCACTACTGGGCATATACCCTGAGAAAACCATAATTCAAAAAGAGTCATGTACCACAATGTTTATTGCAGCTGTATTTACAATAGCCAGGACATGGAAGCAACCAAAGTGTCCATCAACAGATGAATAGATAAAGAAGATGTGGCACATATATACAATGGAATATTACTCATCCGTAGAAAGAAACGAAATTGAGTTATTTGTAGTGAGGTGGATGGACCTAGAGACTGTCATACAGAGTGAAGTAAGTCAAAAAGAGAAACAAATACTGTATGCTAACACATGTATGGAATCTAAAAAAAAAAAAAAAATGGTTCTGAAGAACCTAGGGGCAGGACAGGAATAAAGACGCAGATGTAGAGAATGGACTTGAGGACACGGGGAGGGGGAAGGGTAAGCTGGAACGAAGTGAGAGAGCGGCATGGACATATATACACTACCAAATGTAAAACAGATAGCTAGTGGGAAGCAGCGGCATAGCACAGGGAGATCAGCTTGGTGCTTTGTGACCACCTAGAGGGGTGGGATAGGGAGGGTGGGAGGGAGATGCAAGAGGGAGGGCATATGGGGATATATGTATACGTATAGCTGATTCACTTTGTGATATAGCAGAAACGAACACACCATTGTAAAGCAATTACACTCCAATAAAGATGTTAAAAAAAAAAGTCTACTCAGCAACTTTCAAGTATATAATACAGTATTGTTAACTATAGTCACCATGCTGTACATTCATTATATGTCCAGAACTTATTCATCTTATAACTGTATTTGACCAACATCTCCCATTTTCCCTACTCCCCGGCCCCTGGCAACACCAATCTATTCTCTGTTTTGACGAGTTTTGTTTTTGTTTTTTTTTTTGGATTCCACATATAGGTAAGACCATACAGTATTTGTTGTTCTCTGTCTGACTTATTTCATTTAGCATAATGCCCTCAAGTTTCATCCGTGTTGTCACAAATGACAGGATTTCCTTCTTTTTAAGGCTGAATAATATTCTACTGCATTATTACAGTGTATATATCAGATTTTCTTTATCCATAGGTACTTAGGTTGTTTCCATACTTTGACTATTTTGAATAATGCTGCAATGAACATGGGATTGCAAATACCTCTTCAAAACAGTGATCTCGGGCTTCCCTGGTGGCGCAGTGGTTGAGAATCTGCCTGCTAATGCAAGGGGACACGGGTTCGAGCCCTGGTCTGGGAGGATCCCACATGCCGCGGAGCAACTAGGCCCGTGAGCCACAACTACTGAGCCTGCGCGTCTGGAGCCTGTGCTCCACAACAAGAGAGGCCGCGATAGTGAGAGGCCCGCGCACCGCGATGAAGAGTGGCCCCTGCTTGCCACAACTAGAGAAAGCCCTTGCACAGAAACGAAGACCCAACACAGCCAAAAATAAATTAATAAACTACCCCCAACATCTTAAAAAAACAAAAACAAAAACAGTGATTTCCTTTCCTTTGGATATATGCCCAGAAATGGGGTTGCTGGACAGCTCTATTTTAAGTTTTTTGACAAACCTCCATACTGTTTTCCATAGTAGCTGAACCAGTTTACATTCCCACCAACAGTGCACGTAGCTTCCCTTTTTTTCCACATCCTCACTCAGCTGTATTCTTGATAGCATGAGGATTCCTAACAGAACATATAAATTTTGTGCCTCTGTTAATAGTCTTTCAAAAAGTAGTAAAAGAATGTTTTCCACGTTATGGATAACAACCTTATAACCTAATAGGAGCAAGAAACCCTATTTTTCCTTTAGAAGGATCTGTCCATTACAAAAATTTGAGAACATTGGTAAAGTACCTACCTTAGCATTCGTTTTTATGAATGTGTCAGTACCGAGTTGCTTTGCATCAAAGCCTAATGTAAAATCAACAGAAGTGAACTTAATCTGGAAATCCTGCTTTTTAGCCAAATGACATCAAGAGCTGCAAGACAAAAGGCTTTACAGCAATTCACAGGGAGAAAAGTGGCAGAATTAAACTATCACAGGGCTTGTGATAGGAGAGTTGTGCTGATCACAAAAGCTTTTACACCTTTAGTCATCAGCACCGTATTCACACGGGAAAGAGTAAAGCAACAATATGTCTCCTATACTATCTAACATATACTTAATCTTCAGCTTGTGGAAATTTACAACATTGAAGAAAAACAATTCACATCCGTAATAAGGATCCGAGAATCTTCTCCCCCAGCCTCCCACGCATTAAAAGGGTTAGTGCTGTTCTCAAGCTTGAGAAAGACTTGTGTCAATGTTAGGACCACACCTTTGGGGCACACCAGCCTGGTTTCCCCCAGGCTCTGGCTCTCACTAGCTGTTTGATGTAACGGAAGTTCCTCAACCCCAGTAAACCTGCTCTCCACTTGTAAATGGGAATAACAAGAAACCACCCTATTGCTCATCAGGATGAAATGCCATCATTTGTTTAAATCACATGTGTTTATAAAAGACACAGCATGGAGCTGTTTTAGAGCAAGATCTCAGTATGTTTTCATTAGTTATTTTTCTTATTATTGATTCCTCACAATAAAGTGTCAAGGTAGAAATTATGGAGCCTATTTTACAAGTGATGAAACTGAGACTTAGGAATTTCTAGTAACTGTTACACAGCCAGGAACTGGTCTGGGGGCTCTGGAGCCTGGAATCTGTCCGTTCTACCACACTGCCCCTCAGGCAGTAGCCCAAGAATTCTCACGCTGTGGCTGAAGGTACACGGGCCCAGCCAAAGGCAGCGCCACCAGCTAGAGCCTCCTGTCCTTTGTTACTAGAATCTGGGCCAACACTTCTGACTGTGGTGAGCAAAGTTTACCAGACACGCCATTACCAGTGATAATCTTAGCGAGCGCGGCTCCGTGAACAAGACAGAAGTGACTGTTGTCGTGAAAGATAAAAGCCCTTCCTCCGCTTCCCGCTCAGCTCCCTCGGGCTCCAGGAACCACGAGCAGAGTGGCAACGTCTCACCTCCCTTCAATCGGATGGCACTGAGATAAGGAAGCATGAACACCCAACATATGCTTCCTGTTCCTGCCAGAGAATTTTCCTTGTTATCTATTCCAGTTAGAGGCTTTGTGGTTTCCATTACCAGAGTAAAAGTAAATCAGTGTGGGGTTTTTCTGTTTCTTTCTTTGGAGGGGGAGGGGGAAACCTTTTCTATACTTTGATGTGCCCTCAAAAGTCAACTCCAGGGCTTCCCTGGTGGCGCAGTGGTTGAGAGTACGCCTGCCGATGCAGGGGACACGGGTTCGTGCCCCGGTCCGGGAAGATCCCACATGCCGCGGAGCGGCTGGGCCCGTGAGCCATGGCCGCTGAGCCTGCACGTCCGGAACCTGTGCTCCGCAACGGGAGAGGCCACACCAGTGAGAGGCCTGCGTACTGCAAAAAAAAAAAAAAATCAACTGCAGAAGCGAATGGATGGAAGAATTGGGCGTGTGATGAGTGTGGTGGCTCCCACATCAGACATGACACCGTATTCTCCACACAACAGGGAGATAAAACTCTCTAGACTATCAGAGGTGACACGCCTGCAGTAAAGTCAATCCTTTTTATCTCTTGCCATTAAATGTGCTCTGCATCAGCATAATATGTAATCATTCTCCATGAAATGGATGCCTTTAGACTGACTTAGTTTCAGTGAAGGAGAAATAACGCAGATTTGTGATGTGGAGTTATTAATGGTGATGGGGGGTAGGAGGATGGCGTGGGGTTCTTGAAATGTCCTCCTTTGAAGAACCAAAGGCAGAGGCTATAAAAAGGCCTTGACCACAATCAGCGAGCAAGGACTCCACAGCCATTTTTTAAAATAAACCCTTGCAACATTATCTTTTATCTTCATCCAGTTTCTGAAGGGTTCCTGTTAGAGACCTGAGACACAGTATGGACTGGGAGACCCATACCATAAACACTCGTCTTTGCTCCCATGGATACATGGAAGCTGGAGGCTCGCCAGGGTGATGCGGTCCATGCAACGATCCCTTCCTCTGATGGTACCCTGCTCCTACCCACGGTGTCAGGTTCAGCTTCCTAGAAGGTAAGTCACAGCTCTGTCACACATTCAGTCCCTATTTATGTGAGCCTGTGTCATGCCAGGCGCTGGGAAAGGCGTATGAAGGGTACAAGTCCCAAGGAGCTTGCAGTCAGTTGAACTGGGCTCTGCACTAGCATGTGGTAGGTGTCACAGTAGGATTAGGTGTGAGGATGGGCCAGCAGGGTCCTTCCCAGGTGCTGTGGAAACGGAGCTGAAGAAAAGAGCTTTTGTCCTCTCCTAATATGAGCTCTGAAATAGGAACCTAAGAGCTGCCAGCAGTCATACTGAAAAGGCCAGGAAACACTTGGCTGGAATAAAGCCAACATACCAAGAGAAATCAGGACAAGTGATTGAGGCAAAGTCCAATGCACTGGAGTCCCTGACTCCAGGTGTCCAGGACTTGGTCACCTAATCCTATGAATTCCCCATTTTGGCCTAAGCAAGTTCAAATGTGATTTCTGTTCAATATGAATTTGCAACCCAAGAGTGCCGGACAATGTAAGTGACAAGTGGGCCCAGCAGGGCGTCCAAGTCGGTATATTCAGCAGGCAGCTGGCTGGGTGCAAGGTTCAAAAATAGAATCTAGGATAGAAATATCGGTTCAAGAGTCATTAGCCTATAAAAGGTAACTAACTTCATGAGAGCAGAAAAGATCTTCTGGAAAGAAGATCTAGAGTGAAAAGATAAGAGGACATAAAAACCAAACTTCAGGAAACAGAACTATTTAATGGACAAAGAAAGATGAACTAGAAAGGAGAAGAGAAAGTGACCAGACCCCAGGTGGCCTCTTGGAGATGTGACCGTTTCACTGAGGAGGGCAAATGGGGCCACCAGCTCGAAGCATCCTGGCTTGGCCGGGAGGCAGATGCCACGGCAGATTTTCCACAATACTGTCAGGTGGCAGGGGTGCCCCGGGGTGGAGAGGTGACACCTGCTCCCTAGCAAGCAGTGAGTTCTTGGGTCTTCTCTGCGGATGTAGTGAGAGGTCCAGGCTGGGGTGGAGAACACAAGGGTTTCTTGCTGCTTTGGGAAAGTGTGGGAGACATTTCTGTCTTGGTTTTCTGCAAGTTCCATGAAAATGGTTCTCTTCAAAGCCCATTGTATCTGTCATGGTTTCCGTCTGTCTTATAAGCAAGTCATTCCTTTATTTGGCATCTGGAACATCCCAGCCATTAAAAACCCCACGTTCTCTGCACTGTTTGGCCAGCATAATAGCTGGCAACGATTCAAAGCAAAGAGTTTTAACCTGACCTCGTGGAATGGATAAATGAGGGTAGGTCCTTTGGTATGTACTCTAAGCACTGTATTGCTGTTTTCTATAAAACAACCCATAAGCCTTTAACCTTTAGAGAAAATGAAAAAGGTTAGTGTTTGGGGGGAAACTGACCTCTTCATTAAGTCAATATGTCTGAGCTGAGTATGTTTTAATAAACCTTCTGATTTTTCTTGAGGAAAAAAAAAAAGACTGCCAAGCACTTGAGTAAAAGCAATTTCAGAGACATATAATCAATGTTGCCCTCATCAGGAGTGAAGTGACGGAGACAGATGGGGAAGAAGCTGAGGAGGGTAACGGGAGCAAGATGGTTCTAGAGTTAATTCTGATTCTACGACTAGTCATGCAGCTTTGGGCAGGTTGCTTAACTTTACTGAGCTTCGGCCTCCTTATCTATAAAAACACGAAAGATAGACTGTGATTGTGAGCTCCAGGCACGCCACACCTTTTGCAGACGTCTTGATGATTATTCAGATGGACTGACCAGGATAGTAAACCCACCCACTCAGGGACCTCTCAGAACTTCCACTGAGACTTCCTAAAATCCTTTTGCATAAGTCCAACTAGGCTTCCTTTAAAAAAAAAAAGAAAAAATGGTGGGACTTCCCTGGCGGTCCAGTGGTTAAGACTCCATGCGTGGGTTTCATCCCTGGTCGGGGAACTAAGATCCCGCATGCTGTGTGGCACGGCCAAAAAAAAATGGTGACAAGGACTTTGGGATCTGTGGTCGGTTCTGGAAACTTCATTGATCCTACATTGCAGATGCCCTCAGCCCCTGAAGGAAAGGAAGGGTGAATTCCCCCTTAGGGGATACTGTGGTGTGTGCGCCCGGATACCCTCCTTAGGACTGAAGCACATCTCCGTGCTGAGAGCTTTGGTGGCAGGCGGTACTCAGTTCCATGCCCACCCAGGAACTGCCCCTAGTTAAGGACAGCCACATGGCCAAGGTCACACTTCACCGCACAGGTTGCATCCGATAACTGGCTGCTGGTTATAAAGGCCAGAAGGCCGTCCCTACCTCAGAGCCCGGCTCTGCTGCCTTCACCAACCTCCCCGCCTCCCGCCACACAGGGATTGATCCCGAGGGTCCACCCTGGAGAACCTCCTGCATCCAAATCTCCATCCAGAGCCTGTTTCCTAGGAAACCCCAGCTAAGTTACCAATATTTAGAAAGTATATTGCTGGGCTTCCCTGGTGGCGCAGTGGTTAAGAATCCACCTGCCAATGCAGGGGACACGGGTTCGAGCCTTGGTCCGGGAAGATCCCACATGCCGCAGAGCAACAAAGCCCGTATGCCACAACTACTGAGCCTGCGTGCCACAACTACTGAAGCCCACATGCCTCGAGCCCGTGCTTCGCAACAAGAGAAGGCACCGCAATGAGAAGCCCGGGCACCACAACTAGAGAAAGCCTGCGCATAACAATGAAGACCCAACGCAGCCAAAAATAAATAAATAAATAATTTTTAAAATTAAAAAAAAAAGTATATTGCTGATGAGAAGGAAATGCAGACAGACAGGCGTTAGGAGTGAGTTATTGTCTAATGTGATCCCAGACATTTAGGGCACACAAGAGGAACTTCTGAGTGGTATTTTTCAAGTGCACCTTGGCCCACTCTCAGGAGACTTAAAACCTGAAAAGCCCAGCACCCTTTTGGAGGACCTAGTACCAAATTTGTGTGAGTGAAAGGGGTCATAATGGACAAACTTCCAGTTCTGAGTCCTGGGGATGTAATGCACAGCATGGCAACTATAGTTAATAATACTGTAATGTGTATTTGAAAGTTGCTAGAAGAGTGGATCTTAAAAGTTCTTATCACACACACAAAAAATACGTAATCATGTGTGGTGCTGGATGTTAACTAGACCTGTGGTTCATTTTGCAATGTATACAGATATCGAATCATTATGTTGTACCTCTGAAACGGATACAATGTTATATGTCAATTATACCTCAATTATTAAAAATCTGTAAAGTGAAGCAGAGGGTCTGCTCCCAACTGGCCCTGGTTGGAGCCACAAGTCTCTCGAGTCGAGAGTGGCCCTGGAGACAACAGTAGAGTCACTTACCTGTCACTGAGAACAAGAGTGCCACCCGGGGGCCGGCCTGGGACCCTGAGGAGAGCAGGTGAGGGCTGGGGCTTGAGGGAGTGTGGCAGACATTGGTGACATCAGCGTCCACCCCTGGGCAGGAGGCCTAAGGTGACTTTCCTGCACACAGGGACCCCGTTCCACCTATGGCCAATGAGGAGAAGCACAATGTATATACTGATACTTCCTCAAAGTGAATGTGAATTGCGCAAAACTGAGGCAACTTGTTTCTACACAAAGGTTCTTAGAAAAAAAAAAAAAAAATCCATTATCCTAAATCGCTGAAAAATAATTTACTTTTTCTTCTTTTTTTTTAATTTAGTTGATTTACAACTATAGTTGATTTACAGTATTGTGCTAGCTTCAGGTGTATAGCTTCAGATTCTTTTCCATTATAGGCTATTACAAGATATTGAATGTAGTTCCCTGTGCCATACAGTACACCCTTATAGTTTATCTATTTTATACATAGTAGTGTGTATCTGTTAATCCCATACTCCTAATTTATCCCTCCCCCAATAATTTACTTTTTTACCTTAGTTTCTGGGGGGAAGAATATCAAAACTTTTCGAAGTCCTCTCCGCCCATTTCCTCACCTTTGTACGCCCGGCCTCTTGCCTCTCCTCCAGCTCCTGCCTCTTGAGCTCAGGGCACTTCCTTCTCTCTCCTGTTCCTTCACCCTCTCTGTGCCTTTCTTTTCCCTGCTGGTGGCTCCCTAACCTCTCAAATATACCTCGCTGCCCCCTCTCACGCTTCCCCAGTCTGTGCATGTGTGTATGTGTTTAGGGGGGAGAGACACCTTACCTGTCACCCCCAGGCCTGGGACAGGAGGTCCTGGCCTCTTACTGCTTGCTACACAGGGTCCTTCCTTCCTCACAGACTCTCAGCAGCAGCTTTGCTTACATTCCTGTCATACTAGATGGACTAGATTTAAAGCTGTCCTTTATTTCAAACTTACATCCTCTTTACCTTTTGGTTGTTAAAATATATCTTTTATTAAATGACGGTAACAGTAGGTGGTAGTGGGTTTTTTTTTTTAAGTACTTGGCTAAATAAAATGCCTGCAACCTTATATCAGCCTTCAAAACTTTCTTTACATTTTACAAGCCCACTAAATCCAAAACTCTTGGAATCATTATAGTTAAACAGTATGCACAGCTGAAACTGATAATTTTATGTCAGTTATACCTCATTAAAAGAAAAAGACAATATGCAGAGAAAGAAGGAAGCACTGGGGACTGTCAGTCTGCAAAACGTTGACTGCTATCCCTCTTGGAAGAAGAATTTGAGGAAAGATTAAAAAGAACAGAAAGGAGCAAGGGGGTTAGAAACACCCCAGACTATACGAGGGCTCTTTGCATACATTTGCATACATGATAACATGTAGGTGTTCACACCCCGACATTACTGATGATGAAGCAGGTTCAGAGAGCCTAAGGAGGGTGCTCAAGACAACCCAGCAGGGGGTGGCCCAGCCGTGTGGAGTTCCCCCGGTAGTGGGGACAAGAGGGACATCCCTGATGAGCAGCTGGATTTTAGAGACAGTGGAACTGATGGCTAGGTCCCAGGACACAGTATATACGACCCCCAAACAAAGAGCGGGGAGCAGAAAGTCTGCCCCGTCTATCCTCTAAGGACAGACAGGGACATTCTTCTGAGATAGAAATCAGTTGGAGGGCCTTAGATATGGAGCCAAGCAAAAAAGGAATTATCATCCTTAACTGACTAAGTCATCTACGCACGTCCACATAGAGTCACACGGAAATTTAATTCCCCGCCCACCAAGTGTTTCTGCTGTGTTCTCACACTCAGACCTTTGCCTCAAGTTATCAATAGCTTTTCTTCCCTGTCTTTCTTTTTAACTGAGCTAACTCCACCACTGCATCCTGACAGTATAATTAGCACTAGCCTTGGGAGAGGAATTGTTCTGCATTAAAAAATAAGTATTGTAGACAGATACTTTTAGGTCTTCTTGCATGGCTGAGGAAGAATCAGTACACTGCACATAGAGTCAAGACAAGTCAAAGAACAAAGGAAGAGGAACACTAATGAATTCTCAGATGTGTTGGAAACCTGTTAAGTCACAGGTTTGACAGTAGATGTGGAGTTAAGTGATTTTTAATTTTTTTAATTGTAATTTGAAATTGAATATAATCCAAGAATGCTGTCTGTCATTTCACAGAACCTCACTAATGGTTACACAGGAGGGACACAGTAACTCCTACCAAAGGGATTCCCTTAGGAATCAATCTTCTAAGAGTTTGAGACAGAGGTGATCCTCCACAAAATTATGCATCTATTTTCCTCCATGTTTTTCAAACTGAGCTGTTTATGCTGGTCAGGAGGGCCAAATCGTCATCTAGGAAAGTAAGAAAGAGAGATGTATTTCCTGAACAAATACTGTAATATATTTCTATAATATCTGAACTTATACATAAATCAGTCTACCAGCTCTATCAATCACAAAATGAGATAGGTTACAGGAGAATGCTTGGTCGACTATTCAGAACTCCTTTGATGTGATATATTATTATTGTCATTATTATTGCTACTTCTACCATTACCATATTTGAATTTGGTATTGAAACGTATAATAAAATAAACACTAATTCAGACTAACTGCGAGAGAACAGCCTAAATCATACACTGTGTTATTAAAATGTAGTGTTATTATCGTAAAATCTGCAGTCTAACTTAAAGCTCCTGCTAACAAGTGCAACCAAATACAGTTCTGTCTGTTCTACTTCAAGATAAGAACCATTTGTACTTGAAATTACACATTTATATGCTATAATGAATGTGATAGATTCTTTAAAAAAGAATCTATCCTGCTAATTATTGTAAACATGTCTATATATTAAAACCTCATTAATCCAGGCTTCCAGTAATTCAGAGTTTAATCTTATTTTCCCTATGCCAAAATGAAATATACCTTTCTCTCAAGATAATGTAAAGGTATATTTCAGTAGAGCACAAGCTGAATTAGTAAAATTTAAATATATATTCTCTGAGATTTTATTGGAAAGGCTTTCAAAATCCTGCATTGCTGCCATCTGGTGGCCAAAGTGGTTCTCTACAATAATTTTAAAATTAAAACTACCTGTATAGAAACATAACAATTTGAACTCTACCAATATGGGTATGCTGTTGCAGATGTAAATATCTTGCCATAAAGCAAGTGCAAGTAGGGATTTAGATAATTACCTGTAAAAATGCCCATTTATATTTTTGATATGCCCAAAGAAATTCTTCAAACATGTTCTGTTGTGGATTATTAATCACTGCACAGAGCAAGGTCCCTGCCTATGAATACAACCCCAAAACAATGAGGAATAGTCTCTGTAAAAGCCGCTTCATGCTCTTTTTTAGCATAATATAGAGTTTTTAACAGTTCATGGGGTTTTGAGTTCTATTACCATAGATTCAAGCTGTACCAGGTACTGCTACTTATTAGCTAAGTGACGTTTGGTAAATAACATAGTTGCTCTATATGCTCTGTACCTCATTTTCTCATCTGCAAAATGGGGACAGTTGCATTTATCTTTCAGTTTTGTTGTGCGGATTCACTATGGATATTATAAGCGTATAATTAATGGTAGCAATTACTAGCATTTCTGTCCTAAATGGCAACACAGACGAGACTCAAGGAGAAAGCAGACTTCTTGTTTGGACTCTAACCCTAAATTTTCAGTCAGTTTCTACCTAAAGTGCAAACCGATCGCCAACTTTCTACCCTTCCCGTGTAAACACTTAGGAGGAGTTTCTTCGTAACTGCTCCTTGTACTGTGACTCCGGCCTCTTGAAAGGCAAATATTTCTTGGTATTCTTAAATAGCCAAGACTATAAGGAATCCACACTCAAACATGGGGAAAATGGGAAACAGCCACTGAATTCAACCTACCCTTTTAAACTACTTCCTTAAAGGGCAGAGTTCTCAGCCGAAGGTACTGCTCCCAGTGACCAGTGTAGAGGGACGTTCTGATTCTGGTAATTTGCCACCTGTCTGAGCATCCTGAAGCAGAAGAGGGCACCATCTGGACATCCAGCTGTTACCCCCCTGCTATGCCCTCAGAGATGTAATTTGCTGCCCCCTTCCCCCCCACCAGGCCTCCCTGTTCTCCCAGAGCGAACATTGACTCATCACATCTGGTTTCCGAAAGGACTTGACTCAGATGTTTAGCCTTAGGTTGTTATCTCTGTGTTAAGACGCTTTGGTAGCAGGAAAACTGCATGAGAGGTTTAATCGTATTGATGTAGCACAACCAGCAACTGCATAACCTCACCCAGGACCACCTGGCCTGGCTCAACCCTCCAAGCCCACACATCAACTTTCATTAAGTGTCATATGTATGCTTGTGTGGCTCATGGGCTGGGTGATAAAGATTGGTCAGAAATCAATAAGTAAAGACATAATTTTTATTTTCAAGAAACATCATGTCCACCTTGGAGAAACCAGTAGTAATAAGGGAAATACTAAAACATTGCCTTAATATAATGCAGAGAGTGCATGGTTCTTTGCAACAAGGAGAAGGAAGAGATCAGAGCACACTGACATGATTCTCATCTTTGAGTGTCTCTCACTCACAGTAAGCATGATTATTAGGCCTCAGCACCCTTCCGTCTGCCATGTAGTTCATCCCGTAGTCTACTTGGCCCCCAAAAAAGTTAAATAGCTAAATCACTTAAAGAATCTTTTCTTGGGCTTCCCTGGTGACGCAGTGGTTAAGAATCCGCCTGCCAATGCAAGGCACATGGGTTTGATCCCTGGTCCGGGAAGATCCCACATGCCTTGGAGGAACTAAGCCTGCGAGCCACAACTACTGAACTCGCGTGCCACAACTACCCGTGCGCCTAGAGCCCGTGCTCCTCAACAAGGGAAGCCACCGCAGTGAGAAGCCCACGCACCACAACGAAGAGTAGCCCTCACTCGCCGCAACTAGAGAAAGCCCACACGCAGCAACGAAGACCCAACACAGCCAAAAAGAAATTAATTAATTAATTAAGTAAGTAAGTAGGAAAAAAAATTTAAAAAAAGAATCTTTCTTGATCAACAGTTACTATGTACATGGAGCCTCTGAAACAATCCAGCATCATATTCTTGTTCCAGAGGCGTGTAAACAGAAATTGGTTTATAAATTTCAGTTAATAAGCTTGAAAACAAACTAGAGAGAGATTAATGCACAATTCAGATTTGTCATAATCAACCCCTAGATGTGAGAGTCTAGACAGGCAATAATAAAGATTAACAATCCTATCAGGATTATGAGGCAGCAAATTATTGGAAAAGATATCTTTGATTTATTATAGTCATCAAAGGAATTATTTCAGAGCTGTAGAAAATGATGTACGTCAAACTCCAGAAGAGACAGAGTCAACGGTGAACCACTAACATGACTTGTTTCTTGGTGTCTAAAAATTATTTGAAAACACAACAAGGAAATTAATTTTGTCTATCTTGGAAAGAAGGATATGTAGCCAGGTTATCAGCACATATTTATAAGAGCCTGAGCTACATCAGACCACATCATGTCTTTTGACATAATTGAATGAGTACATAGGAGTACCAGAGTAATAATAATCTATTTACACCTTAACATAGCACTCATGATGAAAATCCATGAAAGGTCTACAAATATATGGATAAAGGAACTAAAGATGAAAATCCATGAAAGGTCTACAAATATATGGATAAAGGAACTAAAGATGACATAGTAATTAACAAATTGGTTTCTAGAAGGGCTTAGATAAATAACAGTACTGTTTCTTGTTACCTTTCTTCTTGAGTTCCAAATGGCCACACTAGGATTTTGGGTGCATCCCAACTTCATAAGCTAAAAGGTTTGTCTCAGAGCACCTACACTCTGAAAGCATGTGACATAGAAAAGAAAAGATGTCGTGGGGAAAGAGAGGTGCACTGAGGGGGAAAATTGTGGAAAGCTCTGAACACAGCACAGAGAATTCAGAAAAGTCAGATTGTGAGGGAGACTCGCTATCCTAGTTGACTGTCACTTTGCCATATCCTGCAGGCCACCACTAAGTCATATAAATACCCTGAGTTTGTTCCTTCAGCCTGTCATGCCACTCACTCTCAAGGGTTGAGACCATATGCCCCACTCTGGTTACTGTAAGCATTAGAATGTGAGTTCCATTAGGGCAGAGGTCTTGTATGTTTTATCAACTGCTCTATCCCTAGTGCTTAGAAAAGTGCTCAATACATAGCTGTTGAATGGATGGTAAATATGATCAATAAACTCACTGAAATAGTCTGTCTGATGGGTTCAAGATAAATACTAACTCAGTAGCTTTTCTCTGCAGAAATAATAACACAAATACAAATTGAGAAAATATTCCATTCACAGAAGTGACAAAAACTACAAAGCAGTAACAATACAAGAACAGCAGAGATGTGAAGAACAGTACAAATATTACTAAAAGACATAAAACAAAATTGGAACAAATGCAAAGATATAACATAGTTGCATAGGAAGACAATAATAAAAATGTCAGTTCTCCCAAAAGTAATAATGTAAATCAATGTAATTCTAAGTATCCCAAAAGAATCTTTTATTTCATTAGGATCATCTTGAATTTCATAGGGAAGAATAAATATCTGGAATAGCCAAGAAAACTATTTAAAAATCTAATGACAATGGGAGATGTACTGTAAAGCCACTGTAATAAAATCATTATGGTATTGACATGAAAATATATTAAAAATAATAAATCAGTGGAATAATATAGACAATCCAGAAATAGATCCCAGTGTATATGTCACAAGGGGATACATTAATTTCACGAGTAATGAACTGATTCATTTCAAAAGCATAATGGCATAGCCAGGGCCCCATGAGGAGAATGTAAAAGCGGGCGGGCCTTTATTTACACTATATACAAAGTCATCTCCAGGTGCATACAGGAGTTATCTGTATAAATAAATAAGATAAATGAAAATGTTTGAAGAAAATGTAAGAGACTGCATGTGTAATCTAGGTATGGAGAAAATTTATTAACCAAGTGAGAAAAACTGAAATCTGAAAGAAAGAAACAAAAAAACTAGACAGGGAATGAGGAAGGGAGGAAAAGAAGATTTGACAATACAATTTTTTTCATTAGGGTGAAAGGGTCGTAAACAAAATCAATAGATAGCACAGGGCTTCCCTGGTGGCGCGGTGGTTGAGAGTCCGCCTGCCGATGCAGGGAACGCGGGTTCGTGCCCCGGTCCGCGAAGATCCCACATGCCGCGGAGCGGCTGGGCCCGTGAGCCATGGCCGCTGAACCTGCGTGTCCGGAGCCTGTGCTCCGCAACGGGAGAGGCCACAGCAGTGAGAGGCCCGTGTACCGCAAAAAAAAAAAAAAAAAAATAGCACAGGCAAGCAGTGCTTTGGGGCGGGGGCGGGGTGGGGGGAGTCACAACTTTGAAGATTGACAAAGTGTTATCATCTGTAATGTGAAGATTGACAAAGTGTTATCATCTGCAATAACATGGGAAAAGATATAAAAATAGTTCACAGAAAAGCAAATCTGAGTGACCAGCACACACACAAAAAGATTTCAGATTCACTAGTAGTCAAGTAAATGCAAAAAAATACAAAACTAAAATGTAACAATGAGGTATCACATCCAGCAAAAGTTAAAGTGCAATAAATGCCTACTACTGACAAGAATGTAGGGGGAAGGGAGACTCATACTACTAGGTGAAAGGTCAATTTTATAGTCCTTCTGGAAAACAATCTAGCAACACCTAATAAAATTTAACAGACTTACCCCCTTGGATGGGAGCAATTCTACCGGTAATCTATCACATAAAAATAAAGGCACCTAAAAATATCTACAGCTATGTTTTTTGCAGTACTGTCGATATGGTCACAAACTACAAGCAAAGCGGCTGTCTATCAGTCTGGGGGATGCTTGAATATATTAAGATAAAATTACACCATGAAATAATTTGCATCACTTAAAACAATGGTTAGAATGATACTACATACTTGAAGAGAGTTCCCTGAAGTTTTCTTGAGAAAAAGAAAACACATAAAAGTAGGAATAATATAATGCCATTTTTAAAAAGAACTGAAAAATGGCCTTCTGTGTGTATTCATGTGCATACAGAAGTGTATCTATATGTAGCTTGTTTATAATTATAGAGCATGGAGTAAAACACATTCATAAGGGGTAAGGTCTGCCTGATTTAGGGAGGAGCAAAGGAGAGAAGCAAGAAGAGGCACACAAAGGAGAAAAACATGTTACAGCCTCCCCAGATTACGATATGATTCCACTTAAGCAGTTACATTCAATTATATATATACATGTATATATATATGTGTGCGTACATATAAAGAAAAACATTTAATTTAAAAAATTAAAAAGTGAGAAAGGGAAGGAGGATGAGAGGAGAAGATGGGAGGGGTGGAGGTAGGGAGAAGGAGAGGGAGAGACTGGGAGAGAGAAGAAATTGGCTTCGGTGATCAGCCTTTTCAGACTTATATCACATCAACTACTTCACTTACTAGTGACTCAAGGCTCAACCTTGACAGCCTTCAACAATATCAGATATTTAAACAACTTGGTCCCAAATGGGAGTGCATTTTTAGTTTTTGTAATTTTTCTTTTCTTTATCCTTCCCTCCTCCACTTCTTCCTTTTTTAAAAACAAGAACAACCCATTGCCAGTGTTGAACATGGCCTACGTGGCTCAGAATCTTACCTGACTACATTGAAATCTTCTAAGCTGATGTGCCTACAGACTGATTTTCTAAGCTTTTTGTAGTATGTATGAAATCTCAGATAATCTATTGATGAGAGGCTTCTCCTAAAAGCAAAACTACCCAGTTCCAAGAAAAGCTTGCTTCTGCAAAACAACAACAAAAGCTTGCATGTCTTCTGAGTTATAAAAGACAAGAGGCTATGTTTCCAACACAGAAGAAACAGTTTCTGAAACACCTTAATAAATCTCAGTAATTGTTAGCACACCACCAAATCAAGCAGAAAACAAAGAAGGATATCAGTTTCTCAAAAGATCAAGGTCAATAAAATTGGTTCCAGCAACCATTCAACAATTTATAATGAGATCAAACTTGTCACCAAATATCTTGGGAAAGTAATTACAGTGGATGTACTTTGAGGCTTTGGGTTAGCATAAGGCGTCACCGAGGAATTAAGAATGATGACAGTATTAAAGGTTTAGAGAACAATGGTTGAGGAACACGAATACCAGGGAAGGAGGTTTTAACACAGACATCGAGTCTGCAGACTAAAATTAACTTGAATTCAGGTTAGTATCATTCAGATAATCTATGTCCATTAAAATTTTATATTCAGCCCTCATCTCATCATTCATTCAAGCTGCCCCCCTCATCTTTCCTCTGCTTTAGCAAGAGTAGAGGACTCGACTAATACTAACCCCAGCTTCTTTTTTTGAGCCCCTCTTCTAATAGAATCACACTTCATATCATATCTCAGTTAAGCATAATTGCAAGTTTGTGAAATAGGTATTTATTTCACCATGTTAAGATGAGGGGACTGACGCTCGGAGAGGTACAAAGAATATGATCAAGGTCAAACAGCTAGTAAGTGCCACAGCAGGGATTCGCAGCCATGGCCAGCTTCAAAACCCGTGCTTTTTCTGCTCCACTGTCATGTGTCTCTTGTTAAGTCAAGGTTGTCCTGGCGACAGCCTAACACAGAGAACCCACCATATTCACAGCCATAATCTGGCTTGGAGTCACTAACTCGGTATTATCCGTACAAGGCCATTGTGGTTGTTAACATCTGTGGGATGGATCTGAAGACGTAACTGCCCACCCCATCAGTTCATCTTCCTTAGACACTCATCTAGTAGGAGGACACTTGGTCCATCTGCCCCAGTCAGTGAATGGCACCCCACCCTTTCCCCACCAGCCACTATCAGTATCTCAGACTCCCAGGACTTTTAGGCAAGTGACCTCAGGGAATTAGTCATGACCCAACTCCATATTATCTTTTCTTGGGGAAAAACAATACACATTTCCTCCTCCTAAGCTCAGAAAATTTCATGGGAAGAAGAATATTAAAGGCTAATGGGTAATTAAGATAAGGTTACAGAATCTTATCCCAGAGAACATGGTGGATTGTGGAGTACTCAGAGATTCTATGAGCTAGAGGTCTCCAGGCCAACATGCTCACTTTGCAGCTGAGGAAACTGGGCTCAAAGAGGTGACATTACAAAAGCTCCTCAGTGACGCACCCCTGCCTACCTTTCCAACCCTAGCCCACGCCCCTCTGCCATCCGTCACATGCCAGTTAGAACAGAGCAGCTAAGTGCAATGGACAGACTGCGTGTTTCTCTTCCTCCATTTCCTCGTTTTCAAAACAGGGATAGCTCACCTTTTGGTCCTTCAACACATCCTTACTGAGATTCAACAATACTAAGAACTTTCTAGCCAACCTCACAGGGTTTATATGAGGATTACTTCATTAGAATTGATTAACGAGGCTTAAATTCCATGTACAATTCTCAGCCTGGTGAGTGCTATATAGTAACTTCTCTGTAAGTTATTAGTATTCTTATTTCCTTATCTCACCACTACATCTTTGTACATGCTGCCCTGTCTGCTTGAAATGCCCTTCCCCAGCTTATTCATTCTTCAGGCCTCAAAATATCACCTCCTCTGTAAAGCCTTTCTTTTTTTACCAGAACAGTAACTGGTTTCCTTCTCCTCCTCTGAGCTCTCTTTGTGCATACATCAATTATAGAAATATTATAATACTTTGTCCCATATCTGTCTTCCCCCATCTCCACTAGACACTGAGTTCCTTGAAGGCAAATGGGGATGATGGTGTCTTATTCATAGCAGAAGCGCCAACATTTAGTGCAACGGCAAGGACAGAATCGATTCTCCGTACACGGATGCTGAAGAAGTGAATGGCCTACATGAACTTTTAGAGTCAGTTGGTCATAGAACCAGAGATCCCTGGTCCCCTGATCCTGCTGCTTGTGCTTGTCCCTCTACCATGCTGCTTCTCTGCATCACTGGGGAAAGGGGCCACAACATGCTAGTGTCAAGGTACCACAGATCAGCCAATGCTCCTCAACAGGCCTACGTCAGTCTGGGTCCAATCGGGAGACAGAATCTCCACAGCAATTTAAGCAGAGGAAGTTTAACATGAAGTTTAACATAACTACACTATGACTTAAGGGTGAAACTATATAAGAGAGAGTACCCGAGGGAAGACAAACATAGGAGGTGGTCCCCTCCCCCAGGCTGGGGTCCAGATCTCAGTGGAGAAGGAAGAGTTTCAGGCCACTAGTTGGCAGACAGATTTGTGGGCCCACAATCACAGGGCAAACAGGAAGCAGCCTCTGTGACACAAGCAAGCTGTGGCTGGTGGGCATGCCCACAGGTGTGCAAGGGGGGAGGGGCACCAGTGCAGGTAAGAGGTCTGGAGTGCCTAAAGTTTACATCAGGAGAGCTTCAGGAGACAAACCAGAGACGGAGGGAGCAGGCACGCAGAGGGAGGTGGGGTGCCAGTGTGGGCAGAGGGCCTAGGGTGCAGTGTCTGTGATCATCAGTCCAGGCCAGGGATGCAGGATCGTCAGAGAACCATGCGTTCCTGACTCATGGCCGGGGCAGAGCACCAGTGACGTTCTCACACCCACACTGCTGACAGACAGGGTAGGCACCAGAAGCAACACAAAAGCCCATTCCTTCTGCAAACTCCTTCCGGTGCCCTCTATGAGAAAGCTTAATATGCTCACTATAAAGGAAAAATGTTTAAAGTTGGCCTGTCCTTTATGACAGAGTAGATATTGAAAGATGAATTTGGAGCTGACGGGCAATAAATTGATAACTGGCACAAAGCCTAAATGGAAATTTCAGAGTGCAATAACTGCTTATGCTAATTTTTTGAAGTCCATGAAATTGCCAGTCAAAAGTGAACAACAGGTTGGAGCTGAGGAATAATGAGATAATACAGATAAAGGTGTAGCACAAAATATACTTTCAACTAATATTTTTACCTCATTCCCTTAATATTATTATAAAAGTTTGCTATACGAGTTATCTATTGCTGTGTTTCAAACTATGCCAAAAATTAGCAGCTTAAAACAACATGTACTTATTTGCTCATAGTTTCTGTGCATCAGGAATCTGGGCCCAGCCTGATATGGTCCTCTGTGTCAGAGTCTCTCACAAGGCTTCAATCGAGGTGTCATCTTGGGCTGCGGTCTCGTCTGAAGGCTCAACTGGGGAAGGTTTGCTTCCAAATTCACTGTGGTGGTTGTTGGCAGGACTTGTTCCTCAACAACTGTTGGACTGAGGGCCTCAGCTTTTTAAAGGTGATGGGCTTGAGGCTACCCTCAGCTGCTCCCCACATGGGTCTCTCCAGCTTGTTTCGTCAGAGCAAGCCCATGAGAGGAGCCAAAGAGAGTGCAAGCAAGACAGAAGTCACATCTATTACAACCTCATTTTGGAAGTGATGTTCCCCACCTTTGCCATTTTCTGCTCCTTAGGAGTAGGTATCAAGTCCAGCTCGCACCTAAAGGGAGGAGCTCCCGCAAGGACAGGAATACCAGGAGGTGGGGTAATTGCAAGCTCTGTCAGAAGCTGTCTGCCACATTGCCCTTTGCTTTTCAGCTCTCACTGTTTTCCCTTAAGAATGTAAAATTAATACATGAAATTATATTGTTTAAAATCCCTATTAGAAATCTAACTGCGTTACTCTGGTGGGATAACATATTTAAAAGATCTTTGGTAATGCAGGAAATGAACACAAAATTAAAAAAAAAACGCTTTATGATTGATGCGCTGGCTACCAATCACAAAATCTCCCTCAATTTAGACAAGTTCAGCCATTTGAAACCAATTTTGAAATGTTTCAAGATTAATCCCTGAATTAATACATTGTGCAGTCATACACACTTGTAAATTCTTTCTCAAAAGTTTAATTCGACATTCTAATTTTATATTTACTGTATTCATAGCTACCCCCAAATAACTGACTACAAAGCACAATTATCATAGTGAAAGAGTATTTGTTAAGCATTCAGTTTTGCCCACCAGTGTCCATATACACATGTAAGGGTCTTACATTCTAACAGTTTACATTCTAGAAGATTTGACCCTGATGTGACTAAACATAACTATGGCAGCGGTAACAGAATCTTATATTGCCCTTTCTTAGATATTCACAGCACCCTTGCAGGACCAAGACATCCTGCACTGATAGGACTTCCTCTGAAATGGGAAAGTTAAATGATAAATATATAAACAAGGGAAATCAACATGGTTATGTAATAACCGACAGAGGTTAGCTTATATAGAGTGGTCAAGAAAGGCCTTTTTGAGAAGGTGATCTTTAACCAAAGATGTAAAGAATGAGAATGAATTAGACTTCCAAAGAGCTGGAGAAAAGTGTTTCTGGCAGAAAAAAGTGTAAGTACAAAGACCCTCTGTGGCAAAGGGTATCTGCTTGGAAGCAGATTCTTTCCTAGCTGACCCTCCAGATGAGAGCCCAGCCCTGACCCACACCTTGACCGCTGTTTCATGAGAGACCCTGAAGCAGAAGACCCAGCTGAGCCATGCCAGAAACTATGAATAATAAATATGTATTATTTTAAGCTACCAAGTTTGTAGTAATTTGTTACCCAGAAATAGATAACTAATGTAGGGCCTGTCTGCATAATGCCATCATTGCAGTGACACTCGGTCCCCTGAAGGGAGAGAGATTTCCTTCACGTCTCAGGTCACCTACTGGTGGCAAATAACTTGAGAACTCACATACTCCTCTTGTGGTACCATAAATGTCTACTGAAGCCCCAGCCAGGTAAAGGCATTGATCTTGATCTCCTTAGGCCAAAGGCATTTCAAAAAAGGAATCAGGGGGCTTCCCTGGTGGCGCAGTGGTTGATAACCTGCATGCTAATGCAGGGGACACGGGTTCGAGCCCTGGTCTGGGAAGATGCCACATGCCGCGGAGCAACTGGGCCCATGAGCCACAACTACTGAGCCTGCGCATCTGGAGCCTGTGCTCCACAGCAGGAGAGGCCGCAACAGTGAGAGGCCCACGCACCGTGACGAAGGGTGGCCCCTGCTCGCCGCAACCAGAGAAAGCCCTCGCACAGAAACGAAGACCCAACGCAGCTAAATAAGTAAATAAAACGAATTTATAAAAAAAAAAGAAAAAAGGAATCAGCAATATCCTAGATGACATTTCAGGTGCCACCAGTTTTGATACACAACATCTGGGATAGCCAGGGCTATAACAACTGAATTCAGTGGCAATAATCCACCTGAAGTGTCCAGCCTCCATTAGCCTTTTCAATGGCCACACTGAACTGTTACAAAGAATTACATCTCTCAATACCTCTGTTGTCTTAAAGTCCTTAATCATGGCTTTGAAGATGTTTATTTCTAGATAGTACTTCTATATCGCTTTTGTTGCATAACATGGATGGAACTGGAAGCCTGGTTAGTGCCTCCATCCCACTGTTATCCTTCTACAAGCAATTCCCCTCCATTGGGAGAACCCTCTTATGCTTTATAAGCATTATCAGCAATGAGAGCAACAACGGTGCCTCACAGGGGCGAGACAGCCCCATCCAGTTAGTGACAGTGTTATTAAATGACAGTCACTTCCCTTCCACATTTCACTCCTATTGTCAAATCCAGCCAATTGAATGAGGGGCACTCACCCCACAAAAGAACCTGAGAAGATAGACAAAAGAGCCATCAAAATTTGTAGCCCCAGCCCTTCCATTCTATCCCATTGTACCCTCAATGGAGTATAAGGTCTTCAGTTCCTTCTACGGTCGGTTCCTTCTTGGTCTCACCCTTAGCCTACCTTTTCCTTATAGGCTGTTAAAGCAGAACACAGGAATGCAGGGTCAGGCAGCTCCCTGATCAGTTCTCTCCAGTAGTGGAGGTCAAGTACCACGGAGGAATCTGGCTCTAAAGAGGCACTTTCTGTTTCAGTTAGGTGGACAGCTGCCTCCTGGAACCCACTTCCCCCAGTTGCTATATGGGCCAAATTTCTCCAAAGCTCACCCCCTCCGTCTCTCCTTGGGAAGCTCCTGTTAATCCATCAGCATATTGCCTTATTGCTGGGTTCCTTTGAAGGGGGGTTGGTTTTAGTCCCATTCTTGGGTTTTGATTCAGATTACAGAGCCAGTGCTTCGTTTGGAGGGTGGGAAGGTCAGTCGTTGTCCTGGGCAGAGATCACAGCCTCCAGCATGGGGACTCCAATACCAGCAACAAAACCAGTGGAGTTCTTCTCCACACCGAGGGGCCGAGTTTGAGAACTCATCAGCCATTCTGTAGGAACGGGGCTCGTTATTCGAGGTGCCTTTTTTGTCCGTTGTGCAGCTAGTCAGGGAAACCTGTAGGTCTCGTGCTTTGAAGAGCTTACTCCATGGCATTTCCACGGATTTATCAGCCTGGAGGAGGTCTCCCTGTGTTGGCCATGATGTAGTCACTGAAACAGAAATCCAAAGCCTTTCTGTGGAGCACGATTCTGCTCCAACTAAATCATTTGCATAATGGCTCAAGGCACTGGCCACGTGTGAGACAGCCTAGTTACTGCCAGTCACCCTCTTACAATAGAACCTTTCCTTTTCTCTTGTCAGACACACCGGCTGAGTTTCTAAGAGTTTCCTGCTAAGAAATATCTCCTTTAACTTCTCTCAAAAACTCAATAATTTATTTCTTAGTTCCTCTTTCACCATTGATACCCTTTCATTTACAGCTAAAAGAAACCCACTGGAACTTTTTATTCCGCCTGGCAATCCCCTTACCCAAAATGCATTGTAAGCATGACTCTGCCACTTACCAGCTGTGGGATATGGGGCAAAGATATTTCATCTCTTGTAGTTTGAACTTCCTCACCTCGGTAATAAGGATATTGACGCCATCCTTGCAAAGATGTTGAGAGAGGTATAGTGAATGTATGCATTAAGCTCTAACCACAAGTTCATTAGGTGTATTTTCTATTTTCTATATATTTTTTTTGGTCACACGGCTTGCGGGATCTTAGTTCCCCGACCAGGGATCAAACCTGGGCCCCCCTGCAATGGAAGTGCAGAGTCCTAACCACTGGACCGCCAGGGAAGTCCCCTATTTTCCATACTTTTGCAGATGAAGAATGCGGCCTGCTAGATCAGTAAACAAAGGATGTTGCGGCCATCAAGCCATCAGCCATTGTAGCTCCCCTGACTGTGCACCCTGAAGGGATTCAGGATGGGTAGAAAGAGGATATTGGCCCTAGATGGTTAAGGTGCATATCAAAGGAATGATTTCAGTGAGCCCAGACTCTTGCATCTTCCCATACAGAGAAAAGCGCTAACTCATTAACTTGAGATGCCTGGGTTTCTTTAATAAACAGTCATCTTTTGATGTTCCGATTGCCTAGTTTTTTTCTGCCAAAACTCCTGCATATCCTGGCTCCTCCCTGACCTCTTCGGAGGAGTCCCTCAGAGCCATCTGAGAGGATGTCTTCCAGAAAGTCTGCTGAATAAAACGTAATTTTCAACTTTTAGGTCGTACATTTTTTTTCAGTCGACACTATCAACTTTCTGCCAAGTTTTCAGCCACAGGTAACTTGGGTCACCTCTTCTCCAACCTCCAATGACAATTTTCTCTCTGTCCTTCCAGGTCTCACTAACAATCCCCTTGAGTCTCTTCCAGATTCTACCCGTCCCAAAGCCAAATCCATAGGTCATAAGTTTTTGTGATAGACTGTAATCAGGAGGGGAATGAGACTGAAATTATTTAGAGGTTTCCCTTGGACATTGGGATGGATTGGACTTTCTCTCCGTGTAGTGTCATGTGGTCTCTCCAGGGTGGCCAGATTTTTTATATGGCAACTTAGGGCTCCCCAGAATGAAGCTTCCAGACCTTAATGCTTAGATCCACATAGGCAAGTGTCACTTGAGCTGCCTTCTGTTGGTGAAGCAGTCACAAGACAGGACAGATTCCAGGGGAAGATAAACTCTAACTCCCAATCAGGGGCATAACAAAGGAACTGTGGCCATTTTTTTTCATCCCAAATAGGCTTATTGAAGAGGTACTTTCGGAAGTATCTCCTCCCAGGTATATAACTTGGCATCTTGACTTGACTGGCAAAAGTTTTGGCCGTGGTGATCTGGGAGAATCATCTGACCTCTTTGCTGAGCTCCGGGCTCTTGCCAGAGCAATGCATTTCATTAAGAACAGATTTTGCTACTGCTATTTTATGCAGACACATTTTCACTGACTCATTTCCTGGGATAACAATCTTAGCTATCAAGAAAAAGAGCCCTTTAATTTGTTCTTGGCATCAGGGGTGGGGAGGTCGGTTTAAAACAGATTCAAAACAGAAGATAAAACAACACATCTCTTGTTGCTGATAAAAAGCAAAGTGTCAAAAGAAACAAAGCTGAAACCAAGCACACTTCCAGCTTGTTGCTGAAAGGAACTAAAGGAGACGGACAGCACTGAATTTTTATAGGAGATATTTCTGACATGTATTTCACTCACCTGGATACATCACCTTATCACATTCATGCAGTACCATGTTCCAGAAACATCTTCTAAATAAGTGAACTCTGCCAGTAGCATTTATATCTTTATGGAACAATCAAGTTGATCTGTGGTTCTTGCCATCTAAATGTTTCCCAAGAAGCAAAAGAAAATGTTTGATTATACCTCATTACACAAAATGACATAAAATTAGATGCTTGGGAAGATTATCAAACTTGGGCAAAAATCATGGATTCATTCATTCATTCAAAAATTTGCATTGACGAGACACTGCCACAGGACAAAAGCTACTTACAATTTCAAAAGAAGGCATCATAAAAAGCAGTATGGGCGAAGTGCCTTTAAAGAGAGGTCACTCATAAGAGGGGGTGACACTGTTAAAATTGTGAAACCACCCACTGTCTCTGATGCAGCAACTCAGCTTACCTGCTCTTCTCTGCTCCATGCCGGCCACACAAAACTCACACCATTGGTAGTAGAAACTACCTATACAGTTGATTGGAGAATGCCAAATTTTCAGGCTGAGTTTCCTATAACTGTGCTCTTCCTAATAGAGTGCCTGGATGTCACCACTGGATTCACCTTGGAGGTAAGCCACTAAAGGACCACTGGACACATGGCAGCAGGCTTTGGTATTAAGCCACAGTCGAGATTGTCCATCCAAATAGCTAGCTGAGAGACAGCACAGGTAAAATTCGATACAGAAGTCTAGAGAATGATGTCATGCCACAGAAGAAAAACCTGTGTAAAAAGCATTACTACTTTTATGTGACAAAGTAGCAAGGCTATGAGAATGGAGAAAGCAATCTCCATTCTCTAAAAATTCCGTTACCTCTTATTGAACACCTATATCTGCCTGTCATCAGATGAGCTTTTGCATAAATTCACTCTGCCCCTCACAATAATCTTGCAAAATGGCATCAATATTCCCACGTTTATGGTGAAGGAACTCAGGCTAAAGGAGGTTAAATATGTTGTCCACGTCAGGTAAAGGTTGAGTCATGATTTTACCCAGTTCTGCCTGACATCAGAACCCTTCTGGTTCTAGTATACAAGCTACCCCAAGCAGAGAGAAGGATTCCAGCTGGGTGACCACAGAGGAACACCATCTAAAGCAGACCCAGGGGTACATGAAAGGCTTCAGGGAGACACTGATGCTGTGATTCAATCTGGGAAGGTCAGTAGATTTATTCGTTTGTTTGTTCTCTAATTTTTATTTTATCTTGGAGTAGAGTTGATTAACAATGTTGTGTTAGTTTCAGGTGTACATCAAAGTGATTCAGTTATACATATACATGTATCTATTCTTTTTCAAATTCTTTTCCCATTTAGGTTGTTACAGAATATTGAGTATAGTGCCCTGTGCTATACAGTAGGTCCTTGTTGGTTATCTATTTTAATGCTCTTTTTTCTTTACTAAATTTATTTTGGCTGCGTTGGGTCTTCGTTGCTGCATGCAGGCTTTCTCTAGCTGCGGCGAGCGGGGGCTACTCTTCATTGCGGTGTGCCGGCTTCTCATTGTGGTGGTTTCTCTTGTTGCGGAGCACGGGCTCTAGGTGTGTGGGCTTCAGTAGTTGTAGCATGCGGGCTCAGTAGTTGTGGCTCACGGGCTCTAGAGCGCAGGCTCAGTAGTTGTGGTGCACAGGCTTAGTTGCTCCACGGCATGTGGGATCTTCCCGGACCAGGGCTGGAACCCGTGTCCCCTGCATTGGCAGGCGGATTCTTAACCACTGCACCACCAGGGAAGCCTGTTTTAAATATAGCGGTGTGTACATGTCAATCCCAAAATCCCAATCCCTCACCCCACCCTTCCCCTTTCATCTGCATTTAAATTATGTTCTTAATTACAAGCATAAGCTCTCGGTAGATAGTTCAAACCAAAGAAAGTTATAAGACAAAAAGCAAAGCCTCTCCTCTTTCCTCCTCCACACCCAGAAAGGCTAGCACCATGCTTCAGAAGTAGCCATTGTTACGAATGTCCTATGTATATTTCAAAAAACTTCAGCTATAAAATCCTTTTAAAATTGCTTAAATTATGTATTAAAATTATATGTGAATCTTTTATTTCAATTAAAACTCATGGTACAAATCATACGTGCCGTGAGTTTTCTTATTTAAGAAAATTCATCACCATCTTCTCACATCAGCATTAATGGCTACCCAGTGTTTCACTGTTAGGAATTTACTCTTGACACCATTTACTCTTTAGACCAGCAGACTTGTTTCTATGGTTTAATTTGCTATTACAAACAGCACTGCAAGGAGTATCCCCACATCCCCACACCCTTTTTTAGGCACTTAATGCACAAAAGGAGAAATTCCTAGAGGAGGAATTCCAACTTGTGTTGAAAAAAATGAAGACGATGGCTGAAGTGGGGAGGGTGGTCTAGGAGTGGGGAGACCTCCGAAGCTGAGGGTCCAGTTAGGGGGCACAGGGCCAGCAGGTCGCGGGGCCTGGAGAGCAGGAGTAAATCACACACATGGGCGCGACCTAAAGACGACTGTGGAGAAAGGCCCGAGACAAACTTTTCCACCTCCCTCCCCGCCACCCATCCATGCACACACTGCACATGCCACCCGCGCATGCACACGGCGTGTCTTGTCTAGGTCAACCGTGCCTGTGAATTTCAAGACTTTCAGGTCTCATATCATACAAGCAAAAATCCCTGTAAGACTTTGAGGCCCAGTAGAAGTTTCCGGGAAGCCAGACAAAAGCACAAGTTAGGACAGCGGCTCGTAGAACAGCTGATCCCGATGACCCGGATTTACACTAATGGAGTAGATTCATTTCTAAAATTACCACTGTAAGATCACCGTGACTTTTCTTATACCAATTACCTTTACAGGAGTAGATTCATTTCTAAAATCACCACTGCAAAATCACCGTGACTCTTCTTATACCAATTACCTTTACAGGAGTTTGGGGAATGATAAAGAATGGAAGGGGGCCAGATGATAGAAAAAAATAAACTCATTTTTTGTAATCCTCCAAAGTGAATATGCATCCTCCAGTATAATCAAACTTTTCCTGTCTATTGACAATTGAGAAAATCTAAGTCAAAATATTATAGTTTAAAGAAAAACCTCAACCAGGGCAATGGAAAATGTAATCAAACCTCAATAGCTCCCTCTTCTGTCGTTTTATGTAATTAAAAAAATTTTTTGTTTTATTTTGTAATTGCTCAGTTACGAACCACATTAAGCTGGGCAGTACAGAAGCCAGTTGATAAGATCCTTACTCCTTTATCTGAAATTGGAAGCGTCACCCCTGTATCACAAATACGGATTCTCTTATGGTGGAACATTTTTCTATATGGTAGAGGTATTAGGGTAACTTAAAGACATAGCTACATTTCTGAAGTGAAAAGTGATATATATGTTTCGATAATAAGGAAACATCAATCTCTAAAAATCAGACTCATTTTTTAAAACAAAACTTTTAACAATTCACTTGTCTAGACAGCGTTGGCCCTGTGAAAGCTGAAAAGCCCACCCATGGCTTTGGAAAGGGTGTGGAAGATCTACAGTTTGAATGCGGAGAAGGAGACAAACACCAGGCCAATTAGGGAAAAAACAGGTTCTTCTACTCGAGGAGCCAGCACTGCAGGAGAGCGGAGAGCAGGGAGCCAGTGCTGACACACCCCGGAGGCTTCCGCAGGCCCCGCAGCGCGCATTCTCACTGAAGGCTCCAAACAAGTCTGAGCGAGGATTTTTCTCACTTTACAAACAAGAAAACAGAGGCGTTTAATTGTTTGGTTGGTCAACAGCTATGTAGAAGGTTTGGGCACAGACTTAGAAGCATTTGGCTTTGAAGTGGGAGCTAGAAAATCTGGGCTTGGAAGTCCTCCTGTCATTAACTGGGACCCTGGGAAAGTCATAGCATCCCAGCCTGTTTCTTCCTCTATAAACTGAAATATGTGAGTCAATGGCCTCCCCGGTGCTTCCCAGCACGCTTAACCATCGCAGGGCCAGTCACACTCTATTCCCCCACTTTATCTGACCCAGACAAAATCCAGTGTAAATGACAATCAAAGGCAATTTTGGAAAAAAAGAAAGGAGGGAGGGAGGGAAGCTGGCGGATTTCAAAAGAGCAGCCAAATAGAATACTTGAGATGAAATGGAGATATGGTCAGGCAGCCAACAGGCCCTTGGTAAGGAAAATGAAAGTCACATGGCTTTTTCTCAAACAATAATTAGCAGCAGCAATTTTTCCCTACTCTTTGCATCACCAGTTCATAGACTGACTTCTGGATCTCAAGCAACGAAGGCCGCCATCGCAGATCTATAGCAAAGGCTCCATCCATCCCAATCCAGTAGCAGATGGGAGGCGTCAATGACTCATTCAACCGGTAGCTATGGAGCAGCTTCCGTGCCAGACAAAGTCCCTTCCCTCCGAATCTCACAGTTTACAAAGCCATACGTAAGGGGCTTCCCTGGTGGCGCAGTGGTTAAGAATCCGCCTGTCAATGCAGGGGACACGGGTTCAAGCCCTGGTCTGGGAAGACCCCACATGCCGCGAAGCAACTAAGTCCGTGTGCCACAACTACTGAGCCTGCGCTCTAGAGCCCATGAGCCACAACTACTGAGCCCACGTGCCACAAATACTGAAGCCCGTGCACCTAGAGCCCGTGCTCCGCAACAAGAGAAGCCATTGCAATGAGAAGCCCGCGCACCGCAACGAAGAGTAGCCCCCGCTCGCCGCAACTAGAGAAAACCCACGCGCAGCAACGAAGACCCAACACAGCCAAAAATAAATAAATAAACTATTGCCTTTAAAAAAATTTTTTTTAATTTCAAAAAGAAAAAAGCGATACACGAACACTTCTGGATGAGTGCTAGGAAGAAGGTAAAGGGTAAGAGAATGGAGTGGCAGAGTAACTGATTCAGCTGTGGTGACCAGGGACGTCCTCTCTGAGGAAGTAAACCTAGGGGAGCCCCGTAGAAGAGAGCAAATATCTGATCCGGGCAGAGGACGGAAGAACTCGGAAGTGGGAATGAAACTGAAGTTTGTGGGAAGAAAGCAAGCCAGTGTGGCTGGAGGACGGGGCCAGGGCAGAAAGAAGGAGCTGGGATCTGAGGCCGGAGGGCAGTCCGGGCTGGTTAAGGACATGAGCAGGACGGCCGACCTGGACGGGAGAGAAACACAGCTGAGCAAAGTGGGGCAGGGGAACCCCTGCTCGCTTGCCGTTGTCCCTGCGTTTGTTACCACCGCCTCTGCTTGCAGCTTGGTAAGTCAGAGCGGCGGTACGGAAAGAAGAGCAGAGGAAAAAGGAAGCCAGAGGATGCTGAGCCGGGTCAGGTCAGGCAAGGAGGACCAAGGATAAAAGCAAACATTCCCCTGCAGATATCCCCACACAAACCCCTTACAAATACAAATCAAAACTAATTTGAGCGTTAAACCACTCATGTTCTTATCTCTGTAGGCAATAAAGCAGCGGATAGGGTAAGGAAATGATATGAAGTTACAGGAAAAAAGTTCAGTGTTAACTAAAAGCTACGAATCAATAGATCCCTTGTAATGAAGATGTTAACCGAGATGCGTGTTGGACTTTCTGTTAGTAGATCATGAAGGAAAAAGATTGGTGTGTGTCTGTAGGAAGGTGGGGGGCTGTGTACCCGGGAATGGTGGAGAGTTTCCCAACGGGACCCAAAAGATCTTAGGACAGCCATTCACACAGGGGACCGCGAACACCACGCAGCACACCAACAGTGTCCCCAGAGCCGTGGTTCACAGAGGGCATCTGCAGTGACAAGTTTATACTCAGATTCATACCAGGACTTTTCACTCATTCTCTCCCGAGTGTACAGTCCAGTTCTCCAGAGGATTACATACACAAGAAAGATGAAAATCCAGCTGCTATTAAATCAAACAATAAGCGCTTCAAACTTTTTCAGTTTTAGTTTCCAGTATGGTAAATATCGATAACACATGAACAAAAGCTCTTTGGTTACTCAATCATTTCAGGGTAACAGGGTCCTGAGACTAAAAAGTTTGGGAACTGCTGCCCAAGCTGTTAATAAATTTGAGATTATTAATATTATATATTATTGTATTATAAACATGATGGAAATGTTACAAGTATGATATTGATTGGTGATAATTTTATTATTAATAAATTAGGGGAGTTACATTAAGACTAGATACCAGGACAATAGATCCAAGCATCAAAACCATCCAGGAACCACTGTGAGGCAGTAATCTGTCTAGCATTGGGCCTGTGCAACACTCCTGAATGATGTAAAAATAGATCTACAATGATGAAACACTGGAGGCTTTCCTTTAAAACAGTGAAAGTTGCGCTTTCATTGTGGATGGATGTTTCCTCACCAAACTAAACACAGGAACTGAAGGGGAAGAAGAGGCTGTGTCTATATGTGAAAGAAACTCAGCATTAATGTCTTTTTTTATATCTGAACCTTTGTCAGAAAGCTGTTTAAAATGTCTTCTGTGAAATCTCTTTTTAATCTGGTTGAAAATAAATACAGATGCAAATACCTAGTTTATTTCTACACACACACACACTCACATACACACATATGCTACTGATATTCCTTTGGCTTTTCATTTGGTTTTAACACATGACCTTTCAACTATTGCCTGGAAAGCTGAAGAAATTTGAAAAAAAAAATTAAAAAAAAAAAAAGTTAGAACAAAAACAAAGAAACATGCCAAGGCTCCATAAGTCTAAGACAGGTACTGAATATCTAAGTTTCTCTTTCTCAGGCCTTTTTTTCCCCTTATTAAAGGAGTAATGGCAGGGGTCGTGGGGAGGACCATCAATTTACATAAGCTCTGTGCCTTTCCAAAAGAGGAATGGTTTCACTCAAGACTTGACATGGTTTCAGTTGGCTTTAAATTTAGATACAAGAAATTATTAGTGGGTACATTTCATACAGAAAACATTGCTCATAGTTTAGATACTTGAAATAAATATGTAAGTGCTGGCACATTGTAGTTTCCAAGTGGTAAGTGGTATGACTACTTCTTTCTCTTTATTACATTTATTTGCAAAGATATCCTAGCAGCTTATTACACATGGACACATGCAGTCATGTTAAGCTGTTTAATGCAGAAGGGAAAAAGTTTTGGGACTTTAAAAAGAATAATTTAGGTTAAAACTTTAAAATAAAGTGTTAAATAATGAAAGATGTCAGTTAACGAGTAGATTCATAAGTGATACAAACAAACTTTGCACATTTTAATTTAAAACACAAATACTTCAGGAATTCCCTGGAGGTCCAGTGGTCAGGACTCTGCGCTTTCACTGGCGACAGCCCGGGGTTCGATCCTGGTTGGGGAATTAGTATCCCACAAGGATTTGATTTAGGTCCAAGACTTCTCTGAATAAGAATCATGTCTTTCTTCTGTGAACCATACCTCACCTCTAAGGCACCATCTAACATTTCCCACTGGAGTAAGAAATGAAAATACACTTGCAAACTGCATGCAAACTTCTACATTTTAATGATTTTCCTGCCAAGTTTTTACTGTTTTCTGATCTATACCTAATTAGACAACTCACTTTTGTCAGGTATTTCCAAAGAAGTCAATTTAGTTTTCATAGCAACAACTATCAATCACATTTTATCAGTTTACATATTTAAATCTCATAATAAAAGAAATAAGTACAACTGGAATAAACAAGCTTAGAAGGAACCACAGATGACACTGGTAAGCATACATACATGGGCAAACTAGAAAACAGCTCTGAGATGAAGTACTAACTGTGCTGTAAGCACTGGGTGCTTTACAGAGGAAACAGAGTCAGTGACTGCAGCAAAAGCCAAGCAGAACAAGCTTAACATACTGGAGCTTTAATATCAGCACGCAAACATATGTTGAAGCTTTATTTGTAAACTTTTTACCTCGAAATATAATCTTGAATATATACTAGTTGGAACTACTATCTGTCAAATACCTTTTCCTTCTAAAGTTGTACGATATCACGAATAGTTGGAACTACTGTCAAATACCTCTTCCTTGTAAAGTTGAAATATGGAGGTAACACATCCATACAGCATTTCCATTTTGAATTGTTACTAAATATTCAGTGTGCTCTTATAATTTACTAATACATACACTTAAGTGGCATTAATATCGAGGCATTTGTAACAAGCAAAGCAAAAAATTTCTTGATCTAATTTTCATCTTTGGCTTAATTTTCTTCTATTTTTCATATATTTTCTTGTTATTCTTCCTAGTTGCTTTCCTTTTGGTCTAATTTGCCTTTGGTTTTGCCATCTGCTCAGCTCTAGCAGGATAAACTATGTCGTTTGATTTTTTTTTTAATAAGTGTATTTATTTTATTTTTGGCGGCATTGGGTCTTCGTTGCTGCGAGCGGGCTTTCTCTAGTTCCGGCGAGCTGGGGCTACTCTTGGTCACGGTGTCCAGGCTTCTCATTGCAGTGGCTTCTCTTGTTGCAGAGCACAGGCTCTAGGCACCCAGGCTTCAGTAGTTGTGGCTCACGGGCTCGAGTGCAGGCTCTGTAGTTGTGGCGCACGGGCTTAGTTGCTCCGTGGCATGTGGGACCTTCCCAGACCAGGGCTCGAACCCATGTCCCCTGCATTGGCAGGCGGATTCTTAACCACTGCGCCACCAGGGAAGCCCCTCATTTGATTTTACGTATTTTGAAAAAGCATGGCTGACAGTCACTGAAAACCCCGGAAATCAAAAGTTGCAAAAAACGAAGATAAATGATAATTTAACAAAGCTTTATTCAGGTAGTGCCTTTTCTCAGGATCTCAATCATGTAACAATATGAACTGAAAGTAATCAACTTTCTACAACCTCTAAACTGCATCTAAGCAGTAAAGATTACCGTAAGAAATATTCAACGGTAAACAATAAATTCTAAATTTTCCATAAGAAACAAGAGAGGAGAGCAACAGTTAACAATCGGAAGGCTTGCCACAGGCTCAGGGTTTGGGCTCACCACTTCCTATTACTTCATTTAATCCTTACAGGCTCCATTCTCATTCATCTTTTTTAACTGATGAAGAAATCTAGGCTTGGAGCCTAGTGGACCCAGATTCCATTACAGGTTTATCAGCCTCCAAAGTCCATGCTCCCAGCCAGAATATTACGCAGCAGCCTCCGAAGTATTTCAAAAGCATTCCATCAAAAAACAGAGGCAGAGCTACTTAAATCACCTTTTAAAGGAATGCATCATTCTAACCATAATATACTGTTTAACTCCTACCTTTGGTTTTTCAATCCAGTCAAATTTGAATGACTATCTCTTCTTACCTATACTCGTAAGATCAGGATATTTGGCCATCATCTACGTTTTCTTTACTGATACAACTTCAATTCCTTTACTAAAATCTCCACACACAATTAGAATCCATTCAGGGAGAGGGTATGAGTCTCTATTAGAATTCCTCCAAAATCCATCTATTCCATTGAGAAATGAGGAAAGACAGTGGGAGGGGAGGGAAGTTCTAAAGAGATAAAAGCAAAAAGGACACACAAGCCTGCCAGGATGAGACTATGTTCTAGTAAAACAGATTCCTGTATCCCTCTTTACAAATACAAGGATAAGGGAGAGCATAATTGCCTACTCAAGTGTATACTGTGACTTCCTTCTAAAGTACAGTGTGGAAAGGAGGGAAAAAGGGTAACTTCATAATGGAGAAACGTGACACTACCAGAGCCAAGTGGTCAGTCAACATCAACAGGCATATGTTGGTGGTATGCATCCTTGACATGATGTGATGGAAATGGCAACTTTACCTATGTGGTCTTCCTCCGAAAAACTCATAACCCCATCTAATCGTAAGAAAGATATAAGATAAATTCCAAAGGAGGAGTACTCTACAAAATATCAATACTGTCAAGGTCACCAAAACCAAGTCTGAGAAACCATTGCAGCCAAGAGGAACCTCAGGAGACATGACAACTAAAAGTAACGTGAATCTATCCTTGATGGCGTCCTGAACCAGAATAAGGACAATTTGGTTAAAAAAAAAAAAAAAAATCTGAAAAAACAATAAGGGATCAATATTGGTCCATTAATTACAACATATGTACCAGACTAATGTGAGATGTTAACAAGAGAAGAAGCTGGATGCGAGCTATATGGGGACCCTCTGTACTGTCTTCCCGATTTTTCTCTACAACTGTTCTAAAATATAGTCTCTTTGGGAAAAAAAAAAAAAAAGGATAATGTAAAACGGCAGTAGAATTAAAAAACAAACAAACTTGGACTGGATTTCTCTGGGACACACATTCTCTTGATTCTTTTTACCAACACTGTGGAAAAGATGAAGATTTTGAACCACTAGACTTCAAAACTCACTGAAGGGAAGTAATGGTTATATTTTATCAGAGTCAATGAATAAAATACAATTGGAGGTATTCAGTACTTATATTCTGAAATAAACCAAGAATGACTATCACAAATTTCACTGGTTTCCAAACTTATTTTTAAAAGTTCATTATTGCTAGAATAAGCCTACAAAGCTATATAAATCATAAAATCATAAAAATTCAGAACTGCAGAGAACCTAAGATGCATTCTATTCCAATCTCCTGAATTTACCAAGTGCACTAACAACAAAGGAAGTGATTTGTTCAGTGTCAATCTACCAGTTAGAAGTAACTATGTAAGTCTGGTCTTTCCAACTCCCAATTCTAAGATCTTCCCCTATACAATAATTCCATTCTGGTTACAGATGTGTCAGAAACAGCCAATGATGTTTTCAAATGACGTTCAGATACTTAAACCTCTAAGTGTGTTCTATGTAAGGGGTATTCTCTGAAGCGGCCCAGGGTGGCAGGAAGGGATGCGGAACTCCCCCAGTGTTTCGAAGTCTGCACTCACATCTTCCTTGTACACTGACTTTTATAAAGACAGTTTTCATTTACATTTAGCTCCAATGTTATACATACAAGTAACTCAAAATATGGAGCAGAAAAATTCTGAACTTAGTGCACAATTTATAAACAAACTGTATTTAAACTGCCGCTACTACCTGTGGGTGATCTACAGGGGAGCTCTGCCCCTCACTATCACTGCACCAAGAGAAATGAGGAAAGATTACACATCAAGATTACACAATGACAAGTACAACTGACCCTTGAAAAACACAGGGGTTTAGGGGTGCTGACCCTCCACAACATACAACTTAAAGTCGGCCCTACTCACACACGGTCCCTCCATATCCGAGGTTCCTCTGCATCCACAGATTCAGTCAACCTCAGAGTGTGCAGCAGTGTGGTATTTACTACTGGAAAAAGTCTGTGTACAAGTGGACCCATGTAGTTCAAACCTGTGTTGTTCACGGATCAACCTGTGATTAGAAAGCAAATGACCCTGAATTGCTCAGTTAACTTCTAAATGCAAGAATATTTTAGTTCCTAGACTACAATTACTAAATCTAATGTCACTAAGCAAGATAAAGCAAAGCCAGTAAGAATTAGGGTCCCAACTAAAAATGAGTAGCCTCAAATAAAAGTACGCTGAAGAGATGCAAACCCTCTTTAGGAGATGATGCTGCAATGTGGGACACCTGGGGTGCCTGTAAAACTGTGCCCTGATCGCAGGCTAACAGTGTGGTATGCAGCACAAAACTAAAACTCTGGTTTCCCCCATCTGAACGAGTGCCTTAGAGAGCCCAGCAATGATTATCAACGCACCATTCAGAGTCACCACGATCCCATCTCCACAAGCTCTATCCAGCCCAAAGGAAAACGTCCACACTATTAAAAAGCATTCCTTGGTACCAAGAATGGGGGATTAGGGTTATGAGACAGCTGGTGCCAAGACTTCCTCCTATTAAGTAAGCCTCTTTCTCTTTTGCTCTAAGTTTAGCGTTAAGAGCATGTAATTCAGTAAGCTCACTGGAGTGGATAAAGATTAGGATAAACTGTGATCCTTCCTCTCTTTAATTTCCCCACTTAATTTCAAATGGCCAACTAAATCGAATGACATAATCTATTTGTACTTGAAAGGTATGTCAATCAGGAAATTCGTAACAGAGCTGACAAGAATGTTACGTTTTCTGGAAGGCAATCTGTATTTATAAAGATAAAATGGAAAGAACACAGATATGAGTGAACAATTTTTATTGAAACCCTCAAAGATTAAAGAGGACCAAAAGGTGAGTTTGGGTACCATAACAGAAAATCTCACCTAACTGTACCATCATTCACAGGAATGAACAAACCCAAACACGACAAAATTTAAATTCTCATGTAACTGCTACAAGTGAATGTAAATGAACTAATCATTTTATCATAACCTTTCTTTAATCATATGAAAAAGAAGGGAATTTACATGGCATAACAAAAGATATGCAAAACTTAATGAAACACAATTCTCTTAAAGTTCTCAAACTTATTTTTTATAGGATGCAGAATGCACTTGAAATGATTAAATGACTTAAGCTGATTCTTCTTTTATTGCAAACTGTTTTAACATCAGCTTAACCCCCATGCATGGTATTCAAAAAGAACACAGCTTTTGAATTAGAAAGATCACTTAAGTTAAAACGAGGATTGAACTTAGGAAAAGGCTGGGGTTTCTTCTGAAAGGAATCTTCAAGTACCAATATGTATAGAGAAAGAATACTAATTTTGGTTACATTTTCCCCCTTACTGTTAAATATACAAACTATATAATACCTTTCAAAATAAAACACCCACGTAAGATAACTTTAATTAAGAAACATTCAAACCAGATCTTGGAAAAACATTAAGCAAGAAAGTTACTGGGCCAATAATGTCTTAATTTGTGATTACTCAGAACACTGGATCAGTCTCCTGCTCTAGGGCCCAGTTTCTCTCCCTCTTGGTCCCCACAGCTAAGAAACCTTCCATTAGTTGTGCTACTGAGACAACTTCTGATCATCTCACTTAGAGGAAAAACATTTTGCTGTACACTGACAGACCAAGGAGGGAGAGAGAAGAGGCACTCGGAAGAAAATTTAAATGAGGAAAAAAACTGACCAATTGAAAAGTTTTGTTTTGTCTTGGTTTTTTCCCCAAAGGAATGCTGCACCCATTTCACTTAATATTAGAAATCCAGGTTAAAGGCACTGGGATGTACTCCTCACCATGAGTAGACTGCTGAGTTACATTTGACATTTCTGAGTCTGCTATTGCAATCAGCCTGCTTGCTGAGTGTTTCCGTGACATCTCTTACACAGAAACCTAATGTAAATTAAACAAGTTTCAATCCGTGTATAATGTAACTAGTTTTATAAAAATATTCAGAGTTGCTAATAAAGCACCAAGAAGAAGAGAACCTCAGAGAGAAGACTCAGATCCTTTCCACAAGGTCACCCCTGTACAGTTTTCTCTAACAGGACCTCCCGAGTGACAGTGTCCCCTCTCTGACATGTCCTACCTGTATAATCCTAGGGATGCAGAACGCTGCTGTGGTGACTATACCCAAATGCCAATTTTCATTACAAATAGTTACGAGACATGTTACTACAAGATTTCATGGCTTACTCTTAAAAAAGGTAAAATAGGTGCAATTTTCCTTTAAGAAAGTCTTTATTTTGTAATATACTATTAACATTTTGATGTTCCCTTCAGTAAACACTGGTAACTATCCTGGGACTACCAAAGCACTGTGAAGTAGCTACAATTTAGCTACAAATACTGTATTGGTTTTCGCTTGAATACAGTATTTGTACATTTTAAGAAAACATTGTACAAAAAAAAAAATCACACAAATGAAAGCCTCAAAGAAATATCTGTCACTAAATTTTGAATCGAAGTGACCAAAGACCATAGTAAATGAAAACATTTCTAAACATGATGTAAACATAAGTGGAGTAAATGCAAAACATCAAGGTACTCAAATCTACTGTATTGCTATTTTCATCCTTAACATATCTTTCTACATAGCTTTCTCCTTTTGGAACAGTAATATAAGGGGCAGTACATTATTTCATAACCATGTGCCATCAGATCAGTTAATACAGATGTCTGACACATAATTATACAAAATCAATTTGTTTCAAGATACAAAATTAATGTTGATATGTAATTAACGAAAAAAATAAGATGTTAAAAAGATAACTATAAGAATACCCAGATATATGCTGTATTCCCATTTATATAGATCTGATCAATAAAACATCAACACATTCACTTAGATACTGATTTAATCCATGGATCAAGGCCATATTTTCAAATATTTTAAGGATGCCAGGACACTGCAAAAGCTGGAGAAAGGAGTTGAGGAACAATATATGCTTGCTAAACAAGAACTATGTTTATTTAGCTAGTGAATACCTAGAGTAATAAATTTTTTACTTCATGATAGCAATCAGGCTCGCAAACACCCAGAAATAGGAATTAAGGGTTTTAAATGTAGTTATAAAGGTCATAAAAAGTCTGATTAGACTGAGGTACATTACTCAAAATTTTGAGATTCATTAAGTGGTAGCAAACAAAATAATTCCTCAGACAAATGCACATTTTTCAGTATACATATTATTGGGGGAAGGAGGGGAGAAGAATGTGCATTAACTGGTGAAATCCACCAAGCTGCATATCAATATTCTGTTACACCAAACAGTTTGAAGACAAGGGAAATGTTCTAATATAATCTCAGATTATGTTTCATTTGGCTAAAATAGAGCATAAGGTTTGCTTTGCCATATTAAAAGTTTACTACAATAATTTTCACATAAACATTTAGACTTGATCTCCAGGACTAAATATGGCATGATTATTTTGCTTTTAATCTGTCAAATAGCTAAAAATTGACAATTTAAAAACTACAACAAAGAAAAAGTTGAAGCAGTGTGACTCTTACATCATTGAACCACTTCTAATGGTTAACTGTTAGTATTTAACAAATTCAAAGAGTTAATGAATCCTTGCATTCATTCAGTCTTCTGTGCCTTAGCTAGGATGCATAATTACAAAAGACAGCAGATACTGGTAAAAGCTTCAGGACAGAAAGTGCTTGACGAAGTTACAGTTCTCAAGTGTGTTTGGTGAGAGTATAAGGGCAGACGCGCTGATGAAAACCATTACAAGGAGAGTCAGTTCTGTGTTAAGAGTTCAAAGATGTCACCTTAAGCAGAAAAAAGCTTTAATAACGTCTTCTTTGACTTATTAGGCATTTCCAGAGTCTACATCATTAGTGTTGTATAATTCTAACAGGACATCTTCATATGGTTATTGTTTGTTTCTATTTCTCTCCTGAAAGAAAAGCACAAAGACCTTTAACAAAACACCATCATTATTTAATGATTTAAACTATATGCATTTATAATGTAAACCATCTCCATAAGTTGTTCTTCAAATACTAATTTTCAAGTAATTAGCTAAAAACGATTTACTATTACCTATACACACCTCAGTGTGGTTACCACAAACCATTTTAAAATAAAGAAGTCCAAACACAAAGACCTAGTTCAGGAGATTATAGGTCCTCACCACAGCTCTGTTTTCCCACAGAATTTTGTTTAGGTGAGACTATTACAATAATGTCTTTCTAGCCCTTTCAGTGAGTTTTTGATGGTGAGGTATCAAAATAGACCAGAAGTCCTCTGAAGCAATTTGAAAACTACTGGCTGAGGTAGGGTTAGGAGGAAAGGAAAAGAGTTGCATTAAACTGCATTAAATTAAGCTTTCAGTATTAACTTAAAAAAAAAACAACAAAAAAAAAACACTGAATCACAAGTTTCCTCCATATCCTACTCTCAGATTCAGCATAATTTTTCACATGAAGAAATATTAATAATACTTATTATTATAATTTCTTTTAAGAAAGCAGAAACCCCTTGAACATAAGTTGAGTGATGTTTTCATGATGTTTATTAACCAAATTATCCACATGTAATACTTATCCTTGAAAAAAAGGATGACTAGCACTCTGCATGCCTGTCAAGTGAATGCATTACGTAGTTTGTTTGTGCCACCATCTGCTTTAATGTGTCATCACTGGTTCTCATACTTTAGCAAGCATCAGAATCACCTGGATGGCTGTGGAAACACTCACTATTGGGCCGCAAAGGTCTGAAGCTGAACTTGTGAGCCTGCAGTTCTAACGAGTTCAAGGTGATCCTAATACTGCTGGTCCAAGGACCACACTGAAAGCCACTGTGTCTAACACATTATAAGACTCTCTATTTGTGGTTTCACTACTCCCACTTTTCTATAAGTAACACATGCTCCACAATAAATATGTATATACTTTGCCAATGGTCAAATTAATGTCCCATCCCCTGTGACACCATCAGAAAACTGTATTTTAAATTCCAAAGAGGGCACTTCCCTGGTGGCGCAGTTGTTAAGAACCCGCCTGCTAATGCAGGGGACACGGGTTCAAGCCCTGGTCCAGGAAGATCCCACATGCCGTGGAGCAACTAAGCCCATGCACCACAACTACTGAGCTTGCGCTGTAGAGCTCTCGAGCCACAACTACTGAAGCCTGCGCGCCTAGAGCCCGTGCTCCACACAAGAGAAGCCACCACAATGAAGAGTATCCCCCGCTCGCTGCAACTACAGAAAGCCCGGGCGCAGCAACAAAGACCCAACACAGCAATCAATCAATCAATCAATTTATAAAAATAAATTCCAAAGAGAACTTTAAGTTCTTTGTTACTAAAGTCCTTTCTTTTTCATCTTTATATATTCCTAGACTAGAATAACAGTATTTAATACAGAAAGCTAACAAATAAATGCCCTACTATAAGATAACTACAAATGAATTATTTCATACACCCATAAGCATCAGTGAGATATTCCTAAAGAAAAAAACAAAAATGAAAACAGACACAGAGCCAGCTAATTAATCATGTTTCCAAAGGATAAACAAAAGCAAAAATCCAACAACATAAACAAAGGAAAAAAAAGACAAAAAAAGAATTTGGAACCAGGAATCTGTAGTCTGATTTTACAAAGGCCCTAAAGCTTTTAAAAAACCAGCCTAAACATAAAGGAAATTTATTTCTCAGCTGAAGGAAACAGATTTGTATGAGAAATGTTGAAGCCTGCTTTAATTAGCTGGATATAAAACACTGTATTACAGATGAAGCAAAAAGTGGTAACAGCTCACTGCTTATTCCTCCCCATGAAATGACTGATCAAAACTAGAGAAATTCATCAACTCCATGAAAAACCCCAAAACTACAGAAAAAAAGGGCAATACTACTTAAGGATAAGCTAGACAGAGGTTTAACCTGAGGGAGATGATTAGGTATATGAATGAGGACCATGTTTTATTTAAATAGAAGTTAGAGATGCTGTTTCATTTTGAACTGTAATCAATTATGGCACCTTTAACTGAATCAATAAAATATACAGATTAAATCTATGTACATAATGCATAACTTCTAACTCAGTGGACAGGAAAAGAGAAAAATTTTAAAAACTCCTTTCCTGTGCTAGGACAGGAAAGGAGGGAGAGGGGAGCTTGAAAGATCTAGGTGAATTAGAAAGCACAAAACATAAAATGGCAGAAATACACATTTATATTATTTATACATTTTTATCAAGCAATCAAAAAATGGAGGTTCATTAACAAAAACACAAAAGAGCTCAAAATTAAAAAAATCTAGTTACACATGATTTACAAGAAATTAACCCTAAACATAAAACAAGCCAAATGAAGACTTAGTCAACTATATTAATATCAGATAAAGTGGATTCTAAGGCAAAAACCACTGAGGCAAAAACCACTACATACTGAGTAAGAAACATTTTTTATAAAAAGCTGTAACAGTATTAAACTAAAAATACAACTTTACATATATTAAAAGTTTTCAGAATTACAAAGAAAACCTGACAGGTTCCTAATTATAGCAGGAGAATTTAACACATTTCTCTTAGTAACTGATAAAGCAGACAAGTTAATGAAAATAAAGACTGAATATACAGAATACAGAAAACGGAGCCAAATCATTACAGGGTCCACAATGAACAACCACAGAAAGGAACTATATGCCAGACCAGAAAACCAATCTAAATACCAAAGAGTCAGTATCATACATAGCATATTTTCTGACATCAATTTTAACAGCAAAACAGGTAACAACAAACAAAATCTTACCACATTTGGAAAATCTAAAACACATTTCTAAAAGTCTCCCAAAAAATCATAACAAAAATTAAAAAATTTTTACACCAGTACAATATAAATATACTAAATCTAGTAAGCCCTGAAAAATAAAATTAGAAATTTAATGTATAGAATTTAAAAAAACATTTTTTTAAAACTGAAAAATAATGAGCTCATCATCCAACTCAATATGTTAGGAAGTAAGTAGCATTGAGTCCCCCAAAGTAAAATGAATCAAATAAGACAGCAGGAGAAAATAATGAAACAGAAAACAAAGATAAAGAGAGCCTAAGAGAACAAAAATAAAAACTGGTGTTTGGGGGGTAAAAGAGGCTGACAATAGAAAAATCTCTGGAAGACTGATTTAAAAAAAAGAAATGAAGCATAAATAATATCGTGAAGACTCACACAGCTAAAAAAAATTAAAATAATATTAATGCCAATACGAAAAAAAGCTTAAAACAAAACAACTTCTTAAAAATAAAATTTACCAAAACAAATTCAAGAATACAAAGAAAACTTGAAGACTTATAATAACTAAAGAACTTTAACCAACAATTAAAAATCTACCCCAAAGAAAAACTCCCAGGCTCATGTGGTTTCACAAGAATTCTGTACTTATACCAACTGTTCCAGAGACTAGAAAAAGGAGTATTTCCTGATGTATCTTGAGGTTGGCAACACTTTGATACTACCTTCAGAAAAGCAGGAGAAAACTGAGTCCAGTCTCACTTGTCAGAAGGACCTCTTAAGGGCTGTTCTGATGGTAACGGAGTGTATAGAGGAGCAAAAGTAGAAGCAGGAAGGCCAGTAAGGAGGCTAGCACAATCATCATCCAGTACAATAATAATAATAATGGAGGATGGAGAGCTAGTGGAAAGTGTTTAGATTCTGGATCTATTCTGAAAGCAGAGCCAACAAGACTTACTGATAGATTGGTTAGATATAGAGTGTGAAAGAGGAATATTGCGAATTAGTCCAGTATTGTTGGCCTGAACTGGAAGGGCGGACAGTGGTGCCCTCTACAAAGAGGGAGAAGGAAGACTCTAACATTCTTGATCCTTCTGCATGACCACACTATAGTAAAGAACTACTTTACAAAGATTCCAGTGCCCACATTTGCATCTGATGCCTTATTGTGTGTAAAGTTTAAGAAAAGAACAGATGCAGTCTAATAATATAAAAACTATTCATCTGTACCAAAGATCAAATAACCTCAAAGTGTACTATAAAATGGAAGAGTTAGGAAGAAGGTCAAATAGTGAAAATGGTGGAGGACAGTCATAACATGTGTTAGTTTAGGTGGTCCAAATGAGAGTAAAAACAGGGTTCTAAAACTTAAGACTAATTCATGCTTTGAGCTGTGATTTAGTTTCGGCAAAATAACATCACTCATCACACTAAATTTTTTGTTTATGTGCAGTTTTATTTTGGTTTTAGAGTTTTCACTTAATTTTATGTTTAAGTAATACAAGTAATAAAATTACAAGAAAAAAAGCATAAAGATCAAAAAGAAATAAAACGGTCTCTATTTGCAGATGATATGATCTGTTAGGCAGAAAATCCTAAGGATGTTCTATTAGAACTACTAGAACTATTAAGTGAATTTAGCAAGGTCACACAATATAGGACATTTCTATTGATATAAAATTGTAGCAAACAACTGGGAAGACTGAAAATACAAATTACATTCACAATAGCAGTAAAAATTATATAAAATACTTAGAAACAAATTCAGTAAGAGCCATGTGGTTTTCAACGGTGAAAACTACAAAATTTTACTGAGAGAAATTATGTCTGTCTCTCCAAGACCTCTGAGTTCTACAAAGAAAGGGTTATTGGGGCTTCTCTGGTGGTACAGAGGTTAAGAATCCGCCTGCCAATGCAGGGGACATGGGTTCGAGCCCTGGTCTGGGAAGATTCCCACGTGCCACGGAGCAACTAAGCCCGTGCGCCACTACTACTGATGCCTTGCGCCACAACTACTGAAGCCCATGCGCCTAGAGCCCGTGCTCCACGAGAAGCCACCGCAATAAGAAGCCCACGCACCGTAACGAAGAGTAGCCCCCGTTCGCCGCAACTAGAGAAAGCCCGCGCGCAGCAACGAAGACCCAACGCAGCCAAAAATAAATAAATAAAATAAATTTTAAAAAGAATAAGAGCTATTTGTCTTAAGTGGCTTACTGGTAACCTTTAATATTTATCTGTTGAATGAATAAGGGAACAGTTAAAAAAAGAACACGCAGGCTCTAAATATATGGTGATAAAGGTTGACTAGAACACAAGACATAGGCTAGAATTGTCATTGGAGTGTAGGAGGAGCGGGATGACACTACTTCTCTGGAACCCAGTAACAAGGTCTTAAAGCCGAGCGAAGGAATCAATATGCAACCGTATTTTGGAGTGAGATTTTGGACTCTTTATGATAAAATGAAAGTAATAAAATTATTATACTCCAGATTGTTGTTCACAAGTGGAACTGTCCACTTGTAGCTTTTTTACATCCTAGGTGTATATATATACTACATATATATATATATATATACACACACACACACACACACACACACACACACACACACACACACACACACACACACTCTATATATCCTGCAGGGAATTGGTTCCAGGGCCCCCGTGGATATCAAAATCCGAGGATGCTCAAGGCCCTTACAGCTGGCCCCCTGTACCCACGGGTTCCTTTATCTGCAGGTTCACATCTGTGGATATGGAGGGCTGACTGTAATCATGCATTTGTTGCTAAAGAAAAATAGACAACTGAGATACCACTCAATTTAAGGGTGACTGTTCACACCATAATCCATATGAAACAAATCTCTCCCAAAGATCTATGATTAACCCAATAATCCATCTCCTAAAAACTCATAAATTTCTTTATCAACATTGGAACTTAACATAGCCACTATTAACTCTCCTATGGGGTGCCAAGATAAATCTGAGGGGGAAAAAAAATCAGTGTTATAAAATGCTAATTGAAGTACCTCTTTTCCCAATTCTGGCTTATAAAGAATTATTACTAAGCTCAGAACAGAGTATTACTACAATAAAAACAGAATCATCTTGATTATTCAAATATCACTCAATGTCTTATCATAGAATGACTCACTTAAATACGTAATATAAGTTTATTCTGTCACGTGTGATACATCCTGGGCCAAAAACTGTTTTCCAGAGAAATATTCTTTAAATTTTACAGTGAAGATGAAAGGAAAAGCAAGATTTTATACACTGAATTTGTTTCTGTTCATCATAATCAACTCACAAATAGACAACTACAATTGGAGAAGAGTTTACTGAAAGGTCATCAGATAGAGACTTCAACCATTCTTGATCCTAAGAACTGCAATCTGATTAATGGGAAAGCATTAAACTAAATGTTCCACTTGAGAAAAAAGAAGTACAGAACTGTCAGGAAAATGCTTACTGCTAACAACAGTAACTACTACTAAAATAACTACAACTGAAGTAATTTCTTGTATATTAGCACAAACTTGATTACTTTGAGACAGACCTAAACATCATCTCATCTCAGAATCAAAATTATTCCAATTGTGAAAAAAATTATATCAGGGACTAAACTTTACTCTTTGGAAAGGCTCAACGACACAAAATAGCATAAATGATTAAAATACACAGACGGTTCTGGAAATTAAAACTAATAAGGATTTTATTACAGTTATGCCTTAAGTTCATCTCAAAGTTACAGGTACCTGAAAACACTAATTTTTCCTATATGGAATTTTAAAAGCTATTAAACTAAAAATCTCACCTCAGACTGTTTACTGATCAATAAGGATTTATAAGAATGAAAGAATATAGTAGAAGCTAAATGATGCACATTCAGTATAACGAAGGTAAAATTTCAGTAAAAGGTTATCTAAATAGTCAAAAGTAGACTCTACGGCTATGTAGACTACTCGAATTTATACTGGACATAATATACTCAAGACATTAGCAGTTTTTTGTTTTCTTTATTTTCCAATCAAACTAGCTTTATCGTTAGAAGTAATACATACAATGGCAAGTTAAAGTAAAAAAGTAAAGCTCCCCTATCCCCCTCTAGTCTTTTCTATTTCAACTTCCTCTGATAGGTTACCACTACTGACTTTAAGTGGCATGCTAATCTATACATTTCTTGACTTGTCAATTCGGACACTATCAATTCCCATTGTATATGACGAGCAATTTATCACAGTGAACGTTATATTCTCCTCTTCCCCGTCCCTACAATACAACTCACTCTATCTTTAGTTCTGGTGACTGTCCTTATGACTTCACCCACTATGCGCCAAGCATTAGGTGCTAAGGATTCAGCAAAGAACAAAGCAAGTCCTGCTCTCAAAGAGCATCTCCAAGGTCAGTACTTCCCAACTGAGGGCTCCTGTCGTTTGTCTAAGACCACAATGCCATTTAACAGACGGAGGCTTACAGCCCTGAGGTCCACTGTATACAATGAGAACCTTCTGACTCAAAATGCATATGGAGTCCCTATTGATGGTTCTAGTATATATAACCAGCTACCAGGTGTTATCCTTCTTAAATTCCTTTTTCATTCTGCTGAAATACCTCTTCAAGTTTCTTATGAAGGGTATGTAGCTAAGCTCTTGTACACCTGAAATCTTTATTTTGCACTCCTCCCTCACAGATATTATTCGACACTCATCTTTAAGAACATAATTCTATGCCCCATTCCCCTATACTACAAAATATGATTTTATATGTGTCCAGAGTTGTAGATAACAGAATTCTGGTAACAGTCTGACTCTCCTTCCTGTGTAGCTTTCTTACAGGCCTTTTGCTCCGAAAGCTTTTCTCTTTATCTTATCTTTTTTATCTTTTACAATTTTAAATAATCCTGCTGGTTACTCAGTGAGCCCATCATTCTGAAAACATGTATCTTTTGGCTCTGGAAATTTTTCTTTAGTTGTTCTTCCCTCCAACTGTTTCTTCCTGTACTCTTTTTAAAGACTCCTTTAGATATACTGGACCTCCTTTCCACCACATCTTTCACACCTTATATCTTTCATCTCTATTCCACATTTGGAAATTTCTGATTTGAAATCCAGATGATTAACTGGATCTAAAACATTAACATTTTATTAATCCACTTGCTTAAAAAGAAACATTTTTAAAAACTGCTGACAATCCTGTTTCTCATTTCCAAGAACATTTTCTGGTTTTCTTTTCTTTTTCCATGTGAACCCTAACAAATCAAATCTTGTTGTATAAATTACCTTCTGCTCTCTGAATACTATTTCTTTTAGAGGATTTGTCTTGGTTTTTTCATCAAGCTTGATTTTAATCAAATATATCAAAGTTATGTGTTCAAATCTAAGAATGAAGAACTATACAAACACTGCAATAACTGGCATGGATTTTTCCTGCAGTTTTAAGTTTCCCGACTACCCCTCAGTCTAAGATAGAGAATCTGACTTTCCAAGTTTTATATGAACAGACAGGGTATGTCTGGTCAGCTCCTCCATAGGCTGCTGTACTGGCAAAGCAAGCTGGGGAATTCCTCCTCTGCTAAAATAACCAGAAAAGGGACAAGAAAACAGTCAATGAAAAAGACCCAGCAATGACAAGATGGAATTCGGTTTTTTTTAAACTTCTTTTCTGCTATCACAAATAGGCTGAAGAACTTAAAGAGAAAAATGAAACAGTAAGAAGAGAAATGAAAGAAAGCTACAGTAACCACAAAACTAAATGTAAAATTATAAACTACAAAACTTCTATTAAAAAATATACAAAAAAATTTTTCCACACTTGGGGAAGGCAAAGATTTGAAGTCAGGTTAGTATAAGCCTTCTAAAATAGTTCTTATTCAAAACTGTTTTGGTTATTCTAATCTTAGCCTGGATCTTATACTACAAAAAAAGATTAAAAAAAAAAAAAGGCTTAAAGGACACTCTGGACCAACTGACAGAATATCACGGTTACATGAGAGAATATCCTTATTCTTAGGAAATATATACGATACTTTTTTGGGGTAAAGAGCCATGACGTATGAAACGTACTCTCAAATTGCTCAAAAAAACCATAAAGCAAGCATTTTTCCTGCTGATTGCATTTGAGTTGTTCCCTGTTATTTACTAGTATCAACTGTACACCTAAGAACATTCTTATATGTATTCTGGGGTATGCGCGAAGTTTCTCTTAGGTATAGATATATATCCTGGAGGACAACTGCTGAATTACAAGGTACTGAAACATTCAGCTTTGTAAGAAAATGCAGAACTACCCACCCACATGGCTATATCAATTCAATGCTCCCACCTGCAACTGTATAAGACCTTTTGTTGTTATACAGTCTCTCCAATACTTGCTATTATCAAATTTCTTAATTTTGCCAAATGAGTGGATATAAAATATTTTCTCATTATAGTCTTGATCTGCATTTCCTGAACTATTATTAAGACTGAATATCTTTTTACACTTATTACCCACATTTATTTCCTCTCTCATGAAAGGATTATCCATATCTTTTGCCCATCTTTGTAGTGGATTATTTTTTTCTTAAACTGATTCACAGGAGTTCTTTAAATGCTCTCGACAACTGTCTCCGGTCAGTTATGTTCAAATTCCTCCCAGTTCCTAACATGTCTTTTTACTTTCTTTAAAGCATCTTTTGATGAACAGATTTTAATCTAGGCAAATTTTTATCAATCTTTTCTTTTATAAGTAGTGCCATTTTTTGTCTTGCTTAAGAACCCCTACTTTACCCAAGGTCTCTGAAGGATGTGCACCTGGGAAAATGTGACCTCGACATATCAGAAGCTTTGAGGAATTTCAGCTGAACACAAGACAGATGGGGTCACATGAAAAGAGAACATAAATAATAACTTGCAACTCCTTTTACTTAAAAAAGAAAAAAGGCATAACCAGTGAAGGAAATCCTAGCAAAACACCACTAATTTGTCCTTTTTGATGGAGCCAAGGAGGACCTAGAATAGACAGGAGGCACATCCTTCATCACTGGGATGCCAAGAGTATTTGAAAGTAGTTCTGCTGGAAAGCCAAAGTGCAAACACAAGCGTACCTAAGAGGAAATCTACAAATGAGTATCTACAATTTCTGCCTGGACAAGGACTTTAACAGCTCCAGAAAGAAAACGGCAAGAACACTTGATATCCCACATGCCAAACAGTTAATAAGCAAGGGAAAAGGCTTCCTGACATGGTGGTTTCAAACTCAAAGGAAAGTCAAATTTCAACTACTAGCATGTCCACTGCACTGGCTCTCCCTTCTTAACTCTTCACAGGTTGATGAATCACTTAACTGGTAAAGTCAACATACATCATGGCTCTCCCATCTCCACGTTTGCAATGGAAAGAGAATATGCAAATAACACCAAGCATTAAAGCACACACACACAAAAACAAACCTATCTGGGGGCAAATACCTGATCCGGATGATTCTCTGCCTGGTTTAATGATGACAGAAAAAAAAAAAAAAGCAAAGAGTCTTAAAATATTTTTTCAGAAAAAAAGGATACTAACAAAACTATAATGAGTTCAGATAGACACTGGGGAAAGATAAAATACAAAGGGGAAAGAAAAGATAGTTTGGGGGGAATACTGTACCCTGATAGTGGTGGTTACACAAATCTACAAATGTGTTACAATTCATAAAACTGTACAGCCCAAAAAAGTGACTTTCACCGTATGATTTAAAAAAAAATTTTTAAGGATATATACACAAATATTTATAGGAGCTTTATTTACATTCTTCAAATCTGAAAGCAACCAGATGTCCTTCAAAGAATGAATGGTTAACAAACTGGTAAATCCATACAATGGAAAGACAGAATTAAAAGGAACAAAGAACTGATACACAAAGCAACATAAACTGCAAGGACATCGTGCTGAGTACAAGACTCCAGTGTTAAAAGATTACACATTGTAATTTCATTCATGTGAAATTATGGAAAACGCCTTATAGAGAGAGAGAACAGATCAGTGAATTACTTACTAGTGGAGGGGAGCACTTGACTAGAAAGAGGCAGCAAAAGGTAATTTACAATTTTACTGTGTGTTAATTAAAAAAAATTAAAGATATGTAAGACGAAGGAATTTAAAAATGATAATTACAGGAAGCAGAAATAAGCTTTCAACAGTCATCTTTGTGCTCAATAAAATCAAGATAAGAATGGTCAAGAAGGGGGAAAAAAAAAATCAAAGTGGACTCTGGAACAAGGGATTCAGGTAAGAAAACAACAGGTGTGAAGGGAGAACTAGATGTGGTAATGTAAGCAAACTAACAGTCATTGAAAAATACAAAACCTCACAAATCACTGAACCAACACAAAGTAAATCAAATCAATGACATGGAAATTCAATTTTGAGAAACTCTCCAAACGCAAAGAAAAATAATGAAGATAAGAACCAATGGCATTCAAGGACAAAGATTCAATATATTTTTTGACATTACTAGGAAAAAGAAAAACAAATTTCGCCTACAGATGAAGGAATAAGGAAAACTGTAAGAGACCCATACTGTGCACATTCCATATACATGTTCACATAGCAAGAATAAATTTTGTGCACACAGACAGAAATAGTTATTTCCAAAGAAAGAAAATTTAGGCTGGCCCCAGACTTCTCCATAATATAAAACTATAAATAATAGACTATAAATAGAAAACTATAAAACAAAGCCTGAATGAAAAGACTGTGACCCAAGATTTCTATATCCAATAAAACTGCTGTTCACATATCATGGCCAAAGAAAGGCATTTTCGGGATTTAGAAGCGCTTAATAAATATATTACATCAAATTACTCTTCCTAAAAAAAAAAAAAAAAGATGATGGTAATAAAACAAGCTAGGCTCCAAATTAAAATGTCAAAGGTGGGTTCAGACACATTATAAAAAGACTGGCAGTAAGCCATGAAACAATTTAAATGTAAAATTTTTAAGTTTAAAAATATAAAGTTTAGGGCTTCCCTGGTGGCGCAGTGGTTGAGAGTCCTCCTGCCGACACGGGTTCGTGTCCTGGTCCGGGAAGATCCCACATGCTGCAGAGCAGCTGGGCCCGTAAGCCATGGCCGCTGAGCCTGCACATCCGGAGCCTGTGCTCCGCAACCAGAGAGGCCCGCGTACCACAAAAAAAAAATAAAAAAATAAAGTTTAAATCATTGTTGTATATATGATTATAAAACATAAATAATTCCTGAGACAATTATATAATAAAAAAAATAAAACTAAGATAAATTTTCAGACTGGGTAGAGGAGAAGTGTGGGAAGACGTACAAGATGACCTGTCCTGGGTGATGGAAGAAAAGAAAAGTTGAATCATTTCTCCTGATTCACTATTTGTAAAGGCACTTACAGTGGGACAATCTACTCAACTGCTGAGCTCAAAAACTCAGAAGCTACTCTTGATCCTCCTTTTTCCCTCACTTCCCACATTTAACCTGGAGAAAACTCAATTATATTCAGCAATTCACTGGAAAGGTTGAGCAGGGCCTTTAAGAGTCATACGTATTATTCCAAAGCAAAATTTCTAACAATTCAGTACAGCAATCACTAGCACCAGAATCACCTGAGGCGCCTGTAACAATACCAGGTCCCTTATCAAATATATCAGATTTTCCTTGAGTGGGTCTCAAGAAGCTGCATTTTCAGGGAGCACCCTAATTGATATTTATATGCCATAAGGTTTGGCAGGATCATTATTTCAACATTATTCAGCGGTGAGGATTGTTATTTGAACAATTCCCTCTTCTGTACAGACTAAAAAGCCACAGGATACTCAGGCGCACACAAACAGAAACAACAGAAACGAATCACTGGTGTTTTACATACAGATAAAGTTGAAGTTCGTGCTTTATCTTAATTTCTACACAGAAGCTTTCCATAGTAACCAACATAATTTACTGGAGAAGATTCTAACTTAAGCCCTGCTTCATTTGAAATTTAAATGTATTGTCTATGGAAAAATCTGCTAGTTGCCTATTCCATCCATTCTCTTTCCCTCCTATAAATAGGACTCTGCAATTTACTTTTGTAGCTTGGAACAGAAAATATTCCTCAGCCTGTCCTGCTCTATGGGCTCTGTGATCAAATCCCGGCCAACCTGACGCAAGTAATAAACAGTGTGTAACTTCAGGATACATCTCCCTTAAGAGTCTCACAGTGGGCAAATAACAGAATTAGAAATCAAATTCTGCAGAGTTTAAGTCCACTTCTCAATTCTAAGCTGCCTTCCTATAAAGTCAAATCCTTACTATATTTTGTACAAGTGCTTTAAGTGTACAAGTTATGAACAAGCCTCAGGAATCTTGGGGGAAAATATCTATTTATCATAAATACAAAATATGTAGTACTTTAAAAGCTGTTTGTCTCAAAATCCAAATACATTTTCCCGTAAAATTAAAGATTAGCGACTAGAATCCCTAGCCAGTTCTTAAGTCTGCTTAATTACAAATGCACAACTCAGGGCTCTGATAAAGAATAAAGACCTTCATCACCTGAGGAGTATGAACACGCAGGAAGCAAATTCAGAGTAAGGGTTACCCTTGGAAAGGCATCCGAGGCCTTCACGGGGGTCTGCAGAGTTCTGTTTCTTAAGCTAAGTGGTTGGTTGCCTTCAGAGTAAAGTTCTTAAACTCAGAATGTAATATTAAAAGGCATTAAAGATTACAATCCATACACACCACCCCAATAAAAAGACCCTACACACAAAAATCACTGTACTCTTACCCGACGCATGGCTTCCTCCTCTTCTTGACGCTTTTCATAATGTGCAAAGTCATCAAAGATTGAGGTGGTGTGCTTGAAAGTAGCAATTATTTTAAGCACTTGCTTAGCTTTTTCTAGGGGTACCTCTTGGGTGTCCCTTGAATTGGTAACTGGTTTGTTGTCATTATTTTCTAAGCGAATATGCCGTAACTGGTTATTGGGAACATCTTTGACAAAGATCCATTTAACTTCAAATTTGCCCTTCCACTTATCCTGAGACCAGACACCGGCATATGCGTTATAGTCCACAACAGACTTCATCTCAGCCACTCCACAAAAATGTCCACTGCCATTCACGCTGAAGAGCAAATAGAGTGGGCCCTTCCCATTCAGGGAACGGTAAGCGGCATCCAAACGCTTATTACCATGCTCAGTACTACACCAGATAGAGTACTTAATGGAACGGTGAATGTCATCCTCAGAATAGCTTTTAATTATAAACACCCGTCCGTTCTTCAGGTTCCAGTCAAAGTCTTTGGGATTGTAGTTGTTTATGGCCTTTAGCTTTTCCAGCACTGGATGCACTTCTATACTTGAAGGTGAAGCACTGGCAGGAACAACACCTAAACCAAAGTTTTCACCTCCCCCTCCACTGTTCTGGTGGAAGCCCGCCCCCCTGTTCCGAGGAGCAAGCCAGCGATTCTGCAGCGGCTGCGGCTGCGGCTGTGCTTGGTGAGGCTGGGCCTGCGGCTGCGCTCCCGGCTGTGGCTGCGGCTGCGGCGGGGGCAGCTGGCCTTGCACCAATGGTGGCGGCTGAATTAACGGCTGAGGCTGCTGGACTAGAGTCTGAGGAGGCAGAACTGGTTGGGCTGCTGGAGCCTTTACCACTGACCCCTTTTCATCCCAAGTTCCAATATTCATGTTGTGTTTTATAGGAGGTGGTGGCACGGCGGAGCCCCCGATCCCCACGCTGCCCTTGGGTTTGAGTTTCGGTTGAGGTTTGGCAGGTTTTCTGGCAATGGCAGCCCAGGAGGTTGGCTTAGGCGCTGCACTGCTAACGGGCGGCACACTATTGGCTGCAATGCTAGTCATACCACTGCTGCTCAAAGCTGTTCCTACAGTTTTTGTCACTGCGGCTGTCAGGTCACCACCAATTTTCAGTCCAGTCATGCCTTGCTCAATACTGCTAATGCCAGGCACCTTACTCAAAGTATCATTGCCAAATCCAGCCTGTCCATCAGTAATAGCTCTCCCAAGAGAACTAGGTGGATAGCCGTAACTGCTACTATAAGCAGAACTTTGTGTTGATTGTCCCTGAGATCCACTTGTCCCCCATGTAGAGAAATCAGCATTACCAGGAAAAAAGTTAAATCCATGTTGACCAAGAAATGGAGGGGTATTTCCTAATGCCCCAGGTTGACTAAACACACCATCTGGTATATAATGATGTTCTCCATTACTCATTTGTCCATAGGTTGTCAGATATGGCATAGGTTGGTCTCCAGCTGTGGACCATGCTGCTTCCCCAAGAGAATATGGAAATCCAATGGATGGAGCATAGTAACTAGGCATGTATGGATCTGACATTGGTGGATAGCTGTTATTCTGGAAAACAAAAGACCACAATCAGGCCAGAAATAAGATTAGGGGGCAGAGAAACATCTGAAAGAGTAAAATCAAATAGTTTTAAATAAATGGAAAACAGATAAAGTTAAAATTTCAAATCGTTTTATCAAGGAAAAACTTTACTGATGACTTTTTATTTTATCTGTAATGAAATTACAGGGTATTTTTTTGCGGGGGTAGGTGGGTGGGGGGATATGGTAGGGATTATTTTTGTTTAAGAGCCAGATCCTCTGTGCACGATTTAAAAATACTCTAATTTCTACAAAACTGATTTATAAAGTTTGCAGAGACACTGATTGTTAGCTTTATTTTTAGCAACTGATGAACAAAAAATTTATGTGCAAGGATTAAACAAACATGGAAACTATGCCCAATAATAGAGGAATTACAGTTTATCTCTATGATGGAATCCAGTTCAGCAATTAAATTTTGTACTTTCATAAAGAAAAACTAGAATAGAGAAATGTTCACACTCTGAGAGGAAAAACAAAAAAAGATTCAAGATCATACTTAGAGCATGATCCATATTTGTTTTGTTTTGCCTTGCTCATTTTGAAAAAGAAAACAAAATCCTAATGGTTTCTTAATGGTTGGTTACAGGTGCCTATTTTCTAAATTTTACGTAACAAATTTATCACCTTCCTAATCAGAATTTTAATTTAGAAATAGTTAAGTTCCTATCATTTTTTCCAGAATTACTGTAATTAAATTGACCTTTATTTTGAATAAAATTAATCATCCATTTAGTGATTTGCCAAAAATCAAAGCTTATTAAAGAAAAAACTCAGTCAAATTTGTTACTAGCCAATGTAAAAAATAAAATATTCTACAGATTTCTTTTGAAAGTACGTTTCTTATGCCAAAAATATGTCTGATACAGCCAGCCCTCCAATCCACAGGTTCTGCATCCAGGGAGCGAAAATATTCAGGAAAAAAATTTCCATAAAGTTCCAAAAAGCAAAACTTGAATATGCCACACGGGCAACTACTTACATAGCACTTACATTGTACTTGGTATTATAAGTAATCTAGAGGTGATCTGAAGTATACAGGGGGATGTGCATGTTATATGCAAATACTACGCCATTTTATATACGGGACTTGAGCATCTGTGGATTTTGGTATCAGCTGGGGTCCTGAAACCAATCCCCTAGGGACACCAAGGGACAACTGTAATAGATTTTCACTCTATGATTTAGGTGTGATTTTTAAAGCCTTGGACAGAGCTTCAGAATTTGTAAAATTAAGCAAGATGAAAACACTAAGCTAATATCTAGTCAAGACAATTTGTATTCCCCTCCCAAGGGTCAATACCATTTTGAAGGCTGATTATTCACTTTATTTACATAGACATTCTAAGTTCCCTGGAGCAAAGTGGAGAATGCAATGGAGCAAAGTGCAAAATGGAGCAAATCCATTCTGGTTTTTTTTGGCTGTTACTCTCTTCGGATTATTCTGCTACTGCTTTCCCACTCAAGAAAGTATATCAATATACATATGTGACAATTACATCATAGATACTACCTGGAATTCATTTTATTTTTTAAAGGCCTATTATTGAAAACTAAAATGCTTTACTATTACTATTAAGTTACTTGTGACATACCTTACAACTATTAAAACTGTCCACTGTCCATAAGAAAGCTAATTTCATATTTTGCCTTTTCAAATGACTCTCATATAATTAAATAAAAATGACAAGAGAATCAAATAAAGGCTGCATTTAATAATTAAGACATAGATTTACTGTTTTCAGTAAAACCTGAACTTAAAAACAAAAAACAACTATGTCAGCATTATTTAAAGAAAAAAAAGACTTTAAACACATTTGATATTAAGTATATTCCACTGTATTCAAAACTGGAAATATGTCAACCATTTACTAATTTAGTTGAACATATTCTTTAACTATATTGGATAATTGTTAACCATATTTGAAAATATATTCAAAGAATGCTCACAATATTAGTATGAAGGAAATGAAGCCTGAGGGAAGCTCAAAGTCACCAACAGTGGTTTTCGAAGAAAAAAAAAAATTCTTGAAGAAATTAATAATGAGTAAGCTTCAGTAGCCATGGATATACACACACACACCTGTTTATAATTCAATCACCAAATTATTTATTGAAAGTAAAAGTATTCATAGTACTTCATACTGAAGTCACTGTTGAGAAAGCCCCAACATTTAGCCAATATTAATGAACATACACAATCAAGATTTAACTTTTAAGTTTTTTTGGAGTTATTAAAGGTTTCCCTTTATTACTTTTTTAACCAAACACTTACTGAATGCGTACATTGTGAAAAATACTGATATAAAATATTCATTCTAAAAGAAAACCTACAGTTAAAGACACATTGCACAGGGAAGTGAATATATTCCACATGAGGGAAGAATAAGGAAGCTGAGTTGAATATGGAGGTAATCAGTTTCAGTTTCAAAGTTTTAATTTAGAATGTTGGCGTTGAAATCTGGACTTAGTAAGTCTTTACCTGGATGTGGGAGTGGAAAAACAGACAAGGTGGAAAATTTTTAAGTTCATTCATCATGATAAAGTGTTTGCAAAATTATACTCGTAACTTATGTTGAATATTCTTACTTCACCCTCACAAATGCTGAATTTTGCGCAACAGTTACACATCAGGTTCCTAATTTGTCTATATCCATCACATGACTCAGGAATCAGCGAACTAAAGAGCCAAAAGGCAAATATTTTAAGCTCTGCAAAAGCCCAATACGGCATCTGGTTGCAGTCCCATATTCATCTTCTTTTAACAACCCTTTAGAAAGCTGCTAGCTCAAGGGTTTCCTCAAAGAAAACAAGTTTTGGTCCCTGGGTCAGTCTGTCAACCCGGTTTTAACACATTATCTAATATATACTGATTCCTATTAAAAAAAAAAAGCCCCCCCAAGCTATATTATTAGATTAAATGGGTAACAAATTTTCACCAATTCTGCCACTTCTGGGGCTGGAGCAGGTCCACACCCTTTTGTTGTGGGGCCTTTTATTAAATATCTTTTCAATTATTTTTTAAATCATGGGTTTTACTACTTCACCCCTAAACTACTAATTTTGTCAAAACGGTAAGTTTAAATTACTTTGAAATGTGCTCCATTAATCACAAGGGCCTTGTCAAACAGTCAGCTCAAGCTAATGAGCAGAGATGCAACTGCTGTCCCTACCTGACTACAGAGCTATCCACAGTGCTTCTATGCTACCAACCTAGAATCCTTGAGTACAGTGGATAACCTAGAATCCTTGAGTACATTGGATAAATGGCCTGCTTTCTCCTGTTTATCAAACAATGCTATTTATTTCCTAATTCTTTCAGTAGTTTTAGCTGAATGAGATGTTTTTTCCTCAGCTTTACGAAAGTAACTTAAGCAGTCTCCTTCCAAAAGGCAAGGGTTTTGGTTTGGGTTCTAGTAAGAACAAAGCTGTAGGAAACTACTAACGTTTAAAAGTAAGATATGGTCAACACATTTTGTATTAGCAGAGCTTCAATTATAATTGGAAATATTTTTAAACGTTTTGCTAAATGTAAGATAGATTTGCTAGCTAAGTGGAATGAAGGGGAACAAAATTTCCACCTACTGATGATGGAAAACAGAAACTCAAAACTTTCTTTCACCTTTTACTTCAAACCTGGTACAACGAGGTAAAATCAATTTAACAGTTTATGTCCAAATAATCACTTTAAAATAGTTTATTCATACTTCTGAAATTGGTCAGTAATAGTGAAATTTTACTTTGTTGTTTAAAGATATATAACCTTTAAGAAAGTGATATGAAATGTTTGGCACTTCCCTCTTACTCAAAAGACCAATTGAAAAGGGGAAAATAACAATATGTACACATAAAAAATGATATATAATAATCAATGGATATAATGAAACATACTTGTAAAGTAACAGATCCACAAACCCTTTACCTAGAGCATAAACTTAGAAACGCAACCTGAAGATGGATGTGAAGCCACGAGGTAACTAAATTCTAATCCCAACCCAGTACTTATCAGCTGTGTGAAGCCAATATCAAGTTACTTAAAACTTGAGTTTTCTCGAATATTAAAAAGAAATAAAGATAATGTAACTAGGACACACTAAATATTCAATCAACAGTAGTTATTCCCTACTTTTGCAGTTTCTATGTCAGTGATCATCAGATCATTTAATTTCTCTAACCCTGCTTCTTCGTCGGTAAAATGCTCTAATCAATTACATATCTTTAAAAATCTAGTTGTTAACTGCAAAGTGCTATACTGAAGTATAGGAGTTAATCTTGTTTTAATTTGAAAACTAAAATATAGAAAAGATGAAAAATTCTTCCTTTGAATTTCAAAATCATTTATAATTATCATTTCTTAGCCTTGTGAGTCAGGTCAATTGTTTTTCTATTATCTCAAAGAAAACGTGAACAATACTAAGAAAAAATTCATGGTTACTGTTCTGACCTGAGGACACTTTAATACAACTCAATTATAACTGAGTCTTTCAGTTATAGTAACTTAATACCTATTTTTACTTCATAAATATCCAAACTTCCAAGAAAGAACATTGTACAATGTCCCAGAAGTTCAATAAAAAACAGTTGAGGTATTATTCACCAAAAACAGCACATCTGCATAGAAAAACGGAAACTGTTTTCCATTAAGAACCTGAGGTACTTCAAACCCCAGAACTAACTACTAGATTAACAAAAAGTTAAGTGAAATTTAATATACTTTTAATGTTTATGTACATTTTCTTCTGTTATTTTAAAAATATTATTGTACTTCTCAAAAAGTAAAAAAGATGCGTATTTAATCACATAGACGTCATAAGAAAAAATGTATCATACATTATACTCAATTAATCTGAATACTTCATCAAGCATACTTCTTCATTCCCTAATTCTAGCAGTTAACCTAATCTACTTATTCAATAAATGCTTAATGAATGCCTACCACATGCCAGATACAGTGCCAGTCTACCTAGAATCAACCTAGAATCCTTGAGTACATTGGATAACCTAGAAAATAAGATAAAGGACATGGTCTCTGACCTGGAACGCTTCACAGGTCTAGTAGGGAAGACATATTTACCCTGCAATTTGATAGGTATTGTTACAGAAATAAGAAGAAAGTAAAACAAAAACTCTAGTACAAAGAGGAGGGGGCAAGTAACTGGAAAATCAGAAGACTTCATGAAGTGACAAACATGAGAGTCTGTGTGTGTACATCATATATATAAATGGAAAGCTTGAGATCATGAAAGAAAATATTCAGAAAATACTTATATTTTCAGAAAATAAGAAGTCCTATTCCCTAAATAAGTTACATGGATAAAGTTGACCAAAGATGAGGCAGGGAGGGAAGTGGAGCCCTTTTAAGGGCTCTCATATAGTGAATATATCCACTGTGGTGAAGCTTTGGTAAGTCTTTAACATGACGACGGCAACAGACTTGGACTTTAAGAGGACTGCTGAGTGGCAATATGGAATTACCAGTTAAGAAATCATTCCAACAGCAGAGATAATGAAAACCTTACCTAAGGGCAGTAATAACACGGACAGAAAAAATCTGTTACTGTCTTAGTTCTCTATACCTCTTCTCTGATAAGCATGGCTAGGAATTTATTTCCCCATATATACAGGCAGACCAATTCAAACTTCATTTTTTTCAATTTATTCTTCAAATGTATATGCACAAACTACACAGCATCTTGAACAGTACCAATTAAACCTGAATTTTTAATCAACTTAATCGTCAGATTATTCCGAGGAACTACAGAGAACTAATTTTAAGTCCTGAAGGACATACGTTTACTTTTAAAATTACTATGAAAATTATTCCCTGAGAACTTGAGCATGAGAAAATAGAATAAGCTGCCACAGAAGTAAAAGGCCAACAACCTGTTTTTAAAGCATCCCTGGGTTTGATTTGATTTAGATCTAAGCATATAAAACAAACATTAAAAACTTTTCTAGACTAAAGAATATCATTTTTATTATTTGTAATATTAAAATCAGAAGAAGGGATTTAATTTTAAAGACATCCTGTATATTTAGTTGAAAATTTTTTTAATTAGCCAATTATTTCAGCTAGGTTAGTACAACAAATACTTGCATAACTTTACATCTGAAAATAATTACTTTAGATATTTCATCAATAAATCCACTTTTCAATAGTGTACTTTAAAAGGTCAATTTGTAAAAACTTTTCTATTTTAGCTAAGTAACTACGATAAATTTAAATTCTGTACAGCTTACCTTTAAGATTTCAGATAATTTTCAATTCTGCTCTCCAATAAACCCAGTTTTCAATATTTTATAGTGTTAGTATTCTTTAAAAGGTAAATATGTATCCTGGTTAGACAATTATTTTTAGTTATTACAGAAAGATAATTGCTGAAAACCTATTCATCAGCACTGGCAAGGAGAGGGAGGTAAAATATAGCCGTACTGGTATTAAACTTTAAGACTTCTCTTTAAAGAACACATTACATTGATTCTAACATCAGTAAGTGATTTAATTAATATAAAGTATAAGACCTTCCATTTAAACATCACATTAAAACAAACCTTTTATAGATGTTTTTGCCCCAACATAAGGAAACTTTTATGATTCAATTTAAAAACTGGGTTCACTAAGGTAAATGCCCTTATAGTCTTAAAAAATAGTGACTTTCCAACACTTTATGTGAAATCTTATGCAGAATTCCAACATATAAAAACACATGAAAAGCAAAGCACAGCTCTGGCTGCTGCACGGGTAGGATCCAGGTTACCCTCCCCAGGTCTCCCCTAGGCAGACCTGAAGCATCTCTGTGGAATGCCAAAAAACCAATCTTCTAAGCCCCTGTGACAAATAAATTATGAAACATCTGTTACCAAATAAAACGAGAAGATTCTCACAGGTAGCAATTCTCAAACATTTATAATCCATTAAAATTTCTTGAAAATAGAGTTTGAACAAGTCAGTCAGAGAATATTCATACCATACCCTTGTCTTAAAAAATCATTTTACATTAAAATACAAAAAGTATAAAATCAAGTAGCAAAAAACAATTATGTAAACCAAATAAATTTCCCAAACTTATCTGATCATGGAGATCTTTTTAGGAGAATATCTACTACACCTCATTATATCAGAATTTCTCAAAAAAGTTGGAAACACTGCCATAAGGATGTTAACTGAGATTACTGTATGGGACCAAATAGAACAGAATATATTTCTTTTAAAACTTGCACTACACTTCACAACAAATGATCTTGCCCTATTTTCCAGTGATATATTCTTTCACAACCTTTAGGTGGAAAGTAAATTTGTTATTGAGATCATAAAGGTAGATTACATAAGAATGAAATGAACTTTTTCATTTTTTTTAAAGTAGCCAAACTTGCATAGATTTTTATCACCCATTTTTATTTTTTCTTACTTATTTATTCCCTCCCAACATACGCTAGGGATGTAGATCAACAGATAGAAGGGGGTGGTTAAAGAGAAATAAATGTATATCAGGTTGAACATAACCATGGCTCTCCAAAGTCCTAAAAATAACTGTACATTCCACAAATTGGAAACTACTTTTTTTTCAAATTTTCTCTGCAACTGCAAAGTTCTGTAACAATATTTGGTTCCTTATTCTTTTATAAGCTAAAAAAATCTAGGTTAAGATTTCAAGGTACATTTTTCATATGTCTTTTTATAAGCAAAACAACAAAGCAGTTTCATTCCAGAATGTTCTCTCTGAAGAAACTGGTTAATAATGAAACTTTTTTTTAAATTTATTTCGAGTAGTGACATTTTTATTAACAAACAGAAAGAGATGCAGAATTGGTATACAGAGACTAAGAAATACCATTCTTTTGGTCAATGTTTAAATATAAATTATTCCTATATACAAAAATCACAGGATTATTTGTGAAAAATTCAAATACAGAAGAACCTCAAAAGCGACCAGTTATTTGATTTGATGAAATTCTCCATGCCTACAATATATAAGCAAGTGTGTTTATAATATCTTTAATTCTATTTCCTATGCTACCAGATTACATACCAGGTTATATTAAAACTTTAATTATACTAACCAAAAATTTCAGGCACAAACTAGTCTTCTCCCACAAACTTCTAGCTAATTAAACCTTATAATGTGCTTTAGCTATGAAGATATGGCGGCAGCATTAGAAGATTAAATTCAACAGTCAAAAAAAAAATCTAACTACAATATATACAAATGTTCATCTTCATATCCCTGTATTTCATAATCTAGTTTCAGCCATCTCCAATTTCCAAAGAACCCTCTTGTGCCAAAAGCCTGCAGCTGCTCTTCACTATTATGTAGGCACACTGGGTTAATTCATGTTAGGGTTCGCCTCATTCAACTAAAATACCTACTTTAAAAAATCAATTAATACTAACGTAAGTTTAATTTCCTAAATATGTGACTGTCACACTTACCTGATTTGTCTGGCTACTCAAGTATGGCTCAAAATCATCATCATTTACAGCATCTTTTTGATGAATCGAACCGTTTTGTACTGAAACTAAAAAATATGTTTGTATTAGATGTACTGTAATTATCTTTATGAAACTCACAAAATAACCTAATATTTTCAATATTTTCCAAATCAAATCGGAAACTTATCCTGCGTTCTTTGTTCTTTTCATTTAAAAATCCCCTTTAGGATTAACTTAATTTTGGATATAAATATTTATGTGCCACCAAAAACTTACAAATCTTGTATATATAGGCCCAAGATTACATAAATACAAAGTATATATACACTTCTCATTACTAAAAACATAACGTAAATATCCCAATTTCAACACTGTAGTAAGCAGTTAAATTAAAATGTTGGAAGGGTTTGCTAATGCTATGTTTGAATCTAAAATAACCACTTTAAGCAGTGTTATTGACAAGATAGATTTCTGAACGTTCTCTACCTTTGTTAAATCACTTTACTACTCAGTCCAATAAAGGTAAATAAATAACCTTGTTTGGTAACCGACATTAAAATAAATATCTTAAGTGTCTCCAGTCAAAGAAAGTGGCTAAAATTCACTTGAAGCAATATCACAATAAATAAATATTATCATAAAAAAATCTAAATAAAAAGGGCCTTTACTCTAAACAAAAAACCATGAAGACTTTCACAAGAAAGTATAAATAAAACTAAGACACTAAAGATAACCATGATTACTCTTGCAACATACGAGAAAACCAGTCAGAATGATTTATAATGCCATATTTGTTCAGAGATCACTTCCATAAATGCTCTATATCAAGCTGTTGTTCTGGACACTGTCTCAGTGCCTCTGAGCACAGACTCAAGGTAAAAAGATCCTGGGTTTGAATCCCAAGTCCAACACGGAGAAGTTGGGGGAATCTCTAGTTAGTAACTTAGCCTGTCTAACTCTGACTACTTCTCTATTCAAGGAGGTTATTAATAGTACCTACCTCATCTCATCTGAGTATTCAATGACAGTATTTAATAATCTTGGATATTATTATCACATAAAATATTACAAGATCCAAACAGGACTAAAAATTACTTTAGGACCACATAAATAAGCTTATGACTAATCGACTAATCTCTTGGAAACAAAAAAAAGCCCCTCAATACCTGAAGATTTGTTGCTTAAAAATACAGTGTTTTTAAATACAATACTTAAATATAAAATATTATAAATTAAGGTTAGGAGCAATGGATTTACGGTGTGTGTTCTTCTATAATATCATAACGTCTTTATTTTCCCTAATCATTCCAATGAGTTCAGACATAAATGAAATATACACGCTGACAGAGTCATGGGAGCAAGAACACGTAAAATCCCTTAGCTCTCTGCCACCCACCGAGTAGCAATGATCACTCAGAAAATACGACTCTGTGAGGTCTTCAAAGCAGACCTCTCGAGTCTACACTGCCCCTCAGAGACTACAAAAGAAACCTCAAGGTCACCGTGATCCTGGCTCCGCTGAGGTGGCTTAACTGCATTTGATAAGGAATGCATCAATGCCAGAGTTGAGCTAAATGTGCTCCCCAGAATTTAAATATGTAACAGCCACTAGAAACAAAATTAAAGCGGAGGGTACCTTAGGCTATTTCAGGTGGGCTAATCATTTCAGCCCAAGAGATTCTAACATATCTGTTCTCCTTTACCACTCCTCTATCAAGGATAGTTATGCCTGGTCTATTACCTCCTGAAAAAGAATTCTTCACTACGTGCCTGGACTGGTACATATCTGTCACTGTTACGTTCGTGTTTAACAGTATCTGAAACAGCTACCCACCTCAAAATTACAACTATTATCTCTTGTATTCATTAGATTATCATAAGTTTAGTCCACACTGCTAAAACAGTAAAAAAGTACCTACTTAAAATTTATCCAAATATATATTATACTGATCTTCTTACTCATCTGCTCTATCTTTTCTTCTAATTCTAAGAGGCTGAGACTAAGAAAATAATCTCATACACTAAGTAAATAGTCTATAGTCATTTATAATGATGCATTAAAATGTCTAAGTCCTAAAAGATCATTCAAGGACTATGGCAATCTAAGGAAAAAGTATTTTATTTTGTTTTAAGTATTTCACGCATACTGATAAGCAATTTGCATCAAATTAGAATCTGAATAAGAAGCTAGCCCTAGAGTTTCAGAAGCATACCTTTCGTAAAGAAATTCAATTGTCTTAAAGACTTCAGGTTTTGAACATTACTTAATGACAATCTAATGTCTTGGAGACTGAAAGCCATTAAATAGTAATGAAATCCAAGCTAGTCCCATAGTCTGTACAAGTTCTTCAGGGAAAAAAGAACAGATGACTTACATGATTCTTCGCCTGTTTCCTCTGCTCTATGAAGCAGAGTCAAATCAAGATAGAACATGGGCCTTAGGAGCCAGGTGATTCTTTGCTCTGGTCCTGACTACATCAAGTTAGGAAAGTCAACAGATCTGTGCATCATGTTTTCCCACCTACAAAAACAGCGACAATACCATATACCCTCTATCTCCTTATAGGAATGTTTTGAGGATTAATAAAATGAAGCCTAAAATAACAGTAAAGTGCTTTGCAGTCATTTCCCGAGGGGTTAGGGGTAGGGTGGAGAGAGGATACAAAAGATATTGCCAAAATACAAGGCATTTTCCACTACTTTTCCGAAGCACTAAAAGATAGCCAAATTCAGCCTAATTCTTTTAAATTGCAGTACCAAACAATGACTATGTCCCTCTGTTGGGAGGGGCAGGTGAGGAGAGGAGGGAAAAGATAATTCCTTTCCATATATTTGCCTATTTATAAACTTAAGGGATAGGAGGAAGCAGGCAGCAAGGCCTGAGGCTACTAGAAGCATGGGATCTGACACTTTTATCTGTGGTGCCTGCAGGGAAAGGAATGGTACTTTTATTCCAGCAAGCAAAAATTCCACTTGTTAAATAAATAAAAGTGATATGAAGTCAGTTTTAAATTATGGGCCAATAGGTACATAACTATCCTTAAATTTCTACTATCCTTCAGTACTACCCTGGCCAAGGATAAAAGAGTTCTAATATTTAACATAGGGACAATCTATTAAAAAGAATTCAAACTTATAAACAAGTAAACCTAGAAGTATACTTATACTACAAAAGCATTTTTGCCTTACAAAGAGATTGATATAGAATTCCTTTTAAATTTTTGCTCCTTTAGTGTATTTAAGGACATACAGAAAAATACTTAGTAGAAAATCAAAGACACTGAAGCCAGGTGTTGGGCTAATGCTGTCAACTGAAGACTATTAAGAAAGGAAATACACAGTCCCTGAAATCATATTAAGTCAACTAAAAAGGATTACGCTTTCAGAATTCTGGTAATTCCTCAGGGACATGCATTTTTCATGAGGTTGATAAGTTCTGAATTCAAGTTTAATACTCATATTCTTAGAACACCGGGACTGTAGTTCAAGAAAAATAACTTTGCTTTCTGCTTCATAAAAGTAAACAGAAAAATTATAAAACAATTTTACTAGCTTGAAAACCAAGTCAACTAAGGCAGAGTAGTTTTCCTTAAACACACATATAGCTACTTGTATCAGTTCACTGGAACTGCTGCCTTTTCCTTGTAATTCTCAGAGGCATAAAAATACAAGTAATGTGTATGTGTATTTGTACACTTGTAGTATCTACCAATTTAAAGCAGCTTAAATGATTACCAATACTTTTAGGCCAACAGAATTTTTCCCTCCTGCCAGGTCTTAGGCAATAGTCTTCCTGCACCTTAACAATAAATAGATGAGGTGAGGCAGCAATTATCATGGCTACTGGAGCAATGGACTATTTTAACTACAACCCTCGTAACATACAATAGGATTTATGGCTAGAATTGTTACTTTTATTTTACAGAGAGAGGGGAAATTCTGATGGAAAGGTACAATGTGTTCAAGCTCACTTGGCAAGTCAGCAGTATGAGAACACAGGTCTCCTAGGAATCCTAGTCCATTGTTCTATCCATGGATGAAATTATGAACTGAAGAGTATGGGGGAAAGCAAGAAAAATTTCTTGGAATAAACAACCATCCAAATAAATACTTTGTATGTGTGTCTAAATACATCTAACAGAGGTGATACAAACGGATTAAAAAAATTTTACTAACCAATAAATATTTATTTGTAGTTGATACACAATTTTGTTTATAGAAAATTTATATCTCTGATATCAAAGATGTCATGAGGACATACCTAAGTGAAATAACTGTCATAAATCAAACTTACAGTAATACAGTAATGGCTTACAATGCTGTAGATGCTCTATTTTGTTTTGTCAAACAAGTTAAGTACTTCATAGAACTTGCACTTACCTTAAAGCAGGTAACACAAAACACTTAGCATTTCAAATAGCCTTGCAAAGTGCCACCTCCCCACAGATCTAGGATAAAATAATTTATGCTAGGCAATAATGACCACAGATTGCACATATGTCCAAGTCTATATACTTCCTAATGGGCAGACTAACAAAAAAAGAAATTAATGGATCATTCTTTTTAGATTTACAAATAAATTTTTTAAAACTCACTTAAAATAAATCAACAATATCAAATTCTGAGCTTTGTGCTTACACCACAGAAGATAATTCTAAAATTAAATTCTAAAATTTAAAATTGCTGTTTATATACATCTTTAATCAAAATAAAGCAATGAATTTGTTACCTAATACAGTGCCATATAACTAGTATGTAGAAATTCTCAAAAATATTGTACTACAACTCAAAAGAAAATTAAGCTGTGCATACAGAACCCATTCCTTTCAAATGTGCAATAGCTAATAAAAACCCTAAGAACGTAAGGAGCACCAATAAAAGACATTAAATTTTACATCTAAAAGGCGACTGTAGATCTTACTTTGTAGGTAATACTTCACTACAGAAATAAGAAACACGAAGCATAATTCTATTTAGTCTAATTTCAAGCCCTATTACAAAATGTAATAAATACGTAGTTCACTGTAATGTTATTTAATTGGCACCGTCCCAAGAAAGCAGTTATTGTTCTACCCTTACTAATGTCACATGATTAATGTCATGTTTCAGTCAGCTGACTGTATGGTTCCATATTAATAAACACAAATCACACTAATTTTTAAAAAATGCTTGACTTTCAGCAGTACTTTTTTCTTTTAGCTAAAGAGTAAATCATATAATCCTGGAAGGAACCTCACAAATTATTTCCTTCCCAATCCTTTCTGAAGTACCATATTGAGTCAAACCTTGCAAGACTACAGAGCAAGATGACATGCCTGTTCCGTCCTGATCTCTAACTGGCTACTGCCTCAATGGGACCGACTTCAACGGAACCAGTGACTAACGGTACAATTTCCACTACTGGAACACAAAATTCTATGTGGGCTGCGCGTTCCAACGTAAACCAGACAGGAAGAAAATGTCCACTTATCTACATACACTGGGAGAATCTGTGGCAGAAGTCACATAATACAGACTGTAAAATTAAAGAAATGTCACTAGATTCATAACAATACCTCCTTAAGTGAAATACAAGCTAATAAAACGGTTTCTCGTATCACTTTGGTTTCTATAAAGACCTACCAAGGACCTACCAAACTTTCGGACAGCATTTGGCTGCCTTAGCCGAGACGAACTGTTTCTCTAATCCTACATTTCAAAAAAACAAAAACAAAACAAAACAAAAACAAAATATAAAAACCAAAAAGGCCTTCACATAGTTTAAAAGTAACATCAAACCAACAATGAGAAATACAGGTAAAAAAATATCCGAACTCACCTTTATTTCCTTGCCCTTTAGGTCTCTGTGTAGCAAGATGAAAGATGTGGTAATAAGGAAAAATTAAAAAAAAAAAAGGAAGAGAGGAAAAGCGTGTTAATCAGAGACGTTATCCGAGACAAGTTATTTTAAACAATCCGCGTAGGAGTGAAACCCACCACATCCTCCATCGCCACCGACCGCCCACCCATGCCGGGGCTTAGCCCTCCGACCCGCCACTCGGAAGCCGTCTCCCAGCGCTCGCCCGGGGTCAGCCCCACTTCTGCCGCCCTCAGGACGCGTCCGAAGGCCCCGGAACGCAGTCCTGCCTCCACCCTCCGCGGCCCCCGCGGCCGCCCGCCTGGACCGCAGGCTCCGCGGCCCGGGCGCACGCCCCGGCTCGGGCGGCGGGACCGCAACCAGTCGTGCCCGGGGCACCGTTACGAGCCCGGCGGCGGCGGCGACGGGGAGGAGCCGGAGCCCCACGCGAGGGTGGAGCTCCGGGGCTCGGGCCTTCGCTGAGCCTGCGGCCTCTGCTCCCTCACCTGATCCACGCTAGTGGCTGACATTCTTCACCGCAACCCGAGAGCTGCTGCTGCTACCGCCGCCGCCGCCGCCGCCGCCTGGGCCTCTCCCCGTGCACTCACAGCAGTTGGCTGCCGCCCTCGGCCGAGAGACTCTTCCAGCCGCCGCCGCTCGCTAAGAAGCCAGAAAGAGGGCCTCGCGCTCGGGAGTCGGTGGAAGGCGCCCGTCTCTTCCGCTTGCACACTCTCCTCCCCTCTCTCTCTCCGCTTCTCGGGTCCACAATGGCGGACAGGCTCCCTAGTCTCACTTCCGCTCTGAGCCTCCCTGACCTTCCGCTCTCCACTCTGACGTCCGCGCTCACCTCGCTCTTCCTCCCCCACCCTCCCGCCACAGGCCTTGGCTCCGCCTCCGCTCCCTCACGTGATCTGAGACGGGCCCGCGCGGCCGACCCCTCGGCGCATGCGCCGTGTACGGAGCGCGGTTGTGCGGCTGCGAGCGCCGGCTTTCTGGGACGACTTGGTGCCTTTCTTCTGTCGCGCTCGGAGGTGGCAGGGCGCGCGTGGGGAGGCGGCGGCGGCAGCAGCGGGGAGCCGGGCAGGAGCCGGAGTCTTGTCTCATTCTGGGCGGGAAGTGGGCGTGGGCGGCAGGCGGGCGCTGCCCGGGATTGTAGAGCCCGGCCGGCGGCGCCCTTCCGGCGGCGGAGTGAACGTTGGTGGGTAGGAACTACGCGGCAGTAGCCGCGGCCGTCCCTAGGTGATCGAGCCGGGGCGGCCTGGCCTCCACCGCGGCCGCCCGAGGCCGTCCAAGGCCACGTGGGCGGCGGGATAAGTCGGAGACCCTCGGTACTGAGTTGCTGGGCGAACCGCGAGCCAGCACGTGCAGCGAAAGGTTGCGGCTCTGGGCGCCGACACTTAAAAGCACATAGGAGGTGCCCCGGCAAGTGTTTGTTCTCTCCAAACCCCAGGAGCATGGTAGGAATAACTCACATTAACCGTCACCTCTGAAAGTCAGACTTTACCCTCCCCTGACGTGGATTTTGATGAATGAATAAAGTTACCTTGGGAAAGGTAAGCACAGTTGCAGGACGTTTTTTCAGTCCTAAAAGGACAGAAGTTTAAAGGTTCAAGAGAAACTGGTAAAGTTACTTTTCTGCAAATTGGCAAAACCAAAGGAGCTGATTTACAACATTTTGAATGGTTGGTTGAAACAACGTCTTTGCAATAAAGGCAAAGATTTCTTAGACTCAATGTAAAGAAATTACTTAAGTGGCCAAATCCTTACTTTACTTAAAAGCCATCGGATAAGTGATAGTTTATAAAATATAAAATTGCTAAGTTATAGGATTGACTTTGTGTTTAACAATGCAACAATATTTTAGAAGCAATGAAGAGAAGTGAATCTTATCTCGAGAGTCCAGTGTTTCATATACATCACCAAGAGGCATTTTGCAGGTCTGCTTAGCTCCCCAGTCTCTCCCATTTTGCCACAAGTCCCAAGTGGGACTCTGCCTGATTCTCAGCTCAGGCTGAATGCTTTTGCAATTTCCCAAGACCGCCCTGCTCCACCCTGCCCCCACCCTTCCAATTGCTGCTCTTAATCTCTCCAGTCTGTCCATCCTCCCTCCTTACAGACCTTAGCCTGAAAGAGTTTGCTACTACAGTACCTGTTACGAGTGGGGAAACAAACGGAGGGTATACAAGAGGAAGCATGTGAAACCTTACAGGCTTTGCCTTCCAACCTTAATTATCTTAGTTAAAAAGCATGGCTTTGGGATCCAAACCAATCTGAGTCTGAGTTACAGCTGGGCTAGATACATTAGTTGTATAACCTTGGGAAAGTCACTGAACCTTTCTAAGCCTGAGTTTCCCCATGAGTAAAATAAGGTCAGATATGGATAATTCCTGGCTGAGCTTAAGCCCTCAAGAAGCAGTGGCTGTACAGGGCTAATTTCTGGTTCCTTTGCTAAAGAATTCCCAGAATGGTGGTAATAGCTTACATTTATTCATCACTACGTGTCAGGCACTGTAATAATCATTAAAATCCTCAGTGCGTCGTTGGGCATTAAGTGCTGTTGACAAAAACTGACACACAATGAGGTTAAGAAAAGTGCCTGAAATAACACAGCTGATCACTGTGAGAGCCAGGATTGGAACACAGGCAGTTTGGCTCCAGAGCTTGTACTGTAGCCACCATATAATGCTGCCTAATGACATGTTCTGGTGAGTTTGTGTTCTCTTTCTGTCCCCCAACAAACTCCTTCCTTCCATATTATCCTAACTAGCCTGGAGGTCTGAAGTTGCAGAATGCAGCACTACCTACCATGAGATGTGGCCCATTTAATATTAAATATGTTTTAAATACCTGTGGGAACTATCTCAGATCCTCCCCACTGCCTCCAGAAGTGTGCAGACTAGCTGTAGAGTCTAGATTCTAGACAGTGCTTCGCTCTTGCACAGGGCCGCAGGCATCTCAGCCTCCTAGTGAATACCCGCTCTGGTCACAGCTTGGAAAGGAGAGGGCAGGCTGGAGTTCAGCCCGCTTTCACTCCTCAGCCACCTTGCTGCCTTTATCCAGTGAGCTTCCACTCTGCACAGTGGCAATCGTGAGCCCTGCACTTCTGCATGACTCTGTATCCGTTCCAGTTAGGTTCAGCTGCAGGTGATAGCAAGTCCAAGACAACGGGAACTTAAGACAGGTCAGTTTTTCTTTCATACAAAAGAGGTTTGGAGGGGCTTCCCTGGTGGCGCAGTGGTTAAGAATCCCCCTGCCAATGCAGGGGACATGGGTTCAATCCCTGGTCTGGGAAGATCCCACATGCCACGGAGCGACTAAGCCCGTGTGCCACAACTACTGAGCCTGCACTCTAGAGCCCACGAGCCACAACTACTGATCCCGCGTGCTGCAACTACCGAAGCCCACACGCCTAGAGCCCATGCTCCACAACAAGAGAAGCCACTGCAATAAGAAGCCTGCGCACCGCAACAAAGAGTAGCCCCCGCTCACCGCAACTAGAGAAACCCTGCGTGCAGCAACGAAGACCCAACGCAGCCAAAAATAAAATAAATAAATTAAAAAAAAAAATTGGTCTGGAGGTAGTCCAGGGCTTGGGCTGCTGTCACAGAGTCAGGTATTGGGCTTCTTACGGCCTGTTTTGCCACCATCCTCGTGATAACACTTCCACCTGGGGTCCAAGATGACTGTTCAACTTCCAGCCATCACAGTCATTCCTACCAGCAGAAAGCAAGGTGAAGAAAGGCACCTTTCTCCCCTTTAAGGACATTTTGTAGAAATTGCACTTCTGCCTGTCTCCTAACTAGGGCACAGTCTTACGAAAATACCAACTTAAGGAAACTTGGAGGATATATTTTGATGTATTCTGGTTGGCCATGTGCTCAGTTAAAAATCAAAGTTTACTATTAAGGAAGAAGGTGACAGTGGATAGTGAGAGACAAATTATAATAAACTGTGTGCATAGTAATTACCCAGATTCACTTCCTTACCTAGCAGCATTTAAACTTCTCTTTGAATTTTTGCCAATATTTAAGACAATTTCTAAGGCTTTTTGTTATCATTAAGTAACATAGTATAAGTGAACCAAGCATGGAAAATTCAATGTGAGGGTTGATTGATGCATTTTTAGAAGGAAGGAATCCTTAAATATCATGCTTAGGGTAAAACTAAGAGCTGAGCAGAACAGTGAATAAACCCCTCCTCCCACCAAAAAGAAAAGTAAACCTGCTTTGAAAGAGAAAAGTCAACAACTTTTTTTCATTCTTGTGTATATACTACAGAGAAATTTACAATGACAGGAAGAAACAGAAAACATCAAGTAGCCCTAAGGTGTCCGTAAACCGGTGTTTTCCAGAGCGTTTCCCTAGTAACAGCATCTCTGGGGAACTTAATACAAATGCAAATGATCAGGACCCACTGCATTTACCAAATCAGAAACTGGGTGGGGAACTTCTTTATTTTGAAATCATTGTAGATTAACAGAAATGTTGCAAAGATAGTACAGAGAATTCCTTTGTATCCTTCACCCAGCTTTCCCTAACGTTCACAAATTACTTAACCAGGTATATTTAGCAAAACTAGGAAATTGACATTGTTGCAGTACTATTACCTACAGACTATCCGGATTTCCAGTTTTTTCACTAACGTTCTTTTTCTTTGTCTCCCCCAGTTTTTGAGTTTCTTCGTCTTTTCTTGTCTCATGGCCTTGACACTTTTGAAGAGTACTGGGCAGATATTTTTAGAACGAACCTCAAATTGAGTTTTTCTGATGTTTCCTTCCTCACAACTAGGTGGGGCTCGTGGATTTAGGGGAACAATACCAAAGGTGAGATGCCTTTCTTATCATAACAGGGGGCATGTGACATCGATATGACTTACCACCGATCATGTTAATCTTGGTCATTTGGTTAAAGGGATGTCTGCCAGGTTTTCCACTTTCCATATTATAGTCTTGGGAGGTGAGTCAGGAAATCCAGCCCACACGCAAGGAGAAGGGGATTAAAGCTCCACCTCCTGGAGTATTTAGAATTCTTGTGCAGGGAAGGTTTGTCCTTTCTTCCATATTTATTTATATCACTATGGACTCATGGATATTTATTCTTTGGGTTATAATCCAGTACTGTCGTAATTTATTTAGTTGCTCAGATTGTTCCAAGCTTTGGCCACTGGGAGATCAGATTGATTTTTGCCATACCCCTGTTCTTTTTTTTTTTCCCCCAAGCACTTCACTTTGGAGCACAACAACTATTTGATTCACTCTAATGTTTACTACAGGGACATTTACAATGACAAGGAAAAGGCAACAGAAAACATCAAGTAGCCCTAAGGTCTCCCTAAAGCATCTCAAAAGTATGGTCCTGGGATAACAGCATCATTGCTACCTGGGAGTTTGTTAGAAATGCAAATTCCGCAGGGCTCCACCCCATAGTTACAAAATCAGAAACTCTGGGCTTGGCTCCCAACAAGCTATATTTTATCAAGCTCAACAGGTGATTCTGAGGCACACTAAAGTTTTAGAACCACTGCACCTAAGTTTCCCCAAAGATCCAGGTCAAAAACCTACTCAAAGAACCCATAAATTCTATTATTAGCCTTGGTGAAAGAGTTTCTGAAAAACTTCTGGTTATTTGCATTAAAAATAAAGCAGACAAGGTATGGACAGATTTTTCACCAAAGAGGATATACAGATGGCAAATGAGCATGTGAAAAGATGTTCGATGTCTTTTGCCATTAGAGAAACGCAAATTAAAATCACAGTGACGCATCACTACACACCTATCAGAATGACTAAAATGAAGTGACAGAATGCTTGCAAGGTTGTAGAGAACCTGCATCACCCTTACACCACCGGTGGGACTTATGGAAAACAGTTTGTTTCCTATAAAAGTAAGAATGCAACTACCAATGATAGTTGGATTCTTGAGCACTTACCCCAAAGAAACGAAAACTTGTGGTTGGCTACGTAATGGCTTTGCCGTGAGGCCCACATCCTAATCCGTAGAATTTGTGAGTATGGTACCTTATATGGCAAAAGGGTCTTTGCAGTTGTGATTAAGTTAACGATCTTGACATGGAGAGATTATTTTGGATGGTTCAAGTGGGCCCAATATAATCAGAAGGGCCTTTATAAGAGGGAGGCAAAAGGACCAAAGTCAGAAGATCTTGTGATGTTTTAAGCAACACTTGGTATGCCGCCATGAGCCAAGGAACGCCAGCCAACTCTGGAAAGAAAAGGCAGGGATCAGATTCGCCCCTAGAATTTCCAGAAGGAACTCAGACTTTTTTTTTTTTTTTTTGGCCATACCCCATGGCATGAGGAACTTCCTTGACCAGGGATCAAACCCTTGCCCCCTGCATTGGAAGCTCCAAGTCTTAACCACTAGACCACCAGGGAAGCCTGGAACTCAGGCTTCTGATCTCCACAACAGCACGATAGTAAATTTGAGGTTTTTAAATTAGGTGTGTGGTAATGTATTACAGCCACAATAGGAAAGTAATGCACTTTTGTGGCACAAAAACCTGTACGCACATTTTTATAGCAGCTTTATTCCTAATAGCCCCAAACTGGAAACAACCTAGGTGTCCTTCAGTGGGTGAATGGTTAAACATTCTGTGCTATGTCCACACCTGTAATCCTAGTCAGTAATAAAAGGGAAGGAACTGCTGACGGACGAAACAACTTGAGTCTCACACTGAGTGAAAAAAGCCAGTCCTGAAACTTTACATACTATGTGATTCCATTTATATAACATTCTTGAAATGACAAAATTATAGAAGAAGGACAGATAAGTGGTTCCCAGGGGGTTAAGGAAGATTTGGGGGCAAAAAGTGGGTATGGTTGTAAAAAGGCAACGGGAGGGATCCTCCTGGTGATGGAAAGTTCTATCCTGACTGTATGGACATCGTTCTCCTGGTTGTGACATTGCTCTATAGCTCTGCAAGATGTTCCCATTGTGGGGTAGAGAGTATACTGTGTCTTCTGGATGATTTCTTGCAGCGTATGTGAGTGTACAATTATCTCAAGATAAAAATGAAGCAGACAGGAAAAAATGACATGCCTCTTATTAAATGAGATGATGTACAAAGGATTATTACATTTTATTTTTGAAGACTGAAGATATGGAAAACTGGCTTAATGTTAAATGAAAAGGGAGGAGCTAATCAATATGGTTCCAATCTTTCTGTTTATGTGTAAAAAGACTGAGAAGAAATCAATCAAAATGTTAACTCTATCAATTTATGTGGTCAGTTCCTTCTTTGTAACTTCGTTTTCCAGATTTTTTACTCTTACAGTTTTAAAGAGTTAACAAGAATTTACCTATAAGATAGTTATGGATGAAATGATATATGTCTGGGATTTGTGTCCAGATAATCCAGCTAGAGAGAGAGGAGGAGGAAACGACACTGGCTGTTGTTGAGTCTGGGTCCTAGGTACCTGGGGGTCTGTTTACTATTCTCCCTCTTTTAGTTTTCTGTAATAAAATTTTAAAAGAAGAGTTACCTTATTTTTGTTGTTGTTGTTCATTAAAAACAGGCAAATGTACAGTCGGTTCTCATTATTCTTGGTAGTTAGGTTCTATAAAGTCTCGGGGAAACTGAATTAGCAAACAATGAGCCGTTGCTCCCAGGGAATCACAGCGTTAGGTTCCTGCAAGCCTCTAATCATGACATTTTTGTCAGCCAATCAGAACATAACCTTGTTTTATTTTTATTTATTTATTAAAAATATATTTATTTATTTTTGGCTGCGTTGGGTCTTCGTTGCTGCGCGCGGGCTTTCTCTGGTTGCGGCGAGCAGGGGCTACTCTTCCTTGCGGTGCGCGGGCTTCTCATTGCGGAGGCTTCTCTTGCTGTGGAGCACGGGCTCTAGGCGCGCAGGCTCAGTAGTTGTGGCACGTGGGCTCAGTAGTTGTGGCTTGCGGGCTCTAGAGCACAGGCTCAGTAGTTGCAGTGCACAGGCTTAGTTGCTCCGCGGCATGTGGGATCTTCCCGGACCAGGGCTCGAACCCGTGTCGCCTGCATTGGCAGGAGGATTCTTAACCACTGTGACACCAGGGAAGCCCCTAACCTTGTTTTATTTATGTTTCATATATACTGTTGATTCATTAACATTGAACTCAGGGCCAACAGCACTGAACTCATGCCTGAACAGTGTTATCTTATGTACGTATTTTCTCCTTAGGGCACATCACAGCCTTCTTGCACTTAGGGACACTAGATAGCATTGAGCACTACAGGTGGGGGCCATTTTAAACAGCAAGATCAGCAACAAAAAGCACAAAAATGTGATAATCAGCACTTAATAGACTACAAAAATGATGTATGTATACAGTATGCGAGCTGAAACAGGAAGAGAGTGTGTAGCCGTGTCAGACCTCAGCAGGGAGCGTGTGCCTCGCTTAGCAAATCAGATTCCCCCAATCTGCCCATGTGTATGTCCACCATCTCAAAACTGCTGGAATATTGATCTGAGGGTTACAAATAATTTTTTTTTAATTTTATTTTATTTATTTATTTATACAGCAGGTTCTTATTAGTCATCCATTTTATACACATCAGTGTATACATGTCAATCCCAATCGCCCGATTGATCCCACCACCTCCAACCCCCGCCGCTTTCCCCCCACAGATACATTTTAAGTAGGCATATCTACAAATACAGAATTCAGGCATAATAAGCGTCAACAAGTTAAAGTGACAAGTATAATGATTGACGCAATATAAGTGATAATTAAGTGTTCCTTTCTCTTTTTGTAGGTACAGACGAAGATGCTGAATTATTCAATAAAATTTGATATGAGTACTGTGGTTCTCATGTAAGTGAGTTACGTTAGTGAGTTAAATACATTAGAAAGTAATGTGCAGATGAAACAAATGTCATCTGTAGTTGGTTATAAGTGGTGGTGGGGTTACAGAAAGTTGGACATAACCTCCCAGCCCATGAGAAAATTAGATTTAACTTAAACGTTTGAAAATTACAACATTTGGGGGAGTTCCCTGGTGGTCTAGTGGTTAGGATTCGGCCCTTTCACTGCCGTGGTCTGGGTTCAATCCCTTGTCAGGGAACTGAGATCCCACAAGACATGAAGTGCGGCCAAAATAAATAAAGTTACAACATTTTTGTCAATACTAAACCCACCATAAGCTGGAAGACTCACTACATGCTATTAAATGCGCTTTGTGCTTCCCTGAATTTCACAAATGCATCAAGTAAAATACTTTAAAAGGAAAACTATTCACTCTAACGTGAAAATGTTGAAGAATTCCAGTTTTATTCTGGTTTTTCCAAAGTGATTTTTTAATCAGGAGCTTCAAATGGAAAATATTGATGTTTCTGATAAATCTAGCATAATGAAATTAGATTTAGGTTGCAAAAGAATACGAAAAGACAATGCTTGTAAATGTCATTCAAAAGTCAGAAAAATCACTGGATCTTTAAAATGCTAAATATGTTCATTAGATCTTGTTTACTAAAACTAAGTGTATAAAGCTGAAACTTTACACTAAAAGACCTCTTTTTTGGTAAAAATATTGTTTCCCATTAATCAACAAATACTGAATGGCTTCTGTAATTGATGCACTTTCTGAGGCATTTTGGGGGGATGCAAATCAGACATTGCCCTTATCCTCTAAAGAACTTTCCTAGTTTTGAAGATAAAACCTGCCCTTATCACCTCAGTTGGATAGTGGTTTATCATTTTCAGGAATGGTTTACAGCTGTTGTTAAATGAGCACGTCTCAATCCTCTGAGGCAGGACAGTTAGGATGTAATCCATTCATAAGAGAAGAAAGTTAGACTTAGGTTGTAACAGTACGTAATGATAGAGCTGGAATTAGAACATAGACCTTTCAGGTGGTTAGGCCAGTCTTCTAATCAAGTTTTAGGCAATTTTTTTAGGAAGGTCTCTGCTTTTTCCAAAAGAGTAAAATTCATGTGCCAAGTGCCATAGGAGTGTTACAAGATCAACAGAGGTTGCAGAGTGGATGGCGTTTACAGGGGCAGTGAAGAAAAGTCTAGGTAGCGGGAAAGCAGTGAGCAGAGCTTGGAAGCTGGAACTCAGCGGTGGCATCAGGTGATGGGGGAGGAGGGGCGAGAATCCTGGCTGTGCTGACTTGTGAAGAAGGGCTGATTCCCAGGCCACCTTAGGACTCTGATGGAAAACTCCACTTACTCTCACGCTCTCCCTTCCCCACTCCCAATAGTGCCACGGGACTAGACCAGAGAGTGCTATCCCGGGGTCCCTGGATCATGGCTGGTGAGAGATGAGTTACCGCGGGCTTCAGCCCAGGGTGGATGTGGAAATAAGTAACTGCCCTCCCCACCAACTCCAAACCCGAGGGAGTGCTCTTCTCTATTGCAGATGTGGTGGCCACCGTCTCAGGCGGCAGGCGGGACAGTCCTTAGGGAAGAAGAGGATCAGGTGCCTCAGACGCAGGATGTGGAGGCCAGAGGGCCAGTGCAGAAACCAGCTCTTCCTGCCACTGCAAGAGTGGCCCTCCGTCGGTAAAGGGCGCAGTGATACGTGGGTGATGGCAGTGGTCCACACATGTGAATAGAGAATTACAGACTCGATGGCTGCAGACAGGATGGTTTCCTTAAGTACCCACAGCACAGGCAGTTGGGGGTCTCAGTTCCTATTTCCGTAGGGGGTGCTCAGTATTGTGAGCCCTACTGTGCTTACAGGCAGGGCGCACTTGTTGGAACCGTCATTTCATTTGTGCAGGATTCTCTGCGTACAATGCCCTGTTTGTTTGGGCCGCTGTAACAAAGTACCACAGACTGGTAGCCTATACACGTGTACAGGAGCGAAGTGTATTTCTCACAGTTCTGGAGGCTGGAAGTGCTGGCACAGTTGCATTCCAGCCAGGGCCCTCTTTCTGGTGCATGGCCTGCAGCTTCGCCGTGTCTCCACGTGGCTATAGGGGCAGGGATCTATGTGGGGTCTCTTTTATCAGAACACTAGTCTCCTCTCAAAGGCCCACACTTCCTAATACCATCACATCAGGCATTAGGAATTCAACATACGAACTTTGGGGGGACCCAAACATTCAGACCACAGCATGCCCTTCACCTGTTAACATTTTTCTATTCTTCAAGGCCCTACAGTTACTTTTCCCCATAACATCTCCAGTCCCCCCGTCAAGATTAATTGTCCCTTCCTCCAACCCCCAGAGTACTTTTTAAACAATAAATTATCATTATCAGCCTGACTCATAAGTACAATTAATTGAGTGCCCGTTACCTGGCTGATGTGTGCTGGGTCATTTACATGTGTTATATAACTTAGCCCTCACTGCAGTATATCTCCATGTGGCACATGAGACAGCTGGCAGTGGAAATATTAAGTCACTTGCTTAAAGTAATTGGCTAATCATATATTGGTTTGTAAGATGCCAACAAACACCGTCACGCGGGTTAATAATGGTGCAACAAGAACTCGGGTGATGAGGACTCTGGAATAGGCTGCCCAGGAAGGCTTCCTAAGGTCAGCTAGGCATATACAAGTAGTTAAGAGGGCAGGCTCTGGAGAAGGCCCCCCTGAGTGTGCATCTTGGCTTTCGCATTTACTAGCTCTGTGGCCTGTGGCTAATTCCTCACTGGCTCTGTGCTTTGGTGTTGTGCTTGCCTCTTAGGGTTCTTGGAAAAATTAAATGAGAGAGAATTCTGTGGAGTGCTTGGCACTGTCCCTGGCAGATAGTAAACATTCAATAAACATTAGCAGTTATCATTATCACCATCATCATTATTATTAAATGTTAAAAGGTACCAAGATGTGTGGCAAGAGCTCCAGAATTTTACTAAGAACATCTGGATTCATGTCCCAAGTCTGCCTCTTTAGAAAGGCTGTCTTAAACAAGTATTTAACATTCTCCATTCTAATTTCTTAATTTTCAAAATGAGAAAAATATATTAGGGTTCTTTTGAGAGCTAAGTGAGAAATCACACCCAAGAATACTTGGTGAAACTATCAAGTGCTTCACAAATATGTTGTATCAATAGTATTTATTATGAGCTAATCTTTAAATATTTTGCAGCATTTTATACACTGCTTGCACACTGAGATTTAAAAACGTTACTAAATCCAAAAGTATGTGGCTAATGATGAAAAATATGAGATATTTACTAGTATCTTTGTTCTTCTCACTTTATGAGATGTTGATGACCAGTTGTTAGTTCACTGTATACAAAATAGTGTCTCTGCTGTTTAAAGTACTTAGAACATTCTTATTGTAGGTTGAATTATGTCCCCTGAAAGATAAGTCCTAACTGCTAGTACCTCAGAATGTGACCTTACTTGGAAGTAGGGCCATTGTAGATATAATTAGTTAGGATGAGGTAGGAGTAGAGTGGGCCCACAATCCAATACAATTGGTGTCTCTTATAAGAGGAGACCTGGAGAGAAGGCCCCGTGCGTGATGCAGGGGGCAGAGGCAGAAATGATGCAGCTTCAACCCAAGGCCTGGTAAGGATTGCCAGTAGACCGCCAGAAACTAGGGAGAGGCAGGAGGGATTCTCCCTTATGGGTTTCAGAAGGAGCACAGCCCCACGGACACCTCGTTTTTGGAATTCCAGCCTCCAGAACTGTGAGACAAAAGAATTCTGTTGTTTTAAGCCGCCCAGATTGTGGTACTTTGTTACAGCAGGCCTAGGAAGCCAATGTAATACCTTATGAATCTCTTTCAAGAATGTTCGATAATCTTAATTTTTAAAAAATAAGAGAGTTATTTTGGAGAATTAAAGAACCATCAAGTGGAAAAGAATAAAATACTATCTTAGACCAATACTATTCATGAGTCCAAAAATCTATGAGAGGCAACGAAAAATACTAAGAACACATGGGTTTTTCAGTCACATGTGCCTGGCTTCAAATTCTTGCCAAGCCACCTAATAGCTGTGTGAACTTTAGTTAAAACGTGCTCAGTTTCCTCATTTAAAAAATGGTGGCGCAGTGGTTGAGAGTCCGCCTGCCGATGCAGGGGACCCAGGTTCGTGCCCCGGTCCGGGAAGATCCCACATGCCGCGGAGCGGCTGGGCCCGTGAGCCATGGCCGCTGAGCCTGCGCGTCCGGAGCCTGTGCTCCGCAACGGGAGAGGCCACAACAGTGAGAGGCCCGCGTACCGCAAAAAAAAAAAAAAAAAAGGAATCATCATGCCTATGTCCCAGGGTGAGAAGCGTTTTTCCAGCACCTGGGACCAAGCAGGGACTCTGGCACATGGTAATTCTGAGTAGATGCCAGGGGATGTTCTGTCCAACAGCCTGGTGATTGTAATTTACCACAATCTCAGATTAAGAATATGTAAATAATCCCTACATTCCCCTTTAGTAACTCATCACAAATATTCCATTCAGGAGTCAAATTTTTACTTGTGAATATGAAGCAGAACACTGATTTTACAGTGTCTGTCCGTATTCATCCAAGCCTCTCTCCTCTTTCTCAACATTTCCTTTTTTTTCTTTTTCAAGTAAAAGGAATTTAATCACATCTTCATTTGTAATTAAAAAACTGGAAACAGTTTACACATCTGATAGAAGCAGGTCATTTATATTGTACAATATGCAACTTATTTGAACAATAATATGGGACTATATGACATGGTATTGTGATATGTGTATGTGTATATATTTACACATTCACATGAATATATGTAACAAATGCACATATATTTAGGGTACAACTAGAACACATACAGCCTAAAATAGCATTGAGGCCTTTATTTGAACAATTAAAAACAACTGTGTTTTCATTTGAGAGAAGCCATTGTAGGGGTAAAGAAGCAGAATTCAAGAAGTACTTCAAGAAGGCTTTAACATCTGGAATCAGATGTCATGATTTCAGAAAGGTTAATACTCCCAAGTAGACCCTTGTTATAAATTGTCCAGTCTCAACATTTCCTTTTGTCTTCTTGGTCCTTTATCCATTTTAAAGCAGCACCTAGGCACTTCTGTTTGTACTCAGGGAAGGAATGTAGCTATGGGGCGGAGGGGGGTGGGGGTGGGGGCGCGTGCTGGCCTTTGAGTTTTAAGGATAAAAACTAATGGATTAATAGACAAAAGGCTGAGGAGGGAGCATCAAAACGATTACAGCTTCCCCTCCTTCTTCCAGTCTCTCGACAGCCTCAAACAAGAATCCCCAAGGTTCAGAGGGGTCCTGAGTGTCCAAATGAGAGGAGCCTGGGAGGGTCCCAGAGAAGAGCACTCTCCCTGCCGAGTGAAGAGATAGCGCATCCCAGGTAGGGTGGAGGTCCCAGAGCCAGCAGCTCCAAGCTTCAGCTCTGGGGGAGACCCCTGGGCGTTAGCGGGACTCAGAGGGAGCGGCTGCCTGGAGCACCAAGCAGCGGAATGAGTCCCACTCATCCTTGGGAATGAGACCCAAGGACGGAGGCAGAGAAGAGCAATCCTAACTCAAAGGAGTCGTGGGATAGGAAAAAGACAGTCTCCAGGGCAACCTGCTTGGCCTAATCCAAAAGGTCCAGGTGGGGAATTGATATCTCAAGTGATCGAGGGTCCAGATGACATGGAAATGAGCTTCATCTCAATATCTTGGCTTTATGCAAATATTAGGGGAAAAGAGGGGAAGATACTGAATTGACCAAGACAAAATTTTTGCTAGCCTGGTAAAACGATGCCTTGGAATAGAAGTTGAATTGTAGTAATTCTACCATTTCTATGTGTACATTTCATGCACATATGAGTTTTAGATGGAGATTCTGGCCTAATATACCTGATTTATCAGTTTGAACTATAAAGCTCAATTTAATCCAATCAATGTTTATTGAGTGCCTGCCATGCGGCAGGCAGTGTTCTAGCCCACATGATGTTTACTGTCCAGTTGGGGTGGTGGGTACTAAAAAGTGATTGCAAGTCAAATAAATGTTACCAAAAGGGAAGTTCGTGGAATCACATAGCAGAAGAATTTAGACTATATAGTGGTATGGTAAATGCCTCCTTGAGAAAATTACGCTTAAGCTGAAACATGAGAAATTAGAAGGAATACGCCCAAGGTGAAATGTGATCAGGAGAAGAGTGGTAGAGGGGAAAAAGGGAGAGGCAGTTTCAGAACTGTGAGTGACAGGCGGCATGGTTGGGGCATAGAGGGCAGAGGGAAGGATATTAGTGCTTCGGCTCAAAAAAGTTCTTAGATTTTTATGATATTATTTCTTTGCTAGGTAAGTTGGCTGGAAAATCAGATAATGCAGCATATTTAGGTCTAAAACCAGGGGGAAAGTCTAGCCATTATTTAAAGTAGCATTCTATCATAATGCCCCAAATTCACTTGAAATGACTGATAGTTCTAGAGTAAAAATATTTTCACTCCTACACCCTATGCCTATTTCTAGACATTATCTGTAGTTTCATAACTGTGTCCAGATGGGGGTTCTCTTAAGGTCGTAAAGACTGTATGCTCTTGTAACTATGTCACTATCTTCCCAACATGTTATGGTGTTTACAAGTGTAACTGAATTCAGAACTTTATACCACTTCCATTGGAACTCAGTACATTTCACATGTTCTTTTGATCAGAATCTGATCATTTATTTCACTTCTGGGTTGGCAGTCTCCAACAACACATTTCTTGTGTTACATCTGTGTGGGCTGGAAATTTACAACTTAAAATGCATTCTTGCATTAAACTACTATCATGAACGGTGGCTTCAACGAGGATATGCATCCTGTAGTATTGCTGAATTAATTTATTCTGTATTTGACTTTTGATTCGGCCCACTTGTGGTTACCTTACAAAGCAGCATCCATCCCCTTCTTTTCGTTTCTGTTATTTCTGTCCTTTTTTCCTCTGCAGTGCACACAATGTCAGTCTACCAAGCCGTATCTACATTACCTTCTGAATGTCCCTTTCCCACAATTCCCGTGCTGCTTCCTGGTTCAGGCTCTTAGCCTTTCTCACTTTGACTAATGCCTCCAAATTGCCTGCATGCTCTCTCCCATCAACAACCCTCCATCCTGCTGCCAAAGTTTTCCATCTTGTTGCCAATCTTTCCTCCTTAAAACCCATCACTGTTTCCCTTCACCCAAAGCAGCTGTCTCCAAATCTCAGTGAACTCGTACCCTTAACCGGAAAAACAATGAGGAGCATGCAAACCCAATACGGCCAAATTTATTTTTTATAACATGTGTTTATTATATTAATATTAGGTCTAATATAAATTGTATCACAAGAAGAACAATTTTAAATATAAACTGAACTGCAAATACATAAAAGTTACAGTTTTTCCTATACTCCCTTGAACTCCCACAGACTCACATATACTGTACCTTTGAGCTACAGTGTATCGCTTAGAATTCTCTCACCTACCACAGTCACTCTTTTTTTTTTTTTTTTTTTGGTGGTGCAGCATCGGCATTTTAGTTCCCCCACCAGGGATTGAACCCGTGCCCCTGCAATGGAAACGGGGAGTCCTAACCACTGAACCGTCAGGGAATTCCCATAGTCACTCTTGACTGTATCTTTGCACAGGTTGTTGCTTCTGCTTGGAAATTCTTTTACACTCCCACTCCCCCCAGCCGTTCTTTGCCTAATTCATACCCATGGTTCAGGACTCATTTGCTTGACTATCTTCAAGGATACCTTCCTGGATCCTCTCAGACAGGATCAGATACCTTTCTCTGTGTTCCCATAGCAACGTGAGCATCCTTTATGTAGGCTGTGTCCCTTACTAGTCATTAAGCTCCTTGAGGATAAGGATCGGGGATTTCATCTTCATGTTATCATTGCCTAGCACAGGACTCAGTACATAGAGCAACGTTACTATTCAGCTGAAAATAGTTTGTCAACGGTAGTTTGGTGGAAAGCAAGCTGGACGACATGTCGTTTTGGTCATGGTGGGGGGCTTGTAATGTTTTTTGCATCTTTAAGAATTGTTGCCCATTTTCCTTCCCCCCCCCCCCCAGGAACAGGATTGTACTTTTTTATACTAATTTATTTTCATCTAATTTTAACTGCTCTCCACTATTAGTCATTTCAAAAATTTGGTACAACCTAAATGTTTAAAAATAGGTAAATTGCAAAGAGTACACATGATATTAGATTGTAGAAAAAATACATACGCTGTATGTAAAAGAATCTTGGAGGATATATTCTAAGGTATTAATAAACATTTTAGTACAAAAATAGGTTTGTATTATTAAAACACTTCCTGCTCTTTACAGAAAATCAGAAACCACAAATAAAGAAATAAATTAAGAAACAGTCAAAATGTCACTGTCCTAGAGACAGCTGTTAGTTGGGAGAGGATGGGGGGAGGGGAGACATATATGAGTCGATTAGGGACGGATTAGGAAACGGGTCGTCTTGATTGGACTTTTGGCGGGAAGCACAGCAAATCAAATTAATTTGGTGGGAATACAAGGGATCGCTTGAAATAAATGAGGAATTCTTTTGAAGTAGCTAAACCTATCTTCCTACCTCAGATTAAAGTACAGTTTATTCATTTAATTTTGCTAGCCCCAAATCTGGACAAATTAAGTATATGGTTATTTCCAGATTTATCCTCTTCTCCTCTGTTGCAGCCAAATTATGGTCCTCATGCTTCCCCTAAACTTGTCCCTAATGTCCTCTTGACTTTGCAAGTTATGCTATGCACAAGTTATTATTATAATGAAAGCCACCAATCATTGTCTATTGAAGTATGTCCACCTTTCAGAGCTCACCTGAGCTGCTTCCTCCTCCGTGAAGTCTTCTCTTCCCAGCCCACCCTTACCACTCAACTGCAAGGAATCGCTTCCCTTTGAATCTCTGTAGAGCCCTTTTTTGGTTGATGGCCTCTATATTCTGGTTATGGAAAGGGAACAGAGCAGAGAACATGCCGCGGAGCGGCTAGGCCCGTGGTGTCCAAGATTGCTTTTTTTTCTTTTTTTTTTCGGTACGTGGGCCTCTCACTGTTGTGGCCTCTCCCGTTGCGGAGCACAGGCTCTGGACGCGCAGGCTCAGAGGCCATGGCTCACGGGCCCAGCCGCTCCGCGGCATGTGGGATCTTCCCGGACCGGGGCACGAACCCGTGTCCCCAGCATCGGCAGGCGGACTCTCAACCACTGCGCCACCAGGGAAGCCCCAAGATTGCTTTTTGGTGGAGGGAAAATACCCACACATAGAATTGGTGACCAGAATTATTATATAGATAAATATTTAATAGCTTGATGTAACCACAGAAGCGTTAAATGAAACCAGTACAAATATATAAACTCTATTTTAAAATATAAATATATATACAGACATAGAAAAAATGTTAAAATGATATACATTCTTGAATGGTGGAATTATGAATGACCCTTATCCTAGTACTTTTTCTTAGTTTTGTAATATACATAAAATGAGTATGTCGAATTTATAACTAGAAAAATTGGATTTTTAGTTATAAATATAAAGCTGCTTCTTATTTTTAAAGAGAGCATATCAGTCTCCCAGATAACTTTAGGATGTGCAATTTGTGTTGAGCTTACTTTTAATGAATGCTGCGTCACTTTACATTTTTCCTCGTTTCCAATACTGTAGAAAAACCAATTGATTTCTTCTAAAGTTCCACTAGGTGGTGCTACAGTGGAATTAATCATGGCTTTTTTTTTTTTTTTTCTTCCTTTTCTTTTCTTTAATCCACTAGTTCTCAAACTTTAGATCCTGTTTTGGAATTCCAGGCACTATTCATTTCCCCCAGTCAATCTCTTCATGGTGCCATTACCAATTAACAAAAACAGATCACCTCACTGCACCTCTAGTGCTGATTTAATGTGATATTAAGGAGGTGACATCTATTAAATATGATAGAAAATCCATTGATTTATGCTGAATGATAATACAAGCAATGGTCTGTTGTAAACATTAAACAGACATATATCCAACCTTGATAACCATGAGTCCTTGGAGATAACTGGAGGTACCTGTACCATATTTTGTGAACCACTAATTTACAATACAGTACGTTAAGAAATTTGGATTGTTAATTTTGCAATTACCAGTCATTCTCAAGTTTCGGATCTTGAGCTACAGGAATCCAAAATAATGGCACACTGATGATCAAATGCATGCTATTGTGTATGGCATTTAGAGCAGTCCGTGCAGAGGTCAGAAGTGTTCTGGCCCAGAGGTCCTTTATTGATGAGGCTCAGTAAATTTCTCCTTTTGCTGCACATTTGTCCCCCAGGGATCTTTCTGGCTCATGGCTTCAGACATCACAAAATTTTCTCATTCTAATAATATATGCTCTTTAGCTTTTTTTCCTGGTAATTTTGTCAATAAATGTCATGAGTTGTAATACTGTGCCATTAGAAAGATTTAGCAAAAATATGTCACAATTCGTTACTTATAAATAAATTTATGTAGTAAAAAGAAAAACCCCAATTTCTTTTTTCCCTGTGTAGGGAAAAACCCAGTTCTTCCCTACTGTGTGTTCCTCTCCTGTGCGTCTCCTTTCCCACTCTCATCAAACACTTCACACCTGACACTTCTGGTCACGAAATGTGGGTCTTTTCCCCAATAACAAAGAGCAAGTCTTTGGGATGCCAGCTGGGTGTCCTACGATTTAACTAAATTCTGATCCTATCGACCTGGAGGTAGGTCAGATCCCACAGGTTAAGGGCTCAATCCCATAAGACTCCCCTCAACACACACTCACAGTCACACACTTCAGATGGCAGTCACAAGCCCAGGTTATCACCCGTGCTCCTGACCAAACTGGATATAAATCAGACGTCCGTTCAGCCCCCTTGTCAGCTTCCATTAATTTGCTAGAGCAGCTCACAGAACTCAGGGAAACACTTACTTACATTTACCATTTTGTTAGACGATATGATAAATGATACAGACGAAGAGATAGACAGGGTGAGGTCTGGGAGGGTCCCAAGCCCAGGAGCTTCTATCTTCATGGAGTTGGGGTGCATCACCCTCCCGGTGTGGATGTGTTCCTCCACCTGGAAGCTCTCCGAAGCCCCTCCCATTGGGATTTGATGGAGGCTTCCTCACATAGGCATGGTCAATTATTAACTCCATTTCCAGCCCTCTCCCCTCTCTGGAGGATGATGGATGGGGCTGAAATTCCGAACTTCTCACCGGGAGCCCACTCAGACTCACCTCCACAGAGCAAAAGGTGTTTCTAGTGCCCTTATCAGTTAGGAAGTTTCAAACATTTTAGGAGTTTTGCACCAGGGATGGGGTCAAAGACAAATATTAGAACAATAGGTGCTCCTAGTATTCTTATCACTTAAGAAATTACAAGGGTTTGGGGAGCTCTGTGCCAGGAACCCGGGACAGAGACATACATATATTTTTTTCTATAATCTAACACATAGTGTCTATAAAAGGTTGATGTGGTAAAACTAAATAATGACCTCCAAACGTCCACATCCTAATCCCTGGAATCTGTGAATGTTATTTTATATGGCAAAAGGGACTTTGCAGTTGTGATTAAATTAAGGATCTTGAGACACGGAGAATATCCTGGATTTTCTAGGTGGGCTTGATGTAATTACAAGTCCTTATAAGAGGGACACAGGAGGAGTCGATGGCAGAGGAGAAGGCCACGTGACTATGGAAGCAGAGATTGGAGTGATGTGCTTTGAAGATGAAGGAAGGGGCCACAAGCCAAAGAATACAGGCTAGAAGCCGAAAAATGCAAGGAAGTGAATTCTCTTTTAAGAACGTCCAAAATAATGCAGCTCTGCAAACACCCTGACTTTAGCTCAGTAAAACTGATTTTGGACTTCTGGCCTCCAGAAATGTAAGAAAATAAATTTGCATTGTTTTAGGCCATTAAGTTTGTGGCAGTTTGTTATAACGGTGATAGGAAATTAAAATACTGATTCTTGTATATCTGATTCTTGCTCAGTTACCTACCCCTATTAATATAGCATTGTTGCATCTATTTTGAAATCCTAACCTGCCTATCTTATTGTAATATAAACATTGTAATACATTGCAAAAATACGTGCTACTTCTCATGGATTTATTAACTAGTTCAATTTTTCTGGAAGAAGGTTTAGCAACATGGATCAAGATATTTTTAAATGTTCATACCCTTTGACCCAATAATGCTAGATACCTCAGAAAATAACCATAATTACATAGATTTTATACAAGAGTGGGCATCGTAAGAATATAACCAATATTAGAGGAGATATTAATAAAAGAGAAAAAACAAACAAAATAAATATGCTGCTTTCAGTAATGAATAAAATAGTGTGGCAGAAGGTTGACAAGAAGTAGAAGACTTGAATATATTATAGCTCAAATAGACATCAGTAAAACACTCCACCCAACAACAGCAGAATATACATTCTTCTCAAGTGCACATGGAATATTCTCCTGGATAGACCACATGTTAGTCCACAAAACAGGTATCAATAAATTAAGAATATTGAAATCATAGCAAGTAACTTCTCTAACCATAATGGAACCAAAATAGAAATCAATAACAAAGAGAAAACTGAAAATTTTACAAATCTGTAGCAATTAAACAACACACTCCTAAACAACCAATGGGTCAAAGGAGAAACCATGAAAGGAATTAGAAAATACTTCGAGATGAATGAAAACTAAAACACAACATACCAAAATGTATGGAATGCCTTGAAAGCAGTGTTCAGAGGGAAATTTAGGGCTATAAATGCTTACATTAAGAAAAGCACAAAGATCTAAAATCAATAATCTAACTTTCCACCATAAGGAACTGTCATTCTAAGGAACTGCTGTTCTAGGAAAAGAAAACCCAGCAAACTAAACTCAAAGGTAGCAGAAGGAAGGAAATTATAAAGATTAGAGTGAAGATAAATAAAATAGAAAAACAGTAGGGCTTCCCTGTTGGCACAGTGGTTGAGAGTCTGCCTGCCAATGTGGGGGACACGGGTTCGAGCCTGGTCTGGGAATATCCCACATGCCGCGGAGCAACTGGGCCCATGAGCCACAACTACTGACCCTGCGCGTCTGGAGCCTGTGCTCTGCAACAAGAGATGCCGCGATAGTGAGAGGCCCGCGCACCACGATGAAGAGTGGCCCCCGCTCACCGCAACTAGAGAAAGCCCTCGCACAGAAACGAAGACCCAACACAGCCATAAATAAATAAATAAATTTATTAAAAAAAAGAAAGAAAGAAATACAGTAGAAACAATCAACGAAACTAAAAGTTGGTTCTTTGCAAGGATCAGCGAAATTGACAAAAGTTTACCTAGGCTAAGAAATAAAAGAGAGAAGACTCACATTACTAAAACCAGGAATGAAAGAAGGAACATTAATACATATCTTACAGAAATAAAAGGATTATAAGTGAATACTGTGAACAACGTACGCTAACAAATTAGATAATCTAGATGAATGGATAAATTCCTAGAAAGACACAAACTGAATCAAAACTGAATCAAGAAGACATAGAAAATCTGAATAGGTCTAGATCAAGTAAAAAGATTGAATTAGTAGTCAGAAAACATCCAACAAAGAAAAAGCTCAGGCCTTGATGGTTTCATTGTTAAATTCTATCCAAAATTTAAAGAATGAATACCACTCTTCACAAACTCTACTAAAAAATACAATTGGAGGGAACACTCCCCAATTCATTCTTTGAGGCCCATATTACCCTGACATGAAAACCACACAGACATCACAAGAAAACTAATGACCAATATCCCATTATGAATAGAGATGCAAAAATCGTCACAAAAATACTAACACACCAAATGTAGCAAAATATAAAAAGGATTATACCACGTGACTAAGTGGACCTTATTCAAGGAACGCAGGCTTGGTTTAACATTAGAAAATCAATTAATGTAAAATACCATTCAAAGTTTTGATTGTGTAGGCTAAACATTCTAATTTCTAAATTGAGACTACTTTGGTGACATTAAGTGATCACAGAAATTTTATTAACTGGAAATGATCAAAAAAATCTTCCAGGAGCAGAGGAAAAATTTCAAATGGGCATACTGTAAAGTCACTGTGGGACACAGATATAAAGTTTCCTTCCGATTAACTTCCTTGAGCCCTGCTTATTCAAGGCATTGTTTACATATATTAATTTTTTTCTATTATAAATTTATTTCTATAATGTTGGCTTGCAGGATCTCAGTTTCCCCACCAAGGATTGAACCCAGGCCACAGCAGTGAAAGCCTGGAATCCTAACCACTAGGCCATCAGGGAACTCACACCCATTGTTTTATAACAGCTTTATAGAGAGATAATTTACATATAAGATAATTCACCTATTGAAAGTTTTCAGTATGTTAAGTATATTCACAGAGTTGTGCGACTGCCCCACTAGCAATTTTTTGGCAGATGTTTCATACTGACTCTTTCCTTTTTTCTGCATCATGTACACCAGGGGCTTCCAAATGTAGCATTTAACCTTTGGGCCAAATCATCACCTGTTGCCCCACGCATCATAGGATGCTTAGCAGCACACCTGGCCTCTGTGCACAATACCCGTAACACACCACTCACTCCCAGCTGTTACCACCAAAAAATCTTCAGACATTGCCGAATGTCCCCGGGGCACAAAAACATCCCCGGTTGAGAAACTACTGATACAGATGATGCATCCTCCTCCAGCTGAACTCTGCCTCCCAGCTCCTGTTTTTGTTTTTAATGGGCTGTTTAGACACAGTTCAGCACATGACATGGTCTACTTCACACATACTTCTTTGGTGACCAGTGTCCCCAGGTAGCCCCTCTTGGACAGAATGTAAAGCAGTTCCAGGCCAGCTCTTTCTCACAGGCGCAGCCCAGATCTTGTCCTTGGGACGCACCTGGCATCTTTTACCCTCACAAACTCAGAATGGGAATGCCCAGCCACTCTCCTCTCTTCTTACCCTGAGAGCAGCTGCCCACAGGTCTCTGCCCTGTGTTTTCCAGTCAAGAATCAGATACGCGTCTACTAGGTCGCCCTAACCACAGGGGTGCCAATCGTACTAGCTCTCAGAGGACCTCACTGAACTTGCTTAAGGATAAAGTCATCTCCACTTTCGACCCTTTTATACCCTAGATGAGGATAAAGAATTCAGGAGTTAGGAGCCAGTTTTCAGACAATGACTTTCGTATTCTGACAGAGCAGTTTGTCTTACAATTCATTTTGGTATCTGACATCTGAGTACCTTAGGATCTAGTAAACTTCCACTTTATCCCTCTGTTCCACATTTAACAATGTTGCAAATGGTTAAATAATTTATAGTGTATTTCATCAGGTACAGTATTAAGTAACCATTAAGAATATTGCCCTTTGAAGAAATGCTCACAACATAATGGTGATTGAAGAAAAGGCGTAAAGTCTGTTTTTACCCTATAATATTAACATTAATATTGAAAATATGTATTTCTAGACAAAAGAGTAGAAGGAATTATAATTGAATATTATTTGTGACAATCTCTAGATGGCAGAATTCTTTTTTATAATTTTTTGTTTTCCTCAAATTTTCTACTATAAGTGTGTATTGGTTTTTAATAGAAAAAAATGTCCTATGAAAACAAAATGTGCAGAGTTGATTCATATTCACATTCTCTTCCTCTTTTAATTTAAATATTTTTACAATGCACTGCACAGACTTCCAGAAATTTTAATCTATTTCTTCTTTTTCAGAGAGCTTCTCATTGCCTCAGAAACAAAGTCCAAATTCCTTCGTGGGACATTCCAGGCCTGTCACCAGCCTCTTAGCCCTGAGTCCGTCTGCTCCTTCCGTGTCCTGACAGGTACTTGTGCGGTGGAGACCTTGCAACCTTTACTTCCTAGACTCCCTCGGCAGCTGGCTTCTAGTGGCTTCTACCAAAGAGATACTACTGAAAAACAGGCAGATGGGGGTAGAGGAAGAGAGACTCCCTTGTTCTCCATCGTATCAGTATCCCTGCAGCAGCAGCAGTCAGCTGTGGAAGAGTGTCTTTAGTGGCACCATCACCCACTGGGCAAAGCCTCCTCTTCAGTCTTAGCCTCAGCCCTGAAACCCCAGTCCACGGCCCTAACACCTGTGAAGGGCCCCTTCCCTATGATTCCAGCAGTGCACGTGGCAACACCTCAGCTCCTCAGTGGATACAGCACCAGGGAGAGGACCCCTCCTCTGAGAACAGCCGAGGTGGCACGTCCCCATAGTTCTGGTCTGTGGTGACACCACCTAGTCCCTTTATTCCTCCAGTTTTAGGGGTGGTAGGTGCTTCCTTCAGTTACTAATTTCTGGATTTCTTTTCTACGTAAATTTTTTTCCTAGTTTTATTGAGATATGATTGACATACGGCACTGTATAAGTTTAAGGTGTACAGCATAATGACTTGACTTACATATGTTATGTAACAATTACCACAATAGGTTTAGACATCTCATATAGACACAAATGAAAAAAGGAAATATTTTTTCCCTTGTGATGAGAACTCTTAGGATCTATTCTCTTGGCAACTTTCAAATACACCACACAGCAGTGTTAACCATAGTCATCATACTGTACGTTATGTTACTTCATTCTTGTTCTTACTCTCTCAGTTTTTCCAACAGTCGTGCAAGGAATAATCTGCATTAAGTTGCCTATATTTGAAATGCCTAGAGTAATGTCCGTTTTCCTAACTGGTCCCTGACATCACCCATCACACCTGCTTAAATTCCACTGGCCAGAATTCAGTCATGTTTCACCCAACTCAAGAGGAGGTGTCCTGGGAGATGTGGTCTAACTGCTCCCATGTCCAAAGAGAACACAGATCAAGGTGGTCCTGCTACCAGCTGGTACCAGTGGTCTTTCCCACATTGCCTAGTGAGGCACAGAGTAAGTTAACTATGATGCAAAACTAGACAGGACATTTTAAAAAAACCAAAAGAGGTATAATTGTCTAAAGAAAATCTAGGTATATATAACAAAAGACCTGAAATGAGCTTATTTTTGAATTGGACATTGAGTGTAGCTCTAAATTTCCTCAAAATGAAGGCCTATAAAGGGAGTTCCCTGGTGGCCTAGTGGTTAGGATTCTGGGCTTTCACTGCCGTGGCCCGGGTTCAATCCTTCGTCAGGAAACCGAGATCCCACAAGCCATGCAGCGTGGCCAAAAAAAAAATATACTGAAAAAAATTTAAGGCCTATAAAGAAACGTATGGGATTGCAGTTTTTGTTTTGTTTTGTTTTGTTTTTGCGGTACGCGGGCCTCTCACTGTTGTGGCCTCTCCCATTGCGGAGCACAGGCTCTGGACGCGCAGGCTCAGCGGCCATGGCTCACGGGCCCAGCCGCTCCGCGGCACGTGGGATCTTCCCGGACCGGGGCACGAACCTGTGTCCCCTGCATCGGCAGGCGGACTCTCAACCACTGCGCCACCAGGGAAGCCCGGATTGCAGTTTTTAAAGTATATTCGACAGCCTAGATAAGGTTTGTCCTGAAATGAAACACAAGCGTCATTCATCACATTGATCATCATATAGTAAATATTAGAATCATAATTTGAAGCTGTGATAATATGTTCATAAATCTTCTGCTCAGTTCTGATCATAAGTATTTTCATTTTAAAACTATCAATTTTGGGGGCAATAAATTTGAATTCTTAGATTATTTTCTAATGTTCAAGGCATGTACTACCTGTGTCCATAGGAAAAATAAAATATTCAAAACTTGAATAAATGATATTATATTTACATATATTTTTTCAAGAATAATATTGGTCAATAGCAGGATTTGGAATTTTCAAACTGTTACTATTTCTTTTAGCTTAAAAGTTTTTTCCAAATTCCATGTCTGGGTAATGTGATCTATCTACAACAAAAAGCAATTTAATATACTATTAATTTAGAGTCAGTTTCTAAAAGGAGAATGACAGATCCCCAACATTTGTGGCCCTAGAGTCTAGAAGAATTTCCGGCACATAGTAGGTGCTCAACTGTTTACTGAATGAGAGACAGTCGAATCCAAAAATGTTAAATCTGTGATTGCTAGTTGTATACTTAAAACTCTAAAGCATGCAACTCCCATGTCTCCAGCTCTGCCCTGTTTTTAGATAAAAATTAGGTCATATCGTATTAATACCTGAATCTTCCCTTCCCGCAAAAAGTCCCCCCTCCAACTAGGTATTTCAGAGAGGCCCAGGCAGGTATGCACACACTCACAGATCAGGGGCGGCTGCCCTCACTGTCTCTCTACTGGCTCAACCAGACAATCGGCTGCTTCAAGCACTCTGCCTGAGCGTCTGGTACCCACCCCGCCAGGTGTGCTCTGGGCACATTCTTGTTGCCATGGTCCCAGCCTCTCATGGATAGCACAGCACGGCCCGCCCGCCTGGGGCCGGAGCCAGGAGGATGCCTCCTCTCCCATTTGTTACGTCCAGTTAGAGGGACCCCACAGCAGAGCCTTGGGGCTTTAACTTTTAAATATTTAGTGAGAAATCTTGGAGTTTACCACCCCCCAAATGAACATTCTTTTATGTAGATCTTTGTACTCTTAAGCAATTATTTCCTCAGAATAAGTCTCTGGGTTGAACTACATGTCCTCTTTTTTTTTTTTTTTTTTTTTCTTTTTTTCCCCAGGGCATTTTTCGGGACTTTTTTTTTCAGGAATGTGGATTGCCAAACGATCTGGAGAGGTTGTGCCAGTTTACCCTCCCACCAGAAACTTAGGTTGATTTCCTAATGCTTTTATCAGCAATCATTACATCTTCCTTTTTAATCAATTCCCTTCATCTTTTTTTTTAATTACAGTTTACGCAAGCTTCTTAGAGATGCATGAATATCAAGTTTTATAGAAATATATTTTGGAAACATTTGAATTATGAAAATTCCAATTTCATGTAGTACAAACTGAAGCAAATACTATTTGAAGCACTATTTGAACTTGGTTAATTTGCATAACTGATTTCCAGAACTAACTCACAGGGCAAGGCTAGGTAAACACTCTCTGGAGTTGGTTTTTGGTTATTTACAATGCTGGGTAGTGGACTAAAGGCCACCATTAAGTAAACTGACTGTGGGTGCCTGATTGCCTCGTTCCTTCTAAAAACTTCACATACACACATTTATTCCTGTTTCCAGAATGAGGCCACCTATATAAATAATTTTCATGTAACAGGAATATTATGTATTAACATTTATCTATGAAAAAAGACAAATTAGCTTTTTTTTCTTTTCCTATTCTTAATCTGATGTTAAATAATAACTGTAGGACAGGCGGACTCTCAACCACTGCGCCACCAGGGAAGCCCTGTACCTCTTAAATGAAAGGTCAAAACAGGGATGGATATTCCTGGTAAGCAGGAGTCATAATTCAAGTCTAGAAGAAGGGAGTGAACAGAATCAAAAGCACAGATAAAGCTGATATTTTATTTATGAAACCTAAGATGCCATTGATTGTAAATGGCAGCATTATTTTGTGTATTACTTAGAAAAACATTCATTATGATACACTGCTTTCTTATCACCCAAATATTTTATATTTATAGAAAGAACTATTTTAGACTTAGATAAATATTATTATCATATACCACTCAATAACTCTTGTAAATACATTAAAAAGTAGAATACTGGGACTTCCCTGGTGGCACAGTGGTTAAGAATCCGCCTGCCAACGCAGGGGACACGGGTTCAATCCCTGGTCTGGGAAGATCCCACATGCCGCAGAGCAGCTAAGCCCATGAGCCACAACTACTGAAGCCCGCACACCTAGAGCCCGTTGCTCCACAACAAGAGAAGCCACCGCAATGGGAGGCCCGCGCACCACAAGGAAGAGTAGCCCCCGCTTGCCTCAACTAGAGAAAGCCTGCGTGCAGCCGCAAACGCTCAACGCAGCTAAAAATAAAATAAAATAATTTAAAAAAAGCAAAATACTGCATTTCAGTGAGTCTAAGACGTTTTAAAAATATTTTTACATTGCAGAAATCAGTGAGTATATTGTAATCAGTGTTGCCACAGCAATGCATCGTAGTTCAATGTCTCTTTACTTTTATAACATATATAAGAAATGTAGTCTTACAATACATGGCACCGTAGCTTCAATGAAAGATGATGTGAACAAAATACTTCGATTAATGCATTCCTAAAACATCTTCACACCCAGGGACGATCTCTTTTGTATCACTCTTTAACTGACAGTCATCCATGTCCATGGTTTTCTATACAATTATTATTCCCCTCTGGCATTAAAATGCAACATTTGTTAAAAGAGTCCTCGAGGGCTTCCCTGGTGGCGCAGTGGCTGGGGGTCCGCCTGCCGATGCGGGGGACGCGGGTTCGTGCCCCGGTCCGGGAGGATCCCACATGCCGCGGAGCGGCTGGGCCCGTGAGCCGTGGCCGCTGAGCCTGCGCGGCCGGAGCCTGTGCTCCACCACGGGAGAGGCCACGGCAGTGGTAGGCCCGCGTACCGCAAAAAAAAAAAAAAAAAGAGAGTCCTCGAAAGAACTAAGCCTCGTTTGTTCCGGACTCTAAGCCAGGTGTACAATTTAGTAGAACTACTTTATTATGTTGATAATTACATGTGATTCACCAATGCCCCCATCTCCTAACCATGATCTTTTCGTTTGTACCCCTGATCTTTTGGTTGACAGAGGATAAAAGATTGCACCAACTGCAGCCTTTGTGGAAAACATTTTGGTGGTTTCTCAAAAGATTAATCATAGGACTACAATACAGTGCAGAAGGTCCACTCCTAGGTATATATCCAGAAGACTTGAAAGTAGAGACTCAAACAAATACTTGTACAGCAAAGCTCATAGCAACATCATTCACAATAGCCAAAAGACAGAAGCAACCCAAGTGCCCATCAAGTGAAGAATGGATAAAGAAAATGTAGTGGATACATACAATGAAACACTATTCAGCCATAAAAAGAAATGCAATTTTGATATTTGCTACAACATGAATGGACCTTGAAAACATTATGTTACATGGGCTGGCAGGGAGAAGAGTTATTGTTTACTGAGTACAGAGTTTTGGTTGAGGGTAATGAAAAAGTTTGAAGAAGAGGTAGTGGTGAATACCTTGTGAGTGTATTTAATGCCACCTAATCGTACACTTATGAATGATTGAACTGATACATATTTTCTTATGTATATTTTTCCACACACAAAAATGTTTGCACCACTATTTTATCTTCAGATTGCTTCCACGTCATGCACACTCCCTCTGTAAGTCTTCATGCCTGCCTTTTTGCGGTGTGCAGGCAACATCTACTGTGTCACAACCGTGGTCTGGACAATAGCAATTGTAAGAAGCCATTTACATGTATCCCAAATTCAGAGATGAAAAATGTGGAAAAATGTGTGCCTCAGAAGGAATGAAATGAGGGTCAGGGACTTGGGCTAGAATTAGGTGTCGGTATTTAAGGTCACTAGGACAGTAATCAGAAGAGACTACATGTGATCCTGAGATAAATTCACTTGGTGACGTGGGTAGCAAAGTAGCAGACACAAAATTAGCTGATTTAAATTAGTAATCAGTTCAGTTAGAACTCAGTGCCAGAGTCACAAAGCAAAGAATGTGTGTGAGCATTTTGGCACGTTGAAGCAAAAAACTTAATAATAATGACATATAATCTACATAAGTATATATTAAATATATGTGATACACGTAATGAACCTGACAATGAACAGATCTTGAACAAACATAAGGATGCTCTTTTGATACCCTGCATCTGTAGTTACTACAACACACTTTCACCTATATTATTTCATTTGACTTGACCGTTGCAACATCCCAATGAGGTAATCAAAGGAACCCCTTTCAGAGAGGAGCCAGGCGCTTCCTCAGAGTCACGTCTGCTGCCAAACAGAATCAGGGTCCAACTCTGGCTTTCTGACTCCAAAGCCCAGGTCCTTTTCCCTCACCACAGGAATGGACCAGTAAGTACCCAGTTTACACCCTCAGTCCACAGTCCACAGACGTGGGGATACTTGATTGAGGGGGAAGCTAGGTCCTTCTGGGACATTCCCTGTTCTGCAACAGGTGTATAATACAAATCTTTCCCCCAGATCAAGCCCAGAGGGACCTGAAGCTATCTATCAGAGTAACAGAGCAATGGAGAAAAAGGACCACGGTGAGCTTCTAAGCGCTCCCAGATATTATGAAGCTAATCCCCAGAGCCCCAAAATACCTCTATGGTTTCCATCAGAATGAGGCTTATGGAGATAAGTGATAGATGAAGTCTTGACCTGAGTTTATCTTAGTGAATCTGATGGGATAGAAGACTGATCCTATGGTCATTTCCTCACTCGCAGAATAGATAATGGGAATAAGCATATTTGGTATCTGGTCATATCGGTCATGACCCATGCAGTACGTGCTATTTTAGTAGAAAGAGCCAAAAAGAATCCCTCAAAACGGACCACCTTGCTCTCTCTCTCCACCCACCCCCAATGCCAATCTCCCGTATTATCTCCAAGGTAGTAACCTAGAAGCAGGACCACATCCCTAGGTAACTGCAGAAATTGGGGCTATTTAACTTGCTCCTTCAGTTAGCAAAAGCCAAATGGTTCTTAGAAGGTGACTGTGAATTATTACAAACGTGAGCAGGTGGTGATGCCAGTTATAGCTGAGGTTCCAAGATGTGGTTTCTTGACAGGAGCAAATAAACATTGTGCTATTGACCTAAGAAAAAGGGCTCTCCAAGCCCCTATCAGTGAAGATAATCAGAAGCAAGTTGCCTTTAGGCAGCTGGGATCCAGATCTTACCCGGGGCTGTGCAAACTCTCTTGCTTTCTTACTTCATCCAGACACTTTGATTGTCTTAATATGCCACACTGGTTGGTCAGACAGGGTTCTGACCAGAAACAGATGGCACACTCAAATTGGATAATTTAGGATATAGTTTAATAAAGGGACTATGTACAACAGTGAAGAGGTGGAAAACAAAGTCATTACCACCCTCAGGTTTGGTACTGGTTTAGTGTCCACCCAAAATTCACGTCCTTCCCAGAACTCAGACCGTGACCTTATTTGGAAATAGGAGGAGCGGACAAATAAACTCCTGTATTAAATTGGTCGCATAACCCCACAGAAAACAGCATTTCTTAAGTGAATTTAAAACGCAAGTATTTTGACTGTATATCCCTAATAAGATATAGTTGGAAAAATAAAAAAAGGTTTTTATTATTCATCTTTATTCATTTTATCCTGTACACACAAGGTGTTTTGGGTCAGAAACAGAGTTCTTACTAAATATTTACAGTAAATTAAGTGGGTTGGTTCCCCTTGTCCCATTCCTTGACCCCAGGGCAACTTGATGAATACTAAAGGATAATTTTCCTACATGACTGGCCAAACACCCCTACTAAGGAGTGTTGAGGAAAAATGATTTAACTTTGCATAAAAGGAGGTTGTCCTCCACCCCTCCTAAAAGGGTCTCCTCCTTAGACCTCCAGACCTTTGGTATGTATATAAAATCTCCCCAGGAGCCAAAGAGATCTACTCCCTTTGATTCTCAGCTTCTACTATTTAGAGCTGTCTCCTCATTCTGGGATAGCCATTCCAGTCTTCCTGGCACTGTGGGGACTTAACCTAGGGACTGAGATGTGGTCATCTGGCTTTCTCCAGGAGATTAGAGAAGTCTTCCTATCCTTTCAGGTCAGAGCAATTAACTAGACACACTGCTACATAATCTAATCCTCATGGTATGTAAAGATGTTTCTGTGAGCCTAGGTCTTTTTGTTTGTTTGTTTGTTTGTTTTTTATTTTTTTTTGGCAGTACACGGGCCTCTCACTGTTGTGGCCTCTCCCGTCGTGGAGCACAGGCTCCGGACGCGCAGGCCCAGCGGCCATGGCTCACGGGCCCAGCCGCTCCACGGCATGTGGGATCTTCCCGGACCGGGGCACGAACCCGTGTCCCGTGCACCGGCAGGCGGACTCTCAACCACTGCGCCACCAGGGAAGCCCGAGCCTAGGTCTTTTTATAGAAACACTAAGCAATCCAGGCAAGTTTAATTTCCCCACAGACATATCCTAAGGACAAAAAGGACCACAAGGAAATCTTTAACAGCATTCAGTGATCTTATTTAACAGTATTATTGATACTGCTAATTTTAAACTTTTACATGTAAATTATATGATTAAAACATCTAAGTATGTCAATATCAGTAAGGGGTAAGATATCCAGTGTAAGGGAACAGGGTTACAAATATAAAATCAAAGGTCAGTAACACCATGGCAAGCTTCAGTTTGGGAAAAATAGGTCTGGACTCATGAAGCATCTTCTGCTTTAAAACAATGCACTTTCTGCTTCTGTTCACTAAAGACACCTAGAAACCAAGACACTCCAGTAGAAATGAGCAAGAATGCGAGCGCCTTTGTGCCTGTCCAATCACCATCTGCCCCCCATGGGGACCCACGTTTCTAATACACAGTAGTTCTGCCAGGTTTTATGCTTGTCATCGATGGAACAATCCAGCATGAACTCTTTAGTGCCTGCCTTCTCTAACTCTACCTATGTTTGTGAGATGCATCCACGCTGTGTGTGGTTGGTTTGTTCATTCTCATTATATAGAGTGCTTGAGTGTCTGAATATACCAAAATTTATTCATCCCCCCTATTGTTGATGGACAGTTTCGAGTAATGGAATATTTCCTGCCGTATCAATAAGCAAAGGATTTCACAGTCATCAGCAATTGCAGCCCTCCAACGTGAGTCTGTGAGCTCTGAGGAAACTCCGGAAGGAAAGAATACCTGCCATCTAGCAGCCATCAGACTGCAGCCACTCCCTACGGCGAGCCCTGAGGAAACCTAGGATGTGAAAATACAGGATACTGACCCCAGATAGCTGAGGTGCATATCAAAGGAAGAATTTCAGTGAGACCAGACTCTTGCGTCTTCCCATACATAGAAAAGCGCTAAATTCCTAAACTTGGGATATCTGGTTTTCTTTAATTTACAACAATCTTTTGATGTTCCCAACGACCTGCCCTTTGTTCCAAAACTTCTGTATAACCTGACTCCCCGGTCGCCTTGTCTCCTCGGAGAGTTTTCTCCGGGTTACTTGAGATGCTGCCTCCTGGGCTTGATGTCCTAAAAATTCCCTCCAAATGAAATATAACTCTCAAATTTTAGGTTGTGAATAATTTTTTAAGTCCACAGTTTCATTGCTTCCAACTTGGGATACAACAAATAGAGCTCCTACAAACATTTTTTTACATTTTTTTTTGTTGAACATATGGTACTCTTTGTTGAATATATGTATTCTACATATTATAGACACATTTTGTTACACCCATGTTATACATATGAATATATGTGCATATACATAGAGTGAAAGTGCTGGTCATAAGGCATGAATATTTTCAGCTTTAGTAAATATTGCCAACCAGTTAATGAGAACAGTCAAGCATTTATCTTACCTTTCCCATAAAAACTAAATTTCAAGTTAACGAAATAGTTGATAACGGCAAGCTCCTATTCCCAGAAAGATTCTTTCTAATAAATTAGGAGAGAATGGTAAGATAGAAAATGACCATTTTGCAATCCCTAATAAAGTAATGGGCCTAAGCACAGATTGTCATCAGCAAATGCAAAACCACTGGGTAAAAGGGAAATGGAAAACTTTAAAATGGATGGATTGGGGTGACAGCATCTAAACCAGCTAATCAAGCAGTACCGTAAACCAAATGGACCACACGGATATTATGCAAAGAAGATGCAAAGATCCAAGGAAGAGTCACCTCATGAAAGAGTCTTCCCAGAGTAAGACTACCTAAATCTAATCAAACATCTAGATCTACTTATTGTAAACCCATCTAACACTGTTCAGAATAGAGTAGCGCCTGTCAAGGGCTACTATCAAGTCTCTTTCAGACATCTAAGGACTGGAAAATTACTGAAGACAAAAAGTTACAGATTCTCAGCACATCCTGTAGAAGCACAGCCAGTGCAGATACAGCTGTGGACCAGAACAGATGTGAACCACCCCTCCTTGCTGCACCTTGCTCTTTGAAACCCAATAAAAGACTCAAAGCCCCACCATTTGGGGTCAACGCCACTCTGTGCGTCTGGCCCCTTTCCTCCCTTGGAAAGTGAATAAAAACTTTCTTTTCTTCCCTTGTTAATACTTCTGTGAATTCTTTCACAACCCGCATGGACTCACCTAACACTTATCATAAGAAATGCAGGGGAAAGAGGAACAATTCAATGATACCACAAAAAAGCAATCCACCACATCTAGAATGTGGTAAATCCTAAGGAATATTGACCTGGTTATTCCAACAAAGTATTTAATTTTTTTTTAAAAAAAGAGGAGAGCTACTTTTTACACTTAGGCTAACCAACCAAATGAAGTGTGTGCATTTAGGTGTATCCTAATTTGAATAGATTAAAAGGGATATTTTTGAGACAAGCAGAGGAATTTGAATATAGACCGGGTATTAGATGATATTGGGGAATTGTTGCTAATTTTTTTAGGTGTGAAAAATGGTATTTTGATAATGTAATAGAAAGAAAAAAAATGCACATTTAAGTATTTACCAGGAAAATGATCCTTTAAAATATAGGTAATATTTAAAATGTTACAGTTTATTAAAAAAGCAGAGGAGGGCTTCCCTGGTGGTGCAATGATTAAGAACCCACCTGCCAATGCAAGGGACACGGATTCGAGCCCTGGTCCGGGAATATCCCACATGCCGTGAAGCAACTAATCCTGTGCGCCACAACTACTGAGGCTGCTCAGCCCCTGCTCGCCACAACCAGAGAAAGCCCGCGTGCAGCAACAAAGACCCAACGCAGCCAAAAATATCAATCAATCAATAAATAAAAGCAGAGGAGACCTATAAAACAAGACTGGCAAAATCTCATTGATTGCTGCAGCAGCCTGTTCATTAGTGTTCACTAGTAGTCTCTTTCTGTTTAAAATTTTCCACCATAAACATTACTTAAAAATTTTTAAAATAAATTTACATCATTCCAAGTGATGTAGGATAAAATTGTGCTTCAGGGGAAAACTGTGCACTGTATGGACTCCAGAGCACTCCCTCTGAATTATCTGATTCTGATTCTATCTAGGTTATTTCACAACACCATAAATTATAGCTCGCTGATGGCAATGACAGCTACCTAAAAGCATGCAAATTCTGCCCTACCTGGTAGAGTTTCAATTGGCCTCCTCCCTTCACGGTGGAAGAAGTTAGTTTTGTCTCCATTTGCACATTCATTTCAACATCCTTTATTCCATGTAAATGTGTGCTATTTTGATTTCTCCTTTGAGCCTCATAACATCTGCCTGGTTCCCTGCTTACAAGTTAAATAAAAAATCCTTAACACACGTTCATTTTTATATCTGTATGAGAGTCATAACTGTACGTTTTTGGAAGTTATCTCTTAATGATAATAAATAGTATTTATGTCTTTCTTGTGAAGCTGAAAGTAAAATAATTGGTATACTTATGAATTATTACATGTTAATAAATAGTTGCTAAATAATTTCAGAGTAAACTGTAAGTTAGTTGTACAAATATTAACTAATTTTCCTTCCATTTTTTGTTTTCATTTCCTTATGCCACTAGTTCCAGAAACCCCTCTGGAATCTTTGTATCAGAGGCCTGGATGTATGTGCAGGAAGCAGGTGAGCTTGCCGGAGCAACATATGAGCGAAGACACTTCAAAACAAAGAGTGAGTAACATCTCCAGAAAACTCATGCCAGGAATTCTAAAATGCTTTTTCAGATCTAAGATACATTGTTGAAAGACAGAAGGATGGTCTGCATTACTTAGCAAAACTGTCTGTTTAGGTCTTCTGCCCATTTTTGGATTGGATTGTTTGTTTTTTTGATATTGAGCTCCTTGAGCTGTTTGTATATTTTGGAGATTAATCCTTTGTCTGTTGTTTCATTTGTAAATATTTTCTCCCATTCTGAGGGCTGTCTTTTCGTCTTGTTTATGGTTTCCTTTGCTGTGCAAAAGGTTTTAAGTTTAATTAGGTCCCATTTGTTTATTTTTGTTTTTATTTTCATTACTCTAGGAGGTGGGTCAAAAAAGATCTTGCTGTGATTTATGTCATAGTGTTCTGCCTATGTTTTCCTCTAAGAGTTTTATAGTGTCTGGTCTTACATTTAGGTCTTTAATCCATTCGGAGTTTATTTTTGTGTATGGTGTTAGATAGTGTTCTAATTTCATTCTTTTACATGTAGCTGTCCAGTTTTCCCAGCACCACTTATTGAAGAGGCTGTCTTTTCTCCATTGTATGTTCTTGCCTCTTTTGTCATAAATTAGGTGACCATATGTGTGTGGGTCTATCTCTGGGCTTTCTGTCCTATACCATTGATCTATATTTCTGTTTTTGTGCCAGTACCATACTGTCTTGATTACTGTAGCTTTGTGGTATAGTTTGAAGTCAGGGAGCCTCATTCCTCCAGCTCCGTTTTTCTTTCTCAAGATTGCAATAGACATTTCACCAAAGAAGACATACAGATGGCCAAGAGGCACATGAAAAGATGCTCAACATCACTAATTATTAGAAAACTGCAAATCAAAACTACAATGAGGTATCACCTCACACCAGTCAGAGTGGCCATTATCAAAAAATCTAGAAACAACAAATGCTGGAAAGGGTGTGGTGAAAAGGGAACCCTCTTGCACTATTGGTGGGAATGTAAGTTGATACAACCACTTTGGAGAACAGTACGGATGTTCCTTAAAAACCTAAAAATAGAACAACCATATGACCCAGCAGTCCCACTACTGGGCATATACCCTGAGAAAACCATAATTCAAAAAGATACGTGCACCCCAATGTTCATTGCAGCACTATTTACAATAGCCAGGACATGGAAGCAACCTAAATGTCCATTGACAGATGAATGGATAAAGAAGATGTGGCACATATATACAATGGAATATTACTCATCCATAAAAAGAAACGAAATTGAGTTATTTGTATACAGAGTGAAGTAAGTCAGAAAGAGAAAAACAAATACCATATGCTAACACATATACATGGAATCTAAAAAAAAAAAAAATGGTACTGATGAACCTAGTGGCAGGGCAGGAATAAAGATGTAGACATAGAGAATGGACTTGAGGACACGGAGGGGGGTGGGGGAAGCTGGGGTGAAGTGAGAGTAGCAGCAGCAACATATATACACTACCAAATGTAAAATAGATAGCTAGTGGGAAGAAGCAACATAGCACAGGGAGATCCACTTGGTGCTTTGTGACCACCTAGAGGGGTGGGATAGGGAGGGTGGGAGGGAGACGAAAGAAGGAGGGGATATGGGGATATACATATGCATATGGCTGATTCACAATGTTGTACAACAGAAACTAACACAGTACTGTGAAGCAATTATACTCCAATAAAGATCTATAAAAAGAAAGTAATCAAGGTTTCCTGTAGGAGTCTACTCTACCACTTCTCCATCTATTTTTCTTTCTCTTTTCCTCTTTCTTCAATGGTACTAACTGTAGGCACTGGAACTGCTTCACATTTTGGTCACAGATATGCCCCGCTACCACTGTACCTCTTGGCTATTAGGAGCCGTCTCTCACAGCCATCTGGGCTCCATGTTGGTTCCATTTTCACTGAGTTTAATGTTTATCAATCTCAATCAATCAATAAACCTTCTTTTGTGCTTATCTTATAAGAGTTTTACCAGTGCAGACCTAAACAAATTGGACTCCATACCCCATATAGCTCACTTCCAAAAAAGGATGTTATAGCCATGATACTATAGCTATGTCCATGACCTCTCACTGAACATTTTTTTTTTTTTTTTGGCCACGCTGAATGGCTTGCAAGATCTTAGTTCCCCGACCAGGGATTGAACCCACGCCCCCTTCATTGGGAGCATGGAGTCTTAACCACTGGACTGCCAGGGAAGTCCCTCTCACTAAACTTCCTGCCCTATTTCAAAATAGCAGATGCTAATTACTAAGAACAAGTAGAAAAATGTGTTAAAAAAATTGAAAGAGAAGAAAATATGCTATGTATACTCTTTCTTCTACTAGAAAAGACTGGCTTCCCTTGTAGTTTTCATTAGTCAGAGCTCCAAGTCAGGCTTTGCACAGTCTACACCTTTTGGCTAGTACTTTCTTCCTGATCTCCCCCTCTCGCCCTCACCTGGCATACTTTCCCAATGCGTCCACTAAGCCCAAGCAAATGTCCCCTCTTTATGAAGCCTTCCCAGATCTCCTAGGCAGAGTCAGGAAGGCTTCCTCTGTGTTCTCTACAGCACTTTCTCTCTGCCTCTTTCATGACAGTTTTTATGTTGAATTGTAAGCCTTTACTCCAATAGCTTTCCATCTCACTCCAAGTAAAAATCAAAGCTTGGAATCTCTAGCCCTCATTTAAGTAAGTACCACAGCTTATTTACTGGATTCTGATGATTTATTCCGCTGGCTTCCCAAGCCTGCTCCACCCGTCCCCCCCACCCCGCCCCCCATCCCTAGTCCAGGCTATCCCTGGTCCAGCCTACTCACCCCTTGCAGGTGTTGATTCAAACATCACTGTAGGTGCTGTCCTTCTTCACAGCTTTATGTTTTCCCAGAGCACTTATCACCACCTCTCATATTCTCTTTTATTGCTTGTTTATCTCATTCCTTGTCTATCTCCCTCCACAAGAATCAAAGCCCCCAAGACGAGGGTTTTGTCTGTTTTGTTTGCTGGTGGACCCTCGGTACCTGGAACAAGTTCTGGACACAGAAGCTGCTTAATAACTATTCTTTTCGTGAATGAAATGGCAGTCTCTCTCACCTGCCACTGGACATCTTAAAGGCAAAGATTTGGTTTTATTTGTGCGATTCTAGTATTTACCTGTCGCATACTATATATTCAATAATAATTCGTCTCATGGGTTCCCCCTTGGGGAAACAGGTCAACTCTGGGATAGGGCAGAGATCAAGAAAAAGACCAACTTACCGACCTTTCTGGCTTCCACATCACTTTCCCGCTCCGTCTTCATTACCCAGGATCACTTAGATGAGGTCACATAAGGATTCTGGACTCTCTGTTGAGGGACTAGACATGGTGGTGAAGCATAACAGAGGAAGTATAGAGTGTTTAGAAAGATTTGTTTTTGGCACTTACTAGTCATTTATTGGTATATGTCACTAACAGAGTAAAGTGCCAAGAACTGAGAAGACTTTGCCTGGATTGGGAGGAAGGGGAAAAGCAGTGAGTCGGTGAAGGTGCCATTTTGGGATGTGTATTTTGGAAACCACTGTTGTAACACAGTTTGAGGTGAGGAGTCGGTGTGAAGCGGAAGGGGTAGGGAGAAGGGCTCCGCGGCGAGCCTGCCACCAAGACGTGAAGTGGTGGTTCTAAGGCTCCTTCCATCTCCAGGACAAGGAGGGAAGGAAGAAAGGGAGGAAGGGAGGAAGGAAGGAAGGGAGGAAGGAAGGAAGGAAGGGAGGAGGGAGGGAGGGAGGGAGGGAGGAAGGAAGGGCGGAAGGGGAAAAAGCAAAGTACGATAGCAGACTATTCTTAAAACATCCCCCCCCCAAAAAAAAAAACCTAAAAAGGGCTTCCCTGGTGGCGCAGTGGTTGAGAGTCCGCCCTGATGCAGGGGACGCGGGTTCGTGCCCCGGTCCAGGAAGATCCCACATGCCGCGGAGCGGCTGGGCCCGTGAGCCATGGCCGCTGAGCCTGCGCCTCCGGAGCCTGTGCTCCGCAACGGGAGAGGCTGCAACAGTGAGAGGCCCGCGTACCGCAAAACAAAAAACAAAAAACACATCCCAACCAATCACAATCAACTAAGGCAAACAAACTTTGTCATCTTCCCCTTGACGTCGAACATCAGTGCCTTCCTTACTGGGAAGGCTGGGGTTCCGACCTGGAGCTTCCAGAACGCTGAGCACGTCGGGGATGCCACATGGTTCCGCGTAAGGAGCGGCCGGGCTCACCCCTGCAGGCGGGGCGGGCGGGGGGCGTGCGCGGGCTGCCCGCGGAGGAGGGGCGGAGGCGGGCCCGAGCTCTCCCCGGCGCCCGGGCAGCGGCGGGAGCGGGGCGGCGGGCATGGCGGAGGCGCGGCCGGGGCCGGCGGCGGGGGCGCAGCTCAACGGGCTGCCAGACCACTCGCCGCTGCTGCAGCCCAGCCTGGCCGAGCTGCGGCGCCGGGCTGGGGAAGCGGGTGCTCGGCTGGCGCGGCGGCCGCTCAGCGACGCCTTCCTGCTGCGGTTCCTGCGTGCCCGGGACTTCGATCTGGACCTGGCCTGGCGGGTAAGGGGTTCTCCCCGCCGGGCCGCACCCGGGGGACGGGCCGGTAAGCCGCGGCTGGGCCCGGACCCTCGCCGACGCCCGGCTCGCCGGCCGGACCTCGGCGGGGACGCGGCCCGAGCGCACCGCGCGGCGGAAGCGGGAGCTCTGAGGATTCCCGCGCTGGTCCTTGCAGTTTCTCTGGGTCATGGAAACGGGAAACCTCGAAAAAAGCTGGAACCTTCTAGGGAGAGGGCCCATTTGACCCCAAGCACTGGAACTCTGCCCTGCACGAGTCTCCCGAACCTATAAAGTTTGGGGGAAATGCTTCACTTTCCGTGGCAGAGCGGGTGAGATAGAAAATGACACCTGAAAAGTGGGAAGCCTAGAGTTATTCCATCTTAGCAGGTAACTCGACGTTTGGTGGGGGAAATGAAATTGCCAGTAAAACTGAAGATCTAAAGCCAAATCCTAGCAAAAGAGTATTATTAATAGTAACACTGAAGTGTCGAGACGGTAAAGCAGTCCAGAGTGTTCAGAGTGGGGGAATGCGGATGAGGCGCTTCTTTTTTTTTTTTTTTTTTTTTTTTTTTTTTTTGCGGTCCTCGGGCCTCTCACAGTTGCGCCTTCTCCCGTTGCGGAGCACAGGCTCCGGACGCGCAGGCTCAGCGGCCATGGCTCACGGGCCCAGCCGCTCCGCGGCACGTGGGATCCTCCCGGACCGGGGCACGAACCCGTGTCCCCTGCATCGGCAGGCGGACTCTCAACCACTGCGCCACCAGAGAAGCCCGGCACTTCTTTTGTGTCTCCAGGTGTGTTATGACAGCTGGTTGAGAGCAGGGTGGTGGGAAGACAGGAATCAGAAAGAGAGGTACGACCTTGAGTTCTGGCACTTTGGACTCAGCATCCTCACCTGTTAAATAACGGTGAAAGGGCCTCCCGCGATGACTGGTTTCCAGGACTGAACATTAACCAGTTTAACGGAACAGGCCGTACCCAGCACAGAGCCTGGCACGTAGGAAGTGCTCAGCAGTTGAACTTGATCTAGCCCTTTCTCCAAGTGGCTCGCTCAGTGTCACACGGCGAGCTAGGAGGCAGAGGAAGTATTAGAGTGCAGAGTCCCAGCTGTCTCAGTATGAGGATTTTTGTTGTTGGTAACTAATTTTTAATTGAAAAAGTAAGAAGTACAGACGGTAAAAAAAAAAAATCCATAAGTAGTAAAGAATGCAAAGCAAGTTCCTAAAAGTAACTTTCTAAGGGAAAGAATTCCTCACCCCAGACCTTAGCTTGCCAGCCTCCTACCCAGTGGCAGTTACTGTTACCTGTCTCTTACCTTTCCAGTTGTAATCTACAGTCGCACAAGCATATGTATGTGTTTTACATTTTGCCTTTTTAACATAATTTATCATAGAGATGAATCTGTTTCAGCATGTGTCTTATTCTTTTGGGGGCTGTGTACTATTGCATTGTCTCAATTTATTATATTAAAATGTATTAACCAGTCTCCTGTATTGGACATAGGAGTTGTCATCAGACATTGGCAATGCTGCCGTGCATGCCGTTCATTCCTTCATTCAACGATTATTTTTGTAATTTCTACAATTTGCTTGACAGTTCACAAAACACAGAAACCAAGACAAATAGGGTTTCTTCCACACCAACTGGGTATTCTAGTATGTCTTTTTCATTGTATCAATACAAAAATAGGAAAATCCTTATAGGATAAGTTGAACTTGCACAATTGCTGGATGAAGTGCAATGTGCATTTTCAGTGTTGATGAATAGACCAACTGTCCTCCAAAGTGTTTGCACTTATTTTATCACTTCTATATTATCAATACATAATGGTGTCTTTCCCCATATTATCACCCATGCTGTGTCACCAAATTTATGATCTGTGTGTCAACCTGCTAGGAACTGGTTCTCATTACTATAATAATAATGAGGAACTGGTTCTCATTATTATTATAATATGCCTTTAATTACAAGTGAGGTTAATCATCTTTCATATATTTAACAGTTTTAAATTCCTTTCTAATTAACTGCTTGTTTTGCTATTTTCTTCCACGTTGTTTACATAAAATATAAAACATTTTATTCATATCTTCGTGTATTAAAGAAAATAGGCTGTTGTCCTAGTTTGCGGTTCGTCTTTTGACATCGTTAATGCTATTTTCTTTCTGTGAAGAATTTTAAAGTTTTTATGTAATCAAATGTATTGATTTGATTGTTCTGTGATTGCTTCTAGTTTCATAAGCTCTTCCCTTCTGCAAAATTTTCTCTAGTAATTTATGGCTTCTCTTTTTTATGTTGGAGTTGTGATCTACTGCACTTCATTTTGAAATTAGGAATGAAATAGGAGCCTACCTATTTCTTTTCTTTTATCAGATGGCTACTAAGCTCTCCTCATACTTACTCAGCAGCTACTAGATATGAAGACACAATCTCAGGTCCAATGAAAAGTGTAGCTCTAATGGGGTATTAAACATTTATAGGTAACTAACAATTAAAAGTGTATGATTTACAGATTTCATTTTGGTTACTTTTTAAAAAAAATTTTTTTTAAGTTTATTTTATTTTTGGCTGCGTTGGGTCTTCGTTGCTGCGCGCAGGCTATTCTCTAGTTGCGGTGCGCGGGCTTCTCATTGTGGTGGCTTCTCTTGTTGTGGCACACGGGCTCAGTAGTTGTGGCTCAACGGGCTCTAGAGCGCAGGCTCAGTAGTTGTGGTGCATGGGCTTAGTTGCTCCGCGACATGTGGGATCTTCCCAGACCAGGGCTCGAACCCATGTGCCCTGCATTGGCAAGCGGATTCTTAACCACTGTGCCACCAGGGAAGTCCCCATTTTGGTTACTTTTTTAAAATAATGTCTACTATGTATAAAATAGATAACTAATGAGAACCTACTGTATAGCACAGGGAACTCTACTGTTATCTGTGGTGACCTAAATGGGAAGAAAATCTAAAAAATAATAGATATATGTATATGTACAATTGATTCACTTTGCTGTACAGTAGAAACTAACACAACATTGTAAAGCAACTTTACTCCAATTAAAAAAAGTAACGTCTAGGGCTTCCCTGGTGGCACAGTGGTTGGGAGTCCGCCTGCCGATGCAGGGGACACGGGTTCGTGCCCCGGTCCGGGAAGATCCTACATGCCGCGGAGCAGCTGGGCCCGTGAGCCATGGCCGCTGAGCCTGCGCGTCCGGAGCATGTCTAAATAGAAGATAAAATAAAATTGACCTCCAGCCTCTGTGTTGTATATTTTTTTCCTGTATTATTTGTTTTCCTGAATTGTTTTCATTGCATCATGTCCTTGAGGAGCTGGCTAAGGACTGTGTCCAAATCTACGGGATGGGAATCAAGTTTCTGTGAACTCTTTGCCCTATTTTTCTGCCAACTTGAAAGGAAAAAGGGAGAGTTAAGAGTATGAAACTGTTTTTTCATTTTCCTCCACAGAGGCAGTGAATTCAGTTACACTCCTTTATTTAAAATATGAAAGCCCTATAGTTTTAGTGTATGAAGAAACCTTGATAAGTCCCTCAGTTTTTTTTTTTTGTTTGTTTGTTTGTTTTTTGCGGTACGCGGGCCTCTCACTGTTGCGGCCTCTCCCGTTGCGGAGCACAGGCTCCGGACGCGCAGGCTCAGCGGCCATGGCTCACGGGCCCAGCCGCTCCACGGCATGTGGGATCTTCCCGGACCGGGGCACGAACCCGTGTCCCCTGCATCGGCAGGCGGACTCTCAACCACTGCGCCACCAGGGAAGCCCAGTCCCTCAGGTTTAATGAAGTTTCTCATTATTCTAGTTTTTGTATTTGAAATTATAACAAATTAGTGACTTTTGTGAATTCTAATAACTTTGGGAGTACCAGCTACTTTGGTAAGTAGTGTTTACGTGGATTATCTCACTATTTTCTCATTTTAGACGAAACTGAGATGTAACGAGTAAGTAACTATCCTAAATCGCAGTTATGAAGGGGTAGAGCAAGAATTTGAACTTGAGCTGAGCTCAGGGGAGCCTGCACTCTCAAGTGAACTCTACTTGTCCCATCTGTTTAAAACAACCAACTGTTAACCTCTGTCTATTCTATATATTCTTGTGAATATATAGAATCTTTCACATGTGAATATTCCTCCTTATATTTTTGCTCTATGTGATACGTTTTTTATTCTTTAATTATTTTCATAGTTTTCCTAAATACTTCAATGTTTTCAAAATTCCACTGACGCTCCCTGCTCATTTCCCACTAAATGCAGCTTCTTTTGTAAAATTCACTGAATCAAGTGTCAGTTTCAGACTCCGCTCTGCTCCTGGTAGCTACTACCCTGAAACAAATGTGTAATTTCTTCCAGTTTAGTTTTCTTACCAATAAAATGGGGTAACAATAGTTACCTCTTAGAATGTTCGAGAGCGGGAATTGAAATGATGCCATTAAACCCCAGAAAAGTGGCACAAATATGGTTGTAATTTTGTTGGAAAGTACACGAAAAATGTAAGGAGAAACCTACTCTGTTACAAAGCAGAGTTAAAATAAGCTGTAACTTTTTATATTTATTTATTGCTAGTGGTGGTACAAAACAGGTGCCTTTCGGTAATGAATATTCACCCGCAGGCAGTTTTATTTCTGCGTGGACTTTATGTGGTTTGTTGGAGAATTGCTCGGTAGCAGTTTACGTCATTTACATAATTTATTTATGTCAACCAGACTTTTGAATGTATTTATCAGTGGAAAAGTAATAATCAAAGATCCAGGTGTAGAGCCTTCAGTTTGCAAAAGTATGAGGGCAATTTGTGCATCTTTATGAAAGTCATTTTTTTCAAGCATGTGGATCCAGCTGGTTTAATCATGTATTAATTTATTCTTTCGTTCAACACATGTACCTATCTCCTAAGTGCCCAGAACTCTGCAGAGATCAATAAGCCGAGGAACCTGCCTCTATCCCTAAAAGATCCCTTTTTAAAAAAAAAATAAATTTATTTATTTTTGGCTGCGTTGGGTCCTCGTTGCTGTGCGGGCTTTCTTTTAGTTGCAGCGAGGGGAGGCTACTCTTTGTTGCGGTGTGTGGGCTTCTTATTGCGGTGGCTTCTCTTGTTGTGGAGCACGGGCTCTAGGTGTGCAGGCTTCAGGAGTTGTGGTGCATGGGCTCAGTAGTTGTGGCTCATGGGCGCTGGAGCACAGGCTCAGTAGTTGTGGCGCACGGGCTTAGTTGCTCCGTGGCACATGGGATCTTCCCAGACCAGGGCTTGAACCCGTGTCCCCTGCATTGGTAGATGGATTCTTAACCACTGCGCCACCAGGGAAGCCCCCAAAAGATCCCTGTTAATGAAGCTATAACTTTTATTATTCCAAGGGAAAATAAAATTGTTATTTCTGTATTGGAGTTCCTATGCTGCTTCTGGTGTTTTGCTTGAATTAGAATTAAAAAGACTAGTTTTCCATCTGAGGGAACTATGAAAAAAGTAATGAACATTAAAAATGCTAGTAACACTTATTCTGATGCCCCCTAAGAAAGGAGAAGGAAGAGAAATTCATCTTATAGAAGAGAATGAATATATCAGGATCTACAAGGTGTCTTTTTTTCTTACTGCTTTTGGAATCTGCTATTTAGGTCACCAATTATTTCTTTGTTGGCAAATTTACTGACTTTTTTTCTTTCTAACCTCTCTGTTGCATTTAACTCTTAGTAACATTCTCTTTTTTTTTAACAGTTAGGGAAAGTTTCTTAAATGCAGAAATGACAGGGAGAAAGAAAGAGAAAGAGAGGGAAACAGTATCAGAGAGAAAGAAGTGGGGAGTAGAGCAACACAGATGCCTTTCCCTCCCTTCTGTACATTGTGGTGCCAGATCTCCTGTGGTCCAACCAGATCCTCTCTTCCTCCAGCCATTCCCAGCCGTTGACGTCCCCCAAGGCTTGGAATTTCACCCTTTACTTGGTTTTTTAAACTTGTTTTTGCAGTTTCTCCTCCAGATCATGACTACTTCATGATTACAGTTCTCATGTTCATTCCAGTGACTCTCAAATGCAAAATTTATCCTTTCCTTTCATCTGAACTTTGATTCCACATTGCTAATAGATCTCTTTAAACTCAAAACAAATATACTGTCGTTTTAGAAAAACTGAGAATGCTGAAAATCATGGAAAGGTAAATTGAAATATAATAAATTTTAACTGTAATTTGATGTCAGTATTCTCCACAATACACTGGCAATGTTTGTATTATTTGTAAATGCAGAGTAACCATTATTGGTGGTTTTTTTGGAAAAAAAAAGAAAATGCGGTGCTTTCAAACCATATTTTGCCAAGACCTAATATCCAGGCAGACTGTTCCACAGGCTATCCGAGTGTATACCACCGTTAACAAGGTCGATTTTTGTTGTTTTCTGTTAGTACGGTATAGAAATGTTCCTTTGTATCTTTTTTCTAGGAGAGAAAATAAAAACCAAAAATTTTTAGTTATCTTTAATATAAACCTGCACTAAAAGCTTGGATGAGCAATTAATCTAAATAACTTGCCCTATTAAGAGAGCAGCAAGGCTGACTACCACTCGTTATGCCCATGTATGCTTTACCCAGCACCCTGCAAGACACATGTTGAGAAAACATGACCTCAGAGCAGTTAAATACATTCCAAGACTGAATGGATAGTAGGTGGTGGAGTCAAGGTTTTCCTGAAGCAGCAGCAGCCTGCGAATCAAGCTCTTCACTACATAGCATGGCCTGTATGATCCAGTTGTCACCAACCGGTGAGGTCCAAAGAGAGCAGGGATTTTATTCTGCCCACTGCTATACCTCAAGTGCCTCACTAAGTGTGTGGATCATTGCAGATGCTCAAAAACATTTGTAGAGTTAATTCATCTGCTTGATTTCTTTTCTTCCTTATTCACAAAGATTAAAGGTGGATGTTTCAGCCTTCTATTGCTAAGTAACAAACCAACCCCGAATTTAGAGGCTTAAACCACGGCTGTTTATTGTAATGTGCCACTTTGGGCAGGGCTCAGCGGGGATGGTTCGTCTGTGCTCCACGTTGCATGAGATGGGACCATGGCTGAGGTCAGGCTATCTGAGATGGCCTCTCATCGTCCAGGGCCTCTCTCTGCAGAGATTCATTATTTAATAATCCTACATGGTCTCTGGATCCCAAAAAGCAAAAAGAGAAGGTCTCAGGCTTCTTAACCAAGCACAGTGTCACTTCCATCAAAGCGAGACAGGAGGCCAGCTCATCTTCAAGAGGAAGGAATCAAATGGACTCCACCTGCTGGTGGAAGGAATGACATGTGCACACCAGGAGGGGAGGCATTGTTGACAGCTATCTTTGGGAGACTCTTTACCACAGGAGACAAATAAAAATTCCTCAACTTTGAATTTGCGACTAACTCCTATCACCTGAGATCCTGCATGAAGTGTGCTTTTAGCTTTTACAGCTAAAAAGATACCCCAGGTTAGAATCCTGACATAATACATGGCAAGGGCCCTACATAATGCCAAGACTTTCCTATCGCTCTTACAAAATGCTTACCATGTATGCTATCTGTAGATAAGTTTTATTTTATTTTCCAGTTACTGGAAAACTACTATAAGTGGAGAGCAGAATGTCCAGAAATAAGTGCAGATCTCCATCCTAGAAGCGTTCTTGGCCTTCTGAAGGCCGGCTACGTCGGCGTCCTGAGAGCCCGAGACCCCACTGGCAGCAAAGTTCTGATTTACAGAATTGGTAGGTCACACACAGCACTTCCTCTTTTTTATTTTTCTTGACTGCCATATCGGAAGCTTCCATGAGTTCATATTTAAGAATTTAGCTTTTTAGGTTTTAACTTGGGTTTCATTTAGTCTTTCTTAAAATTTTTTTTTAATTTTTATTTTTTATATTTTCTTGGCTGCACTGTGTGGCATGTGGAATCTTAGTCCCCCAACCAGGGATCGAACCCGCGCCCCTTGCATTGGAAACCTGGAGTCTTAACCACTGGACTGCCAGGGACATCCCTCATTTAGTCTTTAAGGTCCCCCAAATAGAATAAAACTGGCCGTGTGAGAAAATTATCCAAAACCAATGAAAATCCTACTTCCATTCTTCCACACAGTTAACTATATAAAGTAAGAGGAAAAGAAAACAGAGAAGAGAAATAGGTGGAAAAGGTCAAAAAGATGAAGGTAAAGTGTTTCAAAAATTCAAATAAGAATTCTGAACTATAATAATACAAGCTCCACGAGAGGATAGATTTTGTCTGTGTTCCGTTCGCTGATGTTTCCCAAGCACCGAAACCAGGGCGTGGCACATGGTAGGTATTTATGAGATATTTTTGGAGTGAGTGACAGAGTGAACGGTGGTTGGGTCCTGCCCCAGGCTGCGGAGCGAGGGGCTCATTCTCCAGGTGGAGGAAGGGGAGGAAGGGGCCGTGGGAAGCAGCACCCAGGCAAGTGTTAAAGAACCCCTGTTCCACGTTCCCCTCTTTCTTTCTTTTTTTTTTTTTTTTTGTTTGTTTGTGGTAAGCGGGCCTCTCGCTGCTGCGGCCTCTCCCGTTGCGGAGCACAGGCTCCGGACGCGCAGGCTCAGCGGCCATGGCTCACGGGACTAGCCGCTCCGCGGCATGTGGGATCTTCCCGGACCGGGGCACGAACCCGTGTCCCCTGCATCGGCAGGCGGACTCTCAACCACTGCGCCACCAGCGAAGCCCATGGGAAGATTTTTTAAACACAGATTCCAGGGCTCTGTTTTAGCAGAGCTTTAAAAATAAAAAAATATATATTTTTTTCATGTTCAGAGGATGCTTATTAACTGTAAAATTCAAACTGTTTCCTTTTTCTCTTAAACATCTTTATTGGAGTATAATTGCTTTATAATCGTGTGTTAGTTTCTGCTTTATAACAAAGTGAATCAGTTATACATATACATATGTCCCCATATCTCTTCCTTCTTGCATCTCCCTCCCTCCACCCTCCCTATCCCACCCCTCTAGGTGGTCACAAAGCACCGAGCTGATCTCCCTGTAGCCTCCTGCAGTTATTAATTTATAAGTGTACTGTTTAACTCAAAGAGATTTTAAGGTCAAGAAAACATATCAATTTAGTGACGGTCAGACAGGAGAGTGTGCAGCAAATCTTCTGAGTGTTATGTAGAATAACATGTTACTCCAGGGCGAAAGGAGAAACTCAGAAGAGTTTTATGAGTAAAATGAAAGAATAGGATAAATTTATATTTATACATTTTCTAAATTTAATTGAATTAATGGGAGGAACTAAAAAAAGGAAATCTGTGGTAGAGCTTTTTGGGTAGAACGTTAGCATAACTCCTTCCCTGGTACCATCTGTGTGCAGTGTAAGCAGTGAGAAAATGCACAGAACCTTTTCCTCCAGTCCAGCAGGACAACCCAAGGTGAAACTAAAATTTTGCCATTATTGGCCTATAAGCCAAAGGATATAATTTTATGCCTTTTGAGACTCACTACTGTACTACAGCAGCAAAAGTAAAATTTAGCAGCGAGCATTAAGTTTTGACTGGCTTGGTTCTCAGGAACACAGGTTCTAGGGCATGCTGCCTGGGTCAGAATCCCAGCTCTGCTACGTCTAGCTACATGGAAAGCTGTGCAGCTATAATTCCATCTTCTCATCTGTCAAATGGGCATAGCAGAAACTTTCCTCATAGGGTTTCTGTGAGCATTAAATCTTGCAATACAGTATATATAAAATATAATTAGAAAATTACCTGGTATGTACTAAGCACTCAATAAATGTTAGATAGTTGCTGGAGAAGGAATTCAAAATGTACGGCAATCTTTTCTTTTGCCTTAAAGGAGCTCAGAGTCTAAACCAGCAATGTCCGATAGAACTTTCTATGATGGTGAAATTGTTCTCAGTAGCTACTAGCCACACGTAGCTGTTGAGCACTTGAAATGTGGCTATCGCAACTAAGAAGCTGAATTTTTATTTTATTTACTGTTAATTAATTTAAATGTACATAGCCACATATGGCTAATGGCTACTATTTGGACAACACAGGTCTAGACAACCATGTTGGTGGGCTCAGAAATTTAAGTCAGTCACTATTTTCTGAACGGCAGACTTTCAGTCATTCTGTTCATATTTTGCACCATTATAGCTTTCAGCCAGTGTCGGAAGTCGTACAGTACACGTGAACTGGTTTATCCATGGATTGATTATTCACATTCTTACCAGGAATCTGAGGCTTTTCAAAATAAAGGGCAATCCCTTGTACCTTTCTAGGAGTACCTCTAATTACCCCTTCTCTCTCTTCATCTCTAGATTTTTCCTTGCTGTCACACACTATCCATTAACATTTAAATCTGTTAGGATCAGCCATCCAAAAGCTCCTTAATCCCGTAAGAGCCTCCAGCCTCCACCCTAGCCGTCTCCCCACACCTCATTCTCAGCCACATTTTGAGAGTTAGTTATGTTCACCATCCACATTTTCTCACAGGTCCTCTCAACGCCCCCTGGTCTGGTTTCACTGCCACCTCTCTGGTGAAATGACCTTAGCAAATCATCGGTGACCTTTTCACCAAATCTAGTGGATGTGTTTAGTGCTATTTCACTTGACCTCTTTACATAGCAAACCTCTTCCTCTTTTTTGAGGTATTTGCCTCCCTTCTCTGATGCCACATTCTCCTGGTGTTTTCCTCCAACTTAAACTGACTGTTTCTTCTTAGTCTCCTTTGCTGGCACTACGTATTCTACTGTAAATTCGGAAATGCCTGAGGACATTGGCCTTAGCCTCCTCTTCTTAAGCTACTTACCTCTCTACCATAACAGAGAGAAACATAAGTCCATGGTACTCCCTGCTATAGACCTATAAGCACAGAAACTCTGAGATTTGTATCTGCACCCCCATTATCTCTTTGTTCCCAAAGCTCCGTACGACCAGTTCCCGATCTCAGCTGTATCCAACTGGACATCTCACGGTCACCATTCTAACGTGTTCAAAACTGCCTATGATCCTTCCTTCCTAAACACTTTTCTTCCAGTGTTTCCTATCTCAACAAATGGAACCACCATTCTACCCAGTTGTTCAAGCCAGAAACTTTGGTATTTTTAGAATTTTACCATTCCTTAGTCATGAATCTTTTTTTTTCCTTAACCCTTCATCTTGTTAGGTATTGCATGAACCTTGTAATCTGAAGATTTGCATCTTTTTCCAGCTTTGGAAAAATTTTCTCTTCTGTTACTATTCCTTTCTCCTCTCTTCCCTATTCTCTGTATTATTGCCTTCCAGAACTCTAATTAGTTGGATTTTGAAACTTCTGGATCTAGCTGCATGTCTGTTGACTTTTCATTCGTACATATTGACTCCTGGGTCTTCTGTGCTGAGATTGAGAGACTTCCTCAGCTTGATGTTCCAAACCATTATTCCATCGTTGGCTGTGTCTCTTCTGACATTTATCCCATCAACTGAGATTTGCTTGGATTGTCATCTTTTAATTTCCAACATCTCAACTGATTCTTTTTCATAATAGCCTGTTCTCATGACAATAGCCTATGGTATCTTTTTTTCCTCGCTGAAACAATTTTGTTTCTTTTAATGTTTCTTTTGCTTTATTAGCTGTTTCCTTCAGTTTTAGTGCCTTTGTCTATTGAGTTTGGATCCTCTCTTCTTTGTGTGTCTGTGTCTTTAAAACTATTAAAATTCTTAGTGGTTGCATATCTTTTTTAAAGATCACCTGCTTGCCTATCCATTACTGTCAATTTTGCATGACGTGGCCTGCCCCAGGACTGGTGGGGGAGGGGAGAGGACAAGAACTCAGTAGCTCCTCTTAGCACAGGTATTCCTTGTTTTTCCTGGGTGTGGGGAGCTGGCTACCCTTCCGAGCGCACACTACTTTTCTAGCCTATATGGACGTGCCTCTCCTACACGCTGCTCGTCACGGAGGGTGTCAGAGAGATCCACCTGCCTGTCTGCTCCTCGCACATTTCCCTTAGCAGCAACCTCTGTGGTTACGATGGGGCCCTAGTTATTCTTCATAATTCAGAGCCTTACTTTTCCCATTTTCAATACCTTCGTGCGTGGAGCATACCCAGAGGCATTCCAGCCTTCAGCCGCAGTTCCATCCTGCTGTAGTTTGGGCTGTAGCTTCATCTGGCCATCAAATCCAGGCTGCATTTATTCTCTTATTTTCTCCGTGCTCTTAAGAATCTGTTCTTTGCTAGGGATTGGAGGGAGGGAGGGAGGGAGGCAGAAACAGGCACGTGTTCTTGGACCACCAATTTGACCTGTTACTCAATTCATGATCTTTGTACGTGTTTTATTTCTATAGATCCTTTAAGTCTAAAAAGAATTCGTTTCCTTTTGTAAATCTTTCTGATTCTTTACACAGTGCTGAGATATGATATTTTACATTTTTTTTTTTTAGCACACTGGGACCCAAAAGTTTTCACAGCTTATGATGTGTTTCGTGTAAGTCTAATCACGTCCGAGCTTATTGTACAGGAGGTAGAAACACAACGGAATGGCATCAAGGCTGTCTTTGATTTGGAAGGCTGGCAGTTTTCTCATGCTTTTCAGATGACTCCATCTGTAGCCAAGAAGATTGCTGCTGTTCTTACAGTAAGTGTATATTTTAACTGTTCGGTACAATACTTAGTTATATGTTAAAGAGAAGGGATAGTGCATTTATTAGAAAATTAAATACAATTTTAGAAATGATACATAGAATTCAATAACGGTAAGAGGAAGTAAAGTGTTATTAATTCAAAAAGAAAGAATGTTGCAACAAACTGAAAATATGTTCAAAATTTCTAACCACAGAATTCATATATTTAAACAATAATGTGGTGATTTTATCTTTCAGTCACTAAAATTTTCTTCCTAAATTAAAAATTGACTCAAAAAATAATATTTATAGCAATCATACAACAAAATGTCATGTAGGTTTTGGTTGATACAGATTGATACAGTTGATATACAGGTTGATAGATTGATACAGTTCTTTCTGGGAAAAAAAAAAAAAGTTTTAAAAATGGCCATCATCTTTGACCCAGTAATCTAGCTTTTGGAAACCTAGCCAAGGAATAATCTTAAATATAGCAAAGAATTTGTGTATAATAATAATAGCTTACTGTGTGCCAGGTACTTTGCTAAGTGTTTCAAGTTCATTACCACTTAATGGCTACACCAAAGCTTATGACATATGACAGTTAATTTTTCCATCTTACAAATTATTTTACTATGTCAGAGAGGTGACATAGCAATGCCCAAGCATATACGTTTTGTCAGCAGTGAAACAGGGATTCCAATCCAGGATATCTGAAGATAAAAGCTGTACTTAGAACCACCATTGCTTCTATGCATAAAGATAGTTACTATAGCATCAATTTTTAAAAATAAATTTACTTGTTTAATTTATTTATTTTTGGCTGTGTTGGGTCTTCGTTGCTGCGCGCGGGCTTTCTCTAGTTGCGGCGAGCGGGGGCTACTCTTCGTTGTGGTGCGCGGGCTTCTCTTTCCGGTGGCTTCTCTCTTTGTGTAGCACGGGCTCTCGGTGCACGGGCTCAGTAGTTGTGGCGCACGGGCTTAGTTGCTCCGCGGCATGTGGGATCTTCCCGGACCAGGGATCGAACCCATGTTCCCTGCATTGGCAGGTGGATTCTCAGCCACTGCACCACCAGGGAAGCCCCCTATAGCATCAATTTTTATAGAAAAAAATTAGAAACAGCTTATTTGTCCAGAAATAGGAAAAGTGTTACTTAAATAATGGTACATCCATTTGATGAATTATAGCATCAATACTAAAGCTCACAATGTTTACAAAAATTGTATTATGTCAGTGAAACAAAACGGGGTGCAAATTATTTAGAGAGCATATTAGCAATTATGTTTAAAATAAAATTATTCATAGAAAGAACCTGAAAGGAAAAATCACAATTGATAACACATCTCTAAAAGCTATGTGCAGAAAAAAAAAAAGAGCTTTGCATGAAAGAAACTTGGCAGGAAAAATCTCTACATTAACAACACATCTTTGGGAGGGAAAATACTGATGGGGTTGTTCTTTGAATCCTTAACATTTTAAACCTTAGAAAAAAGCCGATATTACTTTGATGTGAAAGACTTATACCCGTGTCAAAAGTTTAAAAGTGTGTGTTTATTGTACTATTCTTTCAACTTTTATGAAAGTTTGGTTTTTCTTCCTCAAAATAAAAATTTGAGGGGAAAGGTTAAGTATCCAAATGACTCATTGATTTTTCAAAAGCACATTTATATGTGATTGGGGAAGATATTTTCTGTGTCCTGCTTATGAAAGATGTAGGTATTTCTTAAAATACTTGGCCTAAACTACAAGGTGCAACCTTTTTAGAGACCTTTTCTTAATCTAGGGACAGTGAACTATAAAGCAGGCTATTGTGTTGATGGAATAATTTTGAAAATAAAATCACACTTTAGGTATTGCTGTAAGTTTAGCAAGTGTTCGAAGAAGGGGCTTGTCGATACGATTACATATTGATTTATGCTTTGTTATTAACAAGACATTTTCTTTATTTTCAAAGGATTCCTTTCCATTAAAAGTTCGTGGTATCCATTTGATAAACGAGCCAATAATTTTCCATGCTGTCTTTTCCATGATTAAACCATTTCTGACTGAAAAAATTAAGGAACGGGTAAGTAAAACATATTCAAGTCACTATTCTTCTGTACCAAATGTTCCACTCCTTTGTTATTTAAAAATTGCTGTCTTGTTTCCGCCCCTCCCCCCAACACACACAGCATTGTCCCAGTGTTTTGAATATTTATCTAACAACCCAACTATTTTTATAAAGTTTCTTTTTAGTTTTGAAAAATCAAGTTAGTGAGGCTGTGGAAAAACTGGACCTCTAACACATGGCTGGTGAAGCTGCAAAATGATATATTCCCTGTAGGGGGCAGTGTGGTCATAGTTATCAAAATCACAGCCTTCACATTTCTGGGATTTTTATCCTACAGATATACATGCTCATAAACAAAATTACATGTACAAGGGGATTCATTGTAGCAAAATATTGGAAACCACCCAGTTCTCATCATGAGGGAACTGGTTAAATAAACTGTGATGCATCGACACAATGGAACACAGTAAGATTTGCAGGATGTATTGTGAAGGGAAATAAGAACATGCAGAATTGTGTTTATACTATCTTTTGTATAAAAAGGGAAGAAATCAGAATCTATAGTTATATTGGCATAAAAGTTATTTTTAAAGGATATGCAAAGAAACAACCAAAGTGGTTACCTATATGGAACAAAAGAGGGGTACAGATGGGGTAGCAGAGGATATGGTTGGGAGCAAGACAGCTCACTGTGGACCTTTTATCTTGTTTTGATTTCTAGCCGTGTGAATGTATTACCTATGTAAATAATAAACATGCTTAAATTAGACACGTGTAACTGAAAACCATAGTACCCAAGGTATGTGACTTAATGTCGTTAGTTAAAGCAAATAGATTTGATGGTTTTTTTAATTAATTATTTTATTGATTTATTTTTGGCTGCGTTGGGTCTTCGTTGTGGTGAGTGGGCTGCTCACTGTGGTGGCTTCTCTTGTTGCAGAGCACGGGCTCTAGGCATGTGGGCTTCAGTAGTTGTGTCATGCAGGCTCAGTAGTTGTGGCTTGCAGGCTCAGTAGTTGTGGCTCGCTGGCTCTAGAGCACAGGCTCAGCAATTGTGGCGCACGGGCTTAGTTGCTCCGCAGCATGTGGGATCTTCCCGGACCAGGGATCGAACCCGTGTCCCCTGAATTGGCAGGCGGATTCTCAACCACTGTGCCACCAGGGAAGCCCGATTTGATGTTTTTTACCTATCTTGCAGAGTCTTATCTCAGGTGAATATCTAATATTACTTGGGATTTTTCAAGTGTTGACAATAGAGTGTGAGTTCCCAAACTGGCAACCAGTCTTCTGCATGAATCTGTAGAGGATAATTTTTAGAGCATTTATTTAGACAAATGTTGGCAACATCTAATGCATGAACACAAACAGGTTTTAAAGGTATTGACAATTTAAATCTCAAAAACTATTTAAATAGAAATACTGGTAATGTGAGTGATAATAGCATATTTGGAATGTTACAAAGTATATTCTTTCATACTAAGAAAACGTAACATCTTGCATCTGGTCAGAAAATGATGACCCTAGAGCTTCTTTTGAGGTTTTCCAGTAGGTATTTCTGTCTGTCTTCAAGAAGACCTGCCCCTATGGAAGATTCTTTTATTCTTATAAAAGCCGGGGTTTTTTTGTTTATTCTTTTTTTCCTCTCTTCAGTATAGCTTGACAATAGCTGGCCATCTTCTGTTGAACGCTGACAGACATAAAAATAAGTATTTCTATTTTGGGTTATATTCTGGACCAAAAAAACGAATACAACAATAAACTGAACCTAATAAACAGGAGAACATGAACAAGAAGAGAAGAAAAATTTTAAATTGAGAAGTGAAGCATTTCAATGAAAGTTAATTGACATGAAACAGACTTGCCAAAATGGGGAAGGCAGGGAGGACCAAATCTAGCCACTTTCTCCCTTTAAACATTTTGGCAGTACTCTATGAATGATTTTATTTCACCCTTCCTGAAGAGATCGTTGAATTTCTTTTCAATTAGCTGGTAATATTTCAAACATTTCAGAAAAAAATCAAGGATTGGGACTGTAAGGTTCCTGAGTGCAAAAAACCTGTTTCATTCATCTTTCAGTCTTCATATCCAAAGCACATAGTAGGTGCTTATTAAATGATTGTTGAATGTACAGATGAATCCTAGCAGATGAATAAAGGTATTTATGTATTTATTTTTAATAAGATGTGCTTTTAATTAAAGGTTCCAAGTCTTTATTTTAACTTCAGGACATTATAGGATCAATTTTTATAGTTTAAAATGTTCAAAAATTTAAAGTTCTCAACACAACAACTATCATAATTTCTCTTAATTTTTTATTAGCCAAGACTATCTGTCAACTGTACCACATAAATTATTCCCTGCGTACCTGATTGTGTGCTCAGATATATGCTTTTATTTAATATGAACTAATAAAAGGAAGAACATTTTTATCATCTACAGAACCATCCCAGGATATTCAATCTTTTGCTAAGAATCACCTGTACATTAGGGAATAGAATGTATAAAATGATTTTATTTAGAGTTTTAAAAATCTACTTTTGAAAGAAAAAAGAATAGCTTTTTGTAAATATTGTATAGTTATAAGGATGCAAATATAAGAGAACAGTAAATTGATCAGATTCAGAAGCAGCACAATCTAAACATAAGTATAGTTATTAGCTTCATAAGCAGAGGAATAAAGGATGTATCAGTAGTATCTATACATGTGCTCCTATCTTAGAAGTGATGAGAGCATCTTATCTTACAGTGTTGAATTTCCATTGGAAATGCATCTGATATACTGAGAGGCAGAGGGCATACCTTCTAAAACATTTTGGCTGTTTCAGATTCATATGCATGGGGACAATTACAAACAAAGGTTACTTCAGCATTTCCCAGACATTCTTCCAGTGGAATACGGTGGTAAAGAATACTCCATGGAGGACATTTGTCAGGAGTGGACAAATTTTATAATGAAGTCTGAAAATTATCTCAGCAGCATTTCACAGACCGCTAAAGGAGAAGAAGTTATTTAATGTGAGAGACTTCCTAATTAAAAATACATGAGTAAGATCCTACCTGGTTATATGAATGAAAGAAAAAGAATCATTAAACTAATGCTTTTCCGATTGATTTTTTCAATGTAAAAATCTTCTAACTTGAGCAACATGGATATTTGGGAAATTTCTTTACTTTTTAAATATCTTTTCCTTACCTTTAAAGTAATTAAATATTATTATACCTTAAAAGCATAGAAGAGGTTCCTGATTTTTGCACTTGGAAGAAAGTTATCTCTAAAGTATCTTTTCATGCGCACTTTGGTGTGTTTCTCAAAAGTTTTATTTTAAACAACTTTTCTGGTCACACTGGTTTGATTATAAATGAATAAATAGTCCACTGAAAAGAAATATTAGCACAAATCAACTGATTATAAAAATCTATTCACACTCATTTTGGGTGCGTGTCAGATAGACTATACTTCAGATTAAAATCTGAATACAGTGGGCCAGCAAGGTAGTTCACCTCAGGGAAATTCTATTTTACCATATTTGCACAATAGAAACTTTTGATTGAAGAGTCTGTACGCCATAAACTCTTATGTGTAGCATCAATAGGTCTCTATGAAATTATTCATGTTGATACAGTTAAGTACATAGAGATTCAGAGGTGGAATAATATTTGGTTGCCGTATGTATACGTGGACTCTATTTTTTAACTGAACAGTAACACAACTACACAAGGGAGAGGAAATGTTCACATTTTAAAATCACTGTCAACTACATCTGGAACTTTTCAGATTATGCATGAAGAAATTTGGGTTTTACTGTATTATCAGAACATTCTAGCCAAATCCTACAATTCATATTTACTTAAAAAAAAATCAGGAGTTAAAATATGCTGTTTGTACTGTAGCTATGTTAAAGCATATTTCATTTATTGAGAAAGATATGTCAATATAGCTTCAACTTATGACAATTTTTATAGTATTTTATAATTTTTAAATTTTATTTTAAACTTAAAAATGAAAGAACACAGTATACAAAATTTGTTAAACATTTTTTAGCTTAGTTGGGTTTCAACATTAATCATACAATAGTATCTTTGTGAAAGAATATGTAAAGGGTGTTTTTCTTTATAAGAAAATTATTCTAATCAGATGAGCTGATACTTATGATTCTCTGTACGTATATCTGTGAAAAATTGGGAGTGATTGTGAATGTTCTTTAGAGAACGTGTTTGATTTTGATTTAGCATTGGGAAGGTAACTTTATATTATAAATTTAATTTAAAATATTAGATCATGCCTGTTTTCTAAAAAATGTTAAAATCTTCTTTACAAAATCATACAATTTAAAATTGTATAATTAAAAATGACAGCAGAATAAAACTATTTAAAAAGTATAAATAATAGCAACAACAAAAAGTTCTAGTTTACCCTACTTTTATTCCTAGAAGGTTTACATCACAAAGTTCCACTTCATTCACATTTGGGTGCTTAAAACACTTTCTTCTGACTCTGTGAAGGAATGATTACTTTAGCACAAGAATAAAGGATAGTATTTTAAAATGTCTTTTAAATATGATTCATTGGTGATGTTACTGACAGTAAATAGAATTAAAATAAGTCAATCAGTAGAAGTACATTTCATTATAAGACTTTGAATATTTTATGAAATGCAGCGATTCACTGAAGAACATTCAAAGAACAATGTAAAATGAACAGGCAGTTTTATAAGGTGGCAAGATAAATAGCTATTGAATTGTCTCTATTACTTTACTGTAATTGCACCAGAGGTGCCTTTTAAAAGATTAACTCTAATGTGTGCTCATTTTGTTACTGAACTGCCTGATAATTTATTTGTTTTAACATTGTTCAAAACAAAATAAAGATCTTTCACGCAAACTATAGCTGTTTGTTTTTCATTTTTAAGTATGAATATTAGGCATTCGTTTTCAAAAACTGCTTTTCCTTACAGAAGAGGTTAAGAAAATAGTATCGCATCTAGCTGTCCATTACAAAAATGCCAGTGTTTTCTTTAAACGTTTCAATTGCAGACTGGCTTTCCTGCTGCTCAGTTCAATACCATCTTCCCCTGTCTTCTTGTGCTGAAAGGGACCCAAAATTAATTTCGTAAAACTAAGCCATGCATACTTCAGAAGTTAAAACTTCTAAGTGAGAAAAGCCAGAGTGTGTCACTAAATCAGATAATTGGATTCTGAAACTGCTATGAGCCCAGATCATGATTTCATTTGTCAAATTATGTTTTTCTTACAGAAATAACACGTCCTAGAGCAAAGAATATCTTGTCTCCCACCTAAATTAAGCCAGTAGCTCACGAAACAGGTCAGACAAGCCCAAAACTCAACAAACTAGTAAGGCGGTGTTGTCTGAAACACTCCTTCCTGGCCTGTGTGTTGAATTTTGCCCCACCTAGATGCTGTGGAGGAATTAGGAGTTACAAAGATTGAACTAGAATGATGGCAGTAAAATAAGGATTGGCAGCAGTGCCTCCCCACTAATGTTCTGGTTGGCAAGGGCACATCCCATCCTTCTCCCTCCCCCAGAGCTAGCACTTGATTGACTGCTCGCCTCTTCTCTATCCAAGTCAATCATATCAGTCTATTAAATATCTACTTTTGATAACACCGTACATTGAATTAAGTACTATAGTGAATAGAAAAACTAATTGGATGCTAACTAGAAGAGAGAAAATACTTATCCAAAATAGCCACGTAGGACTTCCCAGGTGGCACAGTGGTTAAGAATCCGCCTGCCAATGCAGGGGACATGGGTTCGAGCCCTGGTCCGGGAAGATCCCACATGCCGCGGAGCAGCTAAGCCCGTGCGCCACAACTACTGAGGCTGCGCTCTAGAGCCCACGAGTCACAACTACTGAGCCTGTATGCCACAACTACTGAAGCCCACATGCCTAGAACCTGTGCTCCGCAACAAGAGAAGCCACCGCAATGAGAAGCCCGCACACCACAACGAAGAGTAGCCCCTGCTCGCTGCAACTAGAGAAAGCCTGTGTGCAGCAAGGAAGACCCAACGCAGCCAAAAATTAATCAATTAACTAAAAAATAAATGGATATTTAAGGAAAAAAACCCAAAATAGCCAGGTAAAGTGCAGTACAGGTTTCTCCTGGTATCTGAGAGTAGAGCTTTCCTACCAAACCTTGCTTAAGCCAAAATGGGGTAACACTAACGGATGCACAAAATAAATAGAAAGCACAGGTGCTCATAGACACAGTTCAAAGCTATGGATGCTGGATGCTGAGATGCTAAGTGTGGTTCCAGGAAGGAGCTTGGCAGTGTCACTCTCACTGCTCTGGGTGGCGCTGCCTCTAAAATGGCTCATGGCAAAACAAACACTGAGCGCTATTTTGGCCTTTAGCCTTTTTTTGTAAAAGCAAAAATCCTTGAGGGATTTCTTTCGGTTAGTGAAAACAGGTACTAATGTAGGTTTTTGCAAAAGTGAAGTGGTGTAAAGCAGCCTTTCGAAAAGCAGCGGATACCTGTATAGTGTAAGAATCTTTAGAGTGGTTGTAATAAAGTGCTTTAGGAGTTTCACAGAAGGAAAGATCATTTCCACCCAGGGATCTAGAGGATGTGTTTTTAGCGGAGGTACTATTTGAAGCACAGCCTGTAAGAAGAATGGACTACCCCAGAGAGCAATCAGAAGTGAGGAGAGGGAGGCTAGTCCAGGCAAAGAAATAGCATGAGCAGAGACTCAGAGACCAGAAGGAGTAGGTCACGTCTGAGAAGTCGTACGTAGGCCTATATTTTTGGAGGGAGGGCAATGCTACAGGAGCGTGGGCCTTCTGCCTAGAAGGATGCTTGGGAAAAAAAATACGGGAAGCCTTGAATGTCAGCTGAAGGGCACTCAAATGTATGAACTGCTTATTTTGTGCCAGGCCCTATTTTAGATTCACATACATGTGTCGCTCCATCTTTGTGGAAAAAAAGAAGTAAGTGGCATTATGCCTGTTTTTACAGAAGAGAACTCAACTCTGAAAGTGTCCATTCCTTGCTCAGAATCACAGGGCTAGTAAATGCCAGAATCACTGAACTCGGCCGGCCTAGCTGTAAAGTCCACGCTCTCTGCAACACCACCATGCTCCTAATAGACCCAATTCCACAGGCCACAGGGCTCAATGGCCACCAGGTTCTATCAGTCCTACCTGAAAATATCTCACCATGACCCATTTCTAAGGCTAATCATCTCTCATCCTACCTGCTGTCATAGCCTCTCTTGTTGGACTACCAGCTTCTCACTGGTCCTGCCTTTATATACCCCTCCACTGCTGCAGTTATTTTTCTGCAAGATTTCATTCTCTGAACTTTCGCCAGAGAAACACTGCACGCGGGTAAATTACTAATTGGCACCTGAGGTGCTTAACGATGAGGCCCAATCTGTTTTTCCATCCTTATATCGCAGGACTCCTAACCCCACATATACGCTAGGTACACCGACCTTTTTTTTTTTTAATTGGAGTATAATTGTTTTACAGTGTTGTGTTAGTTTCTACTGTACAGTGGAGTTCCCTCTGTTATACAGTAGGTTCTCATTAGTTATCCATTTTATACGTATCAGTGTATATATGTCAATCCTAATATCCCAGTTCATCCCACTCTTCCCTTCCCCCCTTGTTTGTTCTCTACATCTGTGTCTCTATTTCTAGGCACACCAACCTTTTCCAAAATATCACCCTTTCTACACAAGACCTCTCAGAATCAGCAGCAAGGGGAAGGGGCAAGGGAGATGAAGTGTGTGTATTTTGTATTCTGGCCAAAATTCCTCAGAAATTACTCTAATCCCTACATTGTTCGGAGACAAATTATGTTTGTTTGATGAGATCAGCAAACACAGACCTTTCTCTTCTGCCCAGACCTGCTCACAAGGTCTCCAGCTTCCTGCTCTACGGCTCATGAGTAATTAGCTATGATTAGAACCACTTGTCATGACTGGTTAGGCAAGGTTACAACTCTTTGTCCTCCTGAAACTTGTTGACTGCGGAGAAAAGCATTTCCTGTTCGGATAACTGACTGAGACTTCTGCTTGCAGAACAACCCCCAGAAGCCACTGTTCACCCCTTTCCATGAAGGTCTAAGGCAAAACCTCGTGAGTGAAACACCCTGATAGTCAGATCCGGGGAGCTGTCTATATTGCAACAGCCAGAATAATCCACCTCTTTACTTGTCCAGTTTTTGCTGTTGATAGAAGCCTCCCAATATTCCCTGACAGGTAGGCAGGTGCCCCGTCTGGAGTCAACAGAGAAGTTCTGGGGAAGGTTGTGAGCAACTGTTTTACCTCAGCTGGACTCAGCCCATGGCCACGGGAATGTTACACGGAACTGATGTGTCTGGGCCTCCCTTGGCGGACTCTGACCTCACTCAATCACTGTGTCAGACTAACTTTACTCCTGCACACCCAACACACATATACACACAGTACAGCACCAATGAAGAAGATATTCTAATGGCCAACAGATGCATGAAAAGATTCTCAACATCACTAATTATCAGGGAAATGCAAATCAAAACCACAATGGGATATCACCTCACGCCTGTCAGAATGGCTATCATCAAAGCAATGACAAATAACAAGTGTTGGCAAGGATGTGGAGAAAAGGGAACTCTCGTGCACTGTTGGTAGAATGTAAATTGGCACTGCTACTATGGAAAAATGTATGGAGAGTCCTCAAAAATTTAAAATAGAATTACCATGTGATCCAACAATTTTACTTCTAGGCATTTCTCCAAATAAAACAAAAATACTCTTCAAAAAGATATGTGCACCCCAATGTTCACTGTAGCATTATTTACAATACCCAACACACGCAAGCAACCTAAGTGTCCTCTGACAGATGAATGGATAAAGAAGATGTGGTATACATATACAATGGAATATTACTCAGCCATAAAAAAGAAATATCGCAATTTGTGACAACATGGATGGATCTAGAGAGTATTATGCTAAGTGAAATAAGTCAGACAGAGAAAGCCAAATACTGTATGATCTCACTTATATGTGGAATCTAAAATACAAAACAAACAAAATGAAAACAGACTCAGATACAGAAAACAAGCCAATGGTTGTTCAGAGGGGAGGGTGGTGGAAGGGCAAAATAGGTGAAGAGGGTTAAGAGGTACAAACCTCCACTTAAATAAGAAATAAGGAGGGAGGGAGGGAGGAAAAAAAAAAAGAAAAGAAATAAGCCATGCAGATGTCATATACAGCATAAGTAATAATATTGCAATAACTTTGTAGGGAGACAGATGGTTATTAGACTTACTGTGGTGAACATTTTATAATGTATGCAAATATCAAATAACTATGTAGCACAGCTAAAACTAACATAATATTGTATATCAACTATATTTCAATACAAAATTAAAATAGAAGTCTTTTCTTCTAACTCCCATCTATGGGTCTCCTATTTCACCCTTCTTTTTAGATTATTATTACACATTTCTGCTTCTTCGTATTTTTAGTAACATTTTATGTTGGTCATTGTGTTTAACTAATAGAGGCTCCAGGTAATACCTCCCATCAAGTGATGACTCTTCCTTTCTTTTGTCAGATAGCATGAAATGCAAGTAAATCCAATCAGGTCTTGAGCTGGGCTGCAGACTTAGGAGGATTCAGTCCATCTCTGGTTCATTCCCATTCTTCAGGATTGGTCCACTTGGGTTTTTGATTGGTACCCTGGATATTTTCTTTTTTCTTAGCCTTGAAAATTCTGCCTTTTGCAAATCTAAACTTAGTTCCTACCCTTTGCAGTTTCAAAATATGGCAAGTGTCTCGAAGTGGAGTTCTGCTGTATGTTTGTTTCAGGCTCCCTCCCCCTCCGATGGGACTTTATCTCCAATGCTCTGCGAGACAACTCAATGTTTCACTCCCTTTCCTACTCAGCCTTTCTAGTCTCTGGTACCATTCCAGAACTCGGCACATGTCACGTGTGCTGAGCTATGAGCATGTACTTTATATTTTCCAGTATTTTTCCCAGTTCTACACAACTGCAAACAGTTCCACTGATTTTTCTTTTGGGCTAAGTAGTATCTCTGTTTGGGTTAAGATATATCTCTGTATTTCTATCTTACCTATGTGTATATGTATAGATATTTACCACTTATATCCCATTTTTGTCCATTTCTGTTCTTGGCTGTAAACTTCTGGTCTAAATTTGATATGTACACAGTATTATCTAACACTTGCTTAAGGATATTTAATTTTAATTTGGAGCTTGGTCTTATGGTTTTGTTTGCTTGTTTGTCTGTTTCCTTGGGGGAGAATTTTCATTAGGTGAAATGTTACCATTCACCTTCTCTGTTTTCTTCTGAGTAGTTTTGTGTTGGTTTGATTCTTTTAAAGATAGGTCTTTTGGGGAATTCCCTGGCAGTCCAGTGGTTACGACTCTGTGCTTTCACTGCTGCGGGCCCAGGTTCGATCCCTGGTCGGGAAACTAAGATCCCACAAACCGCATAGTGCGGCCAAAAAAAAAAAAGGCCTTCTGTAGACCCTTCCTAGTTGAAAGTGTTTTTTTGTGCCAGTACAGTGAAGTGCAATTCCTCTAACAGACGCTTTTAGTGGTGGCAGCTGTGTGTATGTGGAGGTGAGGTGGGGCTGCTGGCATGACTTCTCTTCATTTTTCCCCTTACCTCCTTCCTTCCCTTCATCGTCGTGCCTTTAAAGGACACTACCCCCTTGTCAATGCAGTTGCGTCCCCTTCAGAAGCAATGTTTATCTGAAGCTGCCACCTCTGGCTCCTTCCTGAGAGCCAGTATTATAACCTTCCAAGACCCAGGCTGTGTTCAGTCTTTTGGCACCTAATGTTTGACATTTTCTCTCAGGGTTTGATTTTGCCTATGCTATGTCTATATCATCCACTACTCTTTCCTCTTTTTCCAAGATTCTCTGAAGCCCTGCATCTTCTACTCTCAGCATCTAGAGTCTTGCAGCAGTGGAGGAGGCTTGCTCCTGCTGGAGTTTGCTACTTACCAAATTTTCTGGTAATTTGATGTTTGTGATACCCTCCAACTCCTAGTATCGCATGAATCATGTGTAACTTTATTTGTACTCTTTGTACACCTCATGGGTTTTTTTATTAAGATGTGTGGACAGATTCTGGTTCAGGCCGTTGACAACCTCTGGACCTCAGCATAACTTACCTGTTGTTTAATTTCTTTAAAATTAATTAATTAATTGATTAATTAATTTTTGGTTGCATTGGGTCTTCGTTGCTGTGCACAGGCTTCCCCTAATTGCGGAGAGCAGGGGCTACTCTTTGTTGCAGTGCGTGGGCTTCTCATTGCGGTGGCTTCTCTTGTTGCAGAGCATGGGCTCTAGGTGCGTGGGCTTCGGTAGTTGTGGCTCGTGAGCTCTAGAGCACAGGCTCAGTAGTTGTGGCACACGGGCTTAGCTGCTCCGTGACATGTGGGATCTTCCAGGACCAGGGGTCGAACCTGTGTCCCCTGCATTGGCAGGCGGATTCTTAACCACTGCACCACCAGGAAAGTCCCTGTTATTTCTTATTAAAAGAAATTTAACTCTGTTCATAAGCAGCTCCAACTTATTAATTCTCATGCATCATAATTATCTATTATACAATTTATTCATTCTTTTATTGATAATGATGTAAGTTGCATGTAATAATTCACTATTACAAAAAATGCTACAAAGAACATACTTGTATATATTTATTCACACATGCAAGCCTTTTTCTAGGGTACATACCTAAGTCTAAAAAGTGTTTGTGTTACAGAATATGTGCATCTTCACCTTTATCAGATATTGCCTAATTGCTCTCAAAAACAGTTGTAATACTTTACAATTCTACCAGCAGTGTTAAGAGAATTCTTATTTCTCTACACCCTTGACTTAGGTTCACATTTTTGTCATACTGATGGATGTGACATATTATCTTGTCTTTAATCTGCATTTCCCTGATGACTAGTGAAGGTCTGATTTGTCTTTTCATATTCTTTTCCAATTTTTCTATTAGGTTGTTTTTCTTCCTTGTTGATTTTAGTTCTTCAGTATGTGCTAGAAATGAACACTTTTGAAATTCTGTATTTTGTAAATATACCTTCCAAGTTTGTGCCTTATCTTTAATTTACTTAGTTACACAGAAGTTTTCAAATTATAACATCATTAAATCTACGTTTTTTTCCACTAAGATGTCTTTTTTAAAATATAATGTTGTATGAAATCCTGCTGACCACAAAAGTCATGAACATACACTCCTATATTTTCTTATCAAAGTATAATATTTTGCCTTTTACATTTACCTCTTTACTCACCTGGAGTTTATTTTTGTATTTTTGCCAGGTAATACTTTAATTTTTTCCTATGTGGAGAGTCAATTTCTCCAGTACCACAAATTCACACTTACAAAGGTTCTGTTCAATTGTGTTCAAAACCAGCTGAGAATGTGAGGCCTTTCACAACATCTTTAACCGCACCCATGGAGCTTATCACTCATCATGCCCTTCTACAGCAGCATTATTTTCTTGCCAAACCAGACTACATATTGCATTCACTCTTCTTGAAATACGTTCTCTCCACAAGTCCTGTTCTCTTTTTTCCTTACTAAATTGTAAACTTATGAAAACAGACTTTGTCCAATTCGTCTTTGCATCCTCCATACTTGGCATTGAGTTGATTTTCAAACACTCTTCAATTTTATTCTGAATTTGACCCTTATAGGTGGGAATGCTCACCTAGTATAAGCCAAATCTTTATATTTTGGTTTTCACTCTGTCTTTCATCTACTTTCCCACCAAAATATGCCTAGTGTTTCTAAATGTCTTCTAAAATTTTAAACAGAAACCTCAAAAAACTTCTAATGACTAGGAACCCAAGTCATCCTTTCTGCCCCGTTTGTAGGACAGTCTGTGCTTGGGGTCAACATTGAAGTTAGGAGGCACCGTCTGCGGGCCTGGCCTGGCCTTGCCCCTTTGCCGCGATGCCAGCGGTGGGCCGACCCAGCTCGGGGCTGGGGCGGTGCGTCCGTGGACGTGTTCGCATCCATCGTCCTTCCCTCGTCTTCCCTTCGTATCGTCCATAAGCCTCGATCCCGACCACAAATGGCAAGATGTGGAAATTACCGCCTAAGTCACCGTACATCCTTGTATGGAACGCTGGGGTGTCAAACTTGGCTGTCAGCCTTCCTAAGGACGATTTTAGCAGCTCCCGACGATTTTAGGCAGGGGCTGCCGATGGCGCAAAGTTCTCAGGCGACTTCTAGAACCTCTCGCCAGCTTCCCCTGCTGCCAGGTTACCATTTCGGTCAGGCAGAGACCCTGCGGTTCCCCTTCGACCGCTGGGGCCGGGCGCCCCAGTTAGCTCTGGGTGACTTAAGGTCACGTCGAGAAAACAACTGAAAGGGCAGATTCGAGGACGCGGAGACCGCCCCGTGCCCACCCGGCACTTTCCCGAGTCTCCGCAGGCGCGGCGGGGCGCGGCGGGGGCCGGGGCGCGGCGGTAGCACCGGCTGCGGCGGCGGGGACGCCGCCGCCGCCGTGATGGGGCGAGCAGGGTCTCTAGTACCCAGGAGCCGCCCGGCCCCGGCCCCTGCCCGGCCCCGCCCCGGCCTCGGCCCGGCCCCAGCCCCGCCCCGCCCCGCGGCAGCCGCGCGCACGCGCCGGGACAGCTTTTCCCATAGGCCCCTGCGGCGGAGCACCAACCCCGCCCTAAGCCCTGGATCGGCCGGGAGGCCGGGGTTGAATCACTTGGCCGCGCGCCGGCAGTGCCTTTGAAAGGCGGCGGGAGGCGGCGAGCGCGATGGCGAGCTTGGGTCTTCTGCTGAGAGTGCTGGGCCTGGTCTTGTGCGGGGCGGCGAGCCTTGGGCTGTCCGCTTCTCCCGCCCCCACCTCCAAGAAGCCCATCATCGGTGAGGAGGCGGCGGGGGCCGGGGGCCGGGACCGCGGTGGGCGCTTCCAGCAGCTGCGCTCCGGCGGCTGCGTCCTGTCCTAGAAGACCCAAGTTCAGGGTTAGGATGTGTGCCTTCCTGTGTAGCACAGGGGCCAAGCCATCATTTGGATCGTGCTGAAATATAGCTAATTAATGCCTCGTTGATTTCCTCAACTCCAAGGCTCTTAAAATTGGAAGGGAGGAAGGTGCACTGTGAAGAATCCTGCGGATGGTTTAACTGTACTTAGCTAGGAATTTCTACTGATTAAACGAATTCTATACATGCATTATCTTTATTAAAATTTCACCGGCTGAGGGCGCATTTCGAGGAACGATGCATTATAACGTATAAAAATCGAATTGGCTAGATAATCAAGAAATAATGGTATACCTTGGTCTTAGTCATCTCCAGCAGAGGAGGGCAGCAGCGGCTGGTGTGATCCTAATGGCAATTCTGTTCGGTGTTAAAGTGAAGCATGTCATTTTTCGTTTTTGACAAATGTATGTTTTAAAAAGAGAGTAACATCAATTTGCATTGCCAGAATAGACATTTGATACTGGACAGGGGAAAGCAACCCAGGAGAAATCAGCCCGGATTTTAAATTTGCAGAAAGTAACTTGTGTGTGGACAGGTAAAATGGTCTCATTTTAGCTGTAGCGTTATGCCTTTCATATTGTTTTTTGTGTGTTCCCCCCCCACCCCGAAGATGGGCACTGTATTGTGTGACTAAATAGAAAGTAGATGAGCATTTTTTCGTGTATATTGGTAGTGCCCAGTTTTCAAATGTGTTGTGTATCAGTATTTGGAACCCGGAATGCCTTATTGTATAAGCTACTTAAAATAGTGGTTAGAATCTCCCAGGGGAATTAACTCAAAGTATAATCTCATGTAGGGTGCTGGGAATTGTGGGTGCAGAGGGGAGGGAAAAAGGGAAGAAGAGGAGTGATTGTTTTCCCTTTGCTAGAAACAGTGGTTTCTAGGAAACAAGTCCAGGGTCAAATATAGAAAAAGTAAGTAAGCTTTTGGTTTACCCTGGTCAGTTAAGACAAAATAGTTAACTGAATACCTGTGTGCAAGGCACTGAGTTAGGAGTGCAAAGGATCAACGAAAAGAAGCCGCGAAATTCATGAGATGGCCTCAAAGTATGGGTAGAATTTTGGTCCCATTTTGAGGGGTGGGGAATATAGCCGAGCTCTTGTCCCAGGATGGAGAGGGGGCGGGGGAGAAGTTGGTGGAACTTACCTACTCTAATGTACTTTCCTCCTTTCTAGTACCTTATGTCCACATGTCCCCAGCCCGCCTTTGTGGCACCTCATCCTTGCCTGTCCTGTAACCACTCCATTTCCTATGACACTCCCTAATTATTTCCCTGCCAATTGTTATTGTCCTTAATAAGGGCGATCTTACCGCTCCATGAGGAGAAAAGCAGTCTTACTGAACAAAGTTTGGCATGTGGCATATATGTTAACTGAGTGCCTGATGAATACCAGTTATTGTAAGAAGCTGGGGATATAGGTGACTGACTGATAAGGACGGCCCTGCCTGTCAGGTGGCCTGCAGAGACACTGAAGGTGTTCCAAATGGTGAAGTAGTGAGCGATACAGGCACAGGTATCCTCTCCGGAGAGATGTGTTTTGATGTGTCCTGGATGCCAGTGCTGTGCTGGGGCTGAGGTTTCAGGCGTAAGAGGCAGCCAGAGCGGTAGGTGGGCCCGAGCATCAGGGTCTGTAGAGTTTGTGAAAGTTTAGGAACCCATCGAAGTGCTCAAGCAAGGAGGTACCTCCTGCTGCTTTGATCTCTCTCTCTTCTCTCTCTGATTTCCTTTGCTGTCACTTTGTCCCCTTGCCAACACAGGACTCTAGTCGCAGGCACTCCTTGCAGCGGTACAGGCACAGAGCCGACTCGGGGTCTTTGCACTTGCTGTTCCCTCACCCTGGAACCGTCTTCCTCCAGATACCCACATGTGGCTGACTCCCTCACCTCTCTGAACTCCTGCCGACAGTGTCATGTTCTACCTTCTGAGAGAGGACTTGCCTGGCCACCGCATTTAAGAGACTTTCTTCTTCCCTGTAGATTGGAACTTACCCAATCCTTCCTTCCCCAAACACACACCTTCTTCTGCTGCTTTACTTTTCTTCTCGGCTCTTACCACCAGCCATCACACTATTGTTTACCCTTTTGATCTTGTTTACTGTGTTTCCTCTCTTCTCTCCCTTCCGCACACTGGAATTAAAGCCCACAAAGCAGGGATTTGGTTTGTTCAGTTCACTCATGTGTCCCCAGCACCTAGTTCAGTGCCTGGTATATAGTATGATTCAGTAATATATGCCAAAACAGTGAATGGTGATGTCATCGGATTTCTTTCCATGTGGAGAACTGGTTGGAGTTGGAAGGCAGTTGTTTAAGAAAGGATGCAGAGAGACCTTTTAAGGGGCTATTATAATAGTCTGGGGTCGGGGGGACGCAAGATATTAGTTGCTTGGATTAAGGTGGTGGTGATGATGTTGGAGAGATATGGATAGAAGATATTTTCACTCCTTTACTTTGTTGTCAAGGAAACGATGTGCCTTAGAGTGTGTGTGTGTGTGTGTGTGGGAAGGGAGAGGCCTCCTTCTAGATTGAAGGATCTGTACTCTGAAGTTGATTCTAGCTTTTGTGAAAAAGGCTGGTGCTATTGTAGACCTACTTTGGGGGCTTACTTGGCCTCCCTAATGAGGCAAGAGAGAAGGCTACTTAAAACTCAGATCAGCCTCCACTACTCCTTTCCCAAATTCTATAGACGTGCTTTCAGGAGAAGCTTCATATTTAATTCTGTGAATTAAATGAGTAGAGTAGTGACATTTCTAGGGTGATGTGTTTCAGTTTCTGAGCAGGAAAAAAGGAAATTGCTTGAAACTGAAACTTCTTTTTTTTTGTAATTTAGGAATATTAATGCAAACGTGCCATAGTGAGAACATGAAAATCCTGGGGAAATACTATATTGCTGCATCCTATGTAAAGTATCTGGAATCCGCAGGTGCAAGAGTTGTGCCCATAAGGTATGATTCGATAGTTTTTACTCTGAGTAATACAAGCTGCAACTGCTGTTTTATCTCTAAAATTATCTTTTATCTCTAAAATGAATGCTTTCTCTCCTATGATCACGTCATTCAAGTGTGTTAACATCACACCTGATTTTTGTCACACATCTAATGCTTAGGAGTCTCTCATTAAGTCGTTTAAGGTGTGAAGCTCTGTGCATCTGTGATATCGTTAGACATGAGGCATATGTATTAGATGGAGAATGAAATGAGTCATCTTTCCCCCAGAAAAGGTGATCCTCATCAGACAGCGTGAATGTAATGGAGTGAAGGCATCTGCAGCGTCACTTCATCCCGTAATATTAGGGTAAGGAAACACTTAGGGAATCAAGGAGCGTTCTAGAAGAGGACTTTTAAAACACCTTTGCGCTCTACTCTAGAAGTTTGGGGGCTTCCCTGGTGGCACAGTGGTTGAGAATCTGCCTGCCAATGCAGGGGACACGGGTTCCAGCCCTGGTCCTGGAAGATCCCACATGCCGCGGAGCAACTGAGCCCGTGAGCCACAACTACTGAGCCTGCACGTCTGGAGCCTGTGCTCCACAGCAAGAGAGGCCACGATAGTGAGAGGCCCGCGCACCGCGATGAAGAGTGGCTCCCGCTCGCCGCAACTAGAGAAAGCCCTCACACAGAAACAAAGACCCAACACAGCAAAAATAAATAAATAAATAAATTTATAGAAGTTTGGAAATTACTACTACAGCAGTGTTGCTTCAGTATAAATTACAGGTATTGCAATTTTAAAGGAGGTACATTATTTTTGTGATATAATGACCTAGAATAAGAAAATGACTCATGTCATATTCATGACATGACGTGATAATAAATGATGCATGTCATTTTGATTTGGAAAGAGTTGAATTTTTTAACAGAAACCTTGTAAGTATTGATATTATCTTATCATCCAAAATTGGTTATATTTGGGGGTCTTCCAGCACCCTCACCTAATCCATTATAAGTGATTTCACACACAAAACACAACTGTTTGCTCTGGGCAACTTGTTTTTGTAAATAATTTCGCATTAAACAATTGTAACAAAGAAAAGTACTGCTCAAAAAGAACATTAATACTAAAAATGCAAATATTACAATTTTGAGAATGGTACCACCAAATGGTTTTATGTTTAGAGTCATAAGGATTGTCTTTTTGCTTGATCTTTTACATTTAACTGTCTCTACTCCAAGATGAACGTTCGCTTTTGACATTAGTCTTCAATTTTATAGTAGCAGATCTAATTTTTCAAATGATATCTTATTTGGAACCCAGGTAACAGCAGCATTTTAGAGCTGAGGCAGAGGCTCTGGACAGTCCTTAGGACAGTGTTGCAAAGTTTTGATCCTGGAAGCTTTTCCTGCAAGCTCTTCTTTTAGGACATAGTGCTGATAACACAGGTGGGAGGTGGAGAGTGAAAACGCAGGTAGGCCAGTTCAGAGATGGCTGCTAGGTGTGAGTAGGCGAGGTGTGAAGCGAGAAGGGCTTGTCTTAGAGCAGTGGTTGTAGGATCGATGGGTAAATATTCTTTAAAAAAAATCAGTAAGACCTGATGAGTAATAGAATGAAAGGGCACAGGGAGGAATAGATGAGAATGACAGAAGTTTTGAAATGGGAAATTTTGAAACTAGGGAAGTTTTGAAACTGATGATTTGTAGAATACTGGGACTGAAGCCTGAGATACTGAAAACGTGACTGTCAGCATTCAGGTTAATTTCCAGCTTGGGTTCCCAAAGTTCACTTGAAGGTATATTGCTCAGAATTAGAATCACGTGATCCTGTAAAAACAATGTAATGCATGGCAGCTTAATTCCCAGAGGAACCTGCAGAGGCTTGCCTAATGTAGAACGAGACAAGTGATCACACCGGTGACATTGGATTCATTTCTGAATTTCGGGTGCTGGGGACCAACTTCTGCAGTTTAGAAGGAAAAGGAGGAGGATGGGAGACCTAATCCTGGAGCAGCTGAAGAAGTTTGTCTTTGGTGTCCTTCCGCCCTCTGTCTGCTGCCTTCGCCCTCAGGTGGCCGGTGCACTCAGGTTATAATGATCTTCCGCCGCAGGACTAGGGAGACCCACCGAGTGTCCCCCACCTGAGAGCTGGCATGTGGCTGCCCACAGGCTGCTCTTGGTTTAAAAATGTGCTTCATTCATGCAGTGCTTAAAATATGTACAAATCAGAAGACTTTGTAAAAGTCTGAATTCTTGGCTTCCTTTTTTTTGAAGGCAGTTTTCTGGAGCTCATTTTAAATGGAGCACGTGCTCTCCATTGGCAACAGCGCCTGTCACTCCTTTTCACGTTGCTGAAGCTGTGTCATTTGCCATCATTACCAGACTTTCGCTGTTTTCTTTAAAAAGAACTTATTGAGAGGGTCTTTTGTTTCAAGAAAGTCTGATAACATGGAAGCACCGTCTGTGTTCAAAGAATGTGACCTGGTCTGTTTTGCCGGCAAGGCCTCTGAGGCGCTTGAGTTTGTGACACCCCCTGCCCACAACCAACAGTTAAGCCCCTTAATAGTGATAAACAGGGCCCGAAACTTCAGTCATGGACAATGGGGGAGCCATTACTTAGAATGACTGAAGTGACTGGAAACAGGCTGCATGGCTAGCTGGTAGGAGTCCCTGGAGCGCAGCTGAGTGATCTGAATCCATTCTGGCTCCTCGTGGTGGTAGTTGCCCATCTGGTTTATATATCCATGGGGAAGCTTCTGGGTCCCTGCTGGTTCCTTCTTTGTTGACACAATCTGGGGAGATTGAACTGGCAGAATACTGGGACTCACATTTCATCTTCCTATCACTTCCCAAGTCACAGCCACCTGCCCATCTATCCTCCATTTAAGATAGTGGTAAGCAGCACTGCAGTGTCACCCACTGCTCTGTGGCTCTCTGCCAGAGGAGGATTATTATGAATTTCTGAAAGCACAGCTCATTTGGGCTTAGAGGAGAGCCTAGAGGGGTTTTCTGGCAAAGCACAGCTACATCCGGGCATCATGGGTATCTCCTTAATAATGGGAGAAGTGTCCTAATGCCTCTAGAACTTTCCTGTGTGGCAGAAATGGACTGTAGTTGATATCTGAGAAGACATTATGCCTTTTTATTCTCTTATACAACCAGAAGACTCTGAACGTAGCACAGTTCTTGCAGGAATTCATAAATAGGATGCTCTTTTCCCTTGTCCTTTCATTCCGTCGAACTTCTGGAAGAGTAACCTGTCTTACTGTGACATAAGTCAAGGTTGTAGCCAGTTGTCACAGACTAATCCTGTGGGTTTTCTCTGGAGAAGGGAATAAGATCATCAATAACGTGGTGATTGTTAGGAAAACCTTACCAGATGTTTGATGAAGGGAACTTCAGAATAATTACCTGGGCAAATTAGGCCCATCTACAGGGACCTGCATGTAGTCTGTACCGCCTAGATCTGAACTCTTCTGACTTGTGAATACACAGTAGTTCTGAGACCTTTGCGGTTGGCGGTAGGGGTGGGTTGAAGCAGAGACTTGGCATTTATATTTTTTGCTGAAGCTTCCTGTAGTTAAGATAGGTATGCTAATAAATTTCTTAGTCTTTACTTAAAACTACTGAATATCCTTACTTTTTTTTTTTTTTTTTATCTTGGCTAGCAGAGAAATTACTGGTACCCAAATCTCATGGTCTTTAATGTTTTGCATATTAACATGTACCTCACAATATCAAATTACATTAGACCAGAAGAAAACATGTTTACTTGTCTGATTAGCAAAACAAGGATATAAGTATGTGGCTTTCATGTAGTTTGAAAAAAATGCCTCTAGGAAGGCAGAGAGGTGATATAGTCCAGTATTTAAGAATTATTTTTCACCCGGCTTTTAAAAATTAATGTGGTGACTTCATTTAGAGGCTTACTTTTCTTCTTAAGTTTTGGAAATGGATGTTTTGTAATTATTTTTATTGTTTTCAGGCTTGATCTTAAAGATGAAGAGTATGAAAAGCTTTTCAAGTCTATTAATGGGTAAGTTGCCAACATTGGTTTAATATAGTGTAGGAGGTCTAAGCAATGCAAAGAAGTACATATAAATTTAATACATGTTTCTATGTAGCTGTCTTACAGTGGTGTAATATTAGTTTTCTGAGTTGAGAGGTGCAGAAGTCCTGCAGAGAGAAGGCAGGTTAAGAAATAAATGTTACACAGTAGACAACATACAATTTTTTTTAATGTGCGACATAGTCTTTATTCTTTTAATGCTTGTCTTAAATGTTTTTTTTTGTTTGTTTGTTTGTTTTTTTTGTCTTAAATGTTTTGAAGCCACTTTGGAGGCCGTGGCATACTGCTTGCTTAGGGGATGTATAAGTCTTAAGAATGAGAATATTAATTGGTTATTTTTCCGAAGGTGACTTGGATAGAACTTGGAAAAAAAGTTTTATATCCTCTAGCTTCTCCGCAAAAGATATGATTGCTTAGCTCGCAGAAAAAAAAACAACCCTCTTAATCATATGAAAAAATGTGCAACATTACTCACAATTAGAGGAAAGCTAATTATAGCAATTAAAAACCATCAAGTTAGCAAAGAGCAGAAAATGTGCTAGTACTCTGTGGTGAGGGTGTGAGGAAACAGTGTTCTTATCCTTTACTTATGGGAGTTGTTGATCCAAATAATCAATAAACAATTATTAAGGAACAGAAGAGAGTTTTATTCGAGCCAAATGGAGGACTATAGCCCAGGAAGAAAGTGCTCTGGAAAAACACGATTTTATATCTTGACAGAGCAAAGAACGAACATCAAACACAAGGGTACATTCCTTCAGGGTTTTGACAGACAGATTAGCACATATACAGCGAGTCAGCATGACCTTGGTGTCTGAGAAGGGAACCTTATCTTTGAAGGACTACTAGCATGGGCGTCATAGGAAGGGGAGACATTTATCCCCGTCTTCAAAGTGGACTTTTTTTGAAACTTCTGGATAACGCATTATTTTCTTAGTGGTTAAAGCAGTTGTACAGCACTTGTTTGATGCACCATATGATAGGCTGTTCTAGTTAGCCTAAAGTTCAAGCCAAATCATGTGTAAGCCAGGATGATGTCCCCATACCTCAATAGGTGAAAATTTCTTCCATCAGGGTGAGTTATATAGTCTTTTGGGGGCAGGTTTTTTTTTTTGCGGTACACGGGCCTCTCACTCTTGTGGCCCCTCCCGTTGCGGAGCACAGGCTCTGGACGCGCAGGCTCAGCGGCCATGGCTCACGGGCCCAGCCGCTCCACGGCATGTGGTATCTTCCCGGACCGGGGCACGAACCCGTGTCCCCTGCATCGGCAGGCGGACTCTCAACCACTGTGCCACCACGGAAGCCCTTGGGGGCAGTTTTACAGTATCTATTGAAATTAAAAATGCACATACCATATGACCCAGGAAACCCTTCAGAGGAATTTTATTTTACAAATATAATCACCCCTTTTAACATATACACACTACTATATATAAAATAGATAACCAACAGGGACCTACTATATAGCACAGGGAACATACTCAATATTTTATAATAACCTATAAGGGAAAGTAATCTGAAAAAGAATATATATACATACATACATATACATACATATATGTATAAAAAAATGAATCACTTTGCTGTATACCTGAAACTAACACAACATTGTAAATCAACTATACTTCAGTAAAAAGAAAATAATAAAACAGAAAGAAAAATATAATCCCCCCTTATGTGAAGACTTAGGCCCAAACATATGCATTGTAGAATTGTTTGAAATACTTCTGATTTAGAACCCATCCAACGGTCCATCAGTTGGGAATTGGATAAAAAAATAGACTATATGCATATAATAGAATATTATGCACAGGTTAAACATGAGGCTATCTATAGATGTTGCCCTGAATCACTATTGTTCTGTGAACCATGTGATAAGAAGCAAGGCACATAGTGGTGTGTATAGTATACTACCGCTTACTTTTGTTTTTAAAGTTGGGGTGAGGAGATATGTATAGCATATATGAGGTCAACATAACAAGTTTTAATGGTGGTTATTTCTTTTTTCTTTTTTTTTTTAAAGAACACCCATCTTTTTAAAATAATTAATTAATTAATTTTTGTTGCAGTGAGTCTTAGTTGCAGCAGGTGGGCTCCTTAGTTGTGGCTTTGTAGGCTCCTTAGTTGTGGCATTCGAACTCTTAGTTGCAGCATGCATGTGGGATCTAGTTCCCTGACCAGGGATCAAACACACGTTCCCTGCATTGGAAGGCAGATTCTTAACCACTGCGCCACCAGGGAAGCCCCATAATGGTGGTTATTTCTAATCAGGAGTGGGATGGAGGGAGTCTATTTTACTGTAAAGCTTTTATAAAAAGAACTTCTTAAAAATTTTAGAAAACTGTTCATTTATTAATATTTTTTTAAAAAAAGCTATGTTCAAAACAGTCATTTGTATTCACCTCAGTTTGGATCAGTAAATATTTACAGTAAAGTTAGTTCAATTTAGTGAAACATTTACAATGCCTGTTATATGCAGTGTACTTTGGCATGGACAAAGATAAATAAGTCCAGGAGAGAGTATATGGTAGAACCTCAAAAATATACAGCAGGCAATGAGCAGGACTCTAATGCCACTTCCGAAACACCTTTACTGAGCCTTGTATGCAGTTTTCATTTTTGGGGGGTGCGGGGCTTGCAGAGATGAAAAGGCAGAGCCTTGCTTTGAAGGAGTTTGTCAACCGAGAGGGACAGTCAAGTTTTACTTTATGAATGGACTTTGAGATTAAACATACCAAGTTTGTTCAGACGCAGCTTTTTAAATACTGAGTCAATGAAAAGGGAGAACTGCTAATGAGTCTTCATTAAGCCACTTTAAACTGTAGGGTTTTCTGCTTGGTTTTGTGGCAGATGTTCTGCCTTATAGTTTATATATTTCCTACTAGACCACGATCCTACTAACAGCAAAAATTACCCATCTTTGTCTCTGTGGGCTAATACCTGTTACTGAATGAACACAGTCTCAAAGGTGATATTTCACATGTCTCAAATTCATATTTAAGTATTTTCAAAAATTTTAATATATTTAATTCAACCTTTGTAATCTCTTGAATATCCTTAGTTACTTTAAGAGCTTTTTAGAGTTAGTTTACAAAGTTGATATGAAAACATAAATATTTTTCTATCTCTCTCCTTTATGTGTAGGGTAAAATAAAGTCAAATGCTTGTGACTCCCCTTTTTTTCCTAGAATTTGTTTAGAATGGTAATTGTGTTCTTTTTCAAAATTTTCTAACACCATTCTTATTTCTGAAGAGATTTCAGGGTAATAATAATAAATTTAAATTCCATAGATATTTAATTCTAGCCTACTATATTTTTATGACTAGTTTGTTCTTTATTGTTAAAACAGATTTTTTTGTGAGCTAAGCCTGACTCATGATTATGGACCTGCAGTTGATTTTGGCATCTCTGATCATCTTAATTTAAACCTAGCTATACTTGGAATTTTATTTCTACTTGATTTCTAGCTGTGTGTACTCTCCTCCCCTCCCCCCATTTATTTTACTTTAATTTATCCACACTCTATTTCAAAAATAAACTTGTTTATCCAAGAGGTTTGGTAGAATATGCACAAATTCATTGTTAACTGCAATAGTTTACAAATGGGTGGGATTGTAAATATTTTGTATTTTCTTTTTGCCTAATTTTTCTCATTTTCTCTAATGATCTTGCTGCTTATGTAGTAAGGAAAAGTTGTTTTAAAATAAAATGATTGTTTATTTTCTGGGAGTGGGGAGGGGTTGAAATGCACGCTGTTTGATGTTGTTTCAGGATCCTTTTCCCTGGAGGAAGTGTTGACCTCATAAATTCAGGTTACGCCCACGTGGCCAAAATATTTTACAAGTTGGCCATACAGGTAAACCTCAGTTATTTCTTATTATTCCAGGTGAGCTTTTGTAATTTTCCACGAGGATAATTCCTTTTTTAAGCACGTGGTAATACTTTCTGCACAATTACCCTAGTCTCGTCACACCTTTAACTGTTGGGGTGCCTGTTCTTTTCCAGCCAGTGGCAGCTTTTGGCCATTTTCTCTGCGCTTCATTTAATTCTGGGCTCCAGGGAGCCTCAGGGCCCTGCTGGCCGGCCCTCTCTGTTTGGGCTCATTAATGTGAACCAGGCCCTCATGGTGGCCAAGTAAACTGGCTTCATTATGTACTGGGCATTGTTCATGTGTTGTTTTTTTTTTTTTTTTAATTATTTTTTTGGCTGCGTTGGGTCTTTGTTGTTGTGTGCGGGCTTTCTCTGGTCACGGTAAGCGGAGCTACTCTTCATTGCCGTGCGTGGGCTTCTCATTGCGGTAGCTTCTGTTGTTACGGAGCACGGGCTCTAGGCATGTGGGCTTCAGTAGCTGTGGCACGTGGGCTCAGTAGTTGTGGCTCGTGGGCTCTAGAACGCAGCCTCAGTAGTTGTGGCGCACGGGCTTAGTTGCTCCGCGGCATGTGGGATCGTCCCGGACCAGGGCTCGAACTGTGTCCCCTGCATTGGCAGGCGTATTCTTAACCACTGTGCCACCAGGGAAGTCCCTGTTCATGTGTTGTTAATTCTCATCTCCTCTCCGTGCAGTGACTTGCAGAGCCTCTCGATTCCTTTTTAGTCTCCTAAAAAGACTGCTCCTGCCTTTGCACCATAGCTCAGACCCTGGCTATTTCTCCCCTGAACTGTTAACAGCAATTTTCTAATTAATCTTGCTGGTCCTACTATCTCCCTCAACCTTAAATATTTCCCTAAGAAACTGCTTTTAGCATATGAGATGCTTGTTTGAAAACTTTTAATGACTTGGCTTGATGACCTGTAGCCTTTTATAGTCTTTGAGTCAAGATATACAGTGTGTCCACAGCTCACCTTTTCCAGACTTTGCTTGTGCAGGTAATTGCAGCCAGGCTGGTATTTCCAGCACACACTCTGTGTCCTCCCACTTTCAGATCTGCTTAGGCTGTTCCTTTCTACCCCGTCCCTAATTTGTGCCTTAGCCAGCTTTTCAGGGAAGCCCAGAGACAGAATATCTTGAAGTTAGCTGTTCATGTCTCATCAGATTGCATGGCTCTGACACCCTTTGAGGCATTCCTCATTTCATATCATATGGTTCCATGTACTTAGTACATGCTCAGTGGATATTTTTTGGAAAAACTAGGGAACAAAATTGAAATTTTATAACATGAGTGATTTAAAATGCATTTGGAAAGCATATATATGAACATTATAAAGCCACTCTTCCTTTGCATATAGAGACTCACGTAACTGGCTTGTTCAATTTAAAAAAAAAGGAGCCACCTAACCCGTAAGACCCTAAGGCCTATTTAAAAAAATATAATCAGGGCTTCCCTGGTGGCACAGTGGTTAAGAATCCGCCTGCCAGTACAAGGGACACGGATTCGAGCCCTGGTCCAGTAAGATCCCACGTGCCGCGGAGCAACTAAGCCCGTGCACCACAACTACTGAGCCTGTGTTCTAGAGCCCGCGTGCCACAGCTACTGAGTCTGCGTGCCACAGCTACTGAAGCCCGCGCGCCTAGAGCCTGTGCTCCGCAATGAGAAGCCGGCGCACCGCAACAAAGAGTAGCCCCTGCTCGCCGTAACTAGAGAAAGCCTGTGCGCAGCAATGAAGACCCAACACAGCCAAAAATAATAAATAAATAAAAATAAATAAATTTAAAAAAATGTAATTAGCTACTTGAAGATTTCAAAGCAAAGAAAAAAGCTTAGCAACCTTGAACTTCCATTTAGCTGTAGCCACTGGGGTCCACAGGCCCTGATGAAGAAGCCCTGAGAAGTGATTTCTGTGAGATCTATTCGGTTTCACTCTGTGTCCTTTGCTCTGCTGATCACAACAAACAAAAGATGTGGCCCCAGCAAGTGGGGATTTAACGTTTAGTTCAGAAATCAAGTTTGGTGTGCATATGGAAACAGAGAACAGTTCAGCCCTCTTGTGTTTATTGTAAGTGGATGCAGTAAGACCCTTCAACATAACGTATACAATTCTAACTTCTAAAAATAAAATTTTCCAGACTTGCATATAAAAGTATTAAAATCCTATCTTGAGATAGGAAGTATAGGAATTAATGCTGTTCTATATTTTTCTCATTGAAGAACAGAAAAAAAACTCCCTAACAATTTCCTCATTAAAAATGAGTTACTGTTAGGTTATATATATATATATATATTTTTTTTTTTAATTAATTTTTTTTTTTTTTTTTTGCGGTACGTGGGCCTCTCACTGTTGTGGCCTCTCCCATTGTGGAGCACAGGCTCCGGACGCGCAGGCTCAGTGGCCATGGCTCATGGGCCCAGCCGCTCCGCGGCACGTGGGATCTTCCCGGACCGGGGCACGAACCTGCGTCCCCTGCATCGGCAGGTGGACTCTCAACCACTGCGCCACCAGGGAAGCCCTGTTAGGTTATATTTTACAGTCTATGCAGGAAAACCACTGCTTTTAGAAAAGTTACAAAACCCAGTTTTGTAACTATCAGCACACTTGGGTTTAATCTTTGGTTAATCAGAAAATTCAGTTGCTGGAATGCTTCTCCCCCAGTCACACTGGTTGTTGTGACTTCCTCTGAAGAAACCCAGTACATTTGTACTCTTTTAGTTGACAACTTTTACTCTCTGAAATTTTATTTTACTTTTGCTTGCCGACTGTTCCTTTCCTTCCAGATCATGGCTTTCCCCTGATTTAAATCTGATTAGCTGAAGGTGGTATAATGCAGCTGTTACTATAAATTCTGAGATAATGGAGGAAAGGCTTCCATTCAGAGTATGTTCAAAACTGGACAGTCATTTAAAGCAACAGGATTTGTAGAAAATGTGTAAATAGGCATTTATCTAGCATTACCCTTGATATTTACAGTCCCTGAATGTTCCATGTGTTGTTTGGTAGTTGACTGGCAAATGTCTGTATCTTTCCCAGCACAACTGAGTTTGGATAGTTTGGTTAATTAAACCTGAACTATTTTTTTTTTTTTTTTAAACCTGAACTATTATGTGGGAGCTTGATCTAAAGAGAAATTAAGTGATATCCTACGGATAGAAGAGAGAGTAAGTGATAGCCTACTACTATTGATCCTGGAAAACTCCTTAGAAATCCATGTATACCTCAGGTGCCAATCTTGTATGACAAATCAAATGTATAATTTTTATCTTGAAAAGTTTGAGTAAGCTTAGTTTTCTCTTTATTCTGCACAGGGTTTTGGTAATGGAGACTATTTTCCCACGTGGGGGACCTGCCTTGGATTTGAAGAGCTTACGTATCTGGTCAGTGGAGAGAGCTTATTAACCCTCACAGATACTGTTGGAATTAAAATGCCACTGAACTTCACTAGAGGTAAGAATTCTCTTTTGATCCTGAAAAAAAATATTAACTGGGCAGGATTAAAAAGTTGCAAATATCAGAGTAAAAATATGTTCATAACATTTGTTAATTTTTATATTATTTGCACAGGCTGAAGATGTGAGTGATCACTTTTTGTACTGAGTTATAAAGCTGGCTTAAGGAATTTTGAATGTTGATAACTTATTGCTTCTAGTGACGTCAGGACAGTGCATGATTAAAAACTCTAAAGTCAGACTTGGTGTTGAGTCCTAGCTTTGTCTCTTCTGCCTTGGGGAATCATTTACCCTCTCTTAGCCTTAATTTCCTGATTTGTAAAAGCATTTACCTCTTAGGATTTTTTTGTGAGGATTAAATAAGATAATGTTTTCCAGGTACTCTGATAAGCACTTTAAATATTACTCTAATAAGTGTTAGCTATTATTATTATAGTCAGCATTTTTCCCTTGGCTGTGTACTCTGTTTCATCCCAGATAGGGTGCACTGCAATTCCATTCTAGTACCAACAACCTGGAGTTATCACAGACTCCAGTTAAAGGTTATCTCCGTGACTAGACTGCCCTTCTGTCGGATACCAGCCACGAGTCCTACCCCGAGGCCACCCATACATCTGATCAGATGGCCATGAATCTTGGGATTCCCACAATCCCCCTCAGGTTTAATAATTAACTGGAATGACTCTCAGAACTCAGGAAAGTGCTCTGTTTGCAATAAAGAGTTTTACTGTAAAGGATACACATGGGGCAAGGTCTGTGAGGGAATATAGAACTTCTTGCCCTCTCCCTGTTGAGTCAGGGCACGTCACCCTCCTGGCACATCAATATGTTCACCAGCCCTGTAGCTCCGGTGAACTTTGGTGCTCAGAGTTTTTATAGGGACTTTATTATGAAGGCATGGTTGATTAAATCATTGGCCGTATTATTGAACTCAATCTCCAGTCCCTGTCTCATCCCTGGAGATCAGGCTAGCTCAAAGTCAGACCTACTCTAGAAGTCCAATGCATGTCCATTGCACTACATAGCCAGGTAAAGTCAGACCTGCTATAATCACGTGGTTAGTTTTTCTGATAACCAGCCTCATCCTGAAGCTGTCCAGGGGCCACCTTGTGTCACCTCATTAGCATTACAAAGACACACCTGTCAGTCAGGAAATTCCAAGGGTTTAAAAGCTCCCAGTCAGGAACCCAGGACAAAGACCAGACAAATGCTTTATTTACCAATCTGTGTAAATAGATCATGATTCTTGGAGGTTACTTGATTTCTGAGTCATCAGAATTGAATGTTGAATGCTACCAACCATTCCTGTTCTCAAAAGGATTTTGGATAGAAAGTAGTAGTTGTTATACATAGAATCTATAAAATGCTCTATACTGTTCAAAGCTCTTTCTCACATTATCTCACTTAATTACTGCAAGAATCCTGTGGGAAGTGTATGTATCAGGTCAGTCTCTTTTGGTTGTATGTGGTTAAAACCGAGTTTATACAAAAAAAGGAATGAAATCCGCTGAAGTAAGGTATCAGCAGATTTTTATTATGTAGGGCTCTGGGATTCTAATGGAAGCCATTCGCATCCTGAATGAGGGTTTCATTGAGGGACAGCTGGCGTTAGGGCCTTGAACACCGTCAGGCTTTTCTTATCCCTTTGCTGGCGTATGTCTGTGTCAGACTCCAGAGCCTTCACTGAGGTAAATTGCTTCTTTTTTTTTTTTTTTTTTTTTTTTTTTTTTTTTGCGGTACGCGGGCCTCTCCCGTTGAGGAGCACAGGCTCCGGACGCGCAGGCTCAGCGGCCATGGCTCACGGGCCCAGCCGCTCCGCGGCATGTGGGATCTTCCCGGACCAGGGCACGAACCCGCGTCCCCTGCATCGGCAGGCGGACTCTCAACCACTGCGCCACCAGGGAATCCCATTGCTTCTTTTGATCTATTTAGTGAGTAGAATTATCTTGGCCTAGTTAATGTTTTTTCCTACGTTGTTGGTATTTTTAACCGTTTAAGTCCCAGATACCTTTGAAAATGTGTTAAAAGTTCTGGGTCCTTTCCTGAGAAAACAAATATATACACATGTGGAAAATTTCACCTATTTTTCAGCGCTGTCTAGAGAACTCATTTTGAAATCCTCTGCTTACTCTATGGCTAGCCTGCTCATTATCACTTCTGAAGAATTTTAGTTATTTATGTTACAGTTCTACAAGAAAAGTACTTAAGTATGGAACATATTTGGAATTGTGTGTTAAACTTATTTTGTGCTTGACTAGAATACTCCTGTGGAAACGATGTGTTTGCATATCATTTAGTCATCTTGATTATGTCTTAACAATGGCCTCTCTCTGGCTGAAGATCAGTTGACTTCAATGGATTTTATTTTTTCTGTGTTTAAATTATTTCTTTTTATGCTTGAATTATTTCAGGTCCATTGCAGGGCAGAATGTTCCAGAATTTTCCTGCTGACTTGTTGCTGTCATTAGCAATAGAACCTCTGACTGCAAATTTCCACAAGTGGAGCCTCTCTGTGAAGGTATCACATTAATAACACAATGAAATTAATGCATTTAGATTTACTACAGAAGTAATTATTTTGTTTTTATTTTTGCACTTTAGAATTTTACAATGAATGAAAAGTTAAAGGCGTTTTTCAATATATTAACTACAAATACAGATGGCTCTATTGAGTTTATTTCAACAATGGAAGGTATGTATCACTGCAGATGTACACTTTATTTTACTTATTATATTTATTAATTTTGATTTTATAGTTCTCTTATGAATAAGATCATGTTACTTTGGGGACTGAAGTTAGAAGTTAGGGCATTTTTGGAGACAGGAGGCCTGTTTTGCCCATGTTCCAAATCAGTTGTGGTTTACCTGGGTCACCTTCTATGATAGGGTGATGAAAAAGGGAAGTGAAGAGTTAAGGGGAGAGTGGATGAAGAAATAAATGGAGAAAGTGATTTCTGTTTCTAGTAATACTGCAGCTTAAGTACGTGCTGCAGACAACAGCAAAAAATGTGACTGACATACAGAAAAACATCTTCCTAAGTAAATACATTGATGAAGTGACAGTAAGGGTATCCAGGCCCCAAATTGCAGGAGGTAAGTGGAGTATTTAAACCAGCCTTAAAGAGAGCTGGAGATGAAGCTCAGGACCCCCCCTCCCTGGAGAGTACCCCCGTGGAGCAGGACGCGGAAGGCTGGACCCTCCGTGAATCCTGCCTGCACAACTGCAGGGAGAATTTGCCATCCTGAACCGTAGCGCTAAGCGGGTGGGCTGGTAAATCAGTAAAGCCCCGAGTGTTTTCATGACAGGCCGGTCTAGCGTGGCCCGCGCTATACTAACTGGGAAGTTCGGCACATCTTAAGTCAAAAAGTGTGTTTGAAGCTATCTCGGACTGATAGTGCCTCAACGTGCGTGTCAGAAACAAACGTCAGTAGTGCTCTCTGGAGGAACCTGCATTTTTCCGGGACTTTTAAGAAGTTTCCATATGAGGTTTTAAGGAAAGTGATTGGTTCACAGCCAAAACATCACAAGTGCACAAGGAAGCAAAGTACCATGAATGAGAGCTTGCAGAAGCAGTAGGTGGTCTGTCAGCTGGCGAGACTGGTGCTCCTGGCGAGGCCCGAGCACTGGACTGGAGTCAACTGGGACGAGGCAGAAGTAGTTCATGCTATTCGCAGGTTGTGGCCATGTCACTGGCTCCCTTGTTGGGGGAGGTCAGATGTCTGAAGGTTCAGAAACGACCTCCCCGGAATTCTGGGAAGGCTGATGAATGCAGTCTGAAGTGAACCACTCTGAACTTCTCTCTCTAACCCTGTTTCCCCTCCTGTATTTCTTACTTTAGTTGACAGCGTTGCCATTCACCGCATCATCTAGTGTTGGCTGCCCTTGACTTCCGGCCCTCATCCTCCACATCTAAGAAGTCCGTGCCTCTTGCTACTTCCCACATCCTTCTTGGGAATTCTTCTTCCCAGATCTCTCTATTCCTCCTGTCCGACTGCAGCATAAACCACCTGCCACCTGTGTTGCCGCAGGAGCTCCTAACCGTTCCACAAACCTGCCTTCCAGCCGGTCACCAGCAATCCCCCGAGATTCCAGTCTGACTACATTGCTTGGGGAGAAAGCTCCTCAGTGGCTCTTCAGCACTTGGAGGATGGAGTCTGGATTCCCCAGTCATTTACTCAAGGTCTCCCCCGCAGCCCTCACTAGCCTGGATTCCATGCACCCTGTTCAGTACACACAGCCCTCCACAGAGCAGCACTTCTTGCCCCCGTGCTTTTCCTTATGCTCTTTCCTCTCCTCTGAAAAGCTTTCCTTCCTCCCCATTCCCTTCTGCTGATGGCCTCTTAGCTAGCTTTAAGAATCAGGGCAGTGGTCAGCTCCTGGAGGCCATCCCTGCCCGTTATCCTTTCTCGCCACATCCTCAGTGCTCCTCCTTTATACTTGCTCTGCACTTCCTAGGAATGTCTCTTTGCACTTATTTGCTCATGTTCTGTCTTTCCTCCTAGGCTAAGAGCTCATTGAGAGCTGGGACTCTGTCATTCTTTGTGTTTCCAGGACTTTATGGAAATCTCAGTAGATGTTGAATAGATGAGTAATTATTTAAATGAAAGAGTATTGGCTTGGAAATTAGGGAATAGGACTTCATGTTGGTTCTGTTCCTAGCTATGTCATCATACCAGGCTCTTTTGAAATTTTTATCTTCTGAAAGTTTTCTGACACCTACTAGATAGAAACACTTGAGATGCTCCTATATGCGCATTTCCTTCCTGTTCTTGATATTTTATTCTAAATTAGCGAGCCAGGGCATGATTCCTAGAGTTGTCAGAAACCTGCATTGATCTTTTATTGACGCAGTTTACAAAAAATGAGTAAATCTCAACTTGCTTCTGAATGTCAGTGTGTATCTCTGTCCTATCCATTCATCTATCTGAAAAATCTTTATTACAATTGATCACTTAGGGTATTTCTTTTTTAAATAAATTTAATTAATTAATTAATTAATTAATTAATTAATTTATGGCTGTGTTGGTTCTTTGTTGCTGCACGCAGGCTTTCTCTGGTTGCGGCGAGCGGGGGCTACTCTTCATTGAGGTGCACGGGCTTCTCTTTGCGGTGGCTTCTCTTGTTGCAGAGCACAAGCTGTAGGCGCGTGGGCTTCAGTAGTTGCAGTGCGTGGGCTCAGTAGTTGTGCCTCTTGGGCTCTAGAGCGCAGGCTCAGTAGTTGTGGCGCATGGGCTTCATTGATCCGCGGCGTGTGAGATCTTCCTGGACCAGGGCTTGAACTTGTGTCCCCTGCATTGGCAGGCGGATTCTTAACCACTGCACCACCACTTAGGGTATTTCTTATTCTAAATAGTACTTTTCATATCTCAAAGAAATATATTAGAAGATCTGCCTTTCAGTTACCTATGTGTAACAGTTAATTTCCTGGTCATCCAGTCCATGGGTCTCCTGCTGGTGGCATCACATGTGGTTCAAGACAGAGAAAGAGAGTATGTCACAAAGAAGGGGGGTGGGGAAGGGCGCAGTGGGGAGGGATGGAGTAGAGTGACCAGAGCTGCTTGCTGGTAGGTTCTTTTTTTTTTTTTGGTAGGTTCTTTTCTCTTGTGAATCTAGACTGAAGAAGGCTAGGATAAAATAGGTTTCCTTCTTCTGACATGATCTCTCTTAGCAGAGTCTCATGGGATATGCGGACAGTGCCCTTTTCCCTAGATATATCTACTTTTGGATAATTCATTTCTCTAAGTATTTTCCTGTGGTAGTCAGGGTTATAATTTCAAAGCAAAAATAATAGAGGGAGGATTTTTTTTTCAATTAAAATGAGGAAAGGCATATGTGAAGAGAAAAAGAGATGAGTATAGATATTTCTCAAAAGGTAATTATTACACATATTTTTTAAAAATTATGGAATTTTAAAACCATATTTAGAAGTAGTAGAGAGAGTAATGTAATGATCCCCTGGGTACCTTTCTCTAAGCTTCAACAACTATCACATTTATGTGGCCATTGTTGTTTCATATCTATTTTCTCCTCATACCAGCTTAGTTTTTGGAGTAAATCCTAGGGATTGTATCATTTTTGTATATAAAGATATTTAAGAATTCTAAAAATAAGTGAAGTACATTACCAAAAATCTTTCACACCAAATTTAAACTTTTAAAAACTATTTAAAAATTGGCAGCATGAAACCGTGAACCTTTCCATAGACTGAGAGACACAGTTGAGCCTGAGACTTATGTAAAAGGACACTAAAGATGCTGGCGCAGTTCATGCTCATGTGAATGTCATTACAGGAGGGGATGAAAATGCGGTATGAAGTGGGGGGAAGAGAGTTGTAGAAGAACCTTGTGACCAATCAGATGTGCGGTTTACTATTGAGCTGGGATATGTTCAAAGGCTCAGTTATTTCACTCAACTCTGATCACCTAGTAAACGGAATCATATTTCAAATTATAAAAAGTTGTAAGTCAGTGAAATATTGTATTGTGAACTTTCACATTGACTGTGAACTGAAATCGTTTGTGTCTGAGAGAATGTGCACAGTTTAATTTTGTCTGACATTGGGTGTTATAAAAATAATGTTTTACACAGCATGTAAAACATAATTTAATTGTTAAGTAACATCCCAGACCATTGTTACTACTTAATACTCACCAGTCTATGTTCTTTGTGCAGGATACCAGTATCCGGTATATGGTGTCCAGTGGCACCCAGAGAAAGCTCCTTATGAGTGGGCAAAATTAAAAGGCATTTCCCATGCGCCTAATGCTGTGAGGGCTGCATTTTATTTAGCAGAGTTCTTTGTGGCTGAAGGTAATATGGGGCAGGGGTTATAATTTTGTCTCTCTAGTGTGGTTTTGAAGGAAATCGCCCTCATCTGAACTTCTGTGTACTTTTACTCTATAAATGTTTTGTAGGTTTAACTTTTAAAAAAATTAATTCATGTGAAAGCCCTGAAATTGAGATATTAGTCATTCAAATCAAACCAGGACAGTTTTTTCAGTTAACGGTACTGTACAGTCTAAAGTGGGCTGATTTCCTGAACAACAGCATAAAGATTGTTTTGTTTTGTTTTCTTGAGTCCTTTTTTTTTTTAGATTCCCCTCCAATTACGCTTTTTAGGGATAATGATTTAATTATAACATTCTCTGAGGATTAGATCTTACTTTTCCAAGACAATTATGTAAATTGACTCTATACTCATCAGTCTGTGGTTTTAAGGCTGCCTATCTGTAGGTATTGGCACAGTGGAGAAAGTTAATACGCTTTGCCTGCTTTTTCATGATGAAAACACAGGCATAGTCATGCTAGGTTATGTTTGTGGGTAAATTGAGAATTTGGTTATAGATGCTTGGGTTTTAGTTGAGTGATATGGGTGTAAGACAGAGCTACGAACACAACTTGCAAGGGTTTAGGGCGTCACTCTGGCAAGTCGCGGCCCCGGGAAGATTTCCATGAACTTTGTTTGCATCCTCCCTTCACGCTTGCCCTGAGGTTTTATCAACCCTCCGTCCACACTCGCAGGTAAAGTGCTTCCTCCTGAGGTCACTGTGGTTTAGAATTGTGCTCCGGTGAACAGGTCATTTCATTACAAAAACCCCAAATTAAAAAATAGTTCTCCCAGGTATAGTATTAGTCCCAAGAAACATTTTCATGTCGTTCGTATAGGAGTGATGAGAACAGCAGAGAGCAGAGCAAGGCTCCCTGCATCAGTATCACAGGAACGGCTACATGGCCTTCATTTTCCAATATCCCTCTTTCTAAAAATGCCACGGAGGCCTGTATTTACTTTATTTTGACTTTAGGGTAAAGTCTGAGCCCTCACCCCCTCACACCTAAAGTTTCGCCATGCGATTTCTTTGTGCCTCCTTGCTTTTCAAATTTCTGCCTTACCTGGGGGAGATGCCTCCCTTCTCCCCTGCCTCAGCTTTGCCAGTTTCTCCATCCTCTTGAAGCGTCCTCCTGATTAGTCTATAAAAACGTCTGTGTGGTGACTAGACAAGACTTCTTGAGCGTTAGGACCTTGCCTTGTGGATGTCGCCATCCCCAGGCCCTACATCAAGCTCTGCACACAGTAGGCGTGTAGTAGGCCTTTGAATGAAAGGGGAGTGAGCGCCACGTGGGGTCTGGTGCAGGGTTAGCACGGCTGCTGTCAGGAAGGCTCTACTCCAAATCAGGTGCTGCTTTATTTGGGGGAATTTGGTAAGACGTTTCTCCTTTTTGCTGGTATTATCCCACTTAATAATGCTGATTATAGGAAGAAATATTTTAAAGTAGCCTTTTGAAAATTGTATCCTATCTTTTTAAAAATTAACGCTTTCTTTTTCTTGCAGCTCGGAAAAACAATCACCATTTTGAATCTGATGTTGAAGAGGGCAAAGCACTAATTTATCAGTACCGTCCAGTTTATACTGGGAACATTTCTTCGTTTCAGCAAAGTTATATATTTGATTGAAAGCCTTCAATGTGTTAACAGAGAAATTTTGATTAACTCCATGATTAAACTGTTGTAGTAACTTGTTACTCATGACGATAATAGAAGGCCACAGAGATTCCTTTTCTATGATGTTACTGGCTCTGATTCTTCATTCAGTATATTTGACTATATCACATTTGATAATCAGTCAGTGAGACAGATACATAATCTGAGTGTTTTTCATGGAAAAGCTTTCTTTTATCTGAAGATTAGAAAAAAATAAATTTATTGAAAATACAGATATTTCATTTTTTCTAATTGATTCTGGAAATACATACCACTCCCTACCCATCCACCTACCTCATCCTTGCTGAAGACTCTTTATTTTTTTATTAATTTTTATTGAGTTATAATTAACATACAACACTATATGAGTTTTAGGTGTGCAACATAGTGATTTGATATTTGTATACATTATAAAATCATCACAATAAGTCCAGTTAATGTCACCATAGGAGATTGTTACAGTATCATTGACTGTATTTTCTCTGTGTATATTACATCTTCAGGACTTAACTTATTTTGTAACTGGAAGTTTATATCTCTTAATCCCCTTTACCTACTCTGCCCTACCCCCTGCCTTTCTCCCCTCTGGCGACTACCTGTTCATTCTCTGTATCTATGACTGTTTCTGTTTAGATGTGTTTGTTCATTTGTTTTATTTTTTAGATCACATATATAACTAAAATCATTCAGTATTTGTCTTTCTCTGTCTGACTTATTTCACTTAGAATAATACCCTCCGGATCCATCTATGTTGCCACAAATGGCAAGATTTCATTCTTTTATAGCTGAATAATATTCCAGTGTGTGTGTGTGTGTATATATAATGGAATGTATATATATATGTATACATATATATGGAATATATATACATACATATGTGTATGTATACATATGTATATATGTTTGTATATATGTATATTTATTGGGTTGGCCAAAAAGTGCCTTCAGTTTTTAAGTAAAAATAAAAGACACATTTTTCATTTTCACCAAGAACTTTATTGAACAACATATTCACCCTTTTATTCCACTACCTTCTGCCATTTTTCAGGCAACTTCATAATTCCATCTTCCCAGAACATTTTACCTTTTTGAGCAAAGAACTGTACCAGGTACCTTTTACAGTCTTCCGGGGAATTAAAATTTTTTCCATTAAGAGAATTTTGTGAAGACCTAAATAAATGGAAATCCGAAGGTGCAATGCCCCGTGAATACGGCAGATGAATCAGAACTTCCCAGCCAAGCTGTAACAGTTTTTGCCTGGTCATCAAAGAAACATGCGGTCTTGCAGTATCCTGATGGAAGATTACACGTTTTCTGTTGACTAATTCCAGGTGTTTTTTGTTGAGTGCTGCTTTCAGTTGGTCTAATTGGGAACAGTACGTGTTGGAGTTAATCGTTTGGTTTTCCAGAAGGAGCTCGTAATAGAGGACTCCCTTCCAATCGCACCATATATACAACATCACCTTCTTCGGATGGAGACCAGCCTTTGGTGTGGTGGGTGGTGGTTTATTTCACTTGCCCCATGATCTCTTCCGTTCCACATTGTTGTGCAGTATCCACTTTTCATCGCCCACCACAATTTGTTTTAAAAACGGAACATTTTTGTTAACGATTAAGTAGAGAATCACATGCGGAAATATGTGAAGGTTTTTTTCCGTTTAACTTAAGTGGAACTCAGACATCAAAACAACATAACCAAGTGGGTGCAAATGATTTTCAGCGCTTGATTTGGTTATTTTGAGAATGTCGGCTATCTCCCACGTGGTATAACGTTGATTGTTCTCAGTTAATGTCTCGACTTGATCGCTGTCAACTTCAACTGGTCTACCTGACCGTGGAGCATCATCCAGTGAGAAATCTCCAGCACAAACCTTCGCAAACCGCTTTTGACGCGTTCGATCAGTCACAGCACCTTCTCCGTACGTGGCACAAATCCTTTTTTTGCGTTTCAGTTGCGTTTTTACCTTTCTTGAAATAGTAAAGCATGATATGCCGAAATGTTTTTTTCTTCCATATTCGATATTAAAATGGCCACACAAAAATTTACCAATTTTGCTAATTTTTTTAATGCACTTTGATATGACAGCTGTCACGTTAACAATCTAATAAAATTGTTTTGAATGAAGTTAAAGAGAACTAAGTGCTACTAGAGCCATCGTAGGCAGAAAACCAAACGAACATTTTGGCCAACCCCAGTATATGTATGTATGTATGTATATATATATATATATACTGCATCTTCACTCATTGTGAAGTGTCTATCCATAGACACTTAGGTGACTTCTGTATCTTGGCTATTGTAAACAGTGCTGCAGTGAACATGGGTACATAAATCTTTTCAAATTACTGGCCTTTGTTTTCTTCAGATAAATACCCAGGAGTGGAACTGCTGGATCATATGGTGGTTCTAATTTTAGTTTTTCGAGGAAACTCCATCCTGTTTTCCATAGTGGCTACACCAGTTTACATTCCCACCAACAGTGCATGAAGGTTCTTCTTCCTGCACATCCTCACCAACACTTGTTCTTTCTTTTTTTTTTTTTTAACGTCTTTGTTGGAGTATAATTGCTTTACAATGGTGTGTTAGTTTCTGCTTTACAACAAAATGAATCAGTTATATATATACATATGTTCCCATATCTCTTCTCTCTTGCGTCTCCCTCCCTCCCACCCTCCCTATGCCACCCCTGCAGCCGGTCACAAAGCACCGAGCTGATCTCCCTGTGCTATGCGGCTGCTTCCCACTAGCTATCTACCTTACGTTTAGTAGTGTATATATGTCCATGCCTCTCTCGCGCTTTGTCACAGCTTACCCTTCCCCCTCCCCATATCCTCAAGTCCATTCTCTAGTAGGTCTGTGTCTTTATTCCTGTCTTACCCCTAGGTTCTTCAAGATATTTTTTTTCCTTAAATTCCATATATATGTGTTAGCATACAGTATTTGTCTCTCTCTTTCTGACTTACTTCACTCTGTATGACAGACTCTAGGTCTATCCACCTCATTACAAATAGCTCAATTTCATTTCTTTTTATGGCTGAGTAATATTCCATTGTATATATGTGCCACATCTTCTTTATCCATTCATCTGATGATGGACACTTGTTTCCATCTCCGGGCTATTGTAAATAGAGCTGCAATGAACATTTTGGTACATGACTCTTTGAATTATGGTTTTCTCAGGGTATATGCCCAGTAGCGGGATTGCTGGGTCATATGGTAGTCCTATTTGTAGTTTTTTAAGGAACCTCCATACTGTTCTCCACAGTGGCTGTATCAATTTACATTCCCACCAACAGCGCAAGAGGGTTCCCTTTTCTCCACACCCTCTCCAGCATTTATTGTTTCTAGATTTTTTGATGATGGCCATTCTGACTGGTGTGAGATGATATCTCATTGTAGTTTTGATTTGCATTTCTCTAATGATTAGTGATGTTGAGCGTTCTTTCATGTATTTGTTGGCAGTCTGTATATCTTCTTTGGAGAAATGTCTATTTAGGTCTTCTGCCCATTTTTGGATTGGGTTGTTTGTTGTTTTGTTATTGAGCTGCATGAGCTGCTTATAAATTTTGGAGATTAATCCTTTGTCAGTTGCTTCATTTGCAAATATTTTCTCCCATTCTGAGGGTTGTCTTTTGGTCTTGTTTATGGTTTCCTTTGCTGTGCAAAAGCTTTGAAGTTTCATTAGGTCCCAATTATTTTTGTTTTTATTTCCATTTCTCTAGGAGGTGGGTCAAAAAGGATCTTGCTGTGATTTATGTCATAGAGTGTCCTGCCTATATTTTCCTCTAAGAGTTTGATAGTTTCTGGCCTTACATTTAGGTCTTTAATCCATTTTGAGCTTATTTTTGTGCATGGTGTTAGGGAGTGATCTAATCTCATACTTTTACATGTACCTGTCCAGTTTTCCCAGCACCACTTATTGAAGAGGCTGCCCTTTCTACACTGTACATTCCTGCCTCCTTTATCAAAGATAAGGTGACCATATGTGTGTGGGTTTATCTCTGGGCTTTCTATCCTGTTGCATTGATCTTTCTGTTTTTGTGCCAGTACCATACTGTCTTGATTACTGTAGCTTTGTAGTATAGTCTGAAGCCAGGGAGCCTGATTCCTCCAGCTACGTTTTTCATTCTCAAGATTGCTTTGGCTATTCGGGGTCTTTTCTGTTTCCATACAAATTGTGAAATTTTTTGTTCCAGTTCTGTGAAAAATGCCAGTGGTAGTGTGATAGGGATTGCACTGAATCTGTAGATTGCTTTGGGTAGTAGAGTCATTTTCACAATGTTGATTATTTCAATCCAAGAACATGGTATATCTCTCCATCTATTTGTATCATCTTTTATTTCTTTCATCAGTGTCTTATAATTTTCTGCATACAGGTCTTCTGTATCCTTAGGTAGGTTTATTCTTAGATATTTTATTCTTTTTGTTGCAATAATAAATGGGAGTGTTTTCTTGATTTCACTTTCAGATTTTTCATCATTAGTGTATAGGAATGCAAGAGATTTCTGTGCATTAATTTTGTATCCTGCAACTTTACCAAATTCATTGATTAGCTCTAGTAGTTTTCTGGTAGCATCTTTAGGATTCTCTATGTATAGTATCATGTCATCTGCAAACAGTGACAGCTTTACTTCTTCTTTTCCGATTTGGATTCCTTTTATTTCCTTTTCTTCTCTGATTGCTGTGGCTAAAACTTCCAAAACTGTTGAATAAGAGTGGTGAGAGTGGGCAACCTTGTCTTGTTCCTGATCTTAGTGGAAATGGTTTCAGTTTTTCACCATTGAGGATGATGTTGACTGTGGGTTTGTCATATATGGCCTTTATTATGTTGAGGAAAGTTCCCTCTGTGCCTACTTTCTGCAGGGTTTTTATCATAAATGGGTGTTGAATTTTGTCAAAAGCTTTCTCTGCATCTATTGAGATGATCATATGGTTTTTCTCCTTCTGTTTGTTAATATGGTTTATCACATTGATTGATTTGCGTATATTGAAGAATCCTTGCATTCCTGGAATAAACCCCACTTGATCATGGTGTATGATCCTTTTAATGTGCTGTTGGATTCTGTTTGCTAGTATTTTGTTGAGGATTTTTGCATCTATGTTCATCAGTGATATTGGCCTGTCGTTTTCTTTCTCTGTGACATCCTTGTCTGGTTTTGGTATCAAGGTGATGGTGGCCTCATAGAATGAATTTGGGAGTGTTCCTCCCTCTGCTATATTTTGGAAGAGTTTGAGAAGGATAGGTGTTAGCTCTTATCTAAATGTTTGATAGAATTCACCTGTGAAGCCATCTGGTCCTGGGCTTTTGTTTGTTGGAAGATTTTTAATCACAGTTTCAATTTCAGTGCTTGTGATTGGTCTGTCCATATTTTCTATTTCTTCCTGATTCAGTCTTGGCAGGTTGTGCATTTCTAAGAATTTGTCCATTTCTTCCAGGTTGTCCATTTTATTGGCATAGAGTTGCTTGTAGTAATCTCTCATGAGCTTTTGTATTTCTGCAGTGTCAGTTGTTACTTCTCCTTTTTCATTTCTAATTCTATTGATTTGAGTCTTCTCCCTTTTTTTCTTGATGAGTCTGGCTAATGGTTTATCTGTTTTGTTTACCTTCTCAAAGAACCAGCTTTTAGTTTTATTGATCTTTGCTATTGTTTCCTTCATTTCTTTTTCATTTATTTCTGATCTGATTTTTATGATATCTTTCCTTCTGCTAACTTTGGGGTTTTTTTGTTCTTCGTTCTCTAATTGCTTTAGGTGCAAGGTTAGGTTGTTTATTCGAGATGTTTCCTGTTTCTTAAGGTGGGCTTGTATTGCTATAAACTTCCCTCTTAGAACTGCTTTTGCTGCATCCCATAGGTTTTGGGTCGTCATGTCTCCATTGTCATTTGTTTCTAGGTATTTTTTTATTACCTCTTTGATTTCTTCAGTGATCACTTCGTTATTAATTAGTGTATTGTTTAGCCTCCATGTGTTTGTATTTTTTACAGATCTTTTCCTGTAATTGATATCTAGTCTTATGAGGTTGTGGTCGGAAAAGATACTTGATACAATTTCAATTTTCTTAAATTTACCAAGGCTTGATTTGTGACCCAAGATATGATGTATCCTGGAGAATGTTCCATGAGCACTTGAGAAGAATGTGTATTCTGTTGTTTTTGGATGGAATGTCCTATAAATATCAATTAAGTCCATCTTGTTTAATGTACCATTTAAAGCTTGTGTTTCCTTATTTATTTTCATTTTGGATGATCTGTCCATTGGTGAAAGTGGGGTGTTAAAGTCCCTTACTATGAATGTGTTACTGTTGATTTCCCCTTTTATGGCTGTTAGTATTTGCCTTATGTGTTGAGGTGCTCCTATGTTGGGTGCATAAATATTTACAATTGTTATATCATCTTCTTGGATCGATCCCTTGATCATTATGTAGTGTCCTTCTTTGTCTCTTCTAATAGTCTTTATTTTTAAGTCTATTTTGTCTGATATGAGAATTGCTACTCCAGCTTTCTTTTGGTTTCCATTTGCATGAAATATTTTTCCATTCCCTTACTTTCAGTCTGTATGTGTCTCTAGGTCTGAAGTGGGTCTCTTGTAGACAGCAAATATATGGGTCTTGTTTTTGTATCCATTCAGCCAATCTGTGTCTTTTGGTGGGAGCAATTAGTCCATTTACATTTAAGGTAATTATCGATATGTATGTTCCTATTCCCATTTTCTTAATTGTTTTGGGTTCGTTATTGTAGGTCTTTTCCTTCTCTTGTGTTTCTTGTCTAGAGAAGTTCCTTTAGCAGTTGTTGTAGAGGTGGTTTGGTGGTGCTGATCTCTCCCAGCTTTTGCTTGTCTGTAAAAGTTTTAATTTCTCCATCAAATCTGAATGAGATCCTTGCTGGGTAGAGTAATCTTGGTTGCAGGTTTTTCTCCTTCATCACTTTAAATATGTCCTGCCACTCCCTTCTGGCTTGCAGAGTTTGTGCTGAAAGATCAGCTGTTAACCTTATGGGGATTCCCTTGTGTGTTATTTGTTGTTTTTCCCTTGCTGCTTTTAATATGTTTTCTTTGTATTTAATTTTTGACAGTTTGATTAATATGTGTCTTGGCATATTTCTCCTTGGATTTATCCTGTATGGGACTCTCTCTGCTTCCTGGACTTGATTAACTATTTCCTTTCCCATATTAGGGAAGTTTTCAACTATAATCTCTACAGATATTTTCTCAGTCCCTTTCTTTTTCTCTTCTTCTTCTGGAACCCCTATAATTCGAATGTTGGGGCGTTTAATGTTGTCCCAGAGGTCTCTGAGACTGTCCTCAGTTCTTTTCATTCTTTTTTCTTTATTCTGCTCTGCAGTAGTTATTTCCACTATTTTATCTTCCAGGTCACTTATCCGTTCTTCTGCCTCAGTTATTCTGCTATTAATCCCGTCTAGAGTATTTTTCATTTCATTTATTGTGTTGTTCATCGTTGTTTGTTTCATCTTTAGTTCTTCTAGGTCCTTGTTAAATGTTTCTTGCATTTTGTCTATTCTATTTCCAGGATTTTGGATCATCTTTACTATCATTATTCTGAATTCTTTTTCAGGTAGACTGCCTATTTCCTCTTCATTTGTTAGGTCTGGTGGGTTTTTATCTTGCTCCTTCATCTGCTGTGTGTTTTTCTGTCTTCTCATTTTGCTTATCTTACTGTGTTTGGGGTCTCCTTTTTGCAGGCTGCAGGTTCGTAGTTCCTGTTGTTTTTGGTATCTGTCCCCAGTGGCTAAGGTTGGTTCAGTGGGTTGTGTAGGCTTCCTGGTGGACGTGACTAGTGCCTGTGTTCTTGTGGATGAGGCTGGATCTTGTCTTTCTGGTTGGCAGGTCCACGTCTGGTGGTGTGTTTTGGGGTGTCTGTGGACTTATTATGATTTTAGGCAGCCTCTCTGCTAATGGGTGGGGTTGTGTTCCTGTCTTGCTAGTTGTTTGGCATAGGATGTCCAGCACTGTAGCTTGCTGGTGGTTCAGTGAAGCTGTGTGTTGGTGTGAGATGGAGATCTCTGGGAGATTTTCGCCATTTGATATTATGTGGAGCTGGGAGGCCTCTTGTGGACCAGTGTCCTGAAGTTGGCTCTCCCACCTCAGAGGCACAGCACTGACTCCTGGCTGCAGCACCAAGAGCCTTTCATCCACTCGGCTCAGAATAAAAGGGAGAAAAAGTAGAAAGAAAGAATTAGTAGAAGTAGAAAGAAAGAAAGAAAGAAAGAAAGGAGGGAGGGAGGGAGGGAGGAAGGGAGGGAGGAAGGAAGGAAAAGAGAAGGAATATAAAGTAAAATAAAATAAAGTAAGATAAAATAAAATAAAGTTATTAAAATAAAAAAATAATTATTAAGAAGAAAAAATTAAAAAACAAACAAACAACAACAACAACAAAGGACGGATAGAACCCTAGTAAAAATGGTGGAAGCAAAGCTACACAGAGAAAATCTCACACAGAAGCATACACATACACACTCACGAAAAGAGGAAAAGGGGAAAAAATCATAAATCTTGCTCTCAAAGTCCACCTCCTCAATTTGGGATGATTCGTTGTCTATTCATGTATTCCACAGATGCAGGTGCATCAAGTTGATTGTGGAGCTTTAATCCGCTGCTCCTGAGGCTCAGCTGGGAGAGATTTCCCTTTCTCTTCTTTGTTCGCACAGCTCCCAGGGGCTCAGCTTTGGATTTGGCCCCGCCTCTGCGTGTAGGTCGCTGGAGGGCGTCTGTTCTCCGCTCAGACAGGAACGGGTAAAAGTAGCCGCTGATTTGGGGGCTCTGGCTCACTCAGGCCGGGGAGAGGGAGGGGCACGGAGTGCGGGGCGAGCCTGCGGCGGCAGAGGCCGGCGTGACATTGCAGCAGCCTGAGGCGCGCCGTGCGTTCCCCCGGGTAAGTTGTCCCTGGATCCCGGGACCCTGGCAGTGGCGGGCTGCACAGGCTCCCCGGAAGGGGGGTGTGGAGGGTGACCTGTGCTCACACACAGGCCCCTTGGTGGCGGCAGCAGCGGCCTTAGCGTCTCCCGCCCGTCTCTGGGGTCCGTGCTTTTAGCCGCGGCTCACGCCCGTCTCTGGAGCTCCTTTAAGCAGCGCTCTTAATCCCCTCTCCTCGCGCACCAGGAAACAGAGGGAAGAAAAAGTCTCTTGCCTCTTCTGCAGCTCCAGACTTTTCCCGGGACTCCCTCCCGGCCAGCCGTGGTGCCCTAACCCCTTCAGGCTGTGTTCACGCTGCCAACCCCAGTCCTCTCCCGGCGCTCCGACCGAAGCCCGAGCCTCAGCTTGCAGCCCCGCCCGCCCCGGCGGGGGAGCAGACAAGCCTCTCGGGCTGGTGAGTGCCGGTCGGCCCTGATCCTCTGTGCGGGAATCTCCCCGCTTTGCCCTCCGCACCCCTGTTGCTGTGCTCTCCTCCGCGGCTCCGAAGCTTTCCCCCTCCGCCACCCGCAGTCTCCGCCGGCAAAGGGGCTCCTAGTGTGTAGAAACATTTTCTCCTTCACAGCTCCCTCCCACTGGTGCAGGTGCTGTCTCTATTCTTTTGTCTCTGTTTATTTTTTTTTCTTTTGCCCTACCCAGGTACGTGGGGGGGGGGGGTTTCTTGCCTTTTGGGAGGTCTGAGGTGTTCTGCCAGCGTTCAGTAGGTGTTCTGTAGGAGTTGTTCCACGTGTAGATGTATTTCTGGTGTATCTGTGGGGAGGAAGGTGGTCTCCGCGTCTTACTCTTCCGCCATCTTCCCTTTCTTGTCTTTTTGATAACAGCCATTTTGACAGGTGTGCGGTGGTATCTCACTTGGTTTTAATTTGCGTTTCCCTGATGATGAGTGATGTTGAGCATCTTTTCATGTGCCTGTTGGCCATCTGTATGTCTGAAGACACTTGAAATCCTATCTCTAGTTCACTGTGATGTATTCCTCCTCTGAGTCTCTGGAGTAGTGTGGTGTGTGCGTGCGTGTGTGTGTGCGCGTGCGCGTACACACACATATTTATGTTTCTGCTGTTGCAGCTCTGCAGTTAAAGTGCACTCCTCTTGAAAGCAGAGTGTGTGTTTTTATCTCCCACAATGTTCAGCACAGTAGGTCCTTAATATTTGTGATCATTTGTGAATGTATTTTTTTCCATGGAAAATAATTTAAATGCTGTCTTATATTTGCCTGGGTATATTTTAATATATTTCTCAATCTGTGTTTCCACCCCTCACCATCCCATATACCCTCACCATCCCATATACCCTCACAAACACTGAAATTTAGGCTTTCCTTGAGGACAACCAAACAGTTAGAAGAGAGGATTTTTTGAGCTGTTTCTGACACCATGTAGGTATCTGCTGTCCTTATTCTTCCAGAGATGCTGCTGGAGAAGGGAACATGGGAAGCAGAGAGAGTGATTGGGCAAGATGCTGGGGGAGATTAGGAACGATTTTATGTACAGAAAGATAGGAGCAATAATTTGAAGACACTGATATAAACTGTACACTTTGGGCAGTAAGGCCGCACAGAACATAGAAATCAAAGGGGGTTAAACACATTTAATCAGTTGAAAAGACCTTAACGGGAGTGTGGCAGATTTCGTTTTTGTCCATGAGCACGAAGATTCCTTGTTAAGTCTTGACAGATGTGCCGTTTCTGGCTAATTTCATGTCTTTCACCAATAGGAAAAGGTAGTGACACTGTTCTTACACTGCCCGGGCTCTTCCCAGCCCGTCTGTTGCAATGTTGTAGATCTGCTTGTCTCTGAAGTTCCCTAGTAGCCCTGAATCCCGACTGTATCATTACTCACAGTGCTGAATCATCCATCTTCCTGCCCGTGAATACTGGCTTCTCATTGCTCCCAGAGATTCTCACCGTGCTCCGCCGATGATGGCCACAAATGCAAGAAAACGTGAACCATCTTTTTTCTTCTTCACTCATGCTAAGTTTTCCATTTTTGCCAGCCATGTGTATTTTTGAAGTCTTTATGCTGGAAGCACTTTATTCCAAGAATGGAATCTCTTGCAAAGTTGGCAACACCCCTGCCTTCCCCATGCCACCATGCAGAGGCTCAGCAGTTGGCCCGAGGGCCAGCGAGGAGAGCTTCCCATTCGGGCAAGGCGTGTCTGTCCCTGGTCAGCTTGGCTGGAGACTGACCCAGGGCAGCCGGACGTCGCTACATCAGCGGAGCCAAGCGAGGACGTGCATTAGAAGTGCCTGTTGATGTTACGGAGAAAGTCAGGAAGTCCTGGGAGGAGACGGGCGACCACTGCCAGAAGACCGCCTGATGTGTGGGGGGAGCCTGGGAGAAGGGCGCCAGCGGCCGGAGGCCTGAAGGCCGAGAGATGGGTGTTGCCACCCCACCGCCTTTGCGTGGGTAAACCGGCGGTGACACTAGCTGGAGGAGTAGAGCCAATACGCGGGCCCACGTGCGGCTCAAGCCCAAGGGTTAGCAGATCTCCCGTTGCCCAGATCCCTGAGCTTGTCCTGTGCCCATCATGAGAGTCACTTAGCATCAGCATGTCAAGGGACATGGTGCTCCAATGGTCAACACTCGGCGTTTCCAATGCAGGGGGTGCAGGTTCGATTCTGCATGCCTCGTGGTATGGCCCCCCAAAATAAAGAAGAATCAGCATGTCAACAGCACCGTTCTCGCCAGGCGGCCCTCCTGGAGCTGTCCCGTCGGCATGAATTCCAGAGCTGCTCAGGGCATCCTGCTGAGCCCAAGGACACTGGGCAGCACCTGGAAGGGGCAGAAGTGGGAGGCAGGACCCGTGCAGCTCAGGCCAGGCTCGGAGTGGCCTGCCCGCGTGGCCCTGCCCTGGCTGGCTCGTCCCCGCCGGCGGCTGGGGCAGTGCTTATGAAACGCTGAGGTGCGTGCCTCCTGGGACCGGGACCCGCACGGGACCAGCTCCAGGCGTGGGGTACCCAGCCCAGAGAGCACTTCTGCCCTTGACCAGTCTCAGGCACTGGAAAGGGGCTTAGGCAGCTTGGAGGAAGGTACTCCACAGCATGGAGACCCCTGATGGGCCAGGTCTGAGCAGGGGTTCCACTTGCCCGAGTCTAAGGGTGATACTGCCTAGCTCAGGGCAGGCCCAGTGACAGCTGCAGCTGAGAGGGTAAACAGTAAGAAGTACTAGAAGGTTTGCTTCTGAGCACAAAGTATGGATGCCACACGGCCTACCGCGCTCGAAGAAAACATCCCTTACTGTGCCGGCACTCTTGCCTTGAGCCAGTTCATGGTTCCAGTCAGCTCCCCCTGTTCCTGGAGGTGGCTTGTCCGCTGAAGCTCATTTGTTCCCACTCTTGGGGTCGAGCAGTGCTTTCCAAACTTACGTGCATCAGAATCACCAAGATCTGGGGATCTTGTTAAAATGCAGCTTGTGACTCAATAGGTCTGGGGTTGAGCCTGAAGAGCTGCACTTCTCACCACCTCCCAGGTGACGATGATGCTACCAGCCATCGAGTCCCACTTGGAGCATCAAGGATCCAGACCTTGACGCAGGAGAGGAGCAGAGGCTGACAAAGTGTGGGTGCGGGAACGTGTGTGGACTAGGAGAAGGAAACAAAAGGAGGCAGGAGCGGGTAAATCTGGGCTTCCTTTATACAAGTAAGAGACGCCTAATGTGCTCCCAACAGCTGTCAAAGTTCTTCCAGCATTTCCATTTCTTTTCCCTCGTGGAACATCTCCAATGGAACAGGAATGTGGGATTTGAAGGACAGGCCCAGTTCCTTATTTCTATTTGCATAGGCCAGCTCTTTCTGACTGCCCACAAGTTGTGTAACTTGTAGCCTGGCATGCGACGTTTCAGGAAGGGGTGTTGACTGTCTCCATTTCCAGCTGCAGAGTGGGAAAGCCCTCAGCACCTCGTCAGGGTGAGCGACCCTGGTTAGGACGGTCCTGTAGCTTCTAAAAGCACAGTGATAACTCGCACTAAAGTATTTAGGCCCAGTACCCGGCACATAGTAGGCCTTCAGTATGTGCCCCTCCCTCCTCTGCAATAATGGGACAGCCCTATGTATATGCTGGGAGCCTCTACCTTGCTATCAGAATAGCAAGAAAATCTTTCTCATATGGGAAGAATTAGGAGAAAAAATCTTTTGCTCCTTAGAAACAGAAACCTTGTTATTATTTAGCTTGTAGGGTGTTTTTTTTTTTTTTTTGCGGTACGCGGGCCTCTCGCTGTTGTGGCCTCTCCCGCTGCGGAGCACAGGCTCCGGACGCGCAGGCTCAGCAGCCATGGCTCACGGGCCCAGCCGCTCCGCAGCATGTGGGATCCTACCAGACCGGGGCACGAACCCGTGTCCCCTGCATCGGCAGGTGGACTCTCAACCACTGCGCCACCAGGGAAGCCCTAGCTTGTAGTTTTATTGGACTTAACAAATTTCCTTCTAAAATGAACAAAGTTTTTATTCCATATAACATTTTCATTCTCATAGTTTAAAATTAAATGGAACTATTTTGCAGTAATGAATCAGGAACACTAGATGTCAGGAGAGAATCAGCTGCCCTGATGCTTACCAGGTTGTGTTTACGTTCCGTTCAGCCGTTTAGGATAGTAGATTTTATTTATTTTTCTTTTTTTATGAATTGAAGTGTAGTTGATTTACAGTGTTGTGCTAATCTCTGCTGTACAGCAAAGTGACTCAGTTATACACATATATCCATTCTTTATTTTTCATATTCTTTTCCATTATGGTTTATCACAGGATATTGAGTATAGTTCCCTGTGCTCTACAGTAGGACCTTGTTTTTTATCCATTCTAAATGTAATAGTTAGAATAGTAGATGTTATGTAGCTCATGATTCTGTGGGTCTGCTGGGCAGTCCTTTGGTCTGGGCAGGTAGTGAGTTAACACCCAGATGCCCTGCCTGAGACCCAGGTCCTTCTGAAGCAAGGCTGTGAGGCACTGAATGCATTGAGAGGGGGTTAATTCAATTCTGCTTCTGTGAACTGTCTTTGTCTAAGTGCTGGGCCAGTTGGCCGCAGTGGCCCTTTTAAAACACTGAGATAGAACTGACCTGATAATTTTCTTCCGAGGTATGCTTTGATCGCCTTCTCTTTATCTTCTATGTATCTGCTGTAGGTTTTTGCTTTGTAGTTACCATGAGGCGTACACAGAACATCTTATAAGTCTCTTTTAAGCTGATAACTTAACTTTGAACACATACAAAATCTCTACATTTTTCCACTCTCCCTCCTCACATTTTATGTTTTTTTATGTCACAGTTCATATCTTTTTTCTTTTTTGCGGTACGCGGGCCTCTCACTGCTGTGGCCTCTCCCGTTGCGGAGCACAGGCTCCGGACGCGCAGGCTCAGCGGCCATGGCTCACGGGCCCAGCCGCTCCGTGGCATGTGGGATCTTCCCGGACCAGGGCACGAACCCGTGTCCCCTGCATCGGCAGGCGGACTCTCAACCATTGCGCCACCAGGGAAGCCCCCACATTTTCTTTTTATACATATATGCATATATGCATTTTCCACATTCTATGTGATGATTCTTTCCTAGAAATAAAGACTGGAATGTGCATGTTAAAGTAAGGAGGGCTGAACCATTTGGATATTTAAATAATGCAATTAAAGTAGCATGGTTAAGGTTTACAGACTCCTACTTTACGTAAATAAAAGCATGCATAAAAGCATTAGAAGTGATGGAGTGATCACAGCATGTAGTTTTCTGGTTGGCATTATCCCAAACCAGCTATTTAGAGGTAGGATCAGATGTGTGTGGATTATTGCTGCTCTGGTACTACAATTAAGCTTTTATCTTTTCTTCGCTTTCAAACAGAAAGGTCTGACAAACTATGTAGTGCCCTCAGGGCCTCTTGGAATCCACACAAATGATGCCCTTGTGTTGAACTGTAAGTTAAAGAAAGAACTGATGCTGTGCTAGTGAACTTGTGTCAAGATACTACAGCTCAGGTCTCATCACTTCTCATTAAGGCCTCGAGAATTCTATGAACTTGCCAGTCTCTACCTTGGGTCATTTTAACATGTTTCCATTCCAAAGTCTGGCTGCTAATTTTGATTTTTTTTTTCCCCTCTGTAGGAGTTCCTGAATAGTTATGGCATAAAAGTCATTTACTTTCCCCTTCATAATAGAAAATTTCTGTTTTAGAAACTTTTTATTTTGAAATAATTTGTCTTAACAGAAAACTTGCAATTATTGTACAAAGAATTCTTGTATATCCTTCACACAGATTACCCAGTTGTTAACATTTTACACATCTGCATCATCATCCTCTCTTTCTCTGCTTTGTGTGTGTGTGTGTGTGTGTATGTATACACACACACATTCTTTTTTAACTAAATGAGATTAAATAGCAGGTGTGTTGCCTTTTACCCCTAAATACTTCAATGTATAGTTCCTAAAAACAGGAATTTTTTTTTACATAATAATGTATAATTATCAACATCAACAGACTATTAAAATGTTGCCAGTTGCCCTGCTATTGTTCTCTATAGCAAATGAAAAAAAAACGGGGGGTCTGGGATCTAATTCAGAATCACATGCTGCATGCAGTTGTCATGTCTTCTTAGTCTCCTTTAATCTGTTCCTCAGTCTTTGACTTTCATGACCTTGAATTTGTGAAGACTGTAGGCGAGTTGTTTTGTGGAAGCTTTCTTTAATCCTACAACTCCTAAATCTTCAACTAATTCCAAAGGCATGACCTTCAATTTGCAATTGAGTTCTTGTTATCTTAATTTTCCCAGATGTAACCTGAAGACATTTACCTCCTAATTATGATAAAAGAAGTCAGTGTACAAGGGCAGAAACATGGGGAGGGAATTGACATTTGCTGGGCACCTGCAAAGTCCCTGGACTGGGTAGCTGATATATATTTCATTTAATTAGCACATCCATCATGTAGCATAAGTTATTATTATTATTGCTACTACCCACATTTTGCAAATGAGGAAACAGATACTCAGAGATTGTAACCTGCTCATAAGTAAGATAATGTTGAGAGTAACACTGAATGTAGGCATAGAACCACAATCCTTAGAAAGGTGAGCAAGCCGCCAAGTAAAAGGGAAATTCAGTGGATGTCATCATATGAGTGTTTAATTTTTCAAATTCAACTACACATAATCAGCAAAAAACAAAACAAAGAAACTGTAATGACGAAAAAAAATCGCAGGGTGACAGCTCAATCCCTCCTCTGTAAAGACCTCTAACAACTAACTCATCTGACTGGTGCCCACAGAATCCAGCCACCCCTGACCATGGTTGCCATCACTTCTGTGGTCAAAGCCACTCCCACCTCTCACCTGGAATATTCCAACAGTCTCCTCACCTGTCACTTGTTTCTGCTTCTGCTCTCCCAATTGTCTCTTCTCAACAAAGGAGCCAGAGTGATTCTTTTGCATCATTTTTTTTTTAGAGTCCGCATGTAAGTGATACCATGTATCTGTCTTTCTCTGTCTGGCTTACTTCACTTGGTACGATCATCTCCAGGCCCATCCATGTTGCTGCAAATGGCATTATTTCCTTCTTTTTTATGGCTGGGTAGTATGACACTGTATATATGTCCCACATCTTCTTTATCCATTCCTCTGTCCAGAGTGATTCTTCAGAAACCTGGGTTCCATCCTATTACTCTTCTGCTCAGAACTCTTCGGCTGCTTCCTAAATCACTCAGAGTAACAGCTGACCTTGTGCACTGGCCTCTGAGGTCTCAGGGATCTGGCATCATCTCCATCCTTCTCGCCCTTCCTCACTCCTGCCGCCAGCTGTGCCAGCCTCCTTCCTGGGTCTCCCCGCCTCCCAGCCGCTTCCACGCCTGACCTTTGCCCTTGTGCTCCCGGTCTGAAATGCCCTTCCCGGCGGACTTGCTGGCTCATGCCCTACGTTCCTTCCTCCCTTCCAGTCTCTGCTTAAATGTCACCATCTGAACGAGCCTTTCCCGATCACTCTACGTAAAACTCTCGTCCTGGCGCTGCCTCCTCGCTTTCCCTGCTTTCTTTGTTTCCACAGCACAGAAAACGATCTGATGTAGTTTTATTTACTTGATCACGTCATTATTCTCCGCCTTATCACCTAGAACATCACCTAGAACTTACGTGACGGTGAGGACTATTTTATCCTTCATCACTGTCTGCGTGTGGTTGGTGCCGATTAAATAACCAGTGAAGAGCTGTGTGTTCAATGCTGAAACACTCCTGACGGGGCTGAACTCGGGTGTACGATTCACAAGTACTGGACTTCAGGGGTGAATTACAGTATTTTAGATGGAAATGTTGACTATACTCAACTGTTGCTTGATGCACTCACTTTACCACTTCATCCCCTGAGTAAGAGTTGACTCCACTGTAGAAGACCATGGCTGTGTGGCCTCTTTCATAAAATAAATAACAAAAACCTGGCAACCCAAAGGTCTTTAAAGCCTCTGACGACAATTAGTAAGTACGTGCTGGTGTTAAGGGCCTCAAGCATCCAATATACTTAAAAAATGTACTAGGCTCATAGTTTCAGTTTTAATAATTCAACCCCCAGAACATAGGCTTTCTTTTTTTTTTTTGAATTTTTGAATTTTATTTTATTTATTTTTTACACAGCACGTTCTCATTAGTTGTCTATTTTGTACATATTAGTGTGTACATGTCAATCCCGATCTCCCAGTTCATCCCGCCACCACCGCCCCCCTACTTTCCCCCCTTGGCGTCCATACGTTTGTTCAAAACACGAGGCTTTCTTGCTTCCAGCTCAAAACCCTTGTCAGCCCAGCAGCATACACAGAAAGGAACGTAAATCTGACTCCATAAAGCCCTGAGGAGTAGTAGGTCTTCAGGTGGAGTTTTCATTTTCTTTTCTTTTTTTTTTTTTTTTTTTGCGGTACTTGGGCCTCTCACAGCCGTGGCCTCTCCCGTTGCGGAGCACAGGCTCCGGACGCGCAGGCTCAGCGGCCATGGCTCACGGGCCCAGCCGCTCCGCGGCATGTGGGATCCTCCCGGACCAGGGCACGAACCCGCGTCCCCTGCAACGGCAGGCGGACTCTCAACCACTGCGCCACCAGGGAAGCCCTCATTTTATTTTTTTATGAGGCTACGGAGGAGGGGGCGATTGCGTGGTCACAAACACACTAAGATTTCCTACCACTCTCTATAGACACCGAGCATCGTTAAAGCTCCTTAGTTACTCCGATTTCCTTCCGTTTCTGCTCCTGCAAGCTCTCCCGGACCTTGCCCTCTTCCTCCTCGGTCACCCGTCCTGTCCCCAGTCTTCTTTCTTCCATGTGTCTCATGACATTTGTAGATCAGTCATGACTAATATAGATCAGTGTAGCTTTTCTTGGTTTTCTTGACAACAACCTGCTTCCACACTGAGCACGACAAAGGGTGAGAAGTGGGAAGGAGGGTTTTCCTCTCCCTCAGACACAGGCTGAGCTCCTCCATCGCTGGTAGCACAGTGAATTCTCTCTCCTTCTTAGCTGAGTTCAGTGCCCCTGGCTCTTGCCCTGCAGCCTGCGCCATTTGAATGAACTCCCGAAGAGCACGGAGCACAAACATCTGAAAGACCTACTGCCCACGATTAAGCATGCAACAGGCTGTGCCTTTGCCATGCCCATCTAATTGTGGTTCATTTGTTTAATATTAAGATACTCTCAAATCTACATAAGCCATCTGCTTTTCCTCCATGTTCACTGAGCCCTGATGCATTAAGCATCACTATTTCTCTTTATGTATAATAACACTATTTCTCTTTATGTCATTAAAATGGGTAGGTGTTAATGTAAATACCAAGTGGAAAGCTTGAGTCGTTTCTCAGATTTTTCAGTCGTGCTGTTTGCTGTATTATTATTGTGGATTAGTCTAGCTTTGGTACGATTTCACAGTGTCGTCAAAGTCCTACTCTAATACTTAGATCCCAAATGAAAGATTTAATGGCCTCAGTTAACACCCCAGTGACGTGGGTTTAATATTATGGTTCACCTGTTTTTGCTGTTTACTTTCCCGAGCTTCAGCCAAACTAAAGAAACTATGAAAACAGAGTCAGATTGCCCGTGAAAGAAAATGCCACCTTCCTCAGTAAAAAGAAAACCTGGCTTCTTCTAGGTTGGTACCTTAGGGAGGGACTCTACACTTGGTGCAGAAGGAAATGCAGACCCCACGGCTCCTCTGCTCTTCCCCACGTGATGCCTGAGTCACACTGTCTTCAAGGACAAGTCCTGCCCTCGAACGTTCTCACTCAGAGGAAGAGCTGGGGCCTCTTCTCCCAGTAGCCCATGGCATGGCTGGTTTAAGATCAAAACATTTTGTTTATTCATTACCAACTTGAATTTTCCTGAACAGATTATAAAAGGAAAGTCTACAAAGTCTTCTTTGTTGGTCTATGTCCCCAGCCACCCAGCCCTCTCTCCCCAGACGACCAGTGTAACTGATTTCTCTATATCCTCTATGCTGAGTCAAATACATGATAGGATTCCTCTCTTCCCCCGTCACCAACATGATAGAACACTCCACACACTGCCACAAGTGGCTCTGTCCCTTGCTCTGTCTTGGAAATCCTCCAACACACAGAGTTCCTCTTTCTTTTCTGACGGCCACGTAATAACCCATTGCGTGGCTCCACCATAATTGATTTATGCAGTTTCCTACTAGTAGGCGCTTGGGTTTCCAGTCTTTTCCTGTACCAAAAAGCTTCAGTAAAAACAGTGAAGAACTTTTTTGCACATATGTGGCATCTGCAGGGCAACTTTCTAGAAATTGCTGGGTCAAAGAATAGGTGCGTCTTTAATGTTAGTATCTAGTGCCAAATTTACGCTAATGATATTTTAATTTACACTCCTCCCCAACACATACAAGTAATGTATGCATTCAACAAGATTTTACAAAAGGCTGGGGGGTAATGTAAGGAGATAAACCCAGTGACCTGATTTTAGATAGCATGGTTTGGGAGCTGTGGCTCACTCTTCTTTATTTTTTTTTCTTTATTTTAATTTTTTTCGGCTACACCGCGTGGCTTGCAGCATCTTAGTTCCCCGACCAGGGCCCCCTGCAGTGGAAGCACAGAGTCCTAACCACTGGACCACCAGGCAATTCCTTCACTCTTCCATACTTTGTGATCCATTAGAGCAATCCTTCCTGACTTTTAACTTTGCTTGTCCAGAGCAGAACCTCTCAGTGAGGTAGGGGACTTTCTGTACTCCCTCACCTACCTCACATCCTTCAGCTTCTCTGAGCCAGAAGGTAACACAAGATGCCTCAGGTAATAAAACTCAGGGAATAGAAAGCACAGTATTTTTCCCATCTCTATCCTCCCAACATCAGCATCTTGCCCAACTAGGCCTGATGCCCGAGGCTGAGCACGAGCAGTGGGTACGTAGCAAAACCCTTGAGGAGACCAAAGGGTCCTGGGAGGTAGAAAAGGGGGAAGGGACGAGGGGGAGAGCTTTCTCTACTGACAGGAGAGGGAGGCCCGATGGTGTCCCTGGAGTATGCTGTGGATGACGTCATTGTTGACCTAAACAGTGTTTTAGGAATATAGAAAGATTCAGATTAAGATGGTCATTATTATTCTACGGGAGCTTGATGCGCAGACTCAGCGGCCATGGCTCACGGGCCCAGCCGCTCCGCGGCATGTGGGATGTTCCCGGACCGGGACACGAACCCGTGTCCCCTGCATTGGCAGGCGGACTCTCAACCACTGCGCCACCAGGGAAGCCCCAGATGTAACTTTTATTTGTGTATGAAATAGAGGGCTTTTCTAACTTTAATAAATACACATTGGAATGGGGAAAAAACTTATTAAAAACAGTAGTCATCTTTTACTTCAATGTATATTTTTATTCATAATTGAAAAGAATATTATACTGCTAATTTATTGTAAGTGTACCCAAAGTAAAAGGTCCACAGAGGCATAAAAAAATGTATGTAGTTTCTATTAAATAACACTTTCTGGTCACTTTAGAATATGAGTATAATATACAGATATTATATGCACAAAAAATGTAAAAAGGAACTGTGGAAACGAGTCTTGTTACCAGTTTGTATAAGAAAAAAGACATTCCTTTTTCACAGGCTACCAACATCATATAGGATAGTTCCTAACAGAATTCGACTTTTTCAGTTGATTCACCTGGTAGCTCAAATATGTGTAAGGAAAGAAGTTAATATACAATGAAGTCACTGCACAGTGTTGGGGGCAGTAGAAATTCTTACTGGTACAAAATATTATTCAAGGTTTTGACATGAAGTTGTAGTGTTGAGATTGAGACACATCTTGGTTGGCAAGTAATCTAAGAATCGTTCAAGATGGAAAGTTTTGTTTAAAATGACATTTGTTAGTAAAAACGTTAAAGGTTAAAAACATGTAGAAATACACAGGCCATGTCCTTCTGTCCTCTTACCAGTAGATCCTTGCCTTTGTAGAGTGAAACGCTTTAGGTACTTCCAATATTTCCCATAAGATGGCAGAGTTGATATTACAAATGTGAGAGCAAACTAAACTTTCATTATGTTGGTCACAGTGACAAAAAGACCTAGAGGCATTCTCACCATTTAAATACTGCTACCCCGCTTTCAATAAATAATAATAACAATATCGAGTTTGTTAGAAACAATACCAAAGAAATAATTACACGTCGTGTAATCCCGGCAACTTATGCCATCTTGCATAGGGGTTGCTTTCATCATCGCACTGCTCCTTTACTGAGTCCCCTTACATGTCTGCTCTGGGTTTTATTTAAAAGTGATCCATCAAATTAGACCAGGGGTCCCCACCCCCCAGGCTGCGGACTGGTACTGGTCCGCGGCCTGTTCAGAACCAGGCCACATAGCAGGAGGGGAGCGGGCAGGCGAGTGAGCGAAGCTTCAGCTGCCGCTCCCCATTGCTCGCATTAGCGCCTGAGCCCTCTCCCCACAACTCCACCCACGACCCATCCGTGGAAAAACTGTCTTCCACGAAACCGGTCTGCGGTGCCAAAAAGGTTGAGGACCTCTGGACTAGACCCTGTGCACCACCCTCGGGTCATCAGAGGTGGAAGGAGAAAATGTCTGTTGATAATCACGTGAGTGAGTAGTGGCCACGATTGCTTTTGCTTGCGAGGAGCTGTGAATGGGAATTCAGAGGCCCTGCAGACTTGCTTTGGCTTGTCTGGGATGGGTGACTGCAGTTCTGGCATTTGTTATTCAGGTCCTGAGCGGTAGGGGGCTCATTTTGTCCGTTTGCCCTTTTGGCCAGAGTCACAACAGAAAAGATGGTACAGGTTTGGCCAGATGGATGGGGCAGCCTCTGGCCTAGCGAGACCTGGGTATCATAGAGTGAACGGATGTCATTTCTAGAGGCCGAACCCAAGGAAAGCAACTTATTGACCACCTGAAAGCTCCTAAGATTTCTCCTGTGAACTTCTCAGGGCAAAGGTGTGATTTGTTTCCGTCACTCCCCCAGCTTCTGGCACAAAGTAGATGCTCACTGTTTGCTGAATTACTGGGAGAGAGAGGGAGGTTGTGAATGGGCTCTCCTTCCTCCTCCTGGGGTTGCTGGGGCCCAGAATCTGGAGGAAGGCAGGCCCTAGCCTCTCCCTTCAGGACCTGGCTTGTACAGAGCAACAGGTTCAGGGTGATGAGGTTAATACTCCTTTTCACAACTGACTGTGAGCTCCTTGTGGGCAAACTCCTTATATCTCTAGTGCCTGCCCAGCCCCTCACACACAGCAGGCGCTGAGCAGGGTGTTTTGAAAGGAAGCAGCAGCAGCCGTAGCTAGACACCGGGTTGGGGGGATGCTGGCACACAGTGTGGCTTCAAGACGGTCATTTAATCCCGTCTCCCTGGAGGAGGTGGTGTACCCAACGCTAGTGTGGTCACCACCTGCACAGAAACTTCAAGACCAGTAGTATCTTCTGGGTATTGTCAGTTTTACACATCAAAGTGCAAATCAGACTTATCCATGACTGAAGAAGTAACTACACATTCTAGTTTGCTGTAAGCTGCTATTATCAGGAAAGAAGAGATTTCTTTTCATAGAGCGCTGATAGGCCAAGAATGCGCCAGGAAGAAGTTTGTTTTCGCAAACAGAGGAGTAGGGTAACACTTCCTGTGGAAAAAGCATGCTGCACTCATGCTTGCTGCAAAGGCTTCCCCTGTCTGTGAAACATACCAGGACTTTGATATCTTTGCAACTGAAAAAAATCAGAGCATTCTACTAGAAGAGATAATTTGACAACTACAAGATGGAGAAAAATTTATCGAAGGGGAAAATTCCAGAGAACTAATACCAAAAACCACAGTCTTGAAAATCTATTCATTTTTTCCCCCGAGAGAGCATCTCACTAGAACATGACTTCTATTTAGAATATTCAGGGAATGTCTTTGCTATTACTGATACTTTAACTTTTAAAATACCTCAGCGTCTTTATTTTAATCATTTTGGATGGTTAGGTTTCCAGAATCAATTTTTTGTACCCAATTATTTAAGAAGAGCTTATTCACCACAGGGCCAATGTATAAAGTTGTGCAGGTTATACAGGGCACAGCAATGCCACATTTAAAGTGTTTCCATTCGAATGACAGACATTGAAGATCTGGATGTTTATTTGAAACTTTTTCCCATAGATGCTGAAGTGTCCAATCTAAATAAAAATCGATCATTTAATTTTAGGACAAATGAAAGGACCGTATCTTGATTAAGGGGTTCCTGTTCCTAATTTACAGTAAATGTTTTTATTGATAATCTGGATTTATCACCATATGAGTAAAATGCTGTCCTTTGAAGCAATACAGTGTTACCCACAGGCTCTACTAAGTGTATTCATTCTCACCTTAAATGTCTCCAGACAACTGTGCTATAGATTTTTATTAGTTTTCTTTCCCTGTTCTTTTAGTTAGGGAGAGTATGTTAAATTATTGCAAGTGTTCCTGCATGTTGAAAGTATTCCTTTCTAATTCTCTGCTCTTTAGTCTGTCATGTGATTGACAATAATATCTTTAAGATCATAAGAATTGTGTGCAAATTAAGAGTTAATAGGATTGGGCTTCCCTGGTCGCGCAGTGGTTGAGAGTCCGCCTGCCGATGCAGGGGACACGGGTTCGTGCCCCGGTCCGGGAAGATCCCTACATGCCGCGGAGCGACTGGGCCCGGGAGCCATGGCTGCTGAGCCTGCGCGTCCGGAGCCTGTGCTCCGCAATGGGAGAGGCCACAACAGTGAGAGGCCCGCGTACCGCAAAAAAAAAAAAAAAAAAAGAGTTAATAGGATTGAAACAGAGGGTTGAAGAACTTTTCTATGGGAAAAACTCAGGAGTTTCAGAGTGTGGACTTTATAACATTTATTGGGATAGTCAAAGACCTTTTCTGTGTGTTCCTCGGTTCTCAGTTCTGTTGTGGGTAGAGGTTGCCAGGAAGCAGAGTTCTTGTCACATATAAGGGAGTCTCAGAAAAGTTTGAAAGGTAAGCACAACTGAGAAGACAATGTTTTCTTGTCTTTCTACCTACAATGGCAGAAATTCCTTAGTGTGTTCAGATTGGGAAGGTCTCGGGGGGAGTTCTCACCTATACATTTCTACCATGGGATGAGAAATAACTTTATTATTTGGAAAGAGAATAAAACATGCATTTAGAAAATTAATACTTTCCACTTCCGATGATCCCCTAAGGACTTAGAAGTATTTTGAAGTGCTAACACCCAAATTCCCTTTGAGTTATATAGGAGGAAATTGGAATATCTATGTTTTTATGAGAAAACGAGACGTAGCCTTATTACAGTGGTCACCGATACTAATAATACTCTGTGCTGTTAGCATCCATCATACGGCATCTTAGATTTGCAGGGAAACTTTAATGAAAACGCTCCACTTTCTTAAGAGGTTTTAATTATCGTGCAGCCCCATATTTACAGATATGGAAATGTGAAGATCAGGTAGACTAAAATCAAGGAGGGTTGACGGCCATGGGCCCTGAAACAAAAGAGGAAAGAATAAAACAGGATCAGAAGTCCTTCTTCTCGACCCTCCCCCAAAACATCCTCTCGACAAAGATTAATGGGACCAATGTGACTCAAGCTCAGAACTTCAGAGCCAAGTCTTTGCAGGCCTAGAGCACAAACAGAACTTTCCAAAGGGTCAAGCAATTTTGATTTCTGGGGGAACTTGAGATATTTGAGTAATGAATGGCTTTTCTCTGTGATGTTAAAAAAAATCCAAAGATCAGTCCGGTGATTTTTCTCTTAATTCACCACACTAAACAAGTGGTTTAAAAATAATAAATAAAATGGAATTAACGAGCTTTGCTTGTCCTATTAAAAACAAGTTAAGCATGCCACGTGAATTGCCCCAAATTCCGTTCTCTAAAATTACTTAACTTGGTGCTCTGTAGATTATATTTTGCTTTAAAATGTTTAGCACAGGAAACTGATTTTCTTATTTCGAGTGATGGCAAAAATGAAAAGCTATAGAAGGACCTAAATAATTATTTACAGGTATTGCTTGAATAAATGGGTTAAATGGGACAGTTTAGAATAATAAACACCCTGGACAATGCAAAGAGGAGTCTGCACAACACAGTGCAAGTTATGATGAGGGAACCAGAAAGCTAATTACCGTTCACACATAGAACACTCTAGTTGTACCGTCATGATCGGAGTGCAGTAGGAGTGTTGCAATGGTGAGGCTGTTGATTTCACTTTACATAGGAGACCCAAGAAAACTATTTTGTAAAAGTGCATTCAATGAGTGCTGTTTTAGGTTTAAAAGAGATTTAAGATAACAGAAGTGCAAGAGAGCAATTCCCTTTAAAAAAAAAAAGAGGTTTAAAAGAAATGAAATTATGTGAGGCAGTTAAAAGATGACTTGAAGCAATTTACAAAATCACTTCCTCAGGAACAAAAGTCTTGAGAAGAGACTGATTATCTGGTAATTAATAGTAAACCATCTGCTGGCTGACAAAAAAGCATGAGAAGGCTCGACTGGAGCAGATAGAAGTATGTTTAAATCATGAGTCAAGAAAGGAGAAGGCAGGAAGGACTGAGCTGTTCTGTCTTTTAGGAAGCAAAGCGCAGTGATCTGAGGTCTGCGATGGTTTTTTTTCCTGAGAAGACAAAGTGGCAAGAGGCAAGCCCACTGGACAGGACTTTCTGATACTCTGATCCAGGAGGAGGGAAGGGGGAAAGGGAGGAGCCACCAGCAGGAACCCAGGGGAAAACAATCACAAGATTGCAGTCAACAGCCAAGGGATGGGTCAGTCCAGACTCGTGACAGCTGATGGCCACCAAATGTAGAGAAAAGAAGGCTGGACCGAAAGCTTGCCCAGCAGACCGACGGGACGAGGGAGAAGCCTTTGCAGCTACCAGGCTCTCTCCTCATCTCTGAACCAAGCGAACCAATTGTTGAGATCCTTTCAACACTACAGTTTTGCAGAGAAGGAACACATTGTCCCAGGCATCTTCCTTCTTTTAATTCTCGCTCCGAAAAATAATGTGACACTATTTATCCTTCAGGGAAATGGGCCACAATCGTGCATTTTAACAATGTGATTTTAGAAAAGGATGTACTTAGTGAAGTTTGTGTGTAGATGTGTGTGTACAGCATGGATAAGTCACCCAATCTTATCTCAGTGATCAGTGCCAGCTGCCAGATTTGCAGGCACAAGGTGCGAGGAGAATATAACCAACACTTTTCAGTGATGAAGATCACTTCATGGGGGTATTGTTTAATGAGTAATACATGGAAGGTTTCTATGTCTGTTGCTCTGGCTGTCTCCCTTTCACTCACACACACACAAACACACACACACACCACACACACACACTCACAGAGCCTAGGAGGAATATACGATAAAGTCTAATTACAAAAGCAGGTTACGATTTCCTTCAATTGTATGTTTTCTTAGAGAAATGTACTATCAAGTAGTTTAAAATACACCCTCCCCTCCGTATCCACGGGTTTCCACATCCACGGATCTGGGGTGTTGGTGGGGGGAGGTGACTGTTTTCATTGTTTGTGCCGCTTTATTTAAGGGACTTGGGCATGGTGGATTTTGGTTTCCCTGAGGGCTCCCAGAACCAATTTCTCACGGATACAAAGGGACGACTGTACTCGTTGTCTCTAGCCAATATTATGTTCTTAAAGAAAAACAGGTGAAAGGAAACACAAGTCTAACTTTTACTGAGAGAAAATAACAGAAAAGGACCATATACTGTTCACTTGGAAGTCCTTCCCCACCTCCCTAAGCACTGATGTCCATACATATTTGTTGAATTGAATGAAAAGAAAATAATGACACTACTGATAAATTCAGAAGCAAGAGTTGAAGAGTTACGACCACAGAAGAATTAATGTGCTTTTGTAGCAGAACAGTGAGAACCAAGCAATACATTAGATTGGTTCTTGAATTTTCAGTTCAATTTTCAGAGAAGGAAAGTTAAAATATACTCTGCAGAATTATGGGAAACATTGAAGTATCTTGTGTCATAGATTTACATTTTTCTTTCTAAAAAGAAAGGCAGAAAGATGAGGTAGAAATTCTCATTTCACAGAGGTGATAATCAATTCCTCACAGTATTAAAGAATATATGTATTTTTCTATAATGTATTATAATTAAAGTAAATAAAAACATTATTCCAAAATATCATGCCCACTAGTTTGAACCTTGTGGCAGAGACTGCTAAGCATTCTTCAATATGCATTTCCCTTTCTTACTAAGAAATGAAGCCCCTAAATTTTAGATGGGTACAAGGCCACCATGAATAAGGACTACAATTTCCAGCTTTCCTTGCAACTAAATTGGGGGTGAACCAAGTAGTGTGTGCAACTTGTGAGACACATCCTTAAATGGAAGAAGCACCCTTCTCTGTCCCTTTTTCCTCCTTTTTAGCTGGAATACAAAAGCAATGGCTGGAACTTTGGCAGCCATCTTGAATCATGATCTTGAGAATGGCAGGACACATAGTGGAGCAAGACAGAAGGAGCCTGGGTCCCTGTCTCTAGGGAACCCAAATCCACCTCTTTGCTATCTCCAGAATTTTGAAATATGAAGAGACATAGACCTGTATCTTATTTAAGCCACTGTCATTTTTCTCTTCTGTCACTTGTAGGTAACTCTAACCCTAACGAATGTAGACTGACAACGTTGTCTGCCAAAGCAATTCTATGAGAATAACTAGACAGATTATTGGTTTCTTCAAACTGTTTTTAAAAACTTAACTCTGGAGAGCAAAGGAAAAGCATGCCCTAAATGGAAAATGGTCCAATGTTTTCAGTTACTCAAAGAAACAAGAACAATAACACCAAGTTAAGGACTGATATGTCCAAATCCAAATTGGGTAGAATTTCAAATTTGAATTCTTCCCTCCTTCCTCCCTCCCTCCTCTTCTTTCTCTTTCTTTTCTCCTTTCCTCCCTCCTTTCTTTCCTTCCTCTCTTATTTCTCCTTCTTCGTTTTCCTTAATTTAGTTCTCAGGTTCAAGCCAAGGTATATTCTGGATTCTTCAAATATTTCATTAAAAATGTTTAGTATTTCATGGGCTACTTGCTCTTCATATGCTTGCAAGTCTAAGGAAGATGATTCATTTATCACCTGACACCAAACTTTTCTACAAATGTCAATATTTAAGAAGCTGTTCCTACCTTCTAGAAATGGCATTTTTTCCTTAGCTCTCAATAAAGAAATTAAGCTTTTTCAGGATGAAAAGGGAAATGCTGCCCACAAATTGTGAATTTTTTGGGAATTCTGTTTTTTGAAGAATTCTTTATTAATACATTCTTCTAATATTTAAGATATATCTGCTCCCTTTCTGCACTGCACACTATGCAGTTACGTGAGTAGTGATTCCCTGTATTAGCTTAACTTTTGGGCGTAATATCCTTGAGTTATGGCCTATTTACCACGAATATTTGAGCAGCGTTCATAGATAGACTATCTGTCAATCAGAGATTACCGATGACTCTTAAATGGGAGGAAACAAGAAAAACAGACATTCAAGTTTTCGAAGTTTGAAAAGATCAATTATTGGTATTGTTTCCTACTTAATTCAGTTATCCATTGAAAGCGACTACTACCTTGGGCTAAAAGGCCAAGTCAGAACATTTGAATTCTAATCAACTGTAAACGTTCTCCTAGTTACCTACTACAGCAACTCAGAAATGATAAGCAAGTATTTCCTTCAAGAAATAATTAGCCAGAATGTTTACACCATAGTAGTGAATCCACATTTTGGGACACTATACATTTTAAAATTAGGTATGAAATGAAGATCTGTTTATTCTTGGCAAGATTCCTTTCTAATTTGCAAAGATTGAAAAGAGCAATTTTGGTTTTCACTTGCTTCTCAGTTTAGCAGTCACGATGGTTCTCTCCAGATTTGCAACGTACATTTCAGCTGATGTTGATGAAGACGAATTCCTCTCAATCACGAGCGAGCGCACCATCCATTAAGTGAGACAGATGGCAGCCCTGCCCTATTTTGTTAGATCCAGCCTCTTGAAGCCGGCTGCTCCCCTTATTTAGGTCTATAGGAAATAGCAAGGCTTATTTTTTCTGGAGGAAAAAAGAAAGAAGGATGCTAGGCAGGATGCTAGGCAGAATGTCAAGTCATCTTCAAAACAAGTGAGGCGATAGCCCTTCGGGTCGGAGTGATATGGACATAAGTTTTTGTTTCAGGGACACATACCCTCACACTCTATGGCGGGTGGAAGGCTAAGATACTTGTGGATGTACTAGCTTAGAGCTTTTCCTAAGAGACGTTCTGGATTTCTCTGATCTAGGCAGTTCCACACCCCAGTGTGTCTTCTGTCCCTTGGGAATTCTCTAACTAACCCTCTCAACCACTGTCATTCCACCGATTAACCTGTGCTGCTTTGAAGGTAAATCCCAGCTGCCTGTGACTTCACACACTTCTCTTATCTTTAAGAAAAGTCATTGACCAAGACAGAAGACACGGCCTGGGGCAGGGTTGGGCAGGGTTCACAAGGCACGATGCCAGGATGGTTCAAAGAGGAAAAAACCTGTGGTTTTAACGTTCGCGTCTCCATTCCAGTCAGCACTAGGGGCTCATGGGCACTGGGGGACGCATCTCCAGGTAAATCGAGACAACTTCTGAGGAGAGCGCTGGAACCTGGAGCTGGACCATCTTTTAGGGTGAGGAGATGGTAGCACATGAATACAGGCTAAATATACGCGTCGCTCGGACCAGACACACACTTTGCATACAGAGAAGCCAAGATTCAGCAAGAGTGTAGGTAGAGTGAACACGTTTTTGTCGAAAACCCTGCCGCGTGATGCACGGTGCAGCGTACATTCCCTAAAACAGGAGGCAAAAGCTGCAAAACCTGGAAACGCTCGCTGCTAAGAGGCAGCAAGCTGGACGGCGCTGTGCTGGAATTACCCGGATCAAGGGGTGGCTGCTGAGCGTTACCGCACAAGCCTGTGCTGCTTTTCATCCCTTGGTCTTAAGTGAGCAGAACCTCTAAAGACTGGCCGGGAGGAGGAGAGGCAGGGAGGGGCCCAGTGGGAGGGAGGGGAGATGGGAGATCTATCTGACTTGTTTCTGATGAGTGGCAACTTTTCTGGAACTTTAGGATTACCATTATGGATTGCTGGGATTGGGGATTGAAACAGTTATAACTTAAGTTATAACTTAAATGAAGAAAGATTAAAACTAAAAACACACGTACCATATTAAGTAGTTGCCTCTATTGAATATCCATAGAAAGATCACTGATGTGAGGATTTCCTCCTCAACTCTGCAGCTAGACAAGATCTAGGACTCTGCAGTGCATTGTAGAAGTATGTTCAAATTTATACGAAGGGGAAACAGCAACACTAGTGAGTGTGGTACTGTTTTGTGAAGTTTACTGTGTTTTGTTTGTGCGTGCGTGTGTGTGTAATGAAATGACAGTTTAAAATATTTAAATGTTATTTTTACTCTTCTGTCTTACTCATTTTCTACATTTTTTATATGCTATTAGTTTTCTCCATAATAATATGTATTCGTCTTGGAATTTGAATGTAAAAGTTATTTTAAAATTAAGAAATGCAGTGTTTAGTGTATACTATTTCTCATCTCTTAAATATGGGCAAGTTTTTCAAGCTACTTTTTAGAAAACTTGGAAGAGTTTGGGGTTTGCATGGGCTTTGCACAGCACTTGAATGGGTAACAAGAGCTCCGGACAGGATCCAATTGTTGTTCTGACATGACAGTGGTAACTGCCTCTTTCAATTGTGGCATGCTTCACAGTTTACACAGTATTTTTTATATTTTCAGCTAGTCCTCACCTTACCCTTGGGAGGTAGGGATTGTTGTTCTACTTTACAGATGAGGAAATCTCCAGGACCGAGATGTCTAACACTGCCCAAGACCACAGTGGTGGGCTGGGGACCCAACCATCCCCCCCGTTTGCCCTCCGGCTTCTCCTTCCTTCGGTCATAGCCTGTGCCCTCTGTGTACAGCAGGGCTTCGGACAAATCACCAAATCCCCTAGGCTCCAGCCCCCAACTGTACAAGTCGGCTTGGACTGGCCCTTCTCCCCAGTCCCTGCTATCTCCTCTTCATTTTGAATTTGGGTTTATTCAGTGGAATGAAAAGTGATGGGATTCAGTGAGTGTCAGCTGACTGACAGGGCACAGCCCAGAGGCTGTGAGTACAACAGACCTCCGGAAAGCCCACGGTGTCTGTCATGAACTGGAAGGACCCAGGGCCAACTTTATTGCATAAATTCTGATTCTTAAAAGAATCTTATAAAATATATGGGCTTCAAAGGAGAAGAAGGAAAATAAAAACCTCTACACACATACAAAAAGTTGGACACAATTTAAGATGGTTTGTAGACCGACTTAGAGATGTATGGGCCAAGTTAACTTCTGGATTAAATACTGCACGTAGACACAATTTCGGGCCCTATAGGAGGCCTCATCTTAGTTGTTACATAAAGTGAGCAAAGCTTATTTTGATATGGGAAATAATAATTGAAAGATATGAAGGAAAAAACTGATATGTTTTCAACAGTCCTTTTCCCATGGAATATTGTTTCCCATATTACTTTCTTGGTTCTTGGGATGGGGTAGGAGAAAGAAAAGTTGATTCAGAACAAATATAAACATCTTCTTTAGAAGTATTATAGAGAATTCCACACTATTTTAGTACTTTTTGGAATATCTTAAGAGCAACATTCCTGATCACAGATTTATGGTTGTGATTTCTGTCCCATAAACCTATAAGCTGTATATTTAGGTCTGACGCCAGTGTCAGAACTGGGAGAAAGGGTAGAAAATCTGAACCTCAGAGATACCAGATTCCCTCCAAATGGGAAAGGTGTTCTACTGGTCATTTCACTCTTTCATACGCCCGTGATATATATTTTTTCAGAACATAGGAAGAACGAGATATCATGCAAGCATCTGAACATTTAGATTGCCGTAATGTGATTCTGGGTTTTGGAAAGTCGAGAACAAAGGAGGACTCTCTATTTTGTCTGTGGTGTTGAAAAAATGATCTGTACTCAGTCTGAAAGCCCCATCCACTATCTGTACCCATTTATCATCTGTCACCACATCTAACTTCCTGCCGAGGAACCCCGGGTAACATCCTCTATGAGAACTCCCGTCAGGCCTGAGATCACCGCAGTCAGCAATGGGGACTTGACATCTCAACTACACAAAGCCACATTTCTCTTAGAATTGACTGTGGAAAGCTTTCACAGAATGTTTTTCATTTTGCATGCCTCACATTAAATATTGTTAAAAGATTAAAAACCAATTTTGGGGTACAATTTACAAGTATTCATGTAAGAAGGAAATGACTAAAAAAACACCCACCCAAGCACCTACAACTCATCTAGCGAACAATGCTATAACACTTAGGCCGTGCCTGGAGAACTCTGTGATTCGTGGGCAAGTGGGGAGGTGCAGTCCTTCCTCTGGAAGAAAGTGAGACGTGTCAATGCAGAGAGGTGCTGTCATTGGTGCTTTGCTTCCTAAGTCAAGTTCAGCAGCCGCATTTTCAGAGTCAGCGTCATTACTTATTTCGACCTGAAACAGAAAGGATGAAGTGCTTTAAAAGACTTCAAAATTGAAAACTAAATTTCCTTTTTATTCATCCAGGCTTTTCAAAAGGCAAAATGTGCCTTCTGCTGTCTGTGCCCGTGGCTGTAGCAATAAGTAAGCAAAACACCTGGGCTCCCTGCTTTTCAGATCAGGGCGGGGCAGGCAGGTGTAAACGTCAGAGGGGAGGACTTGCGGTTTCCTGGGAAAGACGTGTCAGCCACATAGCAAATGAGGAGTGATGTAAAGGTATTGCCTTTGGTGGCCCTGGGGTAAAGCTGAGAGCGTAGTATTATGTCTGCGAACCGCTAGCTACAGCCCTAGCCTAACCTTCCTATAGCCTTCCGTTGGCTGACTGCTGAAGAACCATCCAGGTCTGGCTTTCATACCACCTATGGCCCTTACATACATCCCACCCTGTGATGGTTAATTTTATGTGTCAACTTGGCTAGGCCTTAGTACCCAGATATTTGGTCAAACACCAGTCTAAAAGTCACTGTGAAGGTATCTTTCCTTTTTTTTTTTAGAAGAGATTAACATTTAAATCAATAGACTGAGTAAAGTAGACTCCCTCCATAATGTGGGTGGGTCATGTTCGATCAGTTGGAAGGCATTAAGAGAAAAGACTGAGGTCCCCGGAGGAAGAAGGAATTCTGCCTCCAGACTGCCTTTGGACTCCAGATGCAATGTCACCTCTTCCTGGGTCTCTAGTCTGCCTGCCTACCCTGCAGATTTGGACTTGCCTGCCCCGTGATCACATGAGCGGATTTCTTAAAATCTCTCTCTCTCCAGACACACACCCTATTGGTTTTGTTTCTCTGGAATACACACTCTCATCTCCAATCATTCTTGTCTCCACACATTTGACAAAGACTCTGTGCATCTTCCTGACTCCGTACCAGGTGGTAAGCCTTTGGAAGGTGAGGGCTGTGGCTCTAGCATCTTCGTACAGTATCAGCCTCAACACAGTGTCTGCTATACAGTTGGCACCCAATAAATATTTGTTGGATACTTTTGTTTCTCTCTTGTGAAAAGTCTTAGCTGATCCAAACCTATTCATTTCTGAGGTTCAGTTGAAATCTCTTCTCCTCCATGAAGATTCCACTTCTACCTCAGCCGTGTTGTTTTCTCATCCTGCTAATGGCAACTCTTATGCCATCAGCTGGACCCCACGTGTAGCGAAGGGCTTTCAGCTTCACAACTAATTGTGCACTGATTGTTTCACTCAGGTATGTAAGTTTTTTCCTGCCAACTAAATTATAAGCAGGGTGCCAGTGGAGACGGTGTTTCATACTTATTTTATATCCCCATCCAGATATTCTCTTCCATTAACTCAGTTCAGTGACTCTATGGCTCGGAATGGACTTTTTCATCATAATTTGAAATAGCTGAAAAAAATGTTCAACTTCCCAGTTTCACTTTTTGGAAGCCACTCTTCTCCCTGTAAATGCTGTTCCCTCCTCACCCCTCAGGGGCGGGAGCCCTGCAGTTCTCTCCTTATCACTTATCACGCTTTCTCTGCTCTCCTATTTCTCTACATTCTGAAAGATGTAGCCCAAATATCTAGCCCTTTGACCCCACTGAGTTGAACAAGGATTTAAATGGAAAGATAAAGGGATGAGATTATAATGGCGGGATTTTTATAGTTTTATATAACCTTTTAGTCTGAAGGAAGATTCCAGTTGTGGAAGTTTATTCATCCGTCCAACAGGTGACTCTTCTAGAATGGGATAACGCAGCAGGGGAAGGCGTTTTCTTTCTTTGTTATAGTATTGGTGGGCATTGGGGGAACGTCTAGGTACCCACTACATTTATCTTTCACGTCACCTCTACCTATAGTTACTATTTTCTGCTTTGGGGCTTTAGCAACGTGGATTGGAAAAGCTGTGAAGTAGGCTGAGCCTGTCCCTATGATGCCAGGTAGGAATGCTGGAGTGTTACTTCAGGCATTGGGAAATACGTCTGCAAGGAGTTTTCTAATAAGACAATGAAGCAACTGTGAGAGGAGGCATTGAAAGGAAAGCCTATTGACCACTCTGCCTTAGGTTTTATTAACAGATGGATTTTTAAAAGTCAAACATACACACACAGAAGTAAAGAGAATGGTATTATGAATCCCTATGTTCTCACTATCCAGCTTCAACTAAAATAAAAATTATTTAATTAAGTTTCATGTAGTCACCACAACTTTATAATTTATTTTTTGGCTAGAGTATTCAAAGCAAATCCTAGACGTCATGTCTTGTGTGTCACTCATTGGCACATCTCAGTGATGATTCCCTAACTCGGTGATTCTTCCTAGCCAGGGACATTTACCAGTTGTTTGCCACAGTTTGGCCGTGTGTGTGTGTGTGTGTGTGTGTGTGTGCGCGCGCGAGTGCGCGTGAGCGCACCCGCTACTGGTGTCTAGTGGGCAGAGGCCAAGGATGTTGCTAAATATCCCAAAATGCACAGGACAGCCCCTACTACAAAGAATTATTTGGGTCCAGAGTTAACAGTGCTGAGGTTCAGAAACTCTGCTCAAGTAATAAAAATTTTTTCTTCTTTTGTTAAAACCTATTTATTAGCATATCTATCAAAATAGGCAACAATTCCTTAATCTCATTTACTATCCAGTCCATATTTGCATTTCCCCAATTGTCTAAAAGCATCTCATTACAGTTGGTTTGTTGAAACCAGAATCCAAACAAGGTAAACACACTGTATTTGACTCGTATGTCTCTTAAATCCCTTTTAAAATGTAAGTCCCCCCTCCCGCGTTTTTTTCATTTGCCCTGTACTATTTCCCACATTCTAGAGTGGCTGATTGCTTCCTTGTGGTGAGATTTAACTTACTGTGTTATTCTTGTATTTTCTACACTTGCAGTCCAAGATCAGTCAGCCCAAGATATCTCATAGATGGTGCTGTGTCTTATTGCATCACCTCTGGAGACATAGAATGTCTAGTTATCACTCTTAATGATGGATCAATTGGTCTGGGTAGAAGAGTTTGAGTTTTGATCCTTAAGATCATTTTTTTGGGCAGATTTTGTAGATATGTTGGCAGTTACCTGAGGGTACCTACCCTCGAGGCAGAATGAAATCAAATGATAAGGTAGTGTTGTTATTTCAAAGTGTGTCTCCTGATAGGCCTGTCATTGCCTCTTTTTCTATTGCTTTTTTAAGTCTCTCTGTCACTTCCGGGGTGTGTGTGTGTGTGTATGTGTGCTTGACTCTGTTTTGTACATTCTTTATTATGTCTTGTTTCTTCCCAGAACCTGTCATAACATGGGGATTATATATATTTTTGATGTAACTATAAAATGAAAAATATATATTAAATATAAAATTTGGTTTATCTTCATTACCTTTAATTTTAAAATCAGTGTGTACTTTCTCTTGGGAACAGGTGTGAATGAAGTTACTTTTACTTATGCTGATGAGTTTTTTTCGGGGGGAGATGCTCCCTATCTCCACACCACTACAGAAATCTACTTTCTTCCCATTGACATCAATGACAAGTACTGAGAAGAATCCTGAGATTCTGGGAGAGGCAGGAATTCACAGCTTCCCGGGGGGGGGGGGGGGCACCGTTCAGATACGAGCTTTCTCATTTTGGAAAAGGCTTTATTGCTTCACAAGGCAGCACGAGGACCGGGCTCCTCGAGGCTCTGGGGGCAGTGCGCGAGGCCATGTGTCAAACGAGAGGGTCTTTGTGTCCCCAGTGAGGATGACTGACCATCAGTGGTGGAGGCCCTCTCGCGTGTGGCCGGCTGCACGGTTGGTGGCCTCGTTCCATCCTAGCAAGGACAATGGTGCACGAACTGGCCAGTGTAGGGATGAGTCAGAACTGCGGGAACCATATAAACACAGCCATCTCACTGCTACTTGGTCAAATAGCTACACATTAGGTGTGTTCTTACATTGTCCCTAAAATAGTATAATCATTTCCTAGCATGGATCAAAAAGCCATGAATGCCAGTGACAAAGGGAAAGCTCCCCAAAGCCAGGGAGAGCGGTGAGCCCTAAGTGCCGCCCCGTTTGAGCTAAGTAAGGCAGGCAGGCAGGGAAGCTGCCTCTCCTTTGCGACCACTAAGAGGGCACTGAGTGCTGTACAGTTGCAGTGCTCTGCATGCTTGAGGCGTCCCGGAGAGTTAATGCCTCTGTAAGCGCCCATCTTTCCAGGGACTGACGGTTGCCCTCAGGCAACAGAACTGCACACTCAGTAATGGGAAAAGTGAGCCGCCATCCCATGAGCAGGTCACAGACACCTGGCTCTGCGTGCCACAGGGACAGACACATAGATAGATGGATAGGAAGGTGTGAAAGCCAATCAAGGGCAAATGAAAACAGGATATAGCCAGAGAGCTATCATTTTATTAGTCTTCAGGCGGCTGGTCAAGACATGGAGGAGGGATGGGGTAAATGATGGTTCCCCATCGGTGTTTATTGGTTGTTAAATCAGGGTTTGAAAGCACATCATTCTCACCTCCGCATCTCCCACACACACCCACACACATCCCTTTGATTTGTCCTCCTGGCTGTTTTTTTTTTTATTTTTTTTATTTTTTTTCTCCTGGCTAGTTTTTAATGTAGATTTTGTACATGCAGAATGGCCTGGCACCAACTTGTAAGGATACTGATACAAAACACCCGTTCTCAGGAAAGAGCGGAGATGGATGTGACCATGTCTGGTTCCGTCCAGCAGCCCGATCGTCAGAGGCGGATGCCCTCTGAGTCTGGGCTGTGAGGGGTAGAGGTACAGTGGAGCTGACGGCAGTGCCAGCCTGAAATGGGGGGCAGCTGCGTCTGTGTTCCGGTACTTGGTTGCAATAGCAGACACTCTGTCAGCGGTGACCACAGAGCATGTAACAATTTTTGTGAAGAAAAATTAGCCTCCTGCAAAGGCAATCAGACAAGTCAAGATACCAGAGAAAAGTCAAGTTCTCATTTGGAAACCTTAGAAAAAGATTGGCTAAAAGTAACAGGAGAAGCTTTTTTCATCACGTCTTTCTTAACTGCAGTCACAGGGTGTCTTCCTCATGGAAATTTCTCCTCATGGAAATTTCTAGCATCATCAGATCTCTCTACTTCTCTTGTGAAACTCAGTTCTGAGATTCCACTGCTGTCTTTCTTTGATAAACTGCCTTGGTCTAATTATTTTTATGTGAAGAGTTACTGCTACATGCAGCTTAATTGCCCCACCACCCAGTTGCTAACCATTATGATGATTTTGACAAAACTTAAAGTAATTCAGTTGCTCGCTCTGACATCATTCCCTGAATATCTGTATCTCTTTCAGAGCTGCGTGGATTTATGCCAAGCTATGCTTCTTCCTGAGAGGTAAATCTGCTTCTGTTAGCCCCCTCCCTTTGGGGTAGCTGCTGCTTCCACCATGAGCTGCTGCGGAGGTGTCCTCTTCAAAGCCACTGATGACCAGGTGAGCAACCCTTGTCCTGACTGTTTCCCCATTGTGAAAGGTGGTGTAGGAGCAGCAATGGAGGAGACGCTGGCAGAGAAGCAGGATGTACTTATGTTGAGAGTTACAGCTCCCTCATTCGCCGCCATGGCGAGACAGTGGTCCCCAGAACAGGCTCCCCTTGACCCGTGTGTCACGTATCCCCAAGCCAGACCCAGACAACAATCACCGGAAGCATCGCCATGGCCTTAGGCATAAAGGATGCCATTGTTTAGATGGCGCAGCAATGGCTGCTGAGGGCCTCAGAGCATCCCCACCAGGAGCCAAGGTTCCTTCGCGGCTTAAACATCTGCTTCCTAGTAGGTTGCTGACTTTATGTGAGAACGGTGGTGAAGGCCAGATTAGATATGCACAACTTTCAACTTTATCCTCTGCAGCGTGGCCTCCATGCAGGGGACATTCGTTTTCTTCTTCTGCTTTTGATAAACTCTTCCTCGTCTTTCCAACATCAGCTCAGGCATCATCTCCCAGTGGTGCCTTCTCTCCCCAAGTGAGAAGTAAACGTTCCCTCTTCTGCAAAAAATTGCCTTGGGGACACTGTTTTGTATCTACTTATTTCTATGTAGGTCTCCTCTACTAGATCATTCACGGCTGGAGGTCAAGCCCAAGTATTACTCATCTTTGTATCTCCAGCCCAGGGCCTGGTGCACATGTTGTGAGTGACCAACAAACAGTTGTAAATGGAAGTAAACCAATTTATGTAACCAGTGGGTCTTGATAGCTTGGTGCCATTACTTTTTTTTTTAATTTAAATATAGTTGATTTACAATGTTGTGTTAGTTTTCAGCATATAGCAAAGTGATTCAGATATACACACACGCGTGCACACACACATATGTATATACCCCTTTTCAGATTCTTTTCCATTATACGTTATTACAAGATATTGAATATGGTTCCCTGTGTTATACAGTAGGTCCTTATTGCTTACCTGTTTTATATATAGTGGTGTGTATCCCAAACTCCTAATTTACCCCTCCCCCCCTTTCCCCTTTGGTAACCATAAGTTTGTTTTCTGTGTCTGAGTCTGTTTCTGTTTTGTAAATAAGTTCATTCGTTGATGCTGGTACTTTAAAGAGAGACAAAGCATGAAAGACCAAATCCACGTGTGAACTGCCTCACATCACATCACCCCAGTGCACATATTCACACGCAGTTGGACTGTGGGCCCTGGAAAAGTGCACTTTATGATTGTGAGCAGTGACACAATCAAACACAAGAATGAGGGCTCCCTGTACAAGTCTGCAGTGAATGTAACCACCCATCTGGAGTTGAAAGTTACCCATCTATATCCATGTTCCCAGGAATATGATAAAGATTCTCCCGATCTCCTTCATAAAGAGGCTTCTTCATAAACCTGGCTTTGTACTCTATGGAACTTAGAGCCTTAACGAGGGTTAAAAGCCAGGGTTCCTGCCCCCTCTAACGATTTAGTTCAGAAGATTGGCTTTTCCTCCAGTCTTGCTGGTACAGTGGATGTGGCATCCCTGAGCTGCTTACAATGGAATCCAATACAAAGGCTTTTATTAAAAGAAATCAAGCAGGCTGGTTGATGCCAACTGGATAAACTCTGCCATATTTGCGTACCTGAGGGGGGCACCCACTGACCTCTTAAATTGTTTCATGCACAATGATTTTAATTTGGGTTTAGTTTGATCTTGCCGATTCCTGCTCCCTCCATGGTTGAAAGGCATTCCATATTCATCTGACATAATGATATGCATCATCTATCAAAGTAGAAACTTGTTCTCTTGCTTTCTGCAGCCTGTAGTTGAAGCCACATTCAGCTGAAAAGGTGTGGGAGGTCAGCAGTGAACAGGGGAGTTGAGAAAGCCCTTTGGTGCAACTAGAGATTATCATACTAAGTGAAGTAAGTCAGAAAGAGAAAGATAAATACCATCTGATATCACTTATATGTGGAATCTAAAATATAACACAAATGAACCTATCTACGAAACAGAAACAGACTCATAGACATAGAGAACAGACTTGTGGTTGCCAAGGGGGAGGGGGGTGGGGGAGGGAGGGACTGGGAGCTGGGGGTTGGTAGATGCAAACTATTACATTTAGAATGGATGAACAACAAGGTCTTACTGTAGAGCACAGGGAACTATATCCAATCTCCTGTGATAAACCATAATGGAAAAGAATATTAAAAAAGAATGCATATATGGGTATAACTGAGTCACTTTGCTGTACAGCAGAGATTGATACAACATTGTAAATTAACTATACTTCAAAAAAAAAAAAAAAAGAGAAAGCCCTTTGAGGAGGGAGTGGAGTTGATCAAAGCCTTTTAGGTAAACTTACCGGGACGTTTCATGTGTTCTGGATTCACAGAGATTGAAGGGACTTTAGGAAACAGAGACAGAAGTCACTTGCCTCTGGGCCATGCCACAGGACACCCTTTTCAGGCACATGGATACACGAGTGTCATTTAAGAAAGGAGATTCTATTACCATCAGTAATCAATTGGCATTTTTTAATAACCTCCCCTAATAGTGAGATCTTTCTGACATCTGACCGACATCTTTCATACTGCAATTTCTCTGCTGAGTTATATTTTTCACAGTGGAGATGAAAGACATCATCCATCATCCTCTTTTCACATAACAAATATATAGAAGACTCTCTAAGTCACCGCTAGGCATTGTTTCAGTTCTTTTCTCACTTCCAGTTGCTCTGATCATCTTTGTTATTGTCACAATCCCTGCCAAGTTCCCCACATCCACAGATACCCACTTCTGGAGTCGATCATTTATGAGCACTCAGTAGCATGAGTAATGAGGTGACGGCTGCTTGGTCCTGGAACGTTATGTGGGGTGAATGTTTTTCCAGATTAGGTTGGCTTTAAGAAACCAACATATATTTAAACATCTCTCATGTGACAGGCACAGTGCTGATTTGTGTAGCCTGTGAACTATGTTTCCTTCAGCTCATTCTGCTGGAATCGAGTTAATTCCACATGGGGAGGTGGAGTAACCAGTGCAGGTTTCTCAGGGCTTCCACCCCAAAGAAGCTGGGGAAGGGGGTACAGATTTGGGCAGGAACCACTGTGGCAAAGAGGCAGCTGATGAAGACTTTCATGCGTGTTTCTTACACCAGTGACTGCTGTCCAAATTTCCTCTGTCTCCATGAAATTACAGAGCACTGAGCCAAAAGAATCGGAAGGTCGTCCGAGCAGGTCCACAATGTCATGTTGAGGGAAAGACCCCAGCTCCATCGCTGACTACTTGAGAGACTTTGGGAAGGTTGTCTATCATCGTGAACCTCATAGATGTAGTAGTCTATTTATAGAATGGACTACTAATTAGTACATTACAGTAGTCTCATGAGGATGAAGTGAGATAATATACTCAAAGTGCACATGATATCTATTATTTTATACAGTTGTCTATTTGCTACTTAGAGTTTTCTAGGAATGGAGTCATGGTATCTATTTTCTTGTTTTCTAGTATTTTATCAGTCAAGTGACCGTGATTCCTTCCTCATACTCAACTGAAATCTGTCCAGTTTGAGGTGTTTTTGTTGTAGTTGTTGACTTCCTTCCGGTCAGTCAAATATTTGAGTACTAGGCACAGTCATGGGCAACTTTACACATGCTCTACATACCTTATCCCATTGAATCCATCCTCCCTCCTCCACCTATGAAACTGAGTCCAGGTGACAGAACCAAGTCTCAGAGACTTCAAGGGAGGCCCCTGGGGCCACACAGATAGAGCATGGATCCCAACCTAGTCTTTCTTCCCTTTTCCCTCTGCTATGTTGCCCCCAAGACACATACTAAGTTTCTGTTTTGTAGACTAAATCATCCTTTTTGCCCTTCAATTTGGCAATCAACTACTGATAAAAAAAATAAAACTATCATTTTAGAAACATAAACCACGGTACCGACTTCAAATCCTTTTTGGAATGAAAAATAATAATGATAACGTTGGGTTACATGTGAAAGGTGTGTTTCAAATATGAGTGGAAAATTAAACCAATGATTAGTAGTGGTAGGTCCAAATTATTTCAGGTTTGGTTAGTTTTGGCCAAGTTAGAAGGATTAATATTTTCCATCTCATCACACCTTTACTTACAGATGAACAGGCTTTAACTCAACATGATCCTGGTAGTAGGAGTGTGCATCAAGTCCACCTATGAAATCAACTGAAAATACAACATAGCCCGATATGAATAAATGTGCAAACTCACATAATACTAGGTGATTTAAAAAGAACACATAAAAATAATATTAACAAAAGTATCTGCCTATCACAAAAATGGAAGAATGTGTATTTAAGATAAAGACTGTTCAAAATATTATCAGTTGTCAAAAAATGGGGAAATTTTAAGAAACACACATAGAACTTGGGATCTTAGTGACTGAAAAATCACAGTTGTTACTGGCTTTAGTGAAAAATGAAGTAACATTAAATAACATTAGATTTTAAATAATGTGTTTGTCCTTAGGCATACAGATATGCCCTTTCCCCCTATATATCAAAAGATATACCTTTTCTTCTTGTTGCCAGAATCCGTTTTTTTCCTTAAGAATATTTATTGCATCATTAGAAAGACCTTTGAGAAGTCACAAAATCTATGTCCTTGCCTTCTGTCCTCAAGCTGTCCCTGACAAATAAGCACCTGCATTCTGTTGGGTCCCCTAATTTTCTTTCCCTTTTTGGCCATGCCATGCGGGCTTTTAGTTTTCCGACCAGGGATCGAACCCATGCCACCAGCATTAGGAGCGCGGAGTCAACCACTGGGCCGCCAGGGAAGTCCCTAAGCACCTGCACTTTGCAGAGGAGGTTTCGACTTCTCTCTGGTGGTGTGGTACTTGCCTCACAGTCTGTACAGACTCACTATTTTTGGTAATATTCTTTCTAATTTCTTTCTGTTTTGATCAAAGCCTCAATCTTTCTTTTCCAAACCTAATGTCTACAGCTAATCTTAGTTCATTTCTCCTGATTTTTTTTTTTGTCATAGTCCATTAAAAATATTAATTAGGTCATACCAAGCTCTGGTTATACTACAGCACTCTAACATTAACAGATATGTGGGCATATAGGAACACTGAACTCTGTGTCTGTGTGTTTAGGTACACAGCTGTGAATATTATATTATATCCTCCACTCAAGACAGGCATACTAGTGAACTGTGATTTAGAGAGACATGAATTAGCCTAGAAGTTCTAGTGAAGTCTTGACCTAATCTGACTAGCTCTATCCTTCCATCTCCACTGAAGGAGGTGAGGTGGAGCTTCACCAGATCACTGTGTAGACATGAGCTTTGGAGTCCTCTGGGGCTCACAACAACCAGGTGACAAGGGACCATCTCCAGGTAATACCCCTGGAGACCAGAGGAGGCTGAGGCCCATCCTTTCCCTACCAAGTCCCATAGGTTACCTGGATACAACCTCAAGGAGAGAAGCAGTGAGAGGGAAGTCAATGTGAGACATTAAAAAGATTTTCCCAGAGAGAATGAGCAGTGCCTAAAGGGGCCATCTAGTCAGACTGGATTAAGTTTTTATTAGATTAGATATTTAATCAAATATCAGCTCCCTTACCTTGTTGACCAATGGGCGGGAATTTAGAAGAAAGATCGCTTCATCAATTAAGATCATTGACTAAAAGTTGAATGATCCTATAATTTATAGGGCATTTTGGAAGTTAAAGGGGGTGTTAAACAAAAGTATAAGTATATACATGTGTGAATAAAATTATTCAATTGAAAAATTATATTCAAAGTAAAATTATTTATAAAAATAAAGATTAAAAATGAATACCTGTATTCATTAAAGCAAAATAAAAAGAAAACTTCTTTACATTTCTCATTTGAACGTTAAAATGGAACATTAACAGAATGATTATTTTTGGTATATATTCATGTACTGCCATGAATCTGCTCCTTAGCCCATCTCTTGTCTCTAACATACCAAACCACTGATATTTTGGGGAAAAATATATACATAATATATAGTTTTTTCAATAGGTTTCATTATTTTCATAAATTTATTTACAATCTTATTCAAAATTTCTTTTTATGATTAGTAAATTTGAAATTGTTGATACCTTAATTGACTGTAAATCACAGTATTTTTTTTACTCTATTTGCTTTATTGTTTGCTGTTTCTCTTCCATATACATCTAGATTGACATGTATTGACACATACACACAGAAATAATATATATACATAACATTTTTCTGAATGATTCAAGAGTAAGTTACTTGCATAAAGCCCTTCACCCCCAAATATTTCAGTGAGCATTTCCTCTAAATAATAATATTCTCTTACATTTACACAGTAGAGTTTTCAACTTCAGGAAATTTAATACTGATACAATATTTTTATCTAAGCAAACAACCATATGCCAATTTTTTAGTTGACCTAATAATTTCCTATATAGCATTAACTATTTTCACTGTGGAAATGTCTTCCGTATAGGTGCTGCTAAATGCCAAGCAAGTTTGCTAAAGAGAGGACAGGTGCAGTATAGTTTAGCCCAAATACCTCCCCAGCACTGTTAGTTTACATCCACTCAGCACATCTTTCCTTGCCAAAAATGTTACAGGACACAAAACTTAAATTGTATCTATTTATGATTCTTTGTAGAGCTTCTCACAAATCAACTTCTTTTCATTTTGGTGCGGAATATAAATTTGTTGAATAAAACACAGGAGCTCTGCCAAAAGAGTCTTTTCTCAGGTTAAGAAATTTCAGAAGGAAATTATAAAATTGAAAACTAAATTCTGTATAACATTTAAATGCTAATTTGTCCAGTTTGCTTGCTTTTGTGAGCATAAATTTCAGTGTTTTCCTTTTTTATAAGCTTTCATTTATTGCCATTTACTAAAAACTTCAAAAGATGATTTGGGGGTGCTTCGTTTGATTTAATAACTTGATTTAATAATTTTATTTAAATTCTTTAACTGATCTTGAATGCAGGGCAGCTAAAATGTAGAAGACTCATTTATGAAGTGGTCACAGTCATTGTAGGGAACTTAGATTAACTTATAAAGCAGTTCTTTAAAGGCTGAAATAACCCTACCTCTGACAGATGAAGAGAAGCAAAGAGAGAAAATGTATTCTGTCATCCTGAAGTGGTTTTTGTTTGTTTGTTTGTTTTCAACATCAACCTCATTACAAAAATATTCTCAGGGAAATGCAAACCAAAACCACAGTGAGATACTACTTTATACCCACTAAAATAGCTATAATAAAAAAAAATCAGATAAAAACAAACGTTGGTAAGGATGTGGAGAAACTGGACACCATGCACTGCTGGTGGAAAGGTAAAATGGTGCAACCACTTTGGAAGACAGTTAGGCAGTTCTTAAAAGGGTAAATCTAGTTACCATATGACCCAGTAGTTCCACTCCTAGCTATATACCCGAGAGAAATGGAAACATACGTCCACACAAAAATTTGTACACAAATGTTTATAACAGCATTATTCATAATATCCCAAACGTGGAAAAAGTATTGTAGTTTATTTACCCTAATGTGTGTGTGTATATATATATATAAATTTTGAGAACTAGACAAGACTACCAAAAGAGTAACTATTAAGGAGGAATCATTGAAAAGTAGGTAATTAAGAAAGTGAAAACATCAAGAATCGTTTATGGATGGAACACAGCAATGTGGCCTCTTGACAAGAGAAGCCTGGTGTTTCCATATTAGAAAAATAGTTTTTTATGCACACACTAGAGTAGGAAGGTAGTTGAAGTAAAGAGATAAATTGAAATGCAAATGGAGGGCAAGTTTATAGACTCTGAAAGTGTTTTTAAAATGATGCTTTAAAAAATGAAGTTTTTTTTTAAGATGACTTAACAAAATACTTGAAAACAACTCAGTAGGAAAGACCTTCAGCTTCTACGTTTGCAGAAAGGTAGTTATATCACATTGTTAAGAAAGTGAAGCAACTGTGCGTTCTAAAAGTCACTGTAATGAGAAAGATGTGAGAAGAAGATGCTGAATTGAAGGAGTTTCTCCAGTAGAAATAAGGAGATGAATTTCAATGAAACCTGGGAAGTAGCAGAAGAGGCACGGATGGTTTTCAGAAGTATTAGAAAAGGAGGTTTAGAAAGGAAGCATCCACGGAATCTGCAGTCATTACAGTGAGAACACCACAAAGGGTCTTTGCAAGAAGAGTGCCTTGGAAGAGGCGGGGAAGACAGAAGGAGGGGCCGGGCACAGCTTGGTGGGTGACCTGCAGGATAATTGAGTTGAATTCAATATACTCTGGTTATTAAAGTCTTAAAACGTAGAACAAAAAACTTAGCACAATTAACACCTGGCATCAGCTGATGCAGAAAAGCGTTATGCAGAGCATTGCCCCCTTCACCTGTTCTCGGAAACTGAGGTGTTACTATAAAAGATCCCGCAGGGAGAGCCTGCAGCCAGGAAACCGCATTGTTTGTAGTCCTTTCAAACGCATTTCCTGTGCCAACTTCCACTTGGAAGAAATGATGTTACTTGGAATGGAATATCTTTGTGGAAGTGACCACCATGAGAAGAAATGCTAAATCTCGTTTTGGGAAAATAAGGGAAGGTACATTTTTGCTTCTTAAAGATCATACCCACAACATTTGCCAAATCATATTCTGTTACATTTTATTGAACCAGACTTTAATCATGGCAGATTAATAATTAAAATTTCATCGTATACCCATACAGAACAGCTATTAAAGGTCAACAGTTTTTTTTTGGGGGGGGCATTGTTTTCACAGTTGTGTAGTATTTGAATCACATCCTAAAATCCTGTTATTCTCATGATAATCTTCACATATTGAGTACTTGCTGACAAGACATTTGACTTGCAGCAAGATAGCTGGGTGTGTTACCTATGCCTCCCCACATCCAATTAAAATTTACTGGGCTAGCCCGTTATTTTCCTTACATCGTGCAAGTAATTTATATTCTTAATCAATATTTAAACATGAATGCTTTAGTTTTAATCTAGTGAGTGCCCAATGTATCTTTCTTTACCGATTTATGAAGAATTTCATTGTCGTCCTTGTTAGCACAGCTGGGTGTGTGAAAGCACACGGATTTTGGTCCCTGATATATCTGGATCAAATATTAGTTCCACTTCTTGCGGGCTGCGAGCTGGGAAGACTCAGCTCTCAGTGTACTCGTCTGTACAATGCCTGCCAGGCTGTGGACGCCCTCGGTGAGATAAAAGCCGTGGACTGTGCAGCAGACCGCGGGCTGCTGTTGGTTTATTCACACATTTATCTTATTCCGATGACACATTCCCATCAACTACTGAATTCCAAAATTTCAAAACCTTTGTTTAGCTTAGGATAACAATGGTTTGTGAGAATTCCAGCATTCTATTCCCCCTTCCCCAGAAGAGCATCTGTCCTTGGGGAACTTGTATTGAGCTTGCGTCTAGTCTGATTTTCTCATATTTGGAAAGAGTAGCTAGTCTGGAGGAGGGAGGATTCATTAGTCCATCACGTTTTGAAGGCTGAGGTTTCACCATCTCTGAGTGTTTCTTATTGTGGGAAATTAAGCTTCCCCGTATAAGGACATGGCAAGGAAGAAAGTAAAGCTCAAGGGAGGCAGAATTTTCAGAGTTCAGTGTCACGTGGGATTGTGGCTCTCCCTCTGTCCAGGGCTGGTGCTGGGCACTCCCTGAGCACGTGTCCAGCCCATGTGACCCGCCCAGTGCACCCGTGATCCGCCTGAGTGCACACCTTTTTTTTTTTTGTTGTTGCCGCGCGCGGGCTTTCTCTAGTTACGGCGAGCGGGGGCTACTCTTCCTTGCGGTGCGCGGGCTTCTCATTGTGGTGGCTTCTCTTGTTGCGGAGCACGGGCTCTAGAGCGCAGGCTCAGTAGTTGTGGCGCACGGACTTGGTTACTCCGCGGCATGTGGGATCTTCCCGGACGAGGGCTTGAACCCGTGTCCCCTGCACTGGCAGGTGGATTCTTAACCACTGCACCACCAGGGAAGTCTGCACACGTGACACACTTGATCACCATTTTTTTTAGCTTTTAACTGGCATTGTTTTTATTCTCTAGTCCTTTCCCCCCACAGTAGCACAAATACTGAGGGAACATCTCTCTCTTTTTTTCTTGGTATTTCAAGTCACTCCGTGGGATTCTTTGTAGGTAATATATCCCTTTTATGCAAAGTGCACAGAGTGACTTTTTTTTTTTTTTTTTTTTTTTTTTTTTGCGTTATGCGGGCCTCTCGCTGTTGTGGCCTCTCGCGTTGCGGAGCACAGGCTCCGGACGCGCAGTCTCAGCGGCCATGGCTCACGGGCCCAGCCGCTCCTGTGGCATGTGGGATCCTCCCGGACCGGGGCACGAACCCGCGTCCCCTGCATCGGCAGGCGGACTCTCACCCACTGCGCCACCAGGGAAGCCCCAGAGTGACTTTTTCCTAATGCTTTCAGTGTTTAGATGCAGGAATGCACTTACTCTAGTTATTCTATAAGGATCCCATGGACCGTCTCTAGAATTTTGTCTTTGATTCTTGCAAGGGGGAACCTGGTTATAGTGTCCTTACAGGGTCCTTTGATAAGAAAGCATCTACCACCGTGGCTTCTTTCCTCACTCTTAGTTGCTAGAGTTGTATCACCTTTATAAAGATGCCTCTGACATACGAGCTCCCACCATCCTACTTCCTCAATACACACATACACTTTTTTTTTTTTTTTTTTTTTGCGGTACGCGGGCCTCTCACTGCTGTGGCCTCTCCCGTTGCGGAGCACAGGCTCCGGACGCGCAGGCTCAGTGGCCATGGCTCACGGGCCCAGCCGCTCCGCGGCATGTGGGATCTTCCCAGACCAGGGTACGAACCCGCGTCCCCTGCATTGGCAGGTGGACTCTCAACCACTGTGCCACCAGGGAAGCCCCACTTTTTTGTTTTGATTTTCTCATATTCAGAAAGAAAGGAGCTAGGTTCTCTTTTTTTTTTTTCTTTCTTTCTTATTTGTGTTTTCATCTTTAACAGTGTATTTTCTATTCCCTTTAAAGTTACTCAGCTTTTTTAAAGCGATACAAATTGTGCTATTTTCCTATTGTAGACATACTCTTAACCCTTTGGTTAATCTTCATCACTAATTTGGTGGAATGGCTGTTTACTCTTATCAACTACAGTTTGGCTTTCCTGAAGTCTCTTTCAAAGTTTTTGTAATTTTTCTATTACTGTCTGCTCTGAATCACTGGAGGCTTTGTGTCACTACTGCTGGGCTCATTCAGAGGAACATTTTATTCTAGAGAAAACAAGATTTTTAAAAATTCTGAAAACACCTCCCTTTTCTAGTTTTGGAGCTCCCTTTTCATTTTTATTTGGCTGAATTTCCAGCTTTTGTTTCTCTCATGGGTCCAGATCTCTGGAAGCAGATGTTCCCATAATCAGTGCTGACAGTTTCTTCCCACTTTAAAATTTTCTAAGAGTAGATAATATTTAAATAATGGCATAATGAATTTTTAAAATCTCTTTGGGGTCAATAAAGCAGAATAGAATGGCTGAGAGAAAAACTATTGCTTAAAAAGGTAAGGGCTAAAAACAGTTCTAAGAAGCTGTCTAAACAGATACAATTTTTCCCTTATGTAATACATTTTTTCTCAGTTATCCAAGTTTTTCCCAATATATTTTTATCATTCTCATTTAAATCTGGCTAATGTTCTACTTTGCTCAATAAATCAAGTGACAAATACTTGTTGACTTTGAAGTCTCTCTGTAATTCATTTTTACTGTCTGCTTCTACAATTTTGAACATTTCCCCTTTGAATATTCTTTTTTCTTTTTTAAAAATAGCCTCTATTATTACTTTTGGTTTTCCCATTTCTAGGGCAGACTCCCTCCCCAAAATGCCATTTCTTCTGAGATCGTTTTATAAATTCTTTTCTCTTTCTATGAATTACTGTTCAAAGAAAATTGAATCTGATCATAGTCTTCCCAAGATTAAATCCATTCATTGATTGCATGTCATCTAGCAGAGTATCCCGGCAGGAGAGACCTGAGTAGGGTGTGGGTGTGCACGTACACACTTGCTGAGTAAGACTTGGGGTAGCTAGCCCTTTGGGGTGGTCATTTATTGCTTGGAAAAAGTAATTTATTTATCACAGAGTGCCTTATAAATGTTAACTTTCTCTATAAGTGCCAAGATATAAAATAGGTTGGGACTCACTGGTGTTAAGACAGAATCCAAGGTCCCTCAAAGACTGACCCCACTGTTCACTTAGTGAACTGAACATACCTCACTACTCATCACTTCCTGAGTATCCCATGGTTTTCCCAAGCTTTGCTGACATACTTTTGCCAGTATTTAAAATGCATTTCCTTTGTTCCTTCCTCATGATGTAATATTCTTCATATAAGACCATGTCCTCATGCTCTGAGCAGCCATGCTTGGTGCCCTGACACACAGTTAGCCTCTGCTTATCTTTTTTGTGCTTCTGATTCACTTTATACAGACCATTGTCTACACTTTACTCCTCCATAATTATTTACACGCCTTGCTCACTTATTAGAATGTAAGATCTCCTGGGAAAGGGACCACGTCTTATTCATTTCTGTATCCTTGTGGGTCTAGTACCCAGAAGTCTTTCAATAACTGTTTCTTGAATGAATGAATCAAATCAATACAGGATTAGCTATTTAAACTTGTTTAAAGCCCTAAAATTAATCAATAATATGCTGGAACTGGACTCTACTTTTGGATCTGGACGGGTTAATGACCTCAGACAAGAAGAGATGTGGGAGAAATGCTGAATCCAATCAAGCATTTAAATGTCTACAAGAATTGGCAAGCTACCTAGAATAGAGAAAGAACACAGAATTCCATCAGGAGCTATGGTTGAAAGAAGGCAGTGTAATGTCAGCAAAGCATCTGAGTCATGTGGGAAGACATTAAAATGTTTTAAAGCATTAGTGAGTATAAAACCAACCAGAAAGAGACTCTTAATCGGAGTAAAGTCTTGTGTCTACTCAAATCTAACGTCATCTGAGTCCTGATGCTGTGGGCGGCTGAATTAATCACAGTTGAAGGGTATGGAATGAGTTCTCCTCTTATTCCACCAACTATTTCAAAAAGCTCTGAAAATCCATTTGTGGAAAGTGAGAATCCCCTTGGAACTGAGGTCCTGCTTCCCAGCTGAAAATCCCTTAACATACAGCAAACTCAAATTGCTTGAGATGCTTATTTGTTGGAGAAATAAATTTCAATATTTATTTCAACATTGTGGCTCCATCATCTTAAACATGTGGCTTCCAAAGCTCCTATGCTGGTCTGTATCCAACAGGCAGAAACGGGAAGGGCATGGAGAACCACGTGTGGAAGTGACGTGGGCGCTAGGCCTGGAAATGGGCATGTCCCTCTGCTCACATTCCATCATCTGGAGTTCAGTGTCATGGGACACCTAACTGCAGGGAGCCTGGGAGATGCAGCCCAGCTGTGTGTCGGAAAAAGAACACACAAATGGCAAAGATCTGGCCAATCTCTGACACAACCATGTACATTCAAGCTTTGCACTTGACTGAACTGTACATAGCAAAGAAAGCTGTTCTCTGAGTACACCATTAACTCTACTCTAGACTTTTTGTTCTTATAATCAAAGAGAGAGAGCAAGGACAAACAAAAGAGAGGAGAGAAAAAAGAGAGAAAGTGAGTGAGAGAGCGAGCACCTGTTTCCTCCTCTGAGGAAAAATGTGGACAAAACTGAAAGGCTAGTTAGGTATAAAATTGAGAATTAATTTACTTTGTGCCTCGTACAACTTAGAAGGAGAGACAAATGCCTTTACTTCTCCCCTACTTTATCTTCACGTTGGCATCCAAGTTATTGGTACTCCCAAATACCTCACTTAGACCAGTTTCAAATATTGCTCCCAGAAAGAACACTAAATTATTCTTTTTTAGTCAATAAAATGCTTAGTATAAAGCACACGAAGGGACTTCCCTGGTGGTCCAGTGGTAAAGAGTCCGCCTTCCAATGCAAGGGAATGCAGGTTCGATCCCTGGTCAGGGAACTAAGATCCCACGTGCCGCGGGGCAACTAAGCCCGTGCACCACAACTACTGAGTTCGCGCGCCTCAACTAGAGCCCGTGTGCCGCAAACTACAGAGTCCACGCGCCCTGGAGCCCTAGCGCCACAACTAGAGAAGAGAAGACCTGCACACCACAACTAGAGAGAAGCCCGTGCACCAAAATGAAGAGGCTGCATGCCTCAACGAAGATCCTACGTGCCATAACCAAGACCTGACACAGCCAAAAATGAATTAAAAAAATAATAATAGATCTTTAAAAAAAATACAGCACACGAAGATGAGTGTTCTATATATGCCTCTTAGTGTTGGTTACTTGCATGACATTTCTTCAAAGGAATTATAAAATCTGACTTCCATTAAATACTTGGTCCAAGAGTATAGCTCTTGAGAATATTGTGTGCCATTTTGCTATCTAAGAGGGATGAACACCTGTTTCATTGTTTGTTCTTACTTTAAAATGCCTCTGTGTCATTGTCTGATCTTACTTAAAATGCTTTAGTGTAACAGTGAGAGTATAAGCTATATACTGGGGATGGCAAGTTAACATTTTAAGGACTTAATGATAAAACATCACTCCAAAAGCAGCCAGGGCCAGTACTTCAAAATGTGTTACCTATGTTTGCATTAGAAATCTGCTTAATTTGCGTGAGGATAATAGAAAAAAATTTTAATTGGTAAAATAACTGCTGTTTGGGACTTCCCTGGTGTTGCAGTGGTTAACCCCGTGTTCCCAATACAGGGGGCCCAGATTCGATCCCTGGTCAGGGAACTAGATCCCACAGGCATGCCACAGCTAAGAGTTGGCATGCCACAACTAAGGAGCCCACATGCCACAACTAAGACCTTGTGCAACCAAATAAATATATATTTTTTTAAAAAATAAGTGCTGTTCAAGAGATGGGACTGCCTGGGAAAACTCAAGAGATGGGGTTGCTTGGAAGCCAGAAGGGAGCAGTCAGCAGTGACCTAAGCCACCCATTACAAGGAAGCCCGGTAAGATCTAAGTGAACTTGACAATTAGGAGGTCATTGCTGGCCTTCGAGAGAGCGTTTTCAGTGATAATATAGGACAGAAAGCCCAACAGCCGCGGCCTCACAGTGGATAGGAGGTGAGAAAGTTACACTGTAAGTCTGGACTATTTTGTAGAAAAGTCTAGATGTGGAGGGAAGAAGTATGAGAGACAGGGAAGCTCAGTGTATACCGGGTGGGGAGCCAGAGTAATTTCTTTTGTTTTGTTTTTAAACTTATGTGGCTTTATTCATAGACTGAGGAAAAAGGTCCAGTGAGAGGAAGAAACTGGGAGAGAGAAGGGGAAAAGAGATATAAAGTTAGGGAGGCGGAAAGAGAATCATGAATGAAGCAGGCACCTGAATACGTGGGAAGGATGGACAGAAAAGCCACAGAAGCCCGGGGACAGAGTGAAGGCCTCCTCTCCTCTTCTGTGTCGGGAAGGAGAACATCATGGATGAGTACGGACAGTTCCGATGGGAGAGAGACCCTAGGAGCTTGTGGGCACCCATGCCTACTGGCTTTCCTTTTCTTTGCTGTAGAGTCTTAGCGGGAGAGTCTCAGCGCTGAGCAGGCAGAACAGAAGACAAGGGTGCAAGGATCACGTCACCTCTCTGGGCTTCACGTCCTCATTCCTAAAGTGAGAGTAAGGACTCCAAAGTCTCAGGGTAGGGGGCACTAATACCGCGGTTTTAAGGGACCTGGAGAAGGCGCAGACTCAGAATGGGTGAGAGGAGGAAGGAGAGGTGGCCGGCGCACATGCGCACGTGTGACGTCATGGGGCTGCATCAAGGCCTGCTGGTGCAGCACGTTCTTCTCTGCAGCTCAGGGCCGGCTGGAGAGGTGAGGGCTCAGCCTACCCGCGGTGGGGCGGGCAGAGCAGCTCAGTGTGAGGATTGAGAAGGGTGTGTGTGGCGGGCGTTGGGATAGGGATATTGAATTTAGAATTAAAATGGAAACACAAGGACCCTGTCGGAACGCTGGTAGCTGCTATCTCTCTTGGGCTCCTAAATTTTCCCACTAATAACCCACAATAAAACCATTGCCCAGGAGCCACATAAAATCCTCACAGACCATTTTTTTGTTTTTTGTCGCTGCATTTAGGGTGCTGTGAGGATGTGATTTTTGTTGTTGTTGTTGTTACTGCCTCGTAATCACAACTGGTTCCCAAATCCCTCATCTTCCATTCTGTACCATCTGGAGGATAGATCCTTCCGTCTTCCTTCTTGAGGAAAGGCCAGGCCACACAGCTTGGGGCTGTTGGTAACCAAGAGAACCTGAGAGCTCCGACCTGTCTGACCAGGGATGGAGGGCGGTGGGATTATGTCTCCTTCAAGCTAACAGGCACCTGTGTAGAGCGCTTGCTTCAAGGGGTGAGGCTGATACTTCACACTCCCTGGGCTGCTAATCTGGATCAGACAGATCGAGATGTTCTGAATAGCTGCCTGATATTTACCATTTGTAAATGAATGAAGAGAATGTGATGCACTTGATGGTACCTTGAGATAACCCCCGGCTCTGGGCACCATCTACAGGGGTGTGGTGTTAGAGCTGAGTGCCTTGGGGATCCCCCAAGGGGTGATTCCTTTTGTTAATGGGCGCAGAGCTAGATACTGGCAGAGTGACGACCACCTTCATTTAAATAACTTCTAACGTACAGTTTCAAGTGGGAACACAGAAAATTAAACCCCCTCTGGGGTGTCGGTGTTCTCTGCTTGTTGGTGTCAACTTCCTGTCAAAACAGGCCACGATTAGTAGCCAGTGAAAACTTCCAGGAAATATAAGTGTACAAACCATTTATATACCTTATTGCAAATTAGTCAGATTTTTTTTCTATAGTGCAAGGAATGGGAAATTTAAATTTTCATAAGATGTGAGGACAGTGATATGAGAGATAATGTAATGACATGAGGGCATTTTCCTTGCTATGTGTTTTGTACATCTTTGCACAGAATTTCACATCACATTTGTATGACAAATATTTACTGATTTCTTATGATGTTCCAGATACTGAACCAGGTCCTTGGATCCCAGGGTGGGCAGGGTACGATCCCCGTGCTCTACAAGTGGGGAACACAGTTAATTAAATAAATTGAGCACAGGTTCAGAGGGTCTACTGAGGCACGGGGAAGAGGGCGTCCTGGGGAAGAATGTTGAAGAACACGTACTTGAAGGGAGGTGGCCGTGTCTCATCTGGTGACTGAACAGATGTGGGAGGTGAGGAAGAGTCTAGGAATGTGCCCAAGGTTCTAGCTTGGGTGAAGAGTCGTCACTCATAGAAATGGAGACAGAGAATAGAAACGGAAGAATTCTCCCCCCTCTCTGCCAATGGAACTCCTAACCAACCTTCCGAGTCCATTTGCCTGCACAGTTCTTCACTCAATACTCACTCATTATCTATTGTACAGAGTGCCCATTATGTCAGGAAATGGGCGAGGCCCTGGGGATAGCATGACTTTTAAAAACTACAGTTGTGTTAAATGTTTCCAAGGAAAATGCAGTGTGCAATGAAACCATATAAGAGTATATCCTGGGTGCCCTCAACTAGCCTGGGGAGGGTGAGAGGGAAGTGGCTAAATTGGGGAGAGACAGTTAAGCTGAGATCGGAAGGATGTATCTAAGTTAGGGAGTCAACAGAGGGAGGAAAGGGCTTGGTGAATGTAGGAAAACGGATGTAGCTGGAGATGAGGAAGTGAGAGGGGAAGAAAATAACGGCTGTAGATAGTCCCTAGTTAGGTTGAAATATAGGGGTTCTGGGTTGGAGAGACACGACCGTCTGGGTTCCACTTCACCATGAGGTTAGTGCTGACTTTGGAGCTTGTTCTAGTAAAACGGCTTCTCTAGTCTCCATGGAAAGTTCCCCTCTTGAGTCACTGGTTTGGGTACTTTGGTGTTTATGACATTCTTCTTGAGAGATACTGTCTTCTTTTCAGCTTTGATGAGGTATAATTGACAAAACTGTAATATACTTAAAGTTTACAGCATGATGATTTGATATATGTATACATCGTGAAAGGATGCCCACCATGGAGTTATTAACACATTCATTACGGAGAGCGTCTTGTTAACCTGCCCAAGGACTGGAATCCTCTCTGAACCAGAGCACTGTAGCTAGAACCCTATTCTGTGCGGCCTGACCTTCCCATGTGTGGGGCTGGCTTAGGTCTCCACCCTGTTGGACCCAACTTTTTGACCGTACGTCTGTCCCCTTGGCCGTATTTTGCATTTGCGTTCACTCTATGGTGCATCTATCTTCCAAGTCTCTGTGGCCTCCCTGATGTCTTGTGCAGGAGTCCATAAACTCAAGCTCTTGCTCTAAGGTGGTATAGTGGAGGTTTACTCCATCTCCCTATATCTTTTATTCTTTTTAAGGATTTTTTGATGTGGACCATTTTTAAAGTCTTTATTGAATGTGTTACAATATTGCATCTGTTTTACGTCTTGGCTTTTTGGCCCCGAGGCATGTGGGATCCTAGCTCCCCGATCAGGAATCTAACCCATACCCCCTGCATTGGAAGGCGAAGTCCTAACCACTGGACTGCCAGGGAAGTCCCCATCTCCCTATATCTTGACCTTCAAAATTACTAAAAATCCATCTGATTATGCTAAAGAGATGCAGGACCTCCATTTGTTAAACATAAATATTTGTAAGTTGGATGAAGGTGGTCAAAAGGTACAAACTTCTAGTTATAAGATAAATATAATAAATACTAAGGGTGTAATAACAACATGATTAATATAATTAGCACTGCTGTATGTTTTATATGAAAGTTAAGAGAATAAATTCTAAGAGTTCTCATCACAAGGAAAACTATTTTTTTCTTTTCTTTTGTTTCTACATGTGATGATGGATGTTCACTAAACTTATTCTGGTAATCATTTCATGATGTATGTAAGTCAAATCATTATGCTGTACACCTTAAACTTATACAGTACTGTATGCCAATTATATCTCAATAAAACTGGAAGAAAAAAATTGTAAATGTACCAAGCATCTCACTAAATTCTGAACATAATCCTAACACTTCATCAAATTTGAGAAGCTTGTAGTTTTGAAATCCATTTTGAAAAATGAGTTGCTGGGCCAAGAGAATTTACTTAATAAATAAACTCAGCAATCATTTAAAAAATATTTTTATTGTTTTATTTTTGGCCACAAGGCACGGCTTGCAGGATCTTAGTTCCCCAACCGGGGATCAAACCTGGGCCCCTGGCAGTGAAGGCACTGAGTCCTAACCACTGGACAGCCAGGGAGTTCCCTCAACAATCACTTTTTATATTAGCTGCTATGTGCAAGGCATTGTCTAGGCTCCAGCGTTATATCTGGGAACATAAAGATTCTGACTGCAGAGATTTTGTATTCTAGTAGAAAGGTTAGGTAGTAAGTTTGTAGCTATTTGGCAGAGGTATGGGGACATGCTTTAGGCTCTAAATCTAAGCTGTGGTGAGGATAGCTGCAACTCACCAGATTGTTGCCAAAAGAAATTTATACTCTCTGAGAACCAGTAGATTCTTCATGGCTTATTGGACCAGTCCTGTGACTCCTCTGAAATATTGACTGTGACCACGGGATCATCCTTACCTGGGTCTCATGTATTTCTCCATCCTTGACTCTCACAAATTTCTCCTGTCCCTCCACCCTTGTATGGTCAGGCCACCCAAGATGGCTGTTCTCTTGCTCTCTGTACATCCCCTGCTGGACCAGTCCCTGCTTCACCTACACCCTACCCACACGACTGACCTTCCCTCTTAGTCATAGAGCCTAACCAGTAAATGCCTGTGCTTGCCCCCGACCCCTGGTAGTAACTGTTCTAATCTTTATATCAGAATGTCTCCACTATGTTAGTTTGTCAAAGGGGTGGTGAGGGGCGTGCTTTTCTGCTGTTTTCCCTGGTAACCAATGAGTCAACCTGATAGTGGGGTGTCGCTCCAGGTCCCTTTCTGCTTCAGACGTGTAAGATCCCCCATTCATTAAACCATTGATGTCTCTGTTGCTGACTCTGGGCTCTTTCTTCTGTCTTGAGCCTGGGCCTCAAGGGGTCAAATGGTTGTATAAAGAGCTATTTTGAGATTTCCCATGTAAAATGCTGAACCCACATCTGGGGAGTTCATTTTCTTTTCAAAAACTAATGCTTAGGATTTTCGATGTACATTTCTCTTGCCAGTCAACATATACAGCCCAGGCTGGCCTTTGTGAGCCCGACAGACATCCCATTTGCAGTTTGCAACCTAATATCAGAAGAAGTAGTGCTAGCAACAGCTCCTCTGAAAAAGCCTGGCAATATTTATACACGTTAATACTACTTTTCAGTACTTTTTGCCTCCCCTCCACACTTCCTTGAATTAAAAACGTTCTTTTTAGTAAATCTGACAAGGTACTAACAAGCCCACAAGTTCATTTCAGCAGTAGATGGTTCACACACAAGATGTTGACTTTTTTTTTATGGTTATTTTTTATTTTATTGTTTTAACGTCTTTATTGGAGTATAATTGCTTTACAGTGGTGTGTTAGTTTCTGGTGTATAACAAAGTGAATCAGCTATATGTATACACATATCCCCATATCTCCTCCCTCTTGTGTCTCCCTCCCACCCTCCCTATCCCAACCCTCTAGGTGGTCACAAAGCTCCAAGCTGATCTCCCTGTGCTATGCGCCTGCTTCCCACTAGCTATCTATTTTACGTTTGGTAGTGTATATATGTCCATGCCACCCTCTCATTTTGTCCCAGCTTACCCTTCCCCCTCCCCGTGTCCTCAAGTCCGATCTCTATGTTGACATGTTTTTACGATTTCATGTTCCAAATATCCTGGTCTCACAAAAGTGTTCACAGAGATTGATAGATTTTAAAAAAGGAAATAAATGAAACATATATAAATAGGCTTTTTCATTAGAATGAATGATGAAAAGTATTGACCCTACCTAGCAGTACTCTTGCTTTTGTGAGCTTTTTATTTCATTGTCTTTGACCTGAAATCACAGTCTTTATAGGAAATGGCTAAAGAGGCTGAAAGGTAACTAAGAAGATGGGTGGCTGGAAATAAATGTTTCCTCAAGCATTTATTACCCTACAGAAATGTCCATCAGCTGAAATGTTACGCCCATAGAACCACTTAAGCAGTGCAGAGGAGAGAAGCGGGTAGTTATTAATTTTTAAGGCTGGCTGACAGCTTTCAGTCCAAGAAAGGCTTAACTTTGCATTCTGAATAAGGCAGAGATTTTCATTAGTTAGAATAGAAATCGAAATGATAAATGATATATTGTCTGCCAAAATACTGTGACATTACATTATCTACTTGCAGTTACCTTTCAGAAGAAGCTTTCCAGAAGCATACTTAGATAAATTGGAAGGCTACCAGTATTATTTTCTTATTTTATGTTTAAATTCTGGAAACACAATTCAAAGGACACGTCTTCTCGACTGGGGGTTGGTAAGGGCAGTTCATTATTGCACCCGAAACCTAAGTGTTGGCACAAATTATACTAGAGTATGAGATCATTGCAATTGGTTTCAGACATTTCTTTTTGCTCACATCTGCCTTCTGAAGACTCTAGGACAATTTAATTAAAATTGCACTTTGATTCCTACTGCTTTCAATAGAAAATATGAAATTACCCTCACTTGAGAACTCTCAGACTAAAAGGTTTGTGATTGCTTTCTACTGTCGACTTGCCCCCCGCCGATTATCACGTCAGGTTGGTCTACGGCATGTTTACTTTGTTTTGAGCACCCAAAACCCTTTTGGCTCTAAGTAGTATTTGAATTGATGGTAACATAACTACTTTATACAGATGTCTCTTGGTAACTTAATGTAGGGCCCTCATAACAAACAGTACAATTAAACCATTAATAGAATAGGCTGCTAGCAGGTGCTTCAAGGCTGGTTTGATGGGCATTAAAATAGCTGATTCAGAGGTTTCTATAGAGAAACTTAAACTAGTTAAAGACTCTAAAATCACTAAAACTACGATATCTGCCAGGAGGAATCTGATCCATGTACACTATTTCATTTCTCTAAAATGAAATTTTATTTCTTTTTATTATTATTTCTCTAAAAAAGGCTGCTAGAAGGTCAAAAATCTTTTACCCAATTTAGATGAGCCTTTTATTTTGCATGACATTTTGCATTTCCAAGTTTTGCTTGAAATCACAAGCTTCAAGGAAAAGCCCTTTATATATTTATTCTACTAGATAAAAGAAGATTATTGATTAATCTACCTGTCCTCACACAATAAGGTGGGGACGAAGCATTAGAATCATTTGAGACCCTCTACTCAGTTCGGTGAGGAGAAGAAACAGGATCGTTTTGGTACCTACTCAAAAGTACTTTATAAGGTATTCAGCTGGGATTTATCAATCAGTGTATCATTTGGGGGGAAGTATTTATTCAGCACCAATTCTAATAATTTTTTTAAGCTCTCAATTCCAGTTGAAATTGTCCTTGCTCAACCGGTTGTTTTTTGGCTGTCAGCCTGTCTTAGCTGTGAGTTGGAAGCATGTTGCTGATTTTCTGTACACTAACTTTGTCAAATTGTGGAACTACTAATGGAACACCTGAAAATGTACTTTTTGAAGTTAACCTCATAGTCAAAAGTATTGTCATTACAACAGCACTTTCGAAATGTCAGAAACTTTCTAGCTCATCTAGCATTAAAAAACAAAACAAAACAAAGCCCCAAGCAAGCACAAAAGAGATGATGTGGTACGTTTGCGTGTTTTCACTGCCTAATGAGTTTAATCTCAAGGTCTAATATCTCTTCCAGTCGGTTAAATAAATCCTCATTGTTAACTGGATTCCAGTTCATACACCATGCACTGTACCTATTTGGTGGCAAGCACTCATCAGACCCTTTTGGAGTTGTGTTCTAGGAAGAAGTTGTAATGGCTAGCTAGACACTTGTCCTCATTTTTGTTAAGAGTCAACTTTGCAACCCAGAGAGTATCTGCAGCGGTATAACCAAATCCCTGGGATGGTTGGGTATGATTTATCTAATAATTTATTATTTTTTTAAATTAAATTTTTCTTTGGTATTACAGGAACCCATAATGGAGTGGTGCCAAAAAGTGCCTTAGACATTAGCAGGCGCCCCACAAATGCCACTCGTTAACCTACGTTGCTAAATCTCTACCCACGTAACTTTGGGTAATATGTCTTTTTTTTTTTTTTTTTTTTTAGTGTTCTGCTAAAATGTGACCACTTAGCTTTTTATCATTCCATTAATTCTTTTTCAGCATCTCTCTCTCTTTTTTTTTACATCTTGCATTGAAGGTTGTCATTTTTCGTTTTTTCAGAGTATTTTATGTAGTTTACGTATGTGTAGTTCTTGGTAGACTGTGTTACTGTATTGATGTTATCGCTATTAGTCAGATTTCAAAATTCTGTAGCCAGCATACTTACAATTAGTGGTGGATAAAACAACCCCAATTTTCTACTCAGAGAAACGTTTAGGTCTCTGATGAAAAGTTACTAAAATGAAACAACAGCCTTCTATCTGTAGGTGTCCCTGTCTCTGAGCATCCTCCCACATGACTTGGATTGAGAGTTTCAATACTTAGCGCCATCTTGTGTGTGTGCAGTATAGTTGGTAAATGTTTGATTGTAACTTTACTATGCTGATTTTAATCATTTAAAATTCCAAATATAAAAGATTTCACGGTCCTGTAATGATTAGTTTTGGAAGCTATATCTCAGATAAAATAAACCCACAGGTAGGTAGAATAATACTTACAGGTGTCCTCTTCTTCCACGAAAATACTGATCACATAACAGGCATACACAAAACCAACCAACTGCAAAGGAGAAAAAAATATCTTAAAAATCTAGGACAGATGTCCATAATTAAAAAGCCTATGTAACCAATAGATAAAGAATACACAGTATTATCGTCTATGAATTTGTAATAGAAAAAAAATCTTAAATGCTATTTAAATGTTTTAAAATAATAGCCGTGATTTTAAAGAACCTTTTCATTTCTACTTAGGTTTAATGGCTTTCTAAAGTAGTACACAGAACTGGGAAAAAAACTGCAGATATTTCACTTAGATTTTGATTTGGGATTTACAGTTCTTATATTGCAAAATCACCACAGATTATTCAGAACATCTATTTCTAAGTTTTGACTATTTGTAGAGCAATTTGTAGCAACTCTCATTATTACTACAACTATTTTAATGTTTAATTACCACAAAGGGAATCAAAATATGTTCATTGTAAATTAAATACCAATCATTTACTTAATTGTGGAAAATGCTCTGAGCATGTAAATTCTATTTGAATACGAAATTGTTTTGTTAATTACCCACTGCCAGCCACCAACACCACATATATTGTTCTTCTTACTTGACTGTTCCCCCTTTGTTTCTGCATCCCTTCCCTTCCCTAATTAGTAACTATTTGAACCTGTCCTTTGGCACTCAGGGAATGTTTAAGAGACTGAAACCTTTTTCCTACTAAGAAACAGGGATACAAAAAGGCTTTTGTACCCTAGGGGGCCTCACAGGGTCCTGCTTGGTTTCAAGGGCAGGGATGTGTATGTGCGCCCATAGTCCGGGGTAAGGCCTTCTGAAGAGAGCTGGCTGTGCAGTTCGGGAGCAGGACCCTACCCAAGAGAACAATATTCCTTTGACTTCTTCTGCGGCCACATCATACAGGGAGGCTCCTGTTGCCTCATGGGATATTGCTAGTACTTTAGTAACACATGAAGTCCTAACGTGCAGTCCTGGTGAGGCTACCAGAGTCAAGCCACATGTTAGATATTGTTAAAGGCTGGTTTTTCTTAGGTTTTTAGAAAATAGATAGACAGATAGAAAGAAATAGGAGTGATATTTTCTCCTTATGCTCCCATGGATTATCTTGTTCATTCCTTTTCATACATGTGTTCTACTTTGGATTCCTTTATGTACCTCATTAGATGAATATGACCTACTGTGGAGAATTGACTTTGAAGATGACCCTTTTGCTTAAAGAGCAGTGCAATGAGTTCAGCTGACATGAGTCCTAGTGACAGAAACAGGCAGATCAGATATCTTTTGAACCCTAAAGAGCTAGACCAAGTGACGGCCAAACAAATTAAGAGTTTCTTTGTATGCAGTGTGACTAGGATGGCGGCTACTTTGGGTCTCTTCTACTCACTTTGCAAGGAGAAGGGTAGTAGAAGAATGGATGAATCATGTTACAATAGAAAAATGTCTGAACTAGTTTTGTTACTTTTGTTACAGACCAACATTTAGATACTGCATTGTTTATCTTGGACGTTGCTTATTGAATAGTTAGGCCACAGGTGCTTGATAGCTTACGTAGTTCAATAATTTTTCCCCTACAGCAAACTCAGCTAAGTTAGATCTCACAAATCATTATTTTTCCATCTAAGTAGGTGAAAGATAAGCAAACTGTTTTGATTGAGTGCTGTAGAACTTTTCTAGTATAAAGCCAAGGCCTTCATGATAGCTCAATACTACGATGAATATTATTTTTCTACTCTCCTAATAGACTATACATCTCTACAAAAAAATCTGTTTACACCTTTTTGCTGATTTGAAGTAGAATAAATTATTATTTTGTCTTCATTGATACCTTCTGAGATGACAATGATGTCTAAAGTGTATATTAGCATATTATTAGCCTCTTTGACAGGGAACATATGTTGGTGTCTTCTAACATTAGCTCATTCCATTTGATATGCTGGGTCCATTGGCATTTACTGGTTGGTTCATTGGCATTTACTGGAAGAAAGGCCAGAGGATTGGTGAGAAGGGTCCTTGAGAGCAAACTTGGTGAACTCAATGCTAAAACACTCTTTTCATACACCAATATGTAGAGTTAATTTGATGGGATTGAAAAAAATCCCACCCTGATAGAGAGATTTTAACTTGAAAATGAAGTCTACCCCACCCTTCTCTGGTTTGCCTTCCAAGAGACCTGGAAAGCAGTAACTGCTAATGACTGTTCCATAAATTGCTTCGTTACATATTTATACATTTAAAGGAACAAATCCAAGCAACCTCTAGGGACTCTCTTTAATACAAAATACAAATTTATCTTTTTGCAGAAAACTTTTTAATGATTCTAATACAAGTTTCCTTCCAGGCTAAACAAAAAGGGGTTGACCAGATGGCTAACACTGAAGAACAAACGCAAATTATTTAGTCTTGATTCTATCATTTGAGTAAGTGCAGTTGAAATTTAGGGAGAGGTTTGGGGTCAGGATGAGACATTGAGCAAGTTAGAAGGACTGCATAAGAAGATGATTATAGATATACTTTTATAAAGGCAAGAGGAGCAAACTCAACTGAATAATTTTTCAAAAAAATGTTTTTAGGGCTTCCCTGGTGGCACAGTGGTTGAGAGTCCGCCTGCCGATGCAGGGGACACGGGTTCGTGCCCCGGTCTGGGAAGATCCCACATGCCGCGGAGCAGCTGGGCCCGTGAGCCATGGCCGCTGAGCCTGCGCGTCCGGAGCCTGTGCTCCGCAACGGGAGAGGCCACAACAGTGAGAGGCCCGCGTACCGCAAAAAAAAAAAAAGTTTTTACTTAAGTTTTATTTATTTTGTATTTCTTCCCTGTGTTTTAGAACCACGGATTATTTTAAAATTATTGGGTTAACTGTGTTTCTGAAAAGATTGTCTATATACTGAAGATAATTCATCGATAGATTTATTTCTCTTTTTCCAAATGAGTCTTTTTTTTTTTATATAAATTTATTTATTTATGGCTGTGTTGGGTCTTCATTGTGGCGCGTGGGCTTTTCTCTAGTTGTGGTGAGCCGGGGCCACCCTTCGTTGCGGTTTGTGGGCTTCTCATTGCGGTGGCTTCTCTTGTTGCAGAGCACGGGCTCTAGGCACATGGGCCTCAGTAGCTGTGGCTCGTGGGCTACAGAGCGCAGGCTCAGTAGTTGTGGCTCATGGGCCTAGTTGCTCTGCGGCATGTGGGATCCTCCCGAACCAGGGCTCGAACCCGTGTCCCCTGCATTGGCAGGCAGATTCTCAGCCACTGCGCCAACAGGGAAGCCCCCAAATGAGTCTTCTGACAAACAGAAAGTAAGATCAGGCTCTTAGTTATAGTGATACCACACTATCCTTCCCTATTCAGTGAATTATTTTTTATTAATGAAATGTGAGAACACCCAGTTTTTAAAGAACAGAGCAATGCATAGCAACAGAAAATTTGTCATATCCAATTGTTTACTAATGGATCTTAATAATATCTTGAGAGATGTAAAGAAAGGAATTTTGGCTAAGTAACTGAAATATGCAATACCATTAACCGGAAACAATAAGATAAAGACATGCCGTATTAGAAATATTAGATCATCGTCCAGGCCTTCAAACAGAATTTGTCAGACATAATCTCAATATTATAACAAATGGATTAATTAAAATATATCCTTTTACTTTTGCTTTATTGACTGGCATACTAATAAAATATTTATTCCCCAAATTACTTTTGCTATCATGATTAACCAAATGACTGTTTAATTAATAATGTTATTCTCATGAGAACATGTCTAGACATCATGTTAATCACTTATCTGTAGAAGCTGACTGTTGTATAGTTCTTGGTTTCCCAGAACATAAGTTGAAATAGTCCCTGTGGCTTTCTGCTTATCTCCAAGAAATGGAATAAAATGCATTCTTGCCAATAGTGAAGACACATAAAATAAATAATATCAGGATAATAATCCTGATTATTTCTGCTTTAAATAAAGTTTTGAGTCATTCGTTTTAAAGACACCTCTTTTCTCTTCCATTAAAAACATCCATCTCTATAGTTGTAACAGTTGAATGATTTTCTCCTCCATATTGTAAATTCTGACTGCGTAAATTCAACCTTTTTCAATATATTAAATGGATGTAAATGGCATAAGACTAGATTCCAACACCATTTTTTTTTTTTTTTTTTTGGTACGCGGGCCTCTCACTGTTGTGGCCTCTCCCGTTGCGGAGCACAGGCTCCGGACGCGCAGGCTCAGCGGCCATGGCTCCCGGGCCCAGTCGCTCCGCGGCATGTGGGATCTTCCCGGACTGGGGCACGAACCCGTGTCCCCTGCATTGGCAGGCGGACTCTCAACCACTGTGCCACCATGGAAGCCCGAGTTACTTTTTTTTTAATTGGAGTATAATTGCTTTACAATGTTGTGTTTCTGCTGTACAATGAAGTGAATTAGCTATATGTATACATATAGCCCCTCCCTCTTAGGCCTCCCCCTCCCCCAATCCCACCTATCTTAAAGCATTCGTCTAAGTAAAAAAAAAAAAGACAAACAATAGAAAAATGAGCATAGAACGTAAATATCTAAGCTATACAGAAAGAAAGAAAACTAATAAACTGTGGAATGATGTCATACATCAGTCATAAATGCACATTAAGAGTACAAGAAAACTATGTTATGACCAAATTTGCAACGTTTTTTTTTTTTGTGGGTGTGTATTAGCAAAGGTGGTCAGATAGATATTCTCATATACTACGTTTGGAAGAAAAAGTTGGTAAAAAGCATTATACCCTTTCACCCAGTAATTTTACCTCTAAAAACCCATCACAGAAATATTTAAAGAATCTCTATAGTGATTTTTTTTTTTTTTTAGTTACTTTTCTAGCAAGACGGAGCAAGCCTACTCTTTGTCAGGGGTGGGATGGGGGAGGCGTTGCCTCACCCCTTAGGGATGCTAGCGGAAAACACAACCCTGAGAAATGGTTCAGACAGAGGGTGATGATCAATTCGGAGGCCGCCAGTGTATTTATCGACAGTACTTAAACCGTGTGGCTGGGTTAGATCACTAAGGAAGTGAGTGCAGGGACAGAAGAGATCCAGGGATGGAGCCCTGGAACATATTACATTTAGGGGTTGGAGAGAAGTTAACTCACCAGCAAGAGACAGAAAAGGACTGACCCAAGGGATACAGAGATACAAGAAAGCCAGGGCTGTTGGGGGCATCCAAGGCCTCTGATAGGTCAAGGACAACCAGCACTGTGTTACTGAGCGCTGGGCTGGGTAAAGTGGAGGAAATGGGAGACCCTGATGGAAGTGCTTTTGATGGAGGGTGGGGCAAAACTCTGATCAGAGTGGGTTCAGGAGGAAATAGGATGTCAACGATTGTTTCAAGGAGTTTTGCCTAAAAGGAGAGTAGAGAAAGGGACAGCAGCTGGAGAAAGATGGGAGGTCGATGGGGATTTTGGTTTTTGTTTTGAAAAGTGGGCATTACTACAACGTTTGTTTTCTGATGGGGATAAACTCTTTTTTAAATCATAATTCACAAGTTGGGGTCATGGAGAACAAAGAATCTCTCGCCTGTCCAAGCACACACGCACTTGTTATCTGTCTCCAAGCCCTCTATAATCCTGCTTCAACCTGGCTTCCGAGGCTTATCCCCCACTCTTCTTCTCTGCCATAGCCTGTGCTCCAACTCCCTGCACATTCCCCATTCTTTGCGTGCCCGCCAACCCCTGACCCGTTCTCATCTCTCTGCTTGCCCAAACCCGCTCATCCTCTAAGTCCTGATGTTAATGTCACTTTCTTTGATCTCTCCAGTGGATACGCCTCTAAGTCCGAACTGTCTCAGCACTTTGTTCTTATATCTCCAATGGCGGTTCCCAGCATTGCTTTGTATCATAGCTATGTGTGCACTTCCCAGTAGACCCTTGAAGGCAGGAACCCTCGGAGAGAGCTGATAGCATGGCCACATCCTCTGAGAGTCCTGACCTGGTCCCTTCAGGAAGAGGATCTGCTCCTTCCCTTACTTTGGCCTCATGTACCACGGTGGAGGCACGTTTCACATGATTATACAATCTGTTTGCATGTCTGTCTCCACCACCAGGCTCTGGAGAGAACTTTTTGTCAACTCAACTTTGCATTTCGGACACATTGCCTGGTACAAAGACGGTACTCATTAAATGTTTATGAATGAGTAAATGATGAGAAGCAAAGCAAAGTGGGGGCAGGGAAACCAGTATGGCTGAAATAAGGTGGGTGAATTCCAGCGTGTTAGCAACGCTGAAATTCCCACAGGGTTCCCGGGTCACTCAGCCAACGTAAAAGCTGGCTCTGCTCACCACAGCAGTAGCTTTCGTCTTGATAAGTTCCATAGATTTTTGCTGTTTTGCTTTGATACCATCTGGGTCATGCAATAAACACGAGAACAAGCCAATGATCGTACCATGTTAGACAGATGGATGTATCGTAAACATGTAGAAAGAAAAGGGATTTTAGGGATCTTAGTCTATTTCCACTTATGAATTAACTATTGGTTGATTTTACATGAAACCACACATTTGAAATACATTAAAAGTAGCTACAGGCATTCCTGAATACATGCTGCTTCCTTCCCTGGGGAGAGGAGAAATACGATGATGGAATAAGAATTTTCTAGCCACTTTTCTGAAGTGATGAGTGGTTTTCATAAGGAATGCTCCAACCCTCACTGCAAGTCTGAATGCAGCCTGCCCTCTTGTCATGTTAGGATGACAGACGACAGAATGTCCAGGCACATGACACATGGTTACTAACTTGGGAACCTTCTGACTCCCTCTTTTAGAAGGGGTGTGGGCTCAGCTTTGTGCAATGGCTCACCCTCTGTATTGGATGGGACAGCAGGCATATCCTTCCTTCCTAGGGAGATATTTAAGATCCCACATGCTGCGGAGCGGCTGGGCCCGTGAGCCATGGCCACTGAGCCTGCGCGTCCGGAGCCTGTGCTCCGCAACGGGAGAGGCCACAGCAGTGAGAGGCCCGCGTACCGCAAAAAAACCAAAACCAAAACCAAACAAAAAAACTCTGAGACTGAAGAACAGGCTGCAGGTGGACAGTCTCATCGCACAGAGCTGTGTGGACACGTTTCTTTCTCTGTGGCTTCCAGGAGGGCTTCTTCGTGCAACTGTCACCCATGTCCACCTGTTTTCTTCTGTGTGCCCAGCAGAACAAAAGTCTGGGAACTTAGGATCCTCAGGGGAGGAGGTCCCCGGAGGGACTGGCTTCTTATTTATTATGACTCTAGAGACAGTATCCTCGGAATCCTAGTAATTCCTAACCTATTTGTTTTTTAATCAAACTGCTCATACTTACCCTTCAGGAATCCAGAATGTGTTATGTCTGTTTATGGAAGTGTCCTAGGCCAAGCGAAGCCTGAAATTATCTGAAGACATTTGGTTCACTCTCCTAAGAGTCCCACTGGCACCCTGGGCTCCAAATGAATCAATGAATATGGAAATAAGTTGTTTTCTCTACGATGACCATAAAAATATACACTGGCAACGGCATCACATTACTTTGGGCTTTGGGGATTTACTGCCCTTCTGTGTATGAGAAGCACTTGTGTCGACAGTCAAAATGGAAAACAAATGGTTTGCTGGCTTCCACCAAGGAAGATAAGCTTTTTAATGACATGCTTTTATGATGCGGACACTCTGCACAAGCCAGCTCAGCAATCTACAGAGGACACACGAGTTACTCTGACTTGCAAAAAGCTTTGTTCTCAGTGCATTTCTGGTGGCAGGTCATTGAGGAATAAGAGCATTGTTCAAACAGGACAAACAGACAGTCAAGCCTATTTAGGTGACTCACATCTGGGACCTTTCTAAGTGTCCACGGCCGAGCTTGATGATTCTTCAGTGGCACCATGTAAATAGTCTGGTAGGGTCATAGTACCTGAGTGTTGCGAGGTAATGTGAAGAAAAATGTTTCTATTAAGGAAAACGTCTTCTAGTTTTTACCCATTTTACAATCTTAAACATAAAGCTAAAAGTCAATTTGTAAATGTGTGAGATGCACGTAAATGTAGCTTGGAGCTAAAGAGTTGCTTTTGTGATGGTGTCGGAATGTGGGTGGGTAGGGTCTTGGGTGAGCATATATGGGGACTTACTCCAGGTCATATCGAGCTCTGCCCCCTCCATACCTGACCCTCTACATGGAGTCAGGTCCAGGGAACTGGAGGAAAAGCTGGGCTTGGGCAGAAGCCCACTGAGACCCACCTCAACTTGTCTGTTCCATCTTCTGTCCCTGTTTCCATCTTGAGCTATTGACTTCACTCTCTGGCAACTCAGACCTCTAGCTCTGATGACTCATTTTGAATCTGTTCTTTGGCTTACTAGAGATGTTGACCCTTCTTGTGCCTCTCAGGGTCAAGGGTGGGCACCCTCAGTGTCTCAGGAGGGACATTCCTGCCAATACGCCCTCAAATCCAGCTTGCCACTGGACCACACAACCCGACAGTGGGACATCCATCTCCAAATCTTACGTACTGAGAATGGAGATCCCCAGAGCACTCACTGAAAGGCAGCGGATGGCAGAGTGGCCGTGCTCTGAGCCCCATTTTAGGTAGCCAGGCACTGCCCCAGGGCATACAGATCTGTGTGTCTGTCCACTGCCACCCGCTTCCCACTGAGGAGCTGGCTCAGTCAGCAAGGGAGTCGTTGAGAGGATATTAACAAACGGCAATGTCTGGAGCCCTGTCGATTGTGGACACTGCTCCCGCCATCCAGGGACAGTCATGCAGCCTCCGTAGACTTCTCAGCCCCTGGCTGCAGATGGAGTTCTATGTGGATATATAGACTTTACAGATCTTAGGAGAACCCAAGAGAAAAACAGGCATTCCTCTGCTTGGACGATCTGTGGAATTTAAGGGGAGACATTTTGCAAAATGGAAGTCTACTTGTCCGTAATCAAGCGGGGTTTTCACAGGTTTCTTAATTTGTTTGAGGGATGTATTTGAAAGTCCCACCTAGTGACGTGTGGCAGGAGCTGTGATCCACTTGGCTGAATTAGTACATGGAGTCAATTCCACCTAATTCCCTTCTTGAACAGACCGAATGAGACTGTGGTCTAGTTCTGAGAAGGCCCCAGGGTGTCCTTTGTGAGCAACTGGCTGCAGGACCAGTGCACCAGCCTTTGTAACCAATGAACCTTTGAGGGGAGCAGAGGCGCAGCCTAGGATCTGCCCGGACTTTACTGTTCTGCAGCGGATCACCCATCCTCCATTCAGGGCCAAGGCGGGGGAGGATCCCATGTCATGGACCGCCTGACCTCTCCCGATGGTCTCTGTGATGAGTACTGCCACCTCGCCTGTGTGCTGTTCCTGCACCCTCCTTGGTTCTGAGCCTCTGTATCTCTTTTCTCATGACTTCTAGAACAACTTCAGGGTCCCCGGGACCAATGGTCTTCTTTGGAGGGATTCAGGGAGTTCCATTTAACGCTTGAGGAATCCACAAATGGCAACTCTTGCTTCTGGTGTTCCTCCAGTGTATCCGGTTCTCAGGATGGGTTTCAGCCTTGCTCCTGGAATCCAGTGCTTATCTTACAGTTAATGGTTATGCTGGTTGAGAGCCCAGCTTTGTGGTTGGAGAGATCTCAGTTCAAATACTGCCTTTGCCACTACTATCTGAGCAACCTTTGGCAAGGTATTTGACCTCTCTGAGCCTCAGTTTCCTCATATATAAAATGGGGAAAATGATTGTATTAAATACTTCATTGATTATTGTGAGGGTTACTGAGCTAGTGGATGTTTAGTGCTTAGCACAGGGCTTAGCAAGACACTATGGGTCCATTGATTCATTAAGCCCTTATATCTTTAAGACCTAAGTTCTATCATCATCTTCATTCCATGAAGGAGAAAACTGAGGCACAGAGGTTAATCAATTTGTCCCCAAACCACTTAGGTAGGAAGTTACACTCTGACTCTGTAGCCCATGATGCTGACCTCTCTCCTTACTGCTGCTATATATACAGCTCTTCTACAATCCAAAGCTGCATTTACTTGGTAAAGCAGTTACAAACTCCTTTATACTATAATCTCAAGATTTTTCTTTTTTAAAAATTAATTAATTAATTTATTTTTGGCTGTGTTGGGTCTTCGTTGCTGTGTGGGGTTTTTCTCTAGTTGCGGTGAGCGGGGGCTACTCTTTGTTGTGGTGCGCGGGCTTCTCATTGTGGTGGCTTCTCTTGTTGTGGAACATGGGTTCTAGGGCGCGCGGGCTTCACTAGTTGCAGTGTGCGGGCTCTAGAGTGCAGGCTCGGTAGTTGTGGCTCGCAGGCTCTAGAGCGCAGGCTCAGTAGTTGTGGCGCATGGGCTTAGTTGCTGCCAGCATGTGGGATCTTCCCGGACGAGGGATCGAACCTGTGTCCCCTGCATTGGCAGGCAGATTCTTAGCCACTGCGCCACCAGGGAAGTCCCAAGATTTTTTTTCATAGTAATCTTACATGGAATTAAGTACTATCCAGGTGTTCACGCACCCCACTGCTCACCACATGCTCTGTTCTTTTAAAATGATGATTTAAGCTTTCCAAAGCATTTAAAAAGCCTGAGAAGTATAAGATTTGAGTCAAAAGCATAAAACAGTTCCAAGATGCTTGTGTCTAATAATCTGGAGTTTTTAGACTTTACTTTTAGTTTTACTAGATACTTTTCCAATACAATGAGCAACAGTCATCATTATTGCTTATAATATGTTGAAATCATTAGAAAGGAGGCGGTTTTCACTAATGTTATCCATTTTCTTATTGCCCGAACTAAGAGCTTTTTCCTAAGATGAAATGGCTTTGGAATGATCCCAGAACTATAAGGCTGTGATATTTCCTTTCAAATTCTAGTGCCTGTCAGGGTCCAGGCAAATTCATTATTATTGGAGTTTAATTGATTGCTAGATGTTTTGTTGAAATTCAGGTGCACAATGTATTTAGATCCAAGCACAGTCTAGCAATCATTACTGAAAATGCAACAAGGTTAATTCACTATGATCTACTCTTAGAGAGTCTGTGTTGACCTCTAGGAGTTCTATCATTTTTGTTCCTAAGAGTCCTCAAATAATGTGTTTAAGAATCTATTCCATTGTAGGATGGTGGAAGGATGGAGTTTTCTTTATAATTTGTGAAATTCATCTTTCAAGAAATGAGACAGTTGCCCAGGTCCAAGAAGGAAAACTTAAAGAACCACCCAAGCAGCACTTTACCTTTGATAAAAGTGAGTTGCGTGATTTATGGAAGCTGGGGACGAGCTCTGGGTTGTATGAGCCACACTAAAGCTGTCGCAATCCAAATATCTCAAACAGAGCCATGTGCTACCAGTGGGGCCAGTGGGATTCTCATAGGAGCAGCTGTTCCCGTGGTGCCAAAGCTGGCTCTCGGCAACCTTTGTTGTCCCCAGTTGGCATTTTCAAGGTAGATGTCTCAGGCCCAACTGTCAACCTCCATCAAAGTGCAGAATGTTTACATGTAACCGCATTCCAGAAAGGGAATTTGGGAGTTGGAGTGTTAATCAAAAAGGATATTTGGGTTGGGTAAGAGGGGTCGGACTGAAAGAAAAGTAGTTCTAAAACTGTTTTTTCAACTAATTTCTTTGGATTAAAATATTTTCCTTCAAGAACCAGTTTAATTTCTAGATGCTTTAAACTGTACCCACAAAAATCCTAAGTGAAAAATAGGCGATATTTTTTGTAGCTGTGGGTGAAAATAAATGGTACCTCTGCTTCTATTTCAGGTGTTTAAAAATGAGAATAGTTGACAGTAGCTCTGACTGTTGGTTTCTTGTTCCAGTTGTCGGACTGAAACTGTTTTGCTGTATGGGCATCCCAGGAGAAAGGCATTAAGGGTTGGTTCAGTGGTAGTTAAAGCTGGTCTCCCTACTCTGCCCTGAGAAGTAGCAATTGTGTGGGAAGAAGCTTTGGTGTCACATAAACTCAGCGGGAGAGAATAGTGTTCAATGAGCTTTAAAAATATGGCATCTTAAAAGGGTTCTCGAGGCATCTCCCTCAGCATCACTGACAAAAAGTACATGTTCTCTACCAGGTTTGATAGCTTTCTACTTTTCCACATGATGGGAGCTGAGCTGCGAGAATGATCTTATTCACTGTAGAGAATTCTAGAGAATATCTGAATGGGCATATATTACACAGCTATTTCTAGGTAATAATCTGATACTTCAAGACAGATGATATCTCCTTATATTTTATGGTGCATGTTTCTATTTCATTAGAAGAAGAGACCTATGTAACCATTTGTGGTGACATTTGAGTATTTACTAGGTACTTAGTGCTAAGTTCTCCAGAATTTAACTTTCACAGCGTATTTGTAAGGTGAGTAGTAGTATCTTTTTTTTGTGGATGAGGAAATGAAGGATCAGAATAACTAGTTTCAGTTTACATAGCTAGTTAGTAGTGGAATCAGGAATCAAGTGTACGTCATTAGTCTACAAAGTCCACATAGTTGACACAGTTTAGAATGTCTCCATATTCACTGGGCAAGACCTGAGACAGTGAAGACTTGGGTTTCATTAGAGCTTCTCCACTGAGAAGGCACCGTGCGTGGAAAGTGGCTCATGCTGCCCTCCCAACAGCCCTAGGCTCCCAACCATTCTTGCTCATTGATGGACCAAACCAAGCCCGACCCTGTATCACTTCTTCTCCTTCTCCTTTCTTTGCTCCTCCTCTTGGGTCACAAAGTAGAGCAGAACTATAGTGCTCATGCCTTATAAATATGAACAAATGAACTGGGACTTCCCTGGTGGCTCAGTGATTGAGAATCTGCCTGCCAGTGCCGGGGACACGGGTTCGATCCCTGGTCCTGGAAGATCCCAAATGCTGTGGAGCAACTAAGCCCGTGCGCCACAACTACTGAGCCTGCGCTCTAGAGCCCGTGCGCCACAACTACTGAGCCCGTGCGCCACAACTACTGAGCCTGTGCTCTAGAGCCCGTGCTCCTCAGCAAGAGAAGCCACCGCGATGAGAAGCCCGCACACCGTGCATCACAACGAAGAGTAGCCCCTGCTCGCCACAACTAGAGAAAGCAGGTGCGCAGCAGCGAAGACCCAATACAACCAAAAAAAAAAAAAGAACAAATGAATTTTAACTTCCTCAGTTTCAGCTGTGGCTTCATCTTCCTCCTCAAGCTTACTCCCAGCCTCAGCCTGGACCTCAGCTTCATTTCCAGAACCTGGCAAATTCTGCGTTAATGTCTCGCTCATGATCTTCAGGAATTCCTCTACATAGCATCAAATCCTGACAGCTGTGAGATCCCTCTGAGCCCATCTTGGCAAATCAGTTTATCTTTTCATTCACAGTTTCCCATCTATTCAAATGAGGAGAATACATTAATAGATTGTTCCCATAGACTTTTCCTACAATAAACATCTTTCTTTTTTTTTTTTTGCGGTACGCGGGCCTCTCACTGTTGTGGCCTCTCCCGTTGCAGAGCACAGGCTCCGGACGCACAGGCTCAGCGGCCATGGCTCACGGGCCCAGCCGCTCCGCGGCATGTGGGATCTTCCCGGACCGGGGCACGAACCCGCGTCCCCTGCATCGGCAGGCGGACTCTCAACCACTGCGCCACCAGGAAAGCCCTACAATAAACATTTTTGATCCCATGGAAGTCCCGAATCCAACTCAACACAATCCTTATTCTTGCTTATTACTTTGTTGAGTGTAAGACTATTAAAGTGAACCGATCAATATATACACACACACCTTACTGTACTTTCTTTCTCCATGCATTCCTTCATTCTTTCTTAATGCATCTGAGGGTAAGGAGTCTTTCCTTTTTAAAGGATCACTCCTGTCTCTCTAATGTTTTTTCTTATCTTGATTTTTCAAAGATCTTTCTTTTGCTCTTTTGAGACATTGTCTCCAATATCTCCTTTTCATGGACTCTTTTCCTTCTGCCTTCAAAAATGTTTAGTTCTCCCTTATCTTACAAAAATGTCACTTGATTCTCTCACGTCTCACAGCTTCTTCCTTCTACGCATGAACGTCTGAAATGAATGTTGTTATTAGCTGCCTGCTTTCCTCTGCTTTTCATTCCTTCCTTAATTCACTGCCATTTGGCTTCTGGCCCTTCTTTTCTGCTGAGATTGCTCTTGTAAAGGTTAGCAGTGTACACTTTTTCAAATCTAATGGCCTTTTTATCCGTCAAAATTCACACAGAATCAGAGTCGACATGAAGCTCCAACTGGACTGTGAATATTAGATTCTGCCAGGCCTCCCCATCTCTATCCCACCTGCCTCTGGACTTCAGCGGCCCCAGCGCCTAGAAGCGATGCTTGCTGTGCTGACAGTGGACCGAAAGGCTAGGTCAATGGTGGGGCTTAGCAATGAATTCCTTTCTGACAGCAGCAGCATGGTCCTATGTGGGTGTGATGTTGAACGGCCCTTGTGTCAAAGGGGACAAGCTGGGACAATCCAGGCTTGGCACAAACTTAGGGTAGGAAAAATCTGCCTGGGATCTGGGGGAGGAAGGACTGGCTCCAAAACAAACTTCAGGAGAGAGTCAAAGTCAGCTGGGATCCTGGCTCTAGTCCCCAGCCGAGGTTGTCCCGATTCAAGAGAGGAAAGAGAGCCAGGATCCAGCTTCGGGGTAGTGATACATTCGCCGAGCTCTTGGTTTTAAGGATGGAAAACAAGTGCAGTGCATTTAAGGAGAGTGAAGGAGACTGGAAGCAAAGGCAGCTTCAGATGAAAGGAGATACAGAAACCAGGGACAGAGGCAGCTAGGGTTGAAAGCCACCTTCCTTCCAGTTGAGGAGAGGGAAGCGTGGGGATTCGAGGAAAGAATCCAGCCCAAGAAATTAGGGCAAAATAACCAAGCATGCTGGCTGATGGCACAGTTAGGAATAGATCAGGAAGGACATGAGTTCCTCTGCATCCATGGCTTCTCTTTCTGCAGTTTCAGTTACCCTCAGTCAACTGTAGTCTGAAAATATTACATGGAAAATTCCAGAAATAAACAATCCATAAGTTTTCAGGTGCTCCCTGTTTTGAGTGGCGTGGTGAAATCTCATGCCATCCCACTTTGACCCGCCCGGGACGTGAATCACCCCTTGTTCAGCATGTCCTGCCAGTTAGTCATTTAGTAGCTGACTTGGTTATCAGATGACCAGTGTTTGTGTTAAAGTAATCCTTATTCCACTTAGTAATGGCCCCCAAATGCACGAGTAGTGATGTTGGCAGTTTGGATATGCCAAAGACAAGTGGTGAAGTGCTTCCTTTAAGTGAAAAGGTGAAAGTTCTTGACTTAAGGAAAGAAAAAAAAGCCATATGCTGAGGTTGCTAAGATCCATTGTAAGAACAAATCGGTGATATTGTGAAGAAGGAGAAAGGAATTCGTGCTAGTTTCACTGTTGTGCCTCAAACTGCAAAGTTATGGCCACAGTGAGTGATAAGTGCTTAGTTACGATGGAAAAGGCATTACATTTGTACAATAAGATACTTTGAGAGAGAAACAGGGAGAGGGAGGCTACATTCACACAAATTTTATTACAATATATTGTTATAAATGTTCTACTTTATTATTGCTGTTGCTAATCTCTTACTGTGCCTAATTTATAAATTAATTAGCATAGGTATGTATGTATAGGAAAAAACATAGTACTATATATAAAGGCTTTGGTCTATCTGTGGTTTCAGGCATCCACTAGGGGTCTTGGAATTTATCCCCCGAGGATAAGGGGGACTACTGTATACAGCCTGACGCTCACACTGGCCCTGGTTACTCATCTAAGGCTATGGAATTACTTCCAGACCCTAACAGTGAGTTGGGAGAGGGCTCCTAATATATTACTAGGCTTGCATCTCACTAAGCTGGGACTTTACAAGGGCTGAGGGCATGCACTGCCTCTCAAACTCAAATGACCATACATATTACCTGGGATCTTGTTAATCTGCAAATTCCAATTTAGTTGATTTGAGGCGGGGCCTGAGATCCTGCATTTCTAGCAAGCTCCCAGGTGGTATTGCTGTTGCTGGTCTATAGGCAGCTCTTTGAACAGCAAGGAGGGCAGGAAGCAATTGTTGTTATGAGCATTTGGGGTAGGACAGAGCCTGTCATTGAAAGAAATCAGCCCCTGATTTCGTCCTTTGGTTTTGGTCCTACTGAAATCTAACCAAAGTGGCCGATAGAGTCAAAGCAATGTGAGTACGGATAGCGTGCCACCGTTTAAAAAAATTGGGGGGAGGGAATGCACATGGGTATTCCCTTGTATGCTGTAGTGGGTTGCTAGTTGCCTATTCAATATGCATTGTTCCTTTGTTCTTTATTATTAGAATCCCTAAGTTTGGGAGTGGCAAAGCGCCTGGCTTAAAATCTACCTCCTCTGACAAGGCTAGTCAACTAGACGTGATACGCAGCTTTCCAAAAGCTCTTTGAAGGGAGCTGACCGCTGGGAGACACGCCCTTTTGTTATTCCTTCCTCTTGGCTGGAATGTTGACATGATAGATTTCACTCTAGCCACCATATTGTGATCACGAGGTGATTTTCAGGAAGAAAACTGAATGATCTGAAATCAGAATGATAAGGAAGGAAATATTAAAAGAGCTTGATTCTCTGGTGACCGTGGAGCCACTACTGTAGGCCTGCTGTGCTCGCATCCGCATCCCTCTCAGATGAGAGTCAAGCACGTCTCTATCTTCTACATAACTAATACTCGGGCTTTCTTTTATACGCAGCTAAATTCAATTATAGGCTGGTATTATATGTACGGAATATTTCTGGAAGCTTAGCCACAGAATTGATATCAGCTGTTGCCACTGGAGAGGGGAACTGATCCACCCTGGTTTAAGGGCTGGGAGGAAAATTTAAATTTTACAGTATTCCCTTGTGTCCTTTTTAGAGTTTTCATTCTTAGATAATAATAACAACTAACAACTGCAAATAAAAGGGGGAAGGGGAGGGTGGGACGAACTGGGAGATGAGGATGGACATATCTACACGACCATGCGTAAAATAGACAGCTAGTGGGAAGCAGCTATAAAGCACAGGAAGCTCAGCTCAGTGCTCTGTGACGACCTAGATGGGTGGGATGGGGGAAGGAAGCCCAAGAGAGAGGGGTTATATGTATACATAGAGCTGATTCACTTCATTGTACAGCGGAAACTGACACAACATTGTAAAGCACTTCTACTCCAATACAAAAATAAACAAACCATAACAACAAAACACAAACAAAAAAGCAAACAAGTGAAACAGAAACAACAGTAATGTGAGAAACGAAGTCTGTGAGTGTTCACGAAAAACATATTTCGAATTTCAGTCTCTGTTTTCACATCCTTTGAGTGATATTTTCTTTTCATTAAAGATGAAAGTGGACCCAGCTGCATTATATGGATGTAATCAGATATTTGTACATGAATGGAAGTTAGCAACCCAACTCATTTTCTGACTTGCCTTCCGCAGAATTTCACATCAGGATTGCTATCCAAATAATTAAAGCTCCAGCATTTCTCTCACTGAAATCAGATCTCCAAGAGTTTGGATTCATATTTGTGATTGATAACAAGTGAATAAATGGCTAAGGAAGAAATCTGTTTTAAAGTATGTGTCTTTGTTGGGTATTGACACAACTTAATCCATCTAACGCAGTGTTGGATTTTCCTTGGGAATGCCATCTTATGGCAAATATCTTAGAGGCACAAATCTTTATGTATGATCAAAATGCAATTAATCAAGATCATTCAAGAATCTTCTGCTTACACAGACACCTCCACTTGCCTTCCAAGGCTCTGTTCTACTACGAAGTCAATCTTCTCTCTTCTGGTTAGGGAAAATTTCTCCTCTTTTACCCAAACGTTCCATACTTTCTCATCATTCCAACCCGTTGGTCATGGACATTTCCAGTGTCTGGGTGGCTGCCTCCTTTTTAAACCTTTCCCCGTTGTATATATCTTTATGTATACACATGCATACACACACACACACACACACACACACACACACACACATACACACACACACATTTAGGAAGTAACTCATCAGTAAATGTCACAGCTCTCCCTGACTTCCCCAGGCCACACTGAATCAGTAGAGGAAACATCTACTCAATATTCTGTAATAACCTATATGGGAAAAGAATCCAAAAAAGGATATATATATATCTATAACTGATTCACTTTGCAGTACACCTGAAACTAACACAATGTTGTAAATCAACTCTACTCCAATAAAAATAAAAAAAACAAAACAACAGGCCAGCCCTGCTGGGAGGGGAACCTTGTCTTCAGTCCACAGATATGCTTCATTTTGTTCATGTGTTATTTTCTTAAAATGTTAAGATGGTTGTCAAAAATAAAATATTATTTTGGAAGATGTCACAAAACATTTCAAATATCTAGTTTTCCTTAAAAGAATTGGACCTGTAGTTCTGCGTGTCACCAGTCTGCTCAAACTGAACAGCTGCTGCTCTTTCAAACTGAGCAGTCTCAGATTTTCCAGGGTATCCCCACACCCTATTGACTGACCTCTGAGCCGTTTGAGTCTTTCCTCTTATCTTGTGATCCTTAAAAGGGGGACATGAAAGCTCGAGTGGGGAGGGGACCTGAGCCAGTGGATCCGAGCACAAAATTCTATGCAAACATTTGCAAGTATCTGCATTTGTCTGGAGAGAGTCCACTGCCTCAAGCACACTTAGAACTATGTCCTGCTTGTATGAGAGCCCAGCACTGATTGCTTCTGCGTGAAATAATTACACAAGTTATTTCCTTCTTATTAAGCCAACTGTTTACACTAACGTGTATTTTAAAAGTGGAATGGAGTCTATTAAGTATTAGAAGTCCCCCCTTTATTTTGTATGTCAGGTAACTGACCTACAAAGCTACTTATCACTGCCTGACACATCTTATTACCTTTTCTTTACCATTTTATGCTTGTATGTCTCAACTTTCCAAATTAAAGACAGACTCCTGGAGGGAGCGGTATCATCTACTATTTATTTCTGGAAGCTAATAGAAGACCATATATATATCAATAAATAAGTACCTAAATATTTTTTTTTACCAAAAGAACTGGGGTTTTGACATGAGAGAATCTCCTCCTCCTAACCGTTAAGATCTCCTTCCTTTACATTTGAATTTATGGTCACTTGCATTAGAATGGCACACCTGGCTTTGTATATTTGTATCTATGTTCTCAAGCATATAATTTGAGCATCTCACCAGGGGGCTAATAACTGCGGCCTGGAAAGTGTGAAGATAAATCTTATTCACAAGTCATTAGATCAAGAGACATTTTCTCGCATCAGTTAGTATGGCGATAGGTTTTAAAAGGTCTGCCTGCTTCCCCCCATGGTACTAATGTGAAGTGAAGTTAATCAAAGACAAGAAAGGAAGCCTATTTGGAAGGAGATTTTGCAGATGTCATTTGAAATGTTAACCTTTCTATGTAAGGCTGTGACTATGAAATACTTTTATCTTGAGTACCGTACTGCTTCCTTCCTTTTTTCTGTTTTTGTTTTTAATTCTGAAAGGTTTTACCTTACATGATACCTAGAGATGTCTCTTCTCAGAAAAGGAATTAAATGATTGTGTAACAAAGAACTACTAAAATATATTTAAAATATATATATTATATATTTTATATATAATATATATAAAAATTTATATATAATATATAAAAATATATATTATATATTTTATAAAAATAAATATAAAAATTATATTTAATTTTAATAATAAAATATTTAATATATTTAATTAAAATATATTTAATGACTTTAATGGATAAAAGTCACCTGTGGAATCTGTTGTAACCTTTGCCTCACACATATTCACCAGCCCCAGTCTTGTTATTTTTGCTTTTGCTACAATTTTGATCCTGTGAATAGAAGGATTTTAAGCCTGTCTCCACTTACTGATGGATTCTCAAAGAATTTTCAGCCAGGACTTTCCGGACATCCTTTCTCTGCTATTTCATTCAATTAATAATATCGATGTGTGTCAAGATGGAGAGAGGAAGGGAGAGGGAAGGAAGAAGAGGAGGAAGAGGAAGGAGGCTGGGAAGAGTGGGGTGTAGAGAAAGAGAGGGAGGGAGGGAGAGAGGGATGTGCGTTAAGACGGAAACCATGTCAGAGGGCTTTGCTAGGAATTTTTTTGCATTTTAGGAAAAGCAAAGTCACCATGCAAACCGGCCAAATAAGGATGAAATTTTGTCTCTGCTTAAAAAAAATAAATAGGAAGAGTATTTCAATAGTTAACAGTGACATCAAACTGGCTCTATTTGTCCCCGCACTTCCCCCTCTCTGCTCGTTGGCTTCCAGAAGGGTCCAGCGACACCGTGTTCTTCCACGCCGCTCCCTAGTCCCAGATGTCTCGTTGGCATTAAAGAGAAAAATCACAGCCCTCTGGTGGTCTTCAAAGGATAAAATATTAAAGGGATAAAGCCATCTAATGATCTTAAAGGGCTTATAAAGGTTGCAAAATGGCACATTACCTGGCCGTGGGGAAGTGCTTTATCTAGTGATGACGGAGGTGACATGATTCAGACTGAACACTCCAAAACGGTGACCCGCACTTCCCTTCTGGGTGAGCAGGCCAGCCCTGCTGGGAGGGGAACCTCAAATCCAGTCTCCCTAGTTGGTGAGCGTGCAAGCACATGCATGCTGAGAGCATGGACACCCGAAGGGCTCTCCAGTTAGAGGAGAAGAAAACTCAGCTGACGAGTTGGAATGATAACTGTCTATGCTTGAATACGTTTCCGAACTGGTGGCTTCTTCTATACTATTGTTCAGGGGCACAGGCAGAAATTAAACACTCTACTTGTGGGCAGAAAAACGACCTTCCAATAAATTGGAAAATAGCTCATGGAACATACATAAGTTGTAAGGAAGAAGTGGTCTGAGTAGCAGGATTCCACTCGCATCCTGGGTGTGGGCAGTGGGCTTGAGTGAGGAAACTATCTACAGGACATATCCTTTCATCGTTGTGCAAATTAACTAACAAAAGGAAAATCAGAGACAGAGAGCTATCAATGCTCATTTGCTAGAGATCTGTTTGTTGGTCGGTATTCTTATTTGCTGTCAGAGCTTAAACATGTTTCAATAATTCCCTTTGAAGGGCAGTGTTTTTAAAAGTTTAGTAATGTTGGCCTACTATCTTTCTAAGGGGGCTTATTAAAATATTTTAATCTGCTTCAGATCAACGGATTCAAGAAGGATAATGTGGGTTCCAACAGGTAGAACTGTCAGCTAAGCTGAAGATCTATTTATGTTTAAAATAAATTATTCTTACAGCCGCCGAAACATACCACACTTTAATTGGGAAGGTGAATATATAGTCCATATTAATATATGTTTTCAGCTAAAATCTTATTGATGGAAACAAAATTATTTTAGTTTTCATTATGCCATTCCATTGTGGTTTCCCAAGATGAAACGAGAAATAGTAATGATGCATTTTTCTCCTTTCAAACCCAAACCTGATTAAAAGTCACCCCACACTCATACCAGTGCCAGACCTTTGCTCCCCAAACGCTCCCCTCTGAATCCTGGTCACTGCTCAAGGCCGATCCCAAGTGGTTTGCCATGAAAGCTTCCTGACTCTACCTTGGACTTCCCTGAAATTTCAAATCACGCCTATTCTGAGTCTCCAAGAATTCTGGTACCAATTCCAATGTCTGGGTTTTCCCCCATGCCACTACGCAATTCTCCAACATCAGCTGGGTGTCCTACAATTCAACTCAGTTATAACATATCTACATGGGGACACCATCAAATCCCACAGGTTAAGTAAGGGCTCAGTCCCACAAGACTGCCCCTCTTCCCCACCCCGGTCAGATGCCAATCACAAGTCCAGGTCATTAGTTGTGCTCTGACCAACTAGCTATACATTGGAGGTTCCAATGACCCCTCTCTTTGGGTTTGATTAATTTGCTAGAGCTGCTCACAGAATTCAGCGAAACACTTTACTTACCAGACCATCTGTTTATTATAAATGGATATAACTCAGCTATAGCCAGATGGAAAAGACGCATATGGTAAGGTATGGGGAAAGGGCATGGAACTTCCATGCTTTCTTCAAGTGGGCCACTCTCCCCAAATCACGACGTGTTCAAAAACCTGGAAGCTTTCTGAATCCCATCCTTTTGGGGTTTTGTGGAAGCTTCATTACATAGACATGATTGATTAAATCATTGGCTATTGGTGATTGATTCGAGCTCCAGCCCCTCCCCCCACCCTGGAGGTCTGGGGGTGGGGGTGGGGGGGTTGAAATTCTAATTCTAATTACATGGTTGCTTCTCTTGGCAACCAACCCATCCTTGGCTGCCGTCCAAAGCTCACCTCGTAACATAATAAAAGACACTTTTATCACTCATCACTCAGGAAATTCCAAGGGTTTCAGGAGCTCTGTGTCAAAAAAGGGGAAGACCAAATATATATTTCTTATTAATCACAGTATCACAGTCTCAAATGACATACCACTTTATTTGCTCTGCTTAATTTCCAAGAACCAGAACAAATTCCCCCTTTTTCTTGGGTACTTTTTAAACCATTAAAAAAGGTATTTGTACAAAAGTGCGTATCAGAGCTCAATAATGGCTAGATTTTATCAGTAGGAAGTGATGGCTCTCTCCTAGATAGAACCACAGGATTTACTATTTGCATCCCTAATTTATCACCTTCATATACTGTCTTATCTTGGTGTCTTTTGAAGGACCTCTTTTTTTTTTTTCTTTTGGCCGTGCTGCGTGGCTTGTGGGATCTTAGTTTCCCGACCAGGGATGGAACCCACAACCCCGGTGCTGGAAGTGGGGAGTCTTTTTTTTTTACATCTTTATTGGGGTACAGTTGCTTTACAATGGTGTGTTAGCCTCTGCCCTACAACAAAGTGAACCAGCCACACATACACACACATTTCCACATCTCTTCCCTCGGCGTCTCCCTCCCTCCCACCCTCCCTATCCCACCCCTCCAGGCAGTCACAAAGCACCTAGCCATCTCCCTGTGCTATGTGGCTGCTTCCCACTAGCTATCTACCTTACGTTTGGTAGTGTATATATGTCCATGCCTCTCTTTCGCTTTGTCACAGCTCACTCTTCCCCCTCCCCATATCCTCAAGTCCGTTCTCCAGTAGGTCTGTGTCTTTATTCCTGTCTTACCCCAGGTTCTTCATGACGTTTTTTTTCCTTAAATTCCATATATATGTGTTAGCATATGGTATTTGTCTTTCTCTTTCTGACTTACTTCACTCTGTATGACAGACTCTAGGTCTATCCACCTCATTACAAATAGCTCAATTTTGTTTCTTTTTATGGCTGAGTAATATTCCATTGTATATATGTGCCACATCTTCTTTATCCATTCATCCGATGATGGACACTTAGGTTGTTTCCATCTCCGGGCTATTGTGAATAGAGCTGCAATGAACATTTTGGTACACGACTCTTTTTGAATTACGGTTTTCTCAGGGTATATGCCCAGTAGTGGGATTGCTGGGTCATATGGTAGTTCTATTTGTAGTTTTTTAAGGAACCTCCATACTGTTCTCCATAGTGGCTGTACCAATTCACATTCCCACCAGCAGTGCAAGAGGGTTCCCTTTTCTCCACACCCTCTCCAGCATTTATTGTTTCTAGATTTTTTGATGATGGCCATTCTGACTGGTGTGAGATGATATCTCATTGTAGTTTTGATTTGCATTTCTCTAATGATTAATGATGTTGAGCATTCTTTCATGTGTTTGTTGGCAGTCTGTATATCTTCTTTGGAGAAATGTCTATTTAGGTCTTCTGCCCATTTTTGGATTGGGTTGTTTGTTTTTTGGCTATTGAGCTGCATGAGCTGCTTGTAAATTTTGGAAATTAATCCTTTGTCAGTTGCTTCATTTGCAAATATTTTCTCCCATTCTGAGGGTTGTCTTTTGGTCTTGTTTATGGTTTCCTTTGCTGTGCAAAAGCTTTGAAGTTTCATTAGGTCCCATTTGTTTATTTTTGTTTTTATTTCCATTTCTCTAGGAGGTGGGTCAAAAAGGATCTTGCTGTGATTTATGTCATAGAGGGTTCTGCCTATGTTTTCCTCTAAGCGTTTGATAGTTTCTGGCCTTACATTTAGGTCTTGAATCCATTTTGAGCTTATTTTTGTGTATGGTGTTAGGCAGTGATCTAATCTTATAGGAAGTGGGGAGTCTTAACCACTGGACTGCCAGGGAAGTCCTGAAGGACCTCTTCTAATGTTCTACAGGATTTAAATTTTTTATCTTGTAGTCACTTTACCTTATTTTTCTGTGTAGCTTTGTGCCTAGTCCATTGTTGGCACACCACATTTGTCTAATAAATCCACGCTAAAAAATTGAATATAGTTTTCTGGAACCCCTCGGATGAGTGCAACAAAAAGTAAGAAGGGTTCATTCAAAACTTGCTTGTTGGCAAAACAACAGACAAATAGATCAATGGAACAGAATAGAGTGCCCAGAAATAGACCCACATAAATTTGGTCAACTGATCTTTGACAAAGGAGTGAAGGTACTGCAAAGAGAGTGTTTTCAACAGATGATGTTGGAACAATTGGACATCTACATGCAAAGAACAAACAAAAGAAAAAAGAATATACTCTTCACAAAAATTAACTCAAGATAGGTCATATATCTAAGTATAAAACACAAAACTATAAAACTCCTAGAAAATAACATAGGAGAAAATCTAGATGACCTTGGACATGGTAATGTCTTGGTAGATCCAACATCAAAGGCACAGTCCATTAGAAAAATAATTGATAAGATGAACTACATTAATATTAAAATGTTCTGTTACGTAAAACACACTGTCAGGAGAATGAGCAAACCATAGACTTGTGAAGAAAATATTTCTTCAGACTTCTTCAGACTTGTGGAGAAAATATTTGCAAAAGACATGTCTGATAAAGGACTGTAAGCCTTTATCAAAGGCTACTTTATCAAAGTATACAAAAAACTTTTAAAACTCAGCGATAGGAAAATGAGCAATCCCATCGAAAAATGGGCCAAAGACCTGAACAGACATCTCACAAGAGAAGATACACGGTTGGCAAATAAGCATATAGAAAGATGGCCAACAGCATGTGTCCTTAGGGGATTTCAAATTAGAACAACGAGATAGCACGACACATCTATTAGAATGGCCCAAATCCAGGACTCTGACAGCCCTAAATAACAGCGAGGATGAGAAGCGACAGGAATGCCGGTTGCTGGTGGGACTGCAAAATGGTGCCCTTTGGAAACACTTTGGCAATTTCTCATGAAACCAAACATACTCTTACCATTTCATCCTACCTTGGGTATTTAAGAGGAGGTGAAAACATGTCCACGCAAAAAACCTGCATGTGGATATTTATATCAGCTTTATTCATAATTGCCAAAACTTGGAAGCAACCAAGATGTCCTTTAGTAGGTGAATGTGGTAGACTCAGACAATGGAACAGTATTTAGCACTAAAAAGAAATGGGTTGTAAAAGCCATGAAAAGACATGAAGGAACCTTAAACGCATATTCCTAAGTGAAGGACGTCAATCTGAAAAACTAGATCCTGTATGATTCCAACTATGTGAAATTCTGGAAAATGCACAACTATGGAGTCAATAAAAGGGTCAGTGGTCACCAGGGATTAGTGGGGAGGGAGTGATGAATAGCTAGAGCACAGAGGATTTTTAGGGCAGTGAAACTATTCTGTAGGATACATATATATATAGTTTATGATGGATACATGTCATACATTTGTTAAAACTCACAGGATGTACAACTCCAAGAGTGAACTCTAATGTACACTATGGACTTTGTACAATTATTATGTGTCAATGTAGGTTCGTCAATTGTAACAAATGGACCAATCCGATGTGAGGGTTTTTTTTAAAATTAATTAATAAACTGTTTTTTAAGAACATTTTTAGGTTCACAGCAACACTGAGCAGAAAGGACAGAGAGTTCCCATATACCACAGGCATAGGGTTTTGATAGTGGGGGTCTGTGCATATGTAGAGGCAGGGGATATATGGGAACTCTCTGTAGCTCCTGTTCAGTTTTGCTGTGAACCTAATAAGGTCTATTAAAAAAAACTTATTTAGAAAAACAGATCAGATTTTTGTTTACCAGAAAGGGGGAGCGGGGGAGTGAATTGGATGAAGGTGGTCAAAAGGTACAAATTGGCAGTTAAAAGATGAATAAGTTCTGGGGATGTAATGTATGTACCGTATGACGACTAATAGTTAACACTGCTGTATGGTGTATTTTTTTTTTGTTTGTTTGTTTTGTTTTGTTTTGTTTTTTTGTTTTTTGCAGTACGCGGGCCTCTCACTGCTGTGGACTCTCCCGTTGCGGAGCACAGGCTCCGGACGCGCAGGCTCAGCGGCCATGGCTCACGGGCCTAGCCGCTCCGCGGCATGTGGGATCCTCCCGGACCGGGGCACGAACCCGCGTCCCCTGCATCGGCAGGCGGACTCTCAACCGCTGCGCCACCAGGGAAGCCCTGTATGGTGTATTTGAAAGTGGCTAAGAGAGTAGATCCTAAAAGTTCTAATCATAATAAAAAACCCATTTTTTGTGTGTCTGTATGAGATGATGGATGTTAACTATTATTTATTGTGGTAATCATTTTACAATATATATGAGTCAAGTTATTCTGCTGTACACCTTAAATTAAACAATGCTGCATGTCAGTTATATCTCAATAAAACTGAAACCAAAAAAAAGTCTATTAAAGGGCTTCCCTGCTGGCGCAGGGGTTGAGAGTCCGCCTGCCAATGCAGGGGACACGGGTTCGTGCCCCGGTCCGGGAAGATCCCACGTGCCGCGGAGCGGCTGGGCCCGTGAGCCATGGCCGCTGGGCCTGCGTGTCCGGAGCCTGTGCTCCGCAACGGGAGAGGCCACAACAGTGAGAGGCCCGTGTACCGCAAAACAAACAAACAAACAAAGTCTATTAAAAAGTCAATATGATGTATTAATTAAATATGCAGATTAAACCAAAGACAGAAATGATTTTCAACGTGACGCTTCAGTTGAATTTGATATTAACAGTCTAGCTCTGGCACCTGGACCTTTAGCCATGCCCCTCACTTCTGGTGTTCAGTAGATTTTGGATTCTGTCAATTTACAAGTAGGACAAAGTAACTTGGAACAGGAGTCTCCAAGCTGATGGCCCCATGGGGAGAATCCCCGAGCCACCTACATCCTGCTTTGTCTTTATCGTAAAATGGAAGGACCTGGGGAAGGTTGTGTGTGTGTGTATAAAACCATAAGTAAATCTTTAAAAACTCCTGTTTTAAAGAAAAATGGATCAATCTATTTAAATCTAAGCGTGCAGTTACTGAAGGAAATCTGACATCTCTGTGTTTCTCTACCTTCTCTCTCCCAAAGCTCTGATATAAAAATATATAAGTCCCTTCATTCCACACTAAACTCTGGGTCAAGACCTGGCAAGAGGATGGGATGCTGGACTTCAAGTGAACACTCTTTATGTCGAGGAGTTGATGGTAGGGCTTTTCAGAAAGGCTCTCCATCTATTGATGCCTTGGGCAATCTGCTTGGAAGCACTGGGTGATCTCAAGGAGCCGTGTGAATTCAGTCGCTTTGTCTCACTGAGGGCTTCAGTGAGGTGGCAGTATGTCCAGAATTCTGGGTGCATGTCCCAGCTTCCGCTCTGGATGTGTGGCTAGGGACAAGTTCCTCTCTCTGTGTCTGTTTCCCGCTCTAAAAATGAGGGTGATAATACTAATATCTAGCCCACGAATGGAATTTCCATTTGGATTGACTGAATTATTATAAGTAAAGGGATTATGTAGTGTCTGGCACAGGGGAAGCGTTACATATGCATCTTAGTAGGGCCTGAAGATCTAGGACTGTGGGAAGCCTCCAGAGTTTAAGGAGCTTTTGTGACATCTGCCTGTGGACAGGGTTACAGTTCTCTGGGCGATGGGATGGACCTGACACCAAACTGACCCGCAGGAAAGGCTGCTGACCTCCCAGGGAACGGCCTTCTCTGCTCTGTGGGAGCTGGACGGGTTATTCACAGGGCCATGCCCGGCACAGAGCCCCCTCACGCGGGCCCTCTGTAGGCGGCCCCATGTCGATGTCTAGGTCAACAGCAGCAACGGCAGAGGTCAAGTTCTCAAGAGTAGCAGCAGTAACTGTGGATGGGGCTAAGCTGAGGTGCTTCAGTGCTTAATGCCTCTGCCACCAGCAAGACTCTCACGTCAGACAAGGAGAACTGCACAGTTAGGTTTTGCTTTTTCCGGGAGGATATATTAACTGCTAAGAAAAGAGTTATTTGATTAACCAAGGTATTATCTCCACTGGGATTTTATAGGTTGAATTCTTGTACAGAAAGAAATGTAAACCTAAAAAAGCAAATGTACTCTTCCCTTCAAACATCTAATCCATTTATTGCCGCACTAAAAAAGCCTCCCAGCATTCTGAAACACCAGAAAAACAAACAAACAAACAAAAAAAACGGGAAGGTTGATATAAAGCAGATTATTGAACGTATCTGATCCTTGGTTGAAATGCAAAGTCTCCTATTAGATCTTTGTATCTTTTCTTTATGTTGACACCATCATTTAACTGAAAAATAAACCTTCTCCCATTTGTTCATTGGGAAAAAAGTATAAAGTATCTGATTACTTTATAAAATATAAAATATAAAAGTATCTGATTTTGGTAGGACTAACTGATCATTTTAGCATTAAAATTTTTAACTAGCGGGTGAGGAGTCTGACTCTAGGTAGGATCCTAGGTGTGCTCTTCCAGGCCCAAGCGCAAGCGATGATGAAGTCCTTACCTGCCAGGTGTCAGGGAAAGCTGCCCCGCCCCCCGCCCAGGCTTGGTGCTTGGCTGGGCACTGCGCCTCTGAAGGGAGTTCCAGGCAGGGACTCAGCGCTCCCCCATCCCAGCTCTGCTCTTCCTAGATGCCTCCATGTGGAGGCCTCATTTCTTTTTGTTCTCTTACCTTGTTATCTTAAAATAAGTTTCTACTCTGCCTTTTAACCCTTTTAAATGAAAAGAATTCTACTTGATGTCAATTCTCTAGATGGGTCCTACTTAAGTTCATTCCTCAGGTTCGATGTCATTCATCTTCCTTCTAAATTAATTTTCCCATTGAAAACATGCCACCAAAACCCAATAATTTTATTTTTCTTTCTCAAAAGTATTTTTGTAAAAAGTTAAAAACAGCTTCTCTTTAGAATAGACATGTCTTTTCCAAAATGTTCTTAGCCAAGGCCATTTCCGAGGGCACGCAGACCAAGGCACACCACCCTTCCATTCTGTCCTTTCCATGATCAGGTTATATTTCTCTCGTCCTCACCCATTTCTTTCATATGCTCCATTCCCATCAATAGTCTGTTGTCAGAAAGCTACAGGGGCAAGGAGGAAAAACATCTAATCTTTTAGATCTTTTGACGTTTTGCTTCAATTTTTTACTTTTTCTCCCCATCTCCACTGTGGGCAGCCGTGGGAAAGGTCTGAATACTAACTCAGGAGATGGCTTTGTCCAGCTGCAGATCCATCACTAGAAGTCTGTGGGCAGGTTATGGAAACACTACCCACGTTGTCGTCATAAGGCAGAGCACGTGATGACAGTCCTATCAACACTCCCTCACGTATTTAGACCTTGAGCCTCTCAGGGTTTATCAGTGTTGAAGGCATGCAGTTTTCCCTTACTAAGTTCTTCAGAATATGAGACTTGAATAATGGTGTTCAAAAGGAAGCCTTCACGCAGATGATAACACTGCCGTGATCACAAAAGGGTCCCAAAGCACAGGTAGGACTCAGGGCACTGGATGGATCAAAGTCACAGTGCCGTGGTATCATCAATACCTTATTTTATGTCTGAAAACAAACCAGATGTGGGGTTAATCCAAGCAAAATTTCTGTTTTGTCTGAAACACCTTTTGCTATTTCGATATAAACTGTTTCTGCCTGAATGACTGAGACAAATGCCTCCTTGGTCCACTTCCCTTTGCTAGTAAGGTCCTAGCTTGTAATGGAAGCAAATACTGGGTCATGGGGAAAAATGAAAACGAACCAAGAATGAATGAAAAGGAAACACGAAAAGAAAAAATACTCTGCCATCAGTATGATAAAATGATTTTTGCTTTCATTAAAAGTTTAAAGTTCTTAGGCCGCACCATAGAGGATCATTTAAAACTGTTGCAAAGCTCAAGAGTTCGTAATTTGGCTTTTTTTCTCGCGAGAACATCTGTTTCCTTTTCTAATAGTCACATTTCTCTTCTTTTTTTCCTTTAAAGATGCTTTTCAATCTCCAGACACCCTGGTCTTTTTTTTTTTTTTTTAATTAATTAATTTATTTATTTAGGCTGCGTTGGGTCTTCGTTGCTGCACGAGGCCTTTCTCTAGTTGCGGCGAGCAGGGGCTACTCTTCGTTGTGGTGCGCGGGCTGCTTATTGCGGTGGCTTCTCTTGTTGTGGAGCACGGGCTCTAGGCGCAAGGGCTTCACAAGTTGTGGCACATGGGCTCAGTAATTGTGGTGCATGGGCTTCACTGCTCCACGGCATGTGGGATCTTCCCGGACCAGGGCTCGAACCCGTGTCCCCTGCATTGGCAGGCAGATTCTTAACCACTGCACCACCAGGGACGTCCCCAGCCTGGTCTTTTAATGCATTCTAGTCAGATCCACTATCTTCTTTTCAGAATGACATGAGAATAGCGTACAAGGCCTCCTGTCAGTTTAATGATTTAGTTGATTTGTTGATCTGTCTTAAAACCATTTTATGCTTTCACTGCTGGATGTACTACATTTCTCTGTGCATGTGTTTGTGAATTTATGTACAGATTTTCAGTGAAAATATACTCATACATGTACAACCAAGGGATCGATTTCATTTGGGGCGATGGCTCAAGGAAAAGCTTTTTACTCTATGCTTTTGAACTGCGAGTGGAGCATGGTTATTAAAAGGATGTAATATGCGGCTTTAAATATCTCAATTCAGCATCAGGCTATCGGATTTGTCATTATCAACTAACATTTCTTGCTACTGGGCACTGCACTTTAGTATGAAATTTATTATGGCGACTCATTATTCCTGGACTCTGTTTCCTGCCTAACTTGACTGTGGGGCTACAGGCTACTCAGGAAATAGCAGTCAGGGATGTAGGGTCTGTATTAGTGGAGGCTGGAGGTTCCCATTTGAATAACAGCCATCCGCTGGCCAGTCAATTCTCAATTCTCTCCTCTATCTCTTATCTTCTTGCTGAACTTTCTGGTGTGTCTAATTTTGGTTTAGTATTTAGTATGTTTATGAGTAAAAATAATGACTATAGTAATTATCAGGCATTGATGATAACTTAGTTCTAGGCACGATGTTGAAAACTTTTATACATTAAAGTCTTTTTTAATAAAATTAAAGAGTAATAAATTACTTGCTTTGATTTACCTCTTCCTTAATTTGAGAGATGTTTGGTGTGAAGGATTGAAGGGTTTGGATTCTCTAGTATGGTTACATACGTACACATGCACACACATGCACAGGAACACACATGCACACATGTGGATACACATACAGCTACACAAAACACATGCACACACACATACACACATACATATGCACAACACGGACACTTAAACCTGGAAGTTTTCACTCCTGTATTTTTGGATGGTAAAGCAACCATTTTAAAGCTCTTTTTAGAGTTTATGGAAAGAATAACTTGGGCCACCTTTCCTCCTGATCTGAGACCCCACACTTGTATTATCTGACTTCTCCTTGGAGTAGTCTTATTCTTTTCAGTCTCTGTGTTATTTCTTGTGTCTATATTGTTTCCATTTCTTCAAGTCATTGACTTGTGTCCTATCTTGCCTAAAACCTATATATCACCTCAATATTATCTTCTCCAATTCCAAAATGATTTTCAGGGACCTTTAAAAACTCTTGACTGTATTTTATTTAGAACTAAGACTTTTTTTCATGATTTTCAGCACCTGTTTGCCTGAAAGAAGGGGAACTCGGATATTATAACAAATGCTAAATATTTCCTTTCTTTCTTCCCTGAAAATGCCTTAAATTATTTTTCACTTGAACCTTTCAAGTTTTTAATATCGGATCCTCTTTTCAGTAAACACGTTTTCTTTAATGTCTTTAATATTCAGCATTAAAATATTTTAATTTTTACTTCATCTCAACTACAGAGAATGATTTCCTAAGTGACTTTGTTATGATCTCATTCATTGCTTCTACAGCATATTTTCTTTTTTGTTTTTGTGCAAATTACTATCTTCTTTCTAGAACCAAACTGCTTCACACCCTGTCACTCTTGTGGAAAGTTTCTTCTTCCCTTTGACTATGTTTTACATGAGGCATTGTCTCTGTCCTATAAATGGGAAGCCAAATCATATTTTTTAACGCCTTAAAATACAAAGGGGCAGCTGTCTAGTTTTATTAATATTGTTTTTATAATTTGATTCCTGACAGTATATTCACTTTTTGGCAATAGTATCTGTAGCCAAACTGAACCGCGGATCAAACAGATTGTTGTAAATACAAGACGGTAAATGTAGAAATTTGGTTAGGACAAGCACAACTTCATACTGCAAGGAAACAATTGGAGCCCTGAATGTATCATACAGCCATCAAGAGAGTTCATCTGTTTCACAGGTGACATCAGAGAATAAATGAAAAAATGTTCCATGTCAGCTCCTTCATGTCACATTGAGATGAATCTGTCTTTATTCTTTCACTCATTTAAACTTATTTTAGGATATGAAGTGAAGGCTTCTGATTCAAACCTCTTCATGGTTTAATCTTAAAATCATTCACAGTATCAAACACTGATTAGATGTCAAATTGCTAATGAAAAAAGCAAAATAGTTTTTAGTAACAAATAGGCTAATATCCTAGTATAATCAGAAATTACAAAATAGCACTGAAGTTATACCACTTGGAAAGAATGAAGATGCCATTTCTTTTACCGTCACTAAGTGGACTCCTTTCAAGCAATACAATGAATTCTCACAATATTTTAAAAATGATGCAAACTGAAAACTTGTAGGAGTTTGTTTTCATGGTGGTCTAACAGACCCCCCAGGAACTCCCTGTGGGACCGTAGCCAAGGGAAATATCCCTTTCTGGGATGTCACTGTTGGCTCCCCTAGGCAGGTACAGTCTGAGGTGAAGTAGAGGCCAAAGGATTAGAGTCCATAGTGAGACACAGGGAACTGTAATCCCGGCAGATAATTGTGACAGTGGAGCTTTGACAGAGTCACTAAGACAAGGTGGGGAGACGGGGTGGGTGTATCATTGCTCCCGGCAAGGCTAAGGAGAAAGGTACAAACTACACGCCAAAGCGCTAAGCCCCCGCAAAGAAGCAGCTGGGATGCTAGCTTTGGTGCAGGAGCGGAGGGAGGCTCAACATGCAAGAGGGCTGAGGCCCAGGTAAGCATCTCAGAAAGCTTTGAGGGACAGAGAAGCTCAGAACAAGACCTAAAGCAGGTTTCTTCTCTCTGGAGGCAGCCCAAAGATTGACCCAGCCCACCCTGCTCTCCCATCCGTCATTGCTGACCTACTTCCTCACCACCAGGGTACCATCTCATCTTCTCACGAGGTCTCAGTGTCTGCGTCTGCATCTGGGTCGTGTCTTAGCACATTCAGGCCTCCCGTGGTGGGGGAGGGGAGAGGTGTCACATTGGATAACATAACAATCTATGCCATGCCTCCAAATAACCTGCTTTCCTTGTGTCGTTTAGGTGGATGAAGATGCTGAGTGGGAAGCTCTATATACAGTTTGGTGCCATAAAAGAAAAAGCAGGAAACCTCAGGTGAAGCCCCCGGGAGCTGGATTTTGCATTCCTGGAACAGACAATTTTGGAAAGCTCCCAAAAGCTTGATGAAGTTGTTTTCCTACCAGCTTTGTAGCCAGCTAGACCAAGGTAGGCATGAAATGGGCAACCGAATCTGGTTTCTTGTCTCAAGGACTTCTGTGGGGTTTACTGTTAAGTCAGTTTGCATCCTTGGGTGTGTTTGCTCCCTGGCCTTAGAATGGGCCAGTGGCAGAGGGCAGTTGGTGCTTAAAAGTAACAAGGATGGGGCTTCCCTGGTGGCGCAGTGGTTGAGAGTCCGCCTGCCGAGGCAGGGGACGCGGGTTCGTGCCCCGGTCCGGGAAGATCCCACATGCCGTGGAGCGGCTGGGCCCGTGAGCCATGGCCGCGTCCGGAGCCTGTGCTCCGCAACGGGAGAGGCCACAACAGTGAGAGGCCCGCGTACCGCAAGGAAAAAAAAGAAAAAAAAAAGTAACAAGGATGAAATTGGTGATTAACACGGCAAGGGACGTTCTGGGGGTGGAGGATGGGTGTGCTGAGAGAGGCCAGCATGATTTTCTCTGATAGATGCTATAAATTGAAGGTGAGGCTCTAAGTACAGTCAGTTCTGCTATAATGCTTGCTTTGAAAATATGTGATTGATGTATTTGGGAACAATTTTAAAGTAATGCAAGTTTTGCATTTGCTTATGCATGACTTTGTCCGTGAGAAAAATAAGCAAACAGAAAGCTGCAGCCAGCTGAACTGAGCTGTGCAGGAAACCATAAAACTCACACACGAACACACCACCAGCATCTCCCAGCTACCTGGGTTTACCACATGTGTTATGAACCAAGCTCATTTGCTTCTGAAGTTACAGTTTTCCATCAAATTTCAGGTAAGTTTTCTTCCACCTCTTCACAGTAAGTCTCAGGCTGCGACCCTTCTGTCACCCACTTTCACAAGCAAACTGCAGATCTTTTTCTTTCAAGGTAAAATACCATATTTATTGTAATATTTACCTATTTCTTAGCCATTTAATATGTGCAAAACTGTGCTTAATAGCTTCATATCTTTTCATATGTCATTGATGAAGTTTTTAACTGTTTTTCCCCTGACCCCATCTCCCCCATAAATCCTGTGGTTTTTCTTATACAATTTTTTAGGGACATATCTATCCCTTCAGAGCAGAATTGATGTGACATTTGGTTTATCCACTAATGTGATTGGGATGGATTATAAAGGGTTTGGAAAAGATATCTGCGGTTGCATTCTGGGATTCTGACAGAGGAGTCCTTCCAGTCCATCCTTCTTGATGACATGAATATAGATTTCTCAGTAGCCACAGAAGAAGGATGTTTTCCTAACACCACCGTGAAGAATGTAATAGACACCAATGTGCCTGATAAGCAAGACAGACACAGGGTGGAGGTGATGGAGGGTGATGATTTGAGGTGTGGAGACTGCTAAACTGATAGTTAGTGCTCTCCTGGGCTAGCTTTTTGCTGCTCCAAGGTGAACATAGACAGTCTAGCTGGGGCTGTAAAATGGACAAATTCTGCATGCATTGCAGGCAACTGGGCAGCTGGGGGCCTTCAGAAATTAAATTCTAAGAGATTTAAAATTGTCTTTCTCAAATACGTGATATCGCTTATATGCGGGATCTAAAAAAGAATAATACAAATGAACTTATTTACAAAACGGAAAGAGACTCACAGACTTAGAGAACAAACTTATAGTTACCAGAGGGGAAGGGTGGGGGGAGGGATAGTTTGGGACTGACATGTACACACTGCTGTATTTAAAATAACCAACAAAGACCTACTGTAAAAAGAAATAAAATAAAAGATATTGTCTTTCTGTTTCTGTGCCTTGGGAAGGTACTGGCTCTGGCAGTGAGAGGGCAGAAGAGGGCCAGTAAATAAGTCAGCTCTTGGCTGACTTGTGTGTGTCACTGAGCTTCTGTTGGTCTGTGCTAATGGCTAATGGGTCTTTTGGCTCCCGCCAGAAAGCGCCACCAGCATTTCATGAATTGATGGTGAGGGTTTGATACAAGACAGCTCGTTCTCCCACGTGATGCAGTTAGACTCCACAGAGCTGATATTCAGATGGAGACAGTTCCGTTACCGTCTTCCCCGTGGGCTTCACAGCTTTCCCTCCTTCGCTCCCTCCCAGGAGTTGCTGTCCACAGTGACAAACAAGTCACACGTCTGGGTTGTTTAATGTTGACTTAATGTTAAATTGGTCTACGCATGGCCTAACTCCTTTATTATTTTATTTTATTTTATTTATTTTTTGGCCACACCGCGGGACATGTGGGGTCTTAGTTCCCTGACCAGGGATCAAACCCGCGCCCCCTGCAGTGCAAGCGCAAAGTCTTAACCACTGGACCGCCAGGGAAGACCCATAACTCTTTATTTTTTAATTTTTTTTTTGCGGTGCGCGGGCCTCTCACTGCTGTGGCCTCTCCCGTTGCGGAGCACAGGGTCCGGACGCGCAGGCTCAGCGGCCATGGCTCACGGGCCCAGCCGCTCCGCGGCATGTGGGATCTTCCCGGACCGGGGCACGAACCCGTGTCCCCTGCATCGGCAGGCGGACTCCCAACCACCGCGCCACCAGGGAAGCCCTGGCGACTGACTCTTTACATAGCACTTACATTGTATTACATGTAATCTAGAGATGATTTAAAGTATACAGGAGGGTGTGTGTAGGTTATATGCAAATTCTCCTCCATTTTATATAAGGGACTTGAGCATCCCCGAAGGGCCCTGGAACCAATACCCCACAGACACTGAGCGACAACTGCATATTCAAAATGGACGTAATAAGCTCAAACTAGGGTCTTCATCTTTTTTCATGATTATGACTAGTTATATGTTCTCAGGAATCCCTGTATGCTATGAACTGTGGTTCACCTGTGTTGATACAGCAAGCCAAGAGTCAATCGGAGAGTATCGATTTTGGATAATGATTTTATTTAATACCTGGTGCTCATTGCACAGATGTGCATCCTTGCGTCTCCTCTTGACAAGGAAGAGAGACAGTAGCTGGGCACGTGGGTCCCTTCTGTAGATTTCTTTCCTTAAATTCTCCACAGACGCCATCTTTGACTGGTCATGAATTCATGTACCTGGCAGAAGATCCACAGCTCAGGCAGAGGGGTAGAATTCAGGCAGGGTTTTGGCTTAAAAAGTCTAAATATATTTCAGAGTCCTGGGATTTCTGTGTGAGCATTGGTACATTTTGTTTTCTTCATACTCCAGTATGCGTGCTGGCTGAAGGAGGTCTGCTAGAAGTGATGGGAAAGCACCAGCTGCAAGCCGTGGCTTTCAACGATTTCAAGTGATACTGGATAAGCCCCTGCATCCTTGGAAGTAAAAGGTTGTGAAGGACCAGGTAGTATCCAGGAATGTATATCCTTGGTGATATTTAAAATTATGGGTGGGTCTGGAATCTCTTGTAGCACTGACCAGAGACTGAGATTCTTTGGATATTGGGTTCATGGTGATGTCACCCAACTGAAGGAATTACCCAATCATTACACAGCGCACTGGGTGTATGAATATGGCCACCTGTTGAACAAGAGTCTACGTCCGTGTTGAACTAAAGCAGCACTTTGAGGATCCCCAGCGACCGAGGCTTCCAACTTGGCCATGTGCCCAAACAACTTTCTCCAGGACCCCCGGCCGAAGCCATCACTGACCAAGGCACATGTTTATGTTTATGCTGAAGTCAGAAGAGGCCTCAGAATTCTTAGACACATGGCTGTCTAGGAAGTCACTCCCAATAGATGAGTTTTCATGCAAGATGAACCCTATCTGCCCTGCCCATGTTAGGCTTTGAGTGGGCATTTGGCATAATGCCCATCCTGAAATGAGGCCAGGCTAATGACTCAGTTCCAGGAAAGCTCCAGTGTCTCTATAGAAGAAAAATCATCTGGGTGGAAGTATCAGGTTCTCGTCTTGGGTGTATGGATTGAAGGTTGTCTAAGTGTTGGTGTGAGTCGTGTGCAAGAACACAAGTCATCTTGGACAGCTGCTCCTAGTTAGCTGCAACCCAAGGTCAAGTGGTTCGGCCTCGCCCACTGGGCATCTGAGAAATTCTTCTGACAGTTTTGCACTGTAGACCACTGACCTCAAGTCAACAGGTAAGTAAATGTGGGCAAGCACCATGCACTATCCCCGGTGCCTATTCAAACATCTCCAGGGTTTACCAGCAACTTATTCAGCAGGAGGATGCAGGAGTGAGCCTATCACAGTGAATTAGAGATTCTCTCTGCGGGGGCTGAGCCAGGTCCTTGCAAAGGGCCTTGGTTCAAGTTCTTGATTGGCTGTTAGTGTAAATTATTTGCAATGTTAAAATACAGTAGAAGCAAGGGAAGAAAAAGCAATTTGGCGATGATGGAGCCTGGCACCTTGTGTACACTATCTTCTTAATCTTCTCAACAACCCCATGAGGTAGGTGGTATGATTTCATTTTACAGGTTGGAAGAGTGAAGCCTAGAGGGACTGTGTACCCTGCCTGAGGTCACAAGTAAGAAGGGGCAGAAGTGAGATCACATTTAAGTGTGCCAGAGCCCTTCCTCACTCCTCATGGCATCACCTACCATACACCTATGCTGTTGGGAAAGAAGTCACAGCTTTCCTAACACACATATTTTTAAAAAATCATTTTTATTTTATTTTTTAGCCGCACCACGTGGCACGTGGGATCTTAGTTCCCAAACCAGGGAACGAACCCGCGCCCCCTGCAATGGAAGGGTGGAGTCTTAACCGCTGGACCACCAGGTAAGTACCCTCCTATCACATGTTTTGCTTTTTGCAAAATTTAAAAAGCTTCTTATTGTTTCAGGTTTCTACTCTACAGCCAGCATTTAGGCAGACTGACGAGAGTCTGCCGTTCGCAATAATTCTGACGTTTCTGAGGTCTTCCCTCTATTCCCCTCAACACACAGATGTTCACGCAAAATGAAAAAGCAGAATGGCAACAAATGTCAAGTATAACAGTAATTCTTTCAGACAAAGCACTAAGAGAGCAAAGCTATTAAAAATTTCCTTATCCTCTGCCCTTCCACTTCCTGGGCTGCACCCTCTGTGCTACTGAAATCAGCACCACTGGAAGCAACATCTACTACTGCTACCTGGGACACAGCACTGTCTCTGTAAACGTGAATCTAACTGCAAATGTGTCTCTGTAAACGTAAATATAAATGTGGGTCTCTGTAAATGTGAGACCCACAAATAGCTTGTTTAGTATTGGAGGCTGGTGGGAAAGATCTAGTAAATTCTGTATTATTATTTATAAAGAAAGGGGGCAGGGATAGGAACATAAAAACTCATTATCTTTAAAGCAATTTAAACGTATATGTTTATTTATTTGAACTTGGTTAAATTTAACTAGATTCCTCCCAGTTAAGTAATATTTTAGTTGAAGTAAGGGTATAGGAAAAGTGAACTCAAATAAGAAAATCTTGCTCTTTAAAAGGGAACTGAACTTCCTCTTAAGTTAGAAAAGAAACAGCAAGAAAATGATGCTTCGTTATGTACATTTCACGTGTCATCACTGGCATCACTTAGTAAACTATGCACACCAACACAATTAAATCATGCCATCCAGTGCTGAAAAAAGTAGCGTAAGAATGATGCTCTTCTTTAAAATCGGAATTTAAATATGTGAATCAAATCAACTCTTCATTTGTAAAAACAGAAAAGCTGACCCACTTGTCACACTTCTTATGCTTTTGATAAATCTTGCCCTGGTTATCTAGTCATTGATTTCTAAGAAAATTCATTTGTCAAAGCTTTTAGTTTATGCCTCTCTGTTAGGCATTCATCATTTACTGAACTGAAAACACACAGGCTTTCTCTCCTCACCCTTTATATATCACTTTAGCAGTTTTGATCTTTCTTCTTCTTTGATAGCTGTGTGATCATGTATGGATTTTTTTTAACATCTTTATTGGAGTATAACTGCTTTACAATGGTGTGTTAGTTTCTGCTTTATAACAAAGTGAATCAGTTATACATATACATATGTTCCCATATTTCTTCCCTCTTGCGTCTCCCTCCCTCCCACCCTCCCTATCCCACCCCTGTAGGTGGTCACAAAGCACTGAGCTGATCTCCCTGTGCTATGCGGCTGCTTCCCACTAGCTATTTTACATTTGGTAGTGTATATATGTCCATGCCACTCTATCACTTTGTCGCAGCTTACCCTTCCCCCTCCCCATATCCTCAAGTCCATTCTCTAGTAGGTCTGTGTCTTTATTCCCGTATTGCCCCTAGGTTCTTCATGACTTTTTATTTTTTTCAGATTCCATAAATACATGTTAGCATACAGTATCTGTTTTGCTCTTTCTGACTTACTTCACTCTGTATGACAGACTCTAGGTCCATCCACCCCACTACAAATAACTCAATTTCGTTTCTTTCTATGGCTGAGTAATATTCCATTGTATATATGCGCCACATCTTCTTTATCCATTCATCTGTTGATGGACACTTAGGTTGCTTCCATGTCCTGGCTATTGCAAATAGAGCTGCAGTGAACATTTTGGAACATGACTCTTTCTGAATTATGGTTTTCTCAGGGTATATGCCCAGTAGTGGGATTGCTGGGTTGTATGGTAGTTCTATTTTTAGTTTTTTAAGGAACCTCCATACTGTTCTCCATAGTGGCTATATCAATTTACATTCCCACCAACAGTGCAAGAGGGTTCCTTTTTCTCCACACCCTCTCCAGCATTTATTATTTCTAGATTTTTTGATGATGGCCATTCTAACTGGTGTGAGATGATATCTCATTGTAGTTTTGATTTGCATTTCTCTTATGATTAATGATGTTGAGCATTCTTTCATGTGTTTGTGGGCAATCTGTATATCTTCTTTGGAGAAATGTCTATGTAGGTCTTCTGCCCATTTTTGGATTGGGTTGTTTGTTTTTTTGTTATTGAGCTGCATGAGCTGCTTGTGTATTTTGGAGATTAATCCTTTGTCAGTTGCTTCATTGGCAAATATTGTCTCCCATCCTGAGGGTTGTCTTTTGGTCTTGTTTATGGTTTCCTTTGCTGTGCAAAAGCTTTGAAGTTTCATTAGGCCCCATTTGTTTATTTTTATTTCCATTTCTCTAGGAGGTGGGTCAAAAAGTATCTTGTTGTGATTTATGTCATAGAGTGTTCTGCCTATGTTTTCCTCTAAGAGTTTTATAGTGTCTGGCCTTACATTTAGGTCTTGAATCCATTTTGAGTTTATTTTTGTGTATGGTGTTAGGTAGTGTTATAATTTCATTCTTTTACATGTAGCTGTCCAGTTTTCCCAGCACCACTTATTGAGAGGCTGTCTTTTCTCCACTGTATATTCTTGCCTCCTTTATCAAAGATAAGGTGATCATATGTGCATGGGTTTATCTCTGGGCTTTCTATCCTGTTCCATTGATCTATCTTTCTGTTTTTGTGCCAGTACCATACTGTCTTGATTACTGTAGCTTTGTAGTATAGTCTGAAGTCAGGGAGCCTGATTCCTCCAGCTCCGTTTTTCGTTTTCAAGATTGCTTTGGCTATTCGGGGTCTTTTGTGTTTCCATACAAATTGTGAAATTTTTTGTTCTAGTTCTGTGAAAAATGCCAGTGGTAGTTTGATAGGGATTGCATTGAATCTGCAGATTGCTTTGGGTAGTAGAGTCATTTTCACAATGTTGATTCTTCCAATCCAAGAACATGGTATATCTCTCCCCCTGTTTGTATCATCTTTATTTTCTTTCATCAGTGTTTTATAGTTTTCTGCATACAGGTCTTTTGTCTCCTCAGGTAGGTTTATTCCTAGATATTTTATTCTTTTTGTTGCAGTGGTAAATAGGAGTGTTTTCTTGACTTCACTTTCAGATTTTTCATCATTAGTGCATAGGAATGCCAGAGATTTCTGTGCATTAATTTTGTATCCTGCTACTGTACCAAATTCATTGATTAGCTCTAGTAGTTTTCTGGTAGCATCTTTAGGATTCTCTATGTATAGTATCGTGTCATCTGCAAACAGTGAAAGCTTTACTTCTTCTTTTCCGATTTGGATTCCTTTTATTTCTTTTTCTTCTCTGATGGCTGTGACTAAAACTTCAAAAACTATGTTGAATAATAGTGGTGAGAGTGGACAAGCTTGTCTTGTTCCTGATCTTAGTGGAAATGGTTTCAGTTTTTCACCATTGAGGATGATGTTGGCTGTGGGTTTGTCACATATGCCCTTTATTATGTTGAAGAAAGTTCCCTCTATGCCTACTTTCTGCAGGGTTTTTATCATAAATGGGTGCTGAATTTTGTTGAAAGCTTTCTCTGCATCTATTGAGATGATCATATGGTTTTTCTCCTTCTATTTGTTAATATGGTGTATCACATTGATTGATTTGCATATACTGAAGAATCCTTGCATTCCTGGGACAAACCCCACTTGATCATGGTGTATGATCCTTTTAATGTGCTGTGGGATTTTGATTGCTAGTATTTTGTTGAGGATTTTTGCATCTATGTTCATCAGTGATATTGGCCTGTCATTTTCTTTCTTTGTGACATCTTTGTCTGGTTTTGGTATCAGGGTGATGGTGGCCTCATAGAATGAGTTTGGGAGTGTTCCTCCCTCTGCTATATTTTGGAAGAGTCTGAGAAGGATAGGTATTAGCTCTTCTCTAAATGTTAGATAGAATTCGCCTGTGAAGCCATCTGGTCCTGGGCTTTGTTTGTTGGAAGATTTTTCATCACAGTTTCAATTTCAGTGCTCGTGATTGGTCTGTTCATATTTTCTATATCTTCCTGATTGTCTCGGCAGGTTGTACATTTCTAAGAATTTGTCCATTTCTTCCAGATTGTCCATTTTATTGGCATAGAGTTGCCTGTAGTAATCTCTCATGATCCTTTGTATTTCTGCAGTGTCAGTTGTTACTTCTCCTTTTTCATTTCTAATTCTATTGAGTCTTCTCCCTTTTTTTCTTGATGAATCTGGCTAATGGTTTATCAATCTCATTTATCTTCTCAAAGAACCAGCTTTTAGTTTTACTGATCTTTGCTATCATTTCCTTCATTTCTTTTTCATTTATTTCTGATCTGACCTTTATGATTTCTTTCCTTCTGCTAACTTTGGTTTTTTTTGTTCTTCTTTCTCTAATTGCTTTAGGTGTAAGGTTAGGTTGTTTGTTTGAGATGTTTCCTGTTTCTTAAGGTAGGATTGCATTGCTATAAACTTCCCTCTTAGAACTGCTTTTGCTGTATCCCATAGGTTTTGGGTCATCGTGTTTTGATTGTCATTTGTTTCTAGGTATTTTTTGATTTCCTCTTTGATTTCTTCAGTGACCTCTTGGTTACTAAATAGTGTATTGTTCAGCCTCCATGTGTTTGTATTTTTTTACAGATTTTTTCCTGCAATTGATATCTAGTCTCATAGCGTTGTGGTCGGAAAAGATACTTGAAACGATTTCAATTTTCTTAAATTTACCAAGGCTTGACTTGTGACCCAAGATATGATCTATCCTGGAGAATGTTCCATGAGCACTTGTGAAAAATGTGTATTCTGTTGTTTTTGGATGGAATGTCCTATAAGTATCATTTAAATCCATCTTGTTTAATGTATCATTTAAAGCTTGTGTTTCCTTATTTATTTTCATTTTGGATGATCTGTCCATTGGTGAAAGTGGGGTGTTAAAATCCCCTACTATGATTGTGTTACTGTCGATTTCCCCTTTTATGGCTGTTAGTATTTGCCTTATGTATTGAGGTGCTCCTATGTTGGGTGCATAAATATTTACAATTGTTATCTCTTCTTCATGGATTAATCCCTCGATCATTATGTAGTGTCCTTCTTTGTCTCTTCTAATAGTCTTTATTTTAAAGTCTATTTTGTCTGATATGAGAATTGCTACTCGAGCTTTCTTTTGATTTCCATTTGCATGGAATATCTTTTTCCATGCCCTCACTTTCAGTCTGTATGTGTCCCTAGGTCTGTAGTGGGTCTCTTATAGACAGCATAAATACAGGTCTTGTTTTTGTATCCATTCAGCCAGTCTGTGTCTTTTGGTTGGAGCATTTAATCCATTTACATTTAAGGTAATTACTGATATGTATGTTCCTATTACCATTTTCTTAATTGTTTTGGGTTTGTTATTGTAGGTCTTTCCCTTGTCTTGTGTTTCCTGCCTAGAGAAGTTCCTTTAGCGCTTGTTGTAAAGCTGGTTTGGTGGTGCTGAATTCTCTTAGCTTTTGCTTATCTGTAAAGTTTTTAATTTCTCCATCATATCTGAATGAGATCCTTGCTGGGTAGAGTAATCTTGGTTGCAGGTTTTTCTCCTTCATCACTTTAAATATGTCCTGCCACTCCCTTCTGGCTTGCAGAGTTTCTGCTTAAAGATCAGCTGTTAACCTTATGGGGATTCCCTTGTGTGTTGTTGCTTTTTCCCTTGCTGCTTTTAATATTTTTTCTTTGTATTTAATTTTTGATAGTTTGATTAATACGTGTCTTGGTGTGTTTCTCCTTGGATTTATCCTGTGTGGGACTCTCTCTGCTTCCTGGACTTGATTAACTATTTCCTTTCCCATATTAGGGAAGTTTTCAACTATAATCTCTTCAAATATTTTCTCAGTCCCTTTCTTTTTCTCTTCTTCTTCTGGGACCCCTATAATTCGAATGTTGGTGCGTTTAATGTTGTCCCAGCGGTCTCTGAGACTGACCTCAATTCTTTTCATTCTTTTTTCTTTATTCTGCTCTGCAGTAGATATTTCCACTACTTTATCTTCCAGGTCACTTACCCGTTCTTCTGCCTCAGTTCTTCTGCTATTGATCCCTTCTCGAGAATTTTAAATTTCATTTATTGTGTTGTTCATCACTGTTTGTTTGCTCTTTAGTTCTTCTAGGTCCTTGTTAAACGTTTCTTGTATTTTCTCTATTCTATTTCTAAGATTTTGAATCATCCTTACTATCATTATTCTGAATCCTTTTTCAGGTAGACTGCCTATTTCCTCTTCATTTGTTAGGTCTGGTGGGTTTTTATCTTGTTCCTTCATCTGCTGTGTGTTTTTCTGTCTTCTTATTTTGCTTAACTTACTGTGTTTGGGGTCTCCTTTTTGCAGGCTGCAGGTTCGTAGTTCCCGTTGTTTTTGGTATCTGTCCCCAGTGGCTAAGGTTGGTTCAGTGGGTTGTGTAGGCTTCCTGTTGAAGGGATCTAGTGCCTGTGTTCTGGTGGATGAGGCTGTATCTTGTCTTCCTGGTGGGCAGGTTCACGTCTGGTGGTGTGTTTTGGGGTGTCTGTGGCCTTATTATGAGTTTAGGGAGACTCTCTGCTAATGGATGGGGTTGTGTTCCTGTCTTGCTAGTTGTTTGGCACGGGGTGTCCAGCACTGGAGCTTGCTGGTCGTTGAGTGAAACTGGGTCTTGGCGTTGAGATGGAGATCTCTGGGAGATTTTCGCCACTTGATATTACGTGGAGCTGGGAGGTCTCTTGTGGACCAGTGTCCTGAAGTTGGCTCTCCCACCTCAGAGGCACAGCACTGACTCCTGGCTGGAGCACCAAGAGCCTTTCATCCACACGGCTCAGTATAATAGGGAGAAAAAAAAGAAAGAAAGAAAGAACGAAGATAAAATAAAATAACATATGCAAAGCCGTAGGACCAGGGCCTTGTCACTGACCACCAGTCTGGTGGCTGGGATTCGGTGCTCTCACTGCCTCGACCCAACCTCAATCACTGGTCGGGAACTGAAACCCTGCTTCAAGCTGTTGCAGGCCAAGGCCACCTGAGATCAGGGTATGTAGTGAAAGAAACCTGTCTTTTCTCTGGGTGATTCTGTCTTTTTTCTTTCTTTTAACATACTGTCCAATACTTGCTTAAATAATGCTGGTTTCCTCTTACTCCAGACCTGCCTGCGGGAAGAGTATTCTTGATCAGCACACACATCTGTGAGGCCTATTATGTGAATGTGTGCTGAGAACTTCCTTTTCTCTGATTTTATTTCACACCTTCTGGGATAACTGTGATAAGCAAAAATAATGAATACAAATGCTACATCACTTACTTAGGAAGTTTTCAGTCTTGTCCTGATCCTGTTTCTTCCCTCATTTGGGGTTCTGTACTCACTCTGCCTGTGTCCAGCACTTCTCCTGAATAGGACTTAGATTCAGGTCCTGTGGGGCGGAGGGGGAAGCTAAGGAAGCCCTGAGTCTCTCTTATGGAACTTCTTGTTTGGGGAAGGAGTGACGGGGGCGGTGGAGGGGGTATAAATACAGGGCAAGAAGGCAGCTCTGTTAGGTGCAGGATTATCACTTTAGCAGCAGGTCAATGAATCTATTATTAGAATAAGAAAAATAAGAATTATAAGCCATGTAACCAATGGAGGAAAGAGAATTGAAAATATGTAAACTCTGAAGGCATCCCTAACTTTGGACACCTGCCTTTACAGTATCTCTAAAAAACCCAGCACGTGGCAAAATATTCCTTTTTTATTTCTAATTGTATCCAAATATGTTCTAGGTCTGGAGAGCTGTTCTTCGATTTACGGTTGTGTACAATATACTTGGTGGGTAAAATAGGAATTATTTCATCCGAATTTCCTTTTGGATGTGGGACATGCAGATAGTGGCACGGAGGGCATGGAACACCCTAAGACCTTCTTGGCCAGAGTTCCTTGTTGGGGGGTGGTAGTGGAATTCATGGAGATTCATCGATTGCCCAGGCCCAGTGCCTCTGTCCCCTGGCAGACCAGGCAGTGACAAAGTCCACGGGAAGCCAAATGCGGACAGTTGCCAAGAAGAAACAAGCTCCTTTCACCAGTAAGTCTTTCTCACTCTTGTCTTTTTGCCTCAATCTTCCTTTTACGTAAACTTCAGGAAGACCACATCAATCCTAACACGTCAGCATTCGGTACTGAGAAAACTAATGTAGAACAAGAAAAGAGAGCGTCCTCGTTAAACCCTGGCTGTGAACACCTGATAATTTTGAAGTCAGAGGGCATCAAAATAGTATCTGGGGAGGGCAATGCAGTGAGAATCCTCTTATGACACAGAAAGTTCCTCTACTTCATTCGTGGCGTAAAAATGAACATTTTCTTGTACCTTGATTTCCCATTTTGTTGCCAGCACTAACCTAAAGCTCAAGTAAGTCTCTGAAATGCACGCAGTTAATCTGCAGTTTTCTGAAAGGAATCTGAAATCCCTACCGTCCCCAGAAATAAATCTTCCTTCTTGGACATGAGAACAGACCATTTCGAAGGAGTTATTTTATTCTGTGGATACACTCACTTTCTCTCCAGGTTTATGTGCAGTAACCCTGGAGAGCTCCTCCATTATGCCTTCCGTAAATAATGGAATCATGTCCTTTAAAAGCTCAAGGCAGAAATGTGAATAAATTGAGCTGCAAAAAAAAAATCTCTCAGGCCAAGGATGCCCTGTCAGATCAGCGAGGCCAGAGATCTGCACGTTTGAGACACTTAAGCTGATATTTCAGCTTTTGCCCTGGCAGTTGCCTTTACCACACGATTAATTTAGCGTACAAATAGCCTTTTATTGTGAAATTGCAAAGTGCCTCAAAGCACTCGTTGATTACGGATTTTAGGGCCTTTCTCATAAAGTTTGGGACCCCAAACGACTAATGAGATCGTCTTCAAGCTTTCTCACTTAGTCACTTACAGCAACACAAATTTGTCTTCTTACAGTTCGGGAAGTCAGAAGTCCAAGATGAGTTTCCCGGGCTAACACCAGGGTGTTGACAGGGCTTCGGGCCTTCCTGAAGGCTCCGGAGGAGAGTCCGTTTCCCTGCCTTTCCCAGCTTCTAGACCCTGCATGTATTCCTTGGCTGGGCCCCCTTCCATCTTCAGAGCAGCAACGGCATGTTGAATTTTCACTTCTCATCTCTCTGCCTCACTTGTCTGCTCCCCTCTTCCATTTTTTTTTTTTTTTTTTTTTTTTTTTTTTTTTGCCGTACGCGGGCCTCCCACTGTTGTGGCCTCTCCCGTTGTGGATCACGGGCTCCGGACGTGCAGGCTCAGCGGCCATGGCTCACGGGCCCAGCCGCTCTGCGGCATGTGGGATCTTCCCGGACCAGAGCAGGAACCTGTGTCCCCTGCATGGGCAGGCGGACTCTCAACCACTGCGCCACCAGGGAAGCCCCCCTCTTCCACTTTTAAAGACACTCCTACACTGTTGGTGGGAATGTAAATGGATACAGCCACTATGGAGAACAGTATGGAGGTTCCTTAAAAAACTAAAAATAGAACTACCATACGACCCAGCAATCCCATTCCTGGGCATATCCCCAGAGAAAACCATAGTTCAAAAAGATACATGCACCACAGTGTTCACTGAAGCACTATTTACAAGAGCCATGACATGGAAGCAACCTAAGTGTCCACTGACAGAGGAATGGATAAAGAAGATGTGGTACATATATACAAGGGAATATTACTCAGCCATAAAAAGAATGAAATAATGCCATTTGCAGCAACATAGGTGGACCTAGAGATTGTCATACTGAGTGAAGTAAGTCAGACAGAGAAAGGCAAATGTCATATGATATCGCTTACATGTGGAATCTAAAAAAAGGTACAAATGAACTTATCTACAAAACAGAAATAGAGTTACAGATGTAGAAAAACTTACTGTTGTCAGGAGGTCAGGGGGGAAAGGATAAATTGGGAGACTGGGATTGACATATACACACTACTATATATAAAATAGATAACTAATAAGGACCTACTGTATAGCACAAGGAACTCTACTCAGTACCCTGTAATGGCCTATATGGGAAAAGAATCTAAAGAAGAGTGGATATAGGTATATGTCTAACTGATTCACTTTGCCGTACCCCTGAAACTAACACAGCATTGTAAATCAACTAAAGACCTTTGTGGTTATATTGGGTTCATTTGTATAATCTAGGACGATCTACTCATCTCATCTCCTTAATTGTATTCACATCTGCAAAGTCCCTTGTGCCCTGTAAGGTAACATTTTAACAGGTGCTGGGATGAGGACATGCACATCTTTAGGGGGCCGTGGTGCCACCTTCCGAAATACCTGGCTGCAGTAGATGTGAGAACCCTCTAACTTGACTCTTCAGTTTGAAAGTCCCTGGGGGACATGCAAGCGTGTAACACATGCAGGCATTATCACTGCAGGCCCTGAGGTCCGTGAGGCTGAGACGCTGTTCAGGTGATTTTTCTTTCCCAGACGTCCTCACTAAGTCACAGATTCAATACTGACTTTCTTCTTGCTTTCCTTTGTCATAGTTGTATTTTTCCTTTATGTGCGTTGAGTCACCAGCTTTTTAAACACAGAAACTAGGACTGAAAAGGTATGTAATACTGTTTAAATGATTGGAGAAATCACCCCGTAGTATGTGCCTTGCTCAGAATTATGCAATTTATTTGTGGAACTTCTTTCATCCTGGAAGGTCATTCAGCATTGGGATAGCAAAGTTACCATCAGTCTGACTCTCAGGCAGTCTGGTCCTCTGGAGGACGCTTCCTAGAAACATTTTTTTAAACACTAAAGAATGTAGAGAGCAGGGTAAAAGGACAGGAAAGCAGAGGAAAGAAAATCTCACTTTCTCTTCTATTGCTTCTTTTCTGATTCTCTAGATTTAAATAGAGCAAGCCCTAGAGGAAAGCTCAAACCATGTTTTACAATGAAAAATTAATTTCTTAGAAAGCCCCGTTGACGTCTGTGGTGAAACTGAGTAGATTATGTTAAACAATGGTATCTGCATGATAAACTCTAAGTATATAACCAGGTCACTAAGTCAGTCAACATCCCTTTGAGAGCTCTATTTTTTTGTGTGGAACTAACAACTGAGGAATGATGTAGGTCAGGGAAGAAGGATGTGGGAAACATTTTCCTCCCTAGTGATAACAGTAAGCTTGGCTAACATTCACAAAAGCCATTCATTCATTCAAAAATACTTATTGAATGACTACTAAGAGCAGTGCTGTGTGTGTGGGGGTGTGTGTGGATGTAAATATATAAGCCTGAAAATAAAATCCATCCTATCCTCTATCTAGTTTATAATCTAGGGAGAAAATCCTGTAACTTGTTTGTGGTTTCTGGGTACAGTGAAGACCTTTTATAAATCTTTGATTTTCTACAGCTTGGAACCACTTCCGATTTCATTTATCTGAACCATTCCAAGTCATCAAAGGAAGGTCTCTAAAAAGACTTATTTCTTTTTATTTATTATTTTAAAAGCCTGAAACATCACAATTTCAGATATGAATGTCTTTTGTTTTTTCTACTAATTTGTAAGAAGAGACTTTTTAGGAAGGCCAAATCCATCTGATAGGGCGACAGGCTCATATATATCACTCTGTGGTGGTGTAAAGTCTATTTTTTAAAATATAGGCAAAAAAACCTCTAAGATCTTTAGCTAGAATAGTCTGTCAGGCTTGGCATATTTTAGATTGGTTAAAAAAAAGACAACTGAGAGTGCATAAATAAGGGAGCTAAAGTCAATGATAGATGAAGAATTCTTGTTATTTAGCCTTTAGAAGGAGGAAAGATGTAAAGTCAAAAGCAACATGACATAGAAAGGGCCTTACTGTCAGATTCTGCCTGATAGAGAGATGGGAGTGGATACATTTTGGAAGGGGATGAAATTACGTCAGAAACATCTGCTTTCTGCGGTGCTCAGGTGTGGAGCCGGGTCCCTATAACCCTTGTACGTAGGAGCAAGGGGAAGCCCGCCATGTATACTGAAATTCCCCCGTTATCCGAAGTTAAGAAAGTTAATGACAGGTCGCTCATTTTCTTGTCACTCATTTCTTTCTTAGAGGAGTACAACCTATCCTCAGGAATACAAATATTGTCTGGTTCAAGCTGAAGGACAATGTATAGTTACATTTTACTCAAATGACTGGAAATTGGTGTCTCAAATGCAAAGTTTATTCCCTTGGATATGTGCAAATATTTTGTGCAAATTAAATATGTGATGGTTTTTCTATCTCTTATGCCTAATAATTATGTCTTTTTATGAGAAAGTTAAAAAAATTTTTTTTTTTATACAGGAGCATAGTTGATTAACAATGGTGTGTTAGTTTCAGGTGTACAGCAAAGTGATTCAGTTATACACATACATGTATCTATTCTTTTGGGAGTTTGGGATTGACATGTACACACTGCTATATTTAAAAGAGATAACCAACAAGGACCTACTGTATAGCACAGGGAACGCTGCTCAGTATTCGGTAATAATCTAAATGGGAAAAGAATTTGCAATCATATCTTATAAATGCAAAATCTTTCATATATAGAGAGAGAGTCAGTCACTACTCCACCAACCACTACCCCCATCTGCTATATCTAAAGGATTGGTTTTCTCTGGTTAAAACTTATGTAGACTATACTTGGGGGCAGAATAACATTTACACGTCTAATAAGACAATTATGGAATAACTTGAGAGTTAACCTAGCTACATAATTCTATTTGTTTCCATTTTCCATTCTTATTAAGTTTCCACTAAATCCACAGTCTCTTTCTAAAAGTCCCATCTGTCTTCCTTAGTGTTTAGAGAAGCACTCTGAACGTTGCCTTCACACCCATTTTGATATCATTACACATTTCTAAATCCTAGGATTTAACTACTTCCTCCATATACTTTTTATTTTCCTAGCAAGCTTCTAAGAATCAAGAGGGCTTTTCCTTACTTTTATCTCTCATTAGCTCTTAGGCTGTACTTTGCACCAAGTAGACATTTAATAGACACAGACTACGCAGCCAAACCAATTTAAAAAATTTAAGTTCGAGGTCTCGCTTGACATCGACCCCCCCCAAGCATCCTGCAGTTCCCTACAACAGGATTCCCTCTGGTGAGGGGGGGCATATTGGATCATGTTTAAGGTAACTGCTCTTGTAATTTCAAGTTGTTTTTGGCACAAGAGACAAAGTGAATTAGCTCAGTATCTTTTGTTTCTCATTAACCATGAAGCATATTGAATTTAGAAAAATTGTGTGAATATTATTTGATAGTACATTACGTTTTGTCGAATCTAGCTACTCCAAAAGTTGTTCTGTTACAAATCAGTAGACAGATGGAAAATACAAAATCCTGAGCTACAAACTTGAAACCGAAATACCGCTCTCTGGTCACCAAAACGCCACGATGTTTGCATACGCCACCAGGGAAGCCCTGTTTTAATCTTAAATGGAGACGGTGTTATGTTCTGTATCTCATGAAGATGCACAGAATCAATCAACTTCAAACATCTTAAATAAACTGCAAATTTGTGAAGACAGAAAGAAGGTATCATTCATTAAAAATAAATGCCAGTTCGTTACACCCAGTGTCATTTACAAGGTCCTAACAGTGGGGAAGCTACTTACTCCTTGCTAATATTTTCTTAGAAAACAGATAGTGGAATCTTGCATGAATGTCAAACGGAGGCAGGACTGTGAGTCTAAACTTCTCTGTGAGTGAATTTGACAGAAATTGCGTTTACTCCCTTTAGTGATAAATGTACCTGTCACATTTCAACTTTCCAGGCAAACTCGTTTTTTGTTTACTAAAAGGTTTATAGCTTTCACTCTCTGCTCAACTCTTCATACAAATATTAGTGCCTTAGAGGCTTCCCTGGTGGCGCAGTGGTTGAGAGTCTGCCTGCCGATGCAGGGGACACGGGTTCGTGCCCCGGTCCAGGAAGATCCCACATGCTGCAGAGCGGCTGGGCCCGTGAGCCATGGCTGCTGAGCCTGCGCGTCCGGAGCCTGTGCTCCGCAACGGGAGAGGCCACAACAGTGAGAGGCCCGCGTACCAAAACAAAACAAACAGATATTAGTGCCTTAACTCCTTGAATTGACTAAACACTGATTAAGTTCCTAGGCAGGTTACGGGGTCCAGTTTCTTAAGTATCTCTGGACATTGCTTCATTTGAGTCCTCTCTTTACCATGGACCTCACCACAGAGAGATGGAAGCCATCAGAGCCAAAGCTACGAGGTAGACACAGGGAGAGGCCCCGCCCAAACTCCATCTATCTGCGGGCCGGGTCTGTCCAGTGCCGACCCCTGATCCATGCAGGTGACTTTGTTCTTTGCTCTCTTTGATGTTAAAAAATCCGTCAGTTCTAGGTGCTTGACAACAGCAGCTGCTACTTCGCCTTCTGATTTTAGTAAAAGATAATCTTTTTTTTTTTAAAGAAAAAATTCTCCAGTTTTTACTGGAAATAATTGTAATACATCACTGCATAAGTTTAAGGTATACAGCATAATGGTTTGAGTTACATGTGTTGTGAAATGATTACTACAATAGGTTTAGTTAAAAACCATCAACGCATATAGATACAATAAAAAGAAATGGGGGGGTGCTGGGAAGATGGCGGAAGAGTAAACGTGGAGATCACCTTCCTCCCCACAGATACACCAGAAATACATCTACACGTGGAACAACTCCTACAGAACACCTACTGAACGCTGGCAGAAGACCTCAGACCTCCCAAAAGGCAAGAAACCCCCCACGTACCTGGGTAGGGCAAAAGAAAAAAAGAAAAAACAGAGACAAAAGAATAGACACAGCACCTGCACCAGTGGGAGGGAGCTGTGAAGGAGGAAAGGTGTCCACACACTAGGAAGCCCCTTTGCGGGCGGAGACTGTGGGAGGCGGCGGGGGGGAGCTTCGGGGCCGCAGAGGAGAGCACAGCAACAGGGGTGCGGAGGGCAAAGCGGGGAGATTCCCGTACAGAGGATCAGGGCCGACCGGCACTCACCAGCCCGAGAGGCTTGTCTGCTCCCCCGCTGGGGTGGGCGGGGCTGGGAGCTGAGGCCCGGGCTTCGGTAGGAGCGCAGGGAGAGGACTGGGGTTGGCGGCGTGAACACAGCCTGCAGGGGGTTAGTGCGCCACTGCTAGCCGGGAGGGGGTCCGGGAAAAAGTCTGCACCTGCCGAAGAGGCAAGAGACTTTTTCTTCCCTCTTTGTTTCCTGGTGCGCGAGGAGCGGGGATTAACAGCGCTGCTTAAAGGAGCTCCTGACACGGGCGCGAGCCGCGGCTAAAAGCGCGGACCCCAGAGACGGGCGGGAGACGCTAAGGCTGCTGCTGCCGCCCCCAAGAAGCCTGTGTGCGAGCACAGGTCACTATTCAACCCCCCCTTCCGGGAGCCTGTGCAGCCCGCCACTGCCAGGGTCACGGGATCCAGGGTCAACTTCCCCGGGGAGAACGCACGTCGCGCCTCAGGCTGGCGCAACGTCACGCCGGCCTCTGCCGCCGCAGGCCCGCCCCGCACTCCATGCCCCTCCCTCCCCCCTGGCCTGAGTGAGCCAGAGCCCCCGAAGCAGCGGCTCCTTTAACCCCGTCCTGTCTGAGCTAAGAACAGACGCCCTCCGGCGACCTACAGGCAGAGGCGGGGCCAGATCCAAAGCTGAGCCCCGGGAGCTGTGCGAACAAAGAAGAGAAAGGGAAATCTCTCCCAGCAGCCTCAGGAGCAGCGGATTAAAGCTCCACAGTCAACGTGATGCACCTGCATCTGTGGAATACATGAATAGACAGCGAATCATCCCAAATTGAGGAGGTGGACTTTGAGAGCAAGATTTATGATTTTTTTCCCCTTTTCGTCTTTTTGTGAGGGTGTATGTGTATGCTTCTGTGTGAGATTATGTCTGTATAGCTTTGCTTCCACCATTTGTCCTAAGGTTCTATCCTATCCGTCCCTTTTTTTTCTAAATAATTATTTTTTAATTCAATAACTTTATTATATTTTATTTTACTGTATCTTCTTTCTGTCTTTTTTCCTTCCTTCCTTCCTCACTCCTTCCCTCCCTCCTTTCTTTCCTTCTTGCCTTCTTTTCTTCTTTCTTCCTTCCTTCCTTCCTTCCCTCCTTTCTTTCTTTCTTCCTTTCTTCCTACTTCTAATTCTCTCTACTTCTTCTCCCTTCTATTCTGAGCCGTGTGGATGAAAGGCTCTTGGTGCTCCAGCCAGGAGTCAGGGCTCTGCATCTGAGGTGGGAGAGCCAACTTCAGGACACTGGGCCACAAGAGACCTCCCAGCTCCACATAATACCAAACAGCGAAAATCTCCCAGAGACCTCCATCTCAACACCAGCACCCAGCTTCACTCAACGAACAGCAAGCTACAGTGCTGGACAACCTATGCCAAACAACTAGCAAAACAGGAACACAACCCCACCCATTAGCAGAGAGTCTACCTAAAATCATAATAAGTCCACAGACACCCCAAAACACACCACCAGACGTGGACCTGCCCAAAAGACAAGATCCAGCCTCATCCACCACAACACAGGCACTAGATCCCCTCAACAGGAAGCCTACACAACCCACTGAACCAACCTTAGCCACTGGGGACAGACACCAAAAACAATGGGAACCACGAACCTGCAGACTGCGAAAAGGAGACCCCAAACACAGTAAGATAAGCAAAATGAGAAGACAGAAAAACACACAGCAGATGAAGGAGCAAGAAAAAAATGCACCAGACCTAACAAATGAAGAGGAAATAGGCAGTCTACCTGGAAAAGGATTCAGAGTGATGATAGTAAAGGTGATCCAAAATCTTGGAAATAGAATGGACAAAATGCAAGAAACATTTAACAAGGATCTAGAAGAAATAAAGATGAAACAAGCAACGATGAATAGCACAATAAATGAAATTAAAAATACTCTAGATGGGATCAACAGCAGAATAACTGAGGCAGAAGAACGGATAAGTGACCTGGAAGATATAAAATAGTGGAAATAACTACTGCAGAGCAGAATAAAGAAAAAAGAATGAAAAGAACTGAGGACAGTCTCAGAGACCTCTGGGACAGCATTAAACGCCCCAGCATTCGAATTATAGGGGTTCCAGAAGAAGAAGAGAAAAAGAAAGGGACTGAGAAAATATTTGTAGAGATTATAGTTGAAAACTTCCCTAATATGGGAAAGGAAATAGTTAATCAAGTCCAGGAAGCAGAGAGAGTCCCATACAGGATAAATCCAAGGAGAAATACGCCAAGACACATATTAATCAAACTGTCAAAAATTAAATACAAAGAAAGCATATTTAAAGCAGCAAGGGAAAAGCAACAAATAACACACAAGGGAATCCCCATAAGGTTAACAGCTGATCTTTCAGCACAAACTCTGCAAGCCAGAAGGGACTGGCAGGACATATTTAAAGTGATGAAGGAGAAAAACCTGCAACCAAGATTACTCTTCCCAGCAAGGATCTCATTCAGATTTGATGGAGAAATTAAAACCTTTACAGACAAGCAAAAGCTGAGAGAGTTCAGCACCACCAAACCAGCTTTACAACAAATGCTAAAGGAACTTCTCTAGACAAGAAACACAAGAGAAGGAAAGGACCTATAATAACGAACCCAAAACAATTTAGAAAATGGTAAAAGGAACATACATATCGATAATTACCTTAAATGTAAATGGACTAAATGCTCCCACCAAAAGACACAGATTGGCTGAATGGATACAAAAACAAGACCCATATATTTGTTGTCTACAAGAGACCCACTTCAGACCTAGAGACACATACAGACTGAAAGTAAGAGGATGGAAAAAGATATTTCATGCAAATGGAAACCAAAAGAAAGCTGGAGTAGCAATTGTCATATCAGACAAAATAGACTTTAAAATAAAGACTATTAGAAGAGACAAAGAAGGACACTACATAATGATCAAGGGATCCATCCAAGAAGAAGAGATAACAATTGTAAATATTTATTCACCCAACATAGGAGCACCTCAATACATAAGGCAAATACTAACAGCCATAAAAGGGGAAATCGACAGTAACACATTCATAGTAGGGGATTTTAACACCCCACTATCACCAATGGACAGATCATCCAAAATGAAAATAAATAAGGAAACACAAGCTTTAAATGATACATTAAACTAGATGAGCTTAATTGATATTTATAGGACACTCCATCCAAAAACAACAGAATACACATTTTTCTCAGGTGCTCATGGAACATTCTCCAGTATAGATCATATCTTGGGTCACAAATCAAGGCTTGGTAAATTTAAGAAAATTGAAATTGTATCAAGTATCTTTTCCGACCACAACGCCTTGAGACTAGATGTCCATTACAGGAAAAGATCTGTAAAAAATACAAACACATGGAGGCTAAACAATACACTACTTAATAATGAAGTGATCACTGAAGAAATCAAAGAGGAAATAAAAAAATACCTAGAAACAAATGACAATGGAGACACAACGAGCCAAAACTTATGGGATGCAGCAAAAGCAGTTCTAAGAGAGAAGTTTATAGCAACACAAGCCCACCTTAAGAAGCAGGAAACATCTCGAATAAACAACCTAACCTTGCATCTCAAGCAATTAGAGAAAGAAGAACAAGAAAACCCCGAAGTTAGCAGAAGGAAAAAAATCATAAAGATCAGATCAGAGATAAATGAAAAAGAAATGAAGGAAACGATAGCAAAGATCAATAAAACTAAAAGCTGGTTCTTTGAGAAGATAAACAAAATAGATAAACCATTAGCCAGACTCATCAAAATAAAAAAGGGAGAAGACTCAAATCAATAGAATTAGACATGAAAAAGGAGAAGTAACAACTGACACTGCAGAAATACAAAAGCTCATGAGAGATTACTACAAGCAACTCTATGCCAATAAAATGGACAATCTGGAAGAAATGGACAAATTCTTAGAAACGCACAACCTGCCAAGACTGAATCAGGAAGAAATAGAAAATATGAACAGACCAATCACAAGCACTGAAATTGAAACTGTGATTAAAAATCTTCCAACAAACAAAAGCCCAGGCGCAGATGGCTTCACAGGTGAATTCTATCAAACATTTAGAGAAGAGCTAACACCTATCCTTCTCAGACTCTTCCAAAATATAGCAGAGGGAGGAACAGTCCCAAATTCCTTCTACAAGGCCACCATCACCTTGACACCAAAACCAGACAAGGATGTCACAAAGAAAGAAAACTACAGGCCAATATCACTGACGAACATAGATGCAAAAATCCTCAACAAAATACTAGCAAACAGAATCCCACAGCATACTAAAAGGATCATACACCATGATCAAGTGGGGTTTATTCCAGGAATGCAAGGATTCTTCAATATACGCAAATCTATCAATGTGATAAACCATATTAACAAACTGAAGGAGAAAAACCATATGATCATCTCAATAGATGCAGAGAAAGCTTTTGACAAAATTCAACACCCATTTATGATAAAAACCCTGCAGAAAGTAGGCACAGAGGGAACTTTCCTCAACATAATAAAGGGCATATGTGACAAACCCACAGCCAACATCATCCTCAATGGTGAAAAACTGAAAGCATTTCCACTAAGATCAGGAACAAGACAAGGTTGCCCACTCTCACCACTCTTATTCAACATAGTTTTGGAAGTTTTAGCCACAGCAATCAGAGAAGAAAAGGAAATAAAAGGAATCCAAATCGGAAAAGAAGAAGTAAAGCTTTCACTGTTTGCAGATGACACGATACTATACATAGAGAATCCTAAAGATGCTACTAGAGCTAATCAATGAATTTGGTAAAGTTGCAGGATACAAAATTAATGCACAGAAATCTCTGGCATTCCTATATACTAATGATGAAAAATCTGAAAGTGAAATCAAGAAAACACTCCCATTTACCATTGCAACAAAAAGAATAAAATATCTAGGAATAAACCTACCTAAGGAGACAAAAGACCTGTATGCAGAAAATTATAAGACACTGATGAAAGAAATTAAAGATGATACAAATAGATGGAGAGATATACCATGTTCTTGGATTGGAAGAATCAACATTGTGAAAATGACTCTACTTCCCAAAGCAATCTATAGATTCAATGCAATCCCTATCAAACTACCACTGGCATTTTTCACAGAAGTAGAACAAAAAATTTCACAATTTGTATGGAAACACAAAAGACCCCGAATAGCCAAAGCTATCTTGGGAAAGAAAAACGGAGCTGGAGGAATCAGGCTCTCTGACTTCAGAGTATACTACAAAGCCACAGTAATCAAGACAGTATGGTACTGGCACAAAAACAGAAAGATAGATCAATGGAAAAGGATAGAAAGCCCAGAGATAAACCCACGCACATATGGACACCTTATCTTTGGTAAAGGTGGCAGGAATGTACAGTGGAGAAAGGACAGCCTCTTCAGTAAGTGGTGCTGGGAATACTGGACAGGTACATGTAAAAGTATGAGATTAGATCACTCCCTAACACCGTACACAAAAATAAGCTCAAAATGGATTCAAGACCTAAATGTAAGGCCAGAAACTATCAAACTCTTAGAGGAAAACATAGGCAGAACCCTCTATGACATAAATCACAGCAAGATCCTTTTTGACCCACCTGCTAGGCAGATGGAAATAAAAACAAAAATAAATGGGACCTAATGAAACTTCAAAGCTTTTGCACAGCAAAGGAAACCATAAACAAGACCAAAAGACAACCCTCAGAATGGGAGAAAATATTTGCAAATGAAGCAACTGACAAAGGATTAATTTCCAAAATTTATAAGCAGCTCATGCAGCTCAATAACCAAAAAACAAACAACCCAATCCAAAAATGGGGAGAAGACCTAAACAGACACTTCTCCAAAGAAGATATACAGTCTGCCAACAAACACATGAAAGAATGCTCAACATCATTAATCATTAGAGAAATGCAAATCAAAACTACAATGAGATATCATCTCACACCAGTTAGAATGGCCATCATCAAAAAATCTGGAAACAATAAATGCTGGAGAGGGTGTGGAGAAAAGGGAACACTCTTGCACTGCTGGTGGGAATGTGAATTGGTTCAGCCACTATGCAGAACAGTATGGAGGTTCCTTAAAAAACTAAAAATAGAACTACCATATGACCCAGCAATCCCACTACTGGGCTTATACCCTGAGAAAACCAAAATTCAAACAGAGTCATGTACCAAAATGTTCATTGCAGCTCTATTCACAATAGCCCGGAGATGGAAACGACTGAAGTCCCCATCATCAGATGAATGGATAAAGAAGATGTGGCACATATATACAATGGAATATTACTCAGCCATAAAAAGAAACAAAATTGAGCTATTTGTAATGAGGTGGATAGACCTAGAGTCTGTCATACAGAGTGAAGTAAGTCAGAAAGAGAAAGACAAATACCGTATGCTAACACATATATATGGAATTTAAGGGAAAAAAATGTCATGAAGAACCTAGGGGTAAGACAGGAATAAAGACACAGACCTACTGGAGAACGGACTTGAGGATATGGGGAGGGGGAAGGGTGAGCTGTGACAAAGCGAGAGAGAGGCATGGACATATATACACTAACAAACGTAAGGTAGATAGCTAGTGGGAAGCAGCCGCATGGCACAGGGATATCAGCTCGGTGCTTTGTGACCGCCTGGAGGGGTGGGATAGGGAGGGTGGGAGGGAGGGAGACGCAAGAGATATGGGAACATATGTATATGTATAACTGATTCACTTTGTTATAAAGCAGAAACTAACACACCATTGTAAAGCAATTATACCCCAAAAAAGATATTAAAAAAAAAAAAAAAGAAATGGAAGAAATTTTTCTCCTTGTGTTGAGACCTCTTAGGATCTACTGTCTTAACAGTGTTCCTATATATCATACGGTAGTATTAACTATAGCCATCATGTTGTATATTACATACCCAGTACTTACTTATCTTAAACTGGGAGTTTATAACTTTTGACTACCTTCCTCCAATTCCCCCTCCTGCCACCTAAAAGGAAATCTCAAGGATGGTCAGAGAAGGCCAGACTGACATTTTGCAACGCAGTATTGAAACTTGTGGATGAAAGACAGGACTGTAGTTAATAAATTTGCTAAGTCTTCCTTATATCTTACTGTTACAGATGTCTATACATTATATTAGAAATCTATAACAAAAGGATATGTTATATTAAAACATTTATTTTAGACATAGGGGTTGAGTGGGAATTTTATGTTTTATTTTCTAGCACAGTATTTTCAGTAATATAACTACTTTTATAGTTGGATATATCAGTATTTTTATGGTTGTGTCCAGCCATGATGGTGAACATACATTAAAAAATTCAGAAAAAAATTGATAATGGAGACTCTAAGAAGGAAAGGAACTAATTTACCTTCAGAAGGATTTATGGAAAATTATATTAATCAAGCCCTTGTTATGTTCAGGAATGTATATTGAGTGTGTTCACATTTACTATTTGATTTTCAACCCTTTAGTTAATGCTACTTACTGTTTACATCCACCCTTGAGGTTAATATTAAAACTCAGGTTCAATTCTAGTACATACACTTCAGTTTGTTGAATACAGAGGAAAAAAACTGGATGTGTTTATTTCTTAGTGGGCAAAATAAGTGATAATCAAATATGAATCTCAGATTCCTGACAAGTCGTCACCAAAAGACCAATCGAAGAATATTCAAAAATGTTGTGTCAGGTGACTTATAGCTATGGCCCCAAATCCAAAAGTAAAAACAAGAAAGACAGGAAAAATATTGGTTTGTGAACGTATATCTAGAAATTTGCTATGTTCGGTCATTAATCATAGATCCTTTCCATTTCTGTCTTCTGGCGCCCACTCTGAGCACCTTGAAGTTCAAATCTATGTCTAATAATAGAATTCTGGCTCCTCCTTTGATCGATGTTTTTGCTTTTAGTAATTGGAACACAGTGATGGTTTCTTAAATTTATTCATTTCCCACTTCATTTCAAAGTCAATTTGAAGCAGACGTGGCAAATTAAAAAAAAAGTCTCTATCTTTCATTTTGTGATGGAAGATGGGAAGCACGTCTTCCCAGAGTCTACTTTACGCAGGAATAGCTTTAATGAACAAAAAATGAGTATTTATAAAAGAAAGACAGGTGATTATAGTTTTTAACTGGGTTTTCTTTTAAATATATATGTATATATATGAAATCACTAAACTGTGAAGAACAAAAACAAATTAGCTTTGTTACTTTTCCTCTATATTGTCATTCTTCCTCTTTCTCCACTTCTTCTTCTTCTTCCTCTCCCTCACCTTCTCCCCCCATCTTTCTTCCTCCTCTTCTTTATTATCATCATTACTATTAATTTGTCAAAATCCATAAAATCATAGGGCTTAAATACCCTATCAATATGATGTGGCCATTTAATAAACGTCACTGTTCCTACCCATTCCCTGCAATACACCTGGTCTTATTTCCTCTTGTTTTCACGTCCATTTAGAATCTATGCTCTGCTGTGCTCTTTTGTCTTTCGAACAACCTTACTTCAGGAACCTCTCTGCCTGGTTTGCTTGTAGCAATTTTCTTTCTCATTGAACTTCTTTATCTTTTCTGGTAGTGACACGGGACATCGCCCCCCAGTCCAGCTATTCCCAATTAATTTTTTCAGTGTGTCTGAATTGCTGGGAGTCCAACATTAGGATGCACTAGAATCTCAGGGGTGGCTTGTTAAAGACGTGGGTTTCTGGATTGCCACTTGAAGAGATTCTTTTTCAGTAGGTTTGGCAAGGGGTGGGGACTTGCTTTTTCACAAAACTTCAGACCATTCTGACGCAGGTTCTCGAGGTTGGCACATTAATAAACTCTGCAATAAGTCAATGACTCGTGACTGTGAGGCCTGTGTTTTCCTGAGGAACTCTCTCAGTTATCTATTACTATATAACGAATCTCTCCGACACTTAACAGCTTAAAGCAACCACAGTAATTAATTTTGCTCACCCATCTGCAATTTGGTGGCAGAAGGGTGGCAATGTCTTGTCTCTGTCCCTGTGGTATCAGCTGAAGTGGTTTGCTTCCAGCTGGATATCCACTTCCAGCATGGCTCACTCACATGGCTGGCAAGTGGTTGCTGGATGTCAGTCAGAAGCCTTGATTTCTTTCCACGTGGGATTCTCCATGGAGCTGCTTGGGCTTCCCCACAGGATGGTGTGTGGGTTCCAAGAGTGAGTGTTCCCAAAAAAAGTGAGTGGAAGCTTCCAGTTTCTTAAGATCTGGCCCCAAAAGTTGACACAAAACCATTTCCTCTATTCTATTTGTCATAGCAGTGAAAGGGCTCTCTCAGATTTAAGGGGAGGGGACAAAGACCCCACCTCTTGGTGGGAAAGTGTCAAAGAAGTTTTGACTATTTTCAGTCTGTCATAGTAACTTGATTATTTCAGACTGTGATCACTAAAAGGGAATTTAGAGGTAAAAGGTGGATGGTGAACCACTGGGGCTCAAAGAGAACATATTAGAACTTCATTATATATTTTGATTACATTTTTAGGTATATGATCATATATATCTAAATACAGTGTATTTTTTGCTTTTGATATACAGTTATATGAATTTTAATACATGAATAGATTTGTATAGCCGCCACTGCAATCAAGATACAGAACAGTTTTATCATCTTAGAACACTCTCTTACGCTATCCCTTTATAGTTACACCCTTACCTCACTCCTGGCAAACACTGGTTAATTTTCTATGACAATAGTTTCCTCTTTTTGAGAACGTCAAATAAATGGAATAACAGGGTGATACCTTTTGAAACTGACTTCTCACAATGTATCTGAGGATCATCTAAGTTGTTGCACGTATAGGTTGTTTGTTCCTTTTTACTACTGAGTAGCCTTGCATTGTATCAATACACTAGCTGGCTTATCTATTCACCTGCTGAAGGACATTTAGGTTGTTTCTAGCTTTCAGCTCTCACAAAATTGCTATGGGCGTTCATGTATAGAACTTCATTATATTTTAACTCATGCATTAAAAGTACATACATGGGGCTTCCCTGGTGGCGCAGTGGTTGAGAGTCCGCCTGCCAAGGCAGGGGACACGGGTTCGAGCCCTGGTCTGGGAGGATCCCACATGCCGCGGAGCGACTAGGCCCGTGAGCCACAACCACTGAGCCTGCGCGTCTGGAGCCTGTGCTCCGCAACAAGAGAGGCCGCAATAGTGAGAGTCCCGCGCACCGCGATGAAGAGTGGCCCCCGCTCGCCACAACTAGAGAAAGCCCTCGCACGGAAACGAAGACCCAACACAGCCAAAAATAAATAAATAAATAAATTAAAAAAAAAAAACATACATGTGAGGTATGTTTAAAAATGGGCATAATGTATTGGTACAGTAATACATGTTTATATACATATAAGTTGTGTGTAAATTCTCCTTAACTTAATGGCAAGGGTATGTGATCAAAAAGTCTGCAGACTGTGTCGCTAATGGTTGAAGCAGGGGGATAGATGCATGTACATTCAACTCTTTTGTTTTAAAACTTACATAATATAAATTTTTTAAAGGTTTGCAGACCTCTCTCTGGCCCACGGGACTCATGTGATGGGTGAAGAGCTGAGCCTTGAGGGTATTATGGACTTGAACAGATGGCAGAGAGACACCCGGGTCTTCTGCCTCTTTCCAATGTGTCCTGCAGCCGATTGAGGTGAACTAACAAATTACATAAAGGTTTCAGGTAACTATATATATTCTCACATTCTAGTATTTGGTAACCACATATTTGGACAACTTGATGGATACTTAAAACCACACATGAGAGCAAACTGAGGTCAGTGGCACAACTCTTGCTCCATCTTTGTTCTTTTTTTTTCCTGGCACACTAGACATGTGCACGGCAGAGAAAGCAAATCAGCAGCCTTGTGAAAACTGAAAGTCCCCGCTCTCTTTGCCTGGTGTGTGAGGAGATCCTATTTCTTCTTAGCCTTTGGTCACTAACCCCAGCAACTAGTAGAAAAACAATGGATATAGACTCTAGCCGGGGTATGACTCTGCTACCCTGATGCGAAGGAGCTTAATTTGTAGGAAACCAGCACGTGCCATGCTGTGACTTCTTTATTGTCACTGGTTTGGGTTGGGAAATTGTTTACATACTATTTATTGGTATTTATTTATCTATTATTTCCCTGTAATTTTTGCTGTAAAAGGAAAATTAAACCATCCAGATCAGCTTAGCTTGGCTAAAACCTACCAAATGACAGGTGTTTCCCTTCCACACTTAGACTTTGATGACCCATCAAAGATAAAGGGGGAAAACTGAGACTAGGGATAGAGTTGTAGCCAACCCAGCCAAGGTACTCAGATTTGAAGCACATGACTATAGTTCCTTACAATTCAGCAAGTCTCAGCTAGTCAAGTTCTCACTTACTTCCTCTGTTTTCCTAGCCACGGTACTAGGAGAGCATTGTGTTTCCAATAAATAATGTATAATTAATTTCCATTTCCAAAAGCATGGTACCCTTCACATATAATTGTCTTCTCTGTCCCCAAACAGCAGGTGCTAATGAGATCAGGTTTTTGTCTTGGAGCGAATCAGTTCCTGTTATTTGGCAATTATTTAGTGCTTAGGGGATGCAACTCAATTTCTCTGGGTTCATACGTTGAAAAGCGACCTTATTACTATGGAGCGGATAGAATTCTTCTACGTGGGAAGTCTTATTTAACAAAGAGAAAAAGGACCCTTGCTCTAAGGAAATTTTAATATGTACTGCCTTAGAGGACTTCATAATTCTGAGTTAAATAGAATATAGAGGCCAGTGGAGAGGCTGCTCACAATGTTGAGTATGGCTTTGCTGCTATTGTAATAAATACTCAATACTGAGTTGCCTACTCAAGAGAGTTTAAATGAATAGAAGTTTCTTCTTTTTATTCCTTAGACAAGATTTTTACATTTATACCCACACGCACATTTACACACATACTTGTTAGAGATGAATAAACTCTTACTGTAATACATATATATATACACACATATATATATATATATATATATATATATATTTTTTTTTTGCTGTATGCGGGCCTCTCACTGTTGCGGCCTCTCCCGTTGCGGAGCACAGGCTCCGGACGCGCAGGCTCAGTGGCCACGGCTCACGGGCCCAGCCGCTCCGCGGCATGTGGGATCTTCCCGGACCGGGGCACGAACCCGTGTCCCCTGCATTGGCAGGCGGACTCTCAACCACTGCGCCACCGGGGAAGCCCTGTAATACCTATTTTGTAATAGGTATTTTGTAATACCTTATGGCCTCAACTTTCGAGGTCTTTTCGATGATGCACTGTTCCCTTAAGCTAGGAAATGAGGCTAGAGTAACATAGGTCACTGAAGTGATAATCCAGACGGCGGAGGTCTGAACCAGGAGCACGCATTTTGATGTAAGGTGAAGCATTTGCCATAACTCACCCTCAGTGTTACTGATATGCCTGTAAAAGATTTGTTCTCCGTTGTTTTTTGAGGCGTCACTGCTGCTGTGCCCTTCATTCCCTCAATCCCTACCTTTCTGTGACTGATGGGGCTGCCTGAAACTGACCAGCAGTCAGGGGCCACAAGCCAGCGGGTATGATGGCTTTACCCTCTGTAGGAGTACCACGGAATGACGGAGCTCCGTCACCTCACACATCACAACAACATGATTTCCACACCTGGCTGCACATGAGGGTTACCTGGGAGCTTTTCACACAGAGCTCTCTGGACCTCATTTCATACCCAGTTGGGAAATCTCCAGAGAGCAAGACCCAGAGACTCAACAATCTTTTAAAACATTCCTGGGTAATTCTGATTGGCAGTTTTGTTGACCATTGTTTCAATCAGTTTGTTTAACAGGTTCAAAGAGAGGTATGTGTAAAGATCACACACACATACACACACACACACACATTATTATAACTAATCAAACTAGTGGATCACTTGATCTAGTGGACTGTATATCACGATAGCATCCGGGCACCTTTTGTAGGCAGACTGTAGAGATGAGAGAGACAACAGTATTCCCAGTTTCTCCACAGTAGCTCAATTGGATGCACAATTTGGATTTGCCTGGATGGATTTGCCTCAACACCCTGTTGAATCTGTAAAAAAGGCCCTTATGATCTCTACCTAAATATATGTCTAGTAAAACTGAAAAATGAATAGGAATTATAAGTAAGATCACTAAGCTTGATGAAGTTTGCAGATTATTTGGGGGAAAAATCTACTTCCTTATGTGTATTTCAGAACTACCTTAAATTTGCTAAGACTCATGAACTGTTTCATGCTTTGGAGGAGACAGTGTAAGGAGGGGATGGGAGTCCATGTGCTTGGTTCTAATCTTACATCTTTGTTATGCCATGTGGGAGACCTTGACAAAGTCACGATCTCCTGTCTTGTTTGTTTGTTTGTTTTCATTTGGGTTGCTTGGTCAATCATCTCTAAAGTATCTTTGCGCTCTATATTCTGTGATGATAATAATCTATGAAGCAACTGTCAGAACTGTGTTGTCCTCTGTCCTACTGGTGTTTAGGTAGGTGACATTACACCTCCTTGAGATCATAAGTGACCTGTAGCATCAGCAGCCCACTGGTTAGTGCCGAGCAGAGGTCTCTAAGATCGTAGGGAAGGTTGATGTGGGAAGGCCTCGTGGTAGAGTTAGAACTGGGTCAGGGCCATAAAAAGAGGATTTAAATAGGTGAAAAGAGTGGTGAGGGTGGACTTCCCTGGTGGTGCAGTGGTTAAGAATCTGCCTGCCAATGCAGGGGACTTGGGTTCGAGCCCTGGTCCGCGAAGATCCCACATGCCGCAGAGTAACTAAGCCCGCGAGCCCCAACTACTGAGCCTGCGTGCCACAACTACTGAAGCCCGCATGCCTAGAGCCTGTGCTCTTCAACAAGCCACCGCAATGAGAAGCCCGCGCACCGCAACAAAGAGCAGCCCCCGCTCGCCACAACTAGAGAAAGCCCAGGCGCAGCAACAAAGACCCAACGCAGCCAAAAATAAATAGATAAATAAATGAATAAATAAATATATATAAAAAGGAGTGGTGAGGGCATTCCAGGCCAAGTGGGAAGCTGGGAAGTTGGAATATACAAGCACCGCACTCAAGCTTTCCATCCCCCCATGAAAGAGTGACTGAATCTCTCCATGAAGTAAAACTCCCTCTTTTGTATTCCCAAAGCATGTTGCAACTACTATTATTATGGTGCTCGCCATGATTTTTTTTTCTTGTATGTTTTTTTCTTCCCTTAGACCACAGGATCATCTTCCATTCACCTTTACATTGTCAAGATATCATGTATCTGGTAGATTGAGTACCTATGAAATACGCTACACGAATGGATAGAGGAGACGATGAGAATGCTAGGGACGTGAGGCTGGTGGAGTCCGAGTCGTGGCCCATCACTCAGGTCCCCGCGGGGGGCTGAGCGCTCATTCTCCCAGCGACTGGGAGTGTTGGGTGTTGATGGCTCTTTACTCAGTCGCTTTTGGGAAATTTCTCTCAGCTGAAGAAAGCTGTCTCATCCAGGTCAGGGAGGGGTCCATATCCAGTGGCTGGTCAGTGCAGCAATAAAGAATCTCAGCCTCCTTCCCTCAGAGTGAGCAATTTGGAAGGGCTCTGACAGCTCCAGAGCTCCCTGGGGGATTAGGTGATGTCTCTGAGATTTCACTGCGGTTCACCTCTCCCCTCTGTTCAGTCCCACTTGCTCACTTCGCCCTGTCTGCATCCTCAGAACACACCCCATTAAACTTCCAGGTGCAAAGTTCCACCTCAGAGTCTGTTGCTCACGGAATCCAATCTAAGACAGCCAGTGTGGGAGTTTAATTTTTGCTACTACAGAGGATAAGGTCAGAACAACCCTGGCTTGAGCCTAAATGACGGTTTCGTGGGAATTAGAAGGAGTTGCCCTGACTCATCTATCAGAAAATAGTGTCCCTGAATATACAAACCTATGTGATTATAAAGGTGGGAGGCACTCCCACAGCTGAGTGGTGCTTTGAGACGGAAAGTGGCAGCCTTGAAGCGGAAAGGTAGATTTGCGGTAGATCATGAAGGGTTTTACTAATCAGTTTGTGGATTTTTATCTTCTCAATGCTACACTCTCATTTTTGCTGAAGTTCAAGGGTAGCAATATGATGCTGGCTTTTAAACCAAATTTAAGTAATGGTTCCTTTCATAGATGGCTACGTTTGAATTTGCTATCAGGCTTCACCTCCATAACATTCTTGAAATATATCCTTGTGAGTTTTCTATTCAGCGTTATATGCAATTTATTTGTACTTAGCATTACAATGCCAAGGGGGAAATGATTTACGATTGCTTGTGCATCTGTATATTTGTTCGCTGGGGAACATCTTTAGCTGAAGGGTGCATCTCCTAAATATGGTCCCTGGGACTTCTCAGGCTACACGTGACATCATAATAACCTGAACGCTTAGCCCAAGTACGGCAAGAACAATGTGACGCAGTACTCTGTGATGTGTGTGCAGAAAAAGAGTTGAGAATCATTTCCCAATTTGGTTCTAATGTAAGCCTTTCTTAGAGTCCCCTAGATTAGTTAATTTTATCCTGTGATACTTTCCTTATAATACTAAACCACACAAAACCAGCACGTATGTTACACACATGCAAGTCAGATCATTAAGGTAAAATGCTTTATAGATTAACATAAAATTTACCTCATGTTAATGCTTTCATTGAAACAATCTTGTTGTGCTAAAGAATCAACTGCTTTCTAATTCTGTAATTTTCTCAATGGAATTTTTTGATGTCTTTAACTCAGAATCCTTCAAATATTTCTTCCCCTTCCAGTGAGAGGAAATAAATTATGCCCCACCATCAAGAAGATAAAATCTGCAATAGAACAACCACTATAGATCAGTTGGTACCTTTTTCTTTTGACAATACGCTTCATTTTGATAACAGAAGGATTTGGCCACCTTCCTCAACCCAATTTAAACTTCACAGAGGATCATAAACTAGTAACGAGAAACTGGATTTTCACAGTTGCATCCTGGAGGGATTTTTTTTTCCAGCCCTAATCTGTAGCTTTGGTCATCAGCCTCTGTATAAAGGCTTTTCAATTGCAAGGCTACAGACACATTGCACCAAAAAGTACAGCTTCTGTGGGTTTCCCTTTCTAATGTGCAGTAAATAAGAAATTCATTATTATCTCAAGTTTCCCCTTTCAATAACATTGTGTCACTTAGTAAGATCCATTTATGGGCACATGCATGCAAGGACCTGGCAGTGTGGATTTCTTAGGAATCTTCTACCTGTTGTGTCCTTCAAATGAGATGAAGATGGGAACTCAAGAAGGACATTTTCAGCAACCGAATACGTTATCTTTTATCATCTACACTAATATTGATGTGCTGAACATGTGGATCCAGCATAGAGGTATGTGTCTTTCACTTTAATATATAATTTAGAAATTCATGACCACTTCAAAAATAATGATGTGCTTCAAAATGAGAAGCATTACTAGCAGTACTATCTCTCCAATTCTGTTTCTTGTTCAAAAAGTCCTCCTGGGCTTCCCTGGTGGCGCAGTGGTTGAGAGTCCGCCTGCCGATGCAGGGGACACGGGCTCGTGCCCCAGTCCGGGAAGATCCCACATGCCGCGGAGCGGCTGGGCCCGTGAGCCATGGCCGCTGAGCCTGCGCATCCGGAGCCTGTGCTCCGCAACGGGAGAGGCCACAACAGTGAGAGGCCCGCGTACCGCAAAAAAAAAAAAAAAAAAAAAAAAAATTCCAGTAATCCAACTGCTATTTCTCCTTCTAAGGTTACAGTCTTTCTGGACAGAAACGTTTTCCAGTGATGAAAAGACATTTAAGTGTTTGAGTATTAAATGTGAACTTTGGTATGGAGACAAGACCTCAATCTCGACAGAGTGAAAGAGGAAATAAAAACACAAACAAAAGAGAAAATAAAATCCACCACTGCCCTGTCTCCATCCTAATGGATCATGAAGCATAAAACTTTGCCACAGATTACCACCTGCTTGGCAGTTAGATATTTGAGAGTTGACTTTGCCAGTTATAAAATAAAACATTTACTGTCAACAGAGAGGGGAAACACATACTACTAGGCAACAGTTGGTATCATTCTTACTTCAACTGTCATTTGATAGAAACCAAAAGCTCAAACTCTGTAACTCATTATTACAAAAGATAATTTAGGCTTTGAATTTTGCAAGAGTATCAAGGTAAAATGCAATCAGCATTAATTAAAATACTCCTGCTTATAATTATGCCTGTGACAGGTTTAAGAGAACAAAAACTACCAGGAAACACATATTGCAAAGATAATGAAACAAAAATAAAGGCGCTGTAGACGCAGATTGCTTCAAATTAGTTAGCTAAATATGCACGTTCTTGTTTATGTTTGTTTACTGAGAGTTTCTTCTTCACAGATTGTTACTCCCCGATATAATCATCTTCCATTGTCAAGCACTTCCTCAGATCTCACCTACTCCAGGGAGCTTTCCTGAAATTGATATCATTTTGCTGTAATTCTCTCTCTCACCTCTGGCCGTTGCTTTTTAACTGCCCCTCCTTCATTCCCACGTTAGTCTGTGGGTTCACCAGAGTTCTGCCTTTGTTCATGTCTTCTTGTTCTACACATTTTTCCTGGGCATGGAATACCTTTCACTTCAACCAAAGAGGACAACTAACCTCTGATCCTAAGTTGTCATCCTCAGCGCTGCCTGGATGTCCTGTGGACCTTCACAGCGAGCGTGTCTAATCCCGCACTCCTCATGTCCTCCCTCCCCAACCTGTTCTAAGTTCTGTATCCTCTACCTTGCTTAATGATGCTACTATCAGGTGAGTCATTCTTCTCTCTCCCCTTTCTTCCACTGAGACTCCAAATCTTAACTAAATCTGTCTCAGCGAAAGCATTTCCTTTCATTCCCAATGCTGTGTTCAGGCTCTCATCATCTCTTGTCTAGACCATTTCAACAGCTTCCTCCTTTTTAAAAAAATAATTTATTTATTTATTTTTGGCTGTGTTGGGTCTTCTTTGCTGCACACAGGCTTTCTCTAGTTGAGGCAAGCGGGGGCTACTCTTCTTTGTGGTGTGCGGGCTTCTCATCGCGGTGGCTTCTCTTGTTGCGGAGCTTGGGCTCTAGGCGCGCGGGCTCAGTAGTTGTGGCTCGTGGGCTCTAGAGCGCAGGCTCAGTAGTTATGGCGCACGGGCTTTGTTGCTCCGCGGCATGTGGGATCTTCCTGGACCAGGGCTCGAACCCGTGTCGCCTGCATTGGCAGGTGGATTCTTAACCAGTGTGCCACCAGGGAAGTCCCAACAGCTTCCCCTTTTTGATGTTGCGATTGCCAGATCACTCCCCCTTTATCCCACACTCCACATCTTTATCTTATAACTACAAAACAAATATGACTCTGTTATTCCCCCATTTCAAACCTCCGTTGGCCCTCCATTTCCTACAGGATTAAATACAAATTTGTACGTCTGGAGGAATTTGTTAGTTAGGAGGTACCCTCAGCCATATGGTTACTATCTTTCAGCTTCATAACCCCAACCTCTCGCCTTGGTTTCCTGCCTACTCCTGGCTCCAGCCAATATTTTCCTAAGATAATTTTTTAAAAATCAATACTGTTTCCCCTGCCTGGTCCTTTCCTTCATCTAGCAGGTCCTCCCCCAAACTTTTAATACTTTCCCTTGTTTTTTAAAAATAAAATTTGTTTACTGAGACTATTTGAAGCTTATTTTTTATATTTATAAAATTTTTTGCAAGCTTTTGGACAGAAAGTTTTCAAATCCTATCAGCTTATTCTCAGAGTCAAAAGTGTGGGCCTACAATTTCAAGAGCTGATAAAAATCTTTCATGAGTCCAACAGTAATGGAGATAAAGAGATCTTGTCCCCAGTAATTTCTCTGAAAAAAATTCCATCTTCATCCAGTCCACAGAGGAAATACAAATTGCTCCAATAAATTATTTTTCCCCCAATGCCATGACTGTTACCAATGCCACAAAATACAGAACACCACAGCCCAAAAGAAGGAAATATGACTAGTGTGACTGAAAAATTAATCAATGCTGTCTATGACTCAGAATAAATTAAAATGACGATTAGGTGCTAAATGTTCTGTTATGTAAAGTGGTGATGATTAAGCAATATATCTTACTATTATGGAAATTTCCAAACATAGAATTAGCATAGGGAGAACAGTATAAATGAATTCTCATTCATATCAACCAACATCAACAGTAACTTTTGGTCAATTATGAGTCATTTATCACCTGCAATTATTTTTCTGGACTATTTTAATGCAAATCCCAGTCATCTGGGATTGTTTTATTTGTGATTGTTTTATTTGTGAACACTTCAATTTTTAACTCAAACATACAAGATTTTTAAAAATCTTAACAACGATACCATTATATTACCTAATAAAATTAGCAATAATTCCTTAACTACCATTGTTATTAACAATATTATATCCTTATTCCTATTATTATTAAATCATTATTAGCAATAATTTCTTACTATTCCATCCAATCTGTTTTCAAATATCTTCAACTGTCCCATAAATATCTTTTTCACAGTTGTTTTATTCAAATGAGGACTACATATTACATTTGGCTGATTTGTTTCTTAAGTGCCTTTTAATCTATATTCACTTAGCTTTCTTTTTGTTTATATCACTTATTTGCTGAAGAAATTAGACCATTTATTACACAAAAATTTTCACATTCTATATACTAATAATGAATATGTGGACACCAAAATTTGAAAATACAGTTACAATCATTCCAAAGATAATAAAATACTTATGTGTAAATTAACAAAATATGTATAGGGATCTGTATGCTGCAAATTACAAAATGCCAAGGAAAGAAATCAAAGGAGCTCTAAACAGTGAAGAGACATATCATGTTCATACAGACCGAACAAAGTAAAGATATCATTTCCTCCTAAATTGATGTATATATTTAATGTGATTCCTAATAAGATTCTAGCAACTATCCTATAGTCATAGACAAACTTATTTTAAAATTTATGCAGAAATACACAGGCCCTGGGATAGGTAAAACAATCCTATAAAAGAACAAAGTGGGAAGAAGCATTCTATCCACTACTAAGTCCTCCTGTATAGTTGCAGCAATCAAGAGAGTATGATATTGATGAAGAGATTGATACATGGACCAGTGGAACAGAATACAGAGTCCAGAAATAGACTCACAGAAGGATGTCCAACTGATTTTAGACAAAGGTACAAAAGCAATTTAATGGAGAAAGATGGCCATTTGTACAAATGGTGCTGGAAGTAACCACAGGCAAAAATTATTCTTGACCTAAATCTCACACCTTATTCAAAAAATCAACTCAACAGGGATTATGGTGTTAATGTAAAATGTAAAACTATAAAATTTATAGAAAAGAGTGTAGGAAAAAGTCTTTGGAGTTTATGGCGATGCAAAGACTGAGACTTGACACCAAATATGTGATCCATAAAAGAAAAAAATTGATAAACTGGACCTTGTGAACAGTCAAAGTTTTGCTCTGTGGAAGGCCCAGTTAACGGAACGAAGAGATAAGCTATGGACCGAGAGAAAATATTTGCAAGTTACGTATTCAACAAAGAAGCTGTATCTGGAATCTATAAAGAGCTGTCAAAATTCAGTAGTAAAAAATGCAAACAATCCAATTAAAAACTGGGCAAAAGACATGAACAGACATTTCACTGAAGAGGATATACAGATTGCAAATACGTGCATGAAAAATTATTCAACAGCTGTAACCATCAGGGACTTGCAAGTTAAAACCATGAGACTTTTTGATATACCTATAAGAGTGGTGAAAATAAAAAACAGTGACAACACAGAATGCTGGTGAGGATGCAGAGAAGCTAGATTAGGCATACACTGCCAGTAGGAATGTACAATGGTACAGCCACTCTGGAAAACAATTTGGTAGTTTCATTAAAAACTATGTATACAACTACCACCCAACCCAGCAATTACACTCTTGAGCATTTATCCCAGAGACATGAAAACTACGGCCACACAAAAACCTGTGCACAAGTACGCACAACAGCTTTCTTTGTAACCGCCAAACGCTGCAATCAATCTGGATATCTTTCTACAGGCAAATGAGTAAACAAAGTGTGATATATCCTTAGCAAGGAATACTACTATGACAGCAATGGAAAGGAATAATTGATACATGCAACTACTTGGATAAGTCGACAGGGAATTAAGCTCAGTGAGAAAAAGCCAATCCCAAACCTTTACATACTTTATGAGTTCATTTAGATAACATTTTTGAAATAACAATATTGTAGAAATGGAGAACAGATTAGTGATTGCCAAAGATCAGGTACTGAGGTGGAGAAGAGGGGCAGGGAGGGAGAGAAGTGGGTGAACGTTAGAAAAGAGCAATAGGAGGGATGCCTGCGGCGACGAAAATTCTCTGTATCTTGACTGTAACGATATCGATATCCTGGTTGTGATAATATTGTTGTGCAAGATACAGTTCCCATTGGCGGAAACTAGCTAAAGGTATACAGGCTCTTTCTTTATAATTTCTTATGACTGTATGTAAATCTACACTTCTCTTAAAATTTAAAAGTTTAATTAAAAATGTAAAGAAGAAACTAAGGATAATCTTTTTTTTTTTTTTTTTTTTGCGGTACGCGCGCCTTTCACTATTGTGGCCTCTCCCATTGCAGAGCACAGGCTCCGGACGCGCAGGCTCAGCGGCCATGGCTCACGGGCCCAGCCGCTCCGCAGCATGTGGGATCTTCCCGGACCGGGGCACGAACCCGTGTCCCCTGCATCGGCAGGCGGACTGTCAACCACTGCGCCACCAGGGAAGCCCAGGATAATCTTTAATGGGAGAAAACATATATACACTTTCCAAGTGGGCAGCAAATAAACATATAGATACATACATAAGTAGAACCAGGAGTATTTAAAACTATCAAGTTAACAAAAGTCAGGAGAAGAGAAAAAAGAAAGCAAAAATCCATACCTACCTACCTAGACACATACACACCTATCTACATGCATATACACACAGTATGGTAAATAAAAACATAAAATAAGAACATCAAAGTTTGTCCAATAAATAGAAACGCATTTAGCTCACATATTAAAAGACAGATATCTCCTTCAGATTTCACATTTCCTAAGCGAAAAAACGGAATGACTTGTGTATGTGTTCTCAAATTGGATTCAGGGTCCAGACTGAAACTCAGTCCCCCTAATTCCCATGTTCGCATGCTATAAATAAAAAAAAGAACCACTTTTATTCCAGAAATGACCTACTTCACCAAGTATCTCCCATTAGCCTTGCTGGCCTGCCTGGTGATATCCTCAAATCATAAAAGAAGAGAAATGTGCCTGAAAACTGAAAACCGAATTACATCTTTCTCTGGCCTAAAGGCGCTTCTGTATTTCAAAGGTCATTTATTTTTCCAGTTTTCCAGTTTTCAGTTTCTCAGCATGTGACCGTGGGAACCTCCCCTGAATCTGAAACTCACAAACATAATTACTCAAGCAAGCAGCTGACTCTTCTAAAGCGAAGTCTCTTCCCCCGCCCTCAGGGCAGGTTGGGGCTTTGCAGTCCTTGAACTTAGGGAGCTGACTTTCACCTTGGACTTCCTGAGGAAGACACCATAAATGATGTGATCACTAAATGAGAGTGACCAAGGGCTCTGGATTTTAATTAGTCTATTTCCTTTCACTGTCATAAAAACAAGTGAAGGGATACAAAATAACTGTATTAATTGTAGACTCAACTAGACTGGTTTGGAATCACAAGACCTAGGTTTGCAGCCCATGAATGCCATTTCTTAGCTGTGTGATCAAGAGTAAATATTTGGCCACTTCAGTTTCTTCATCTGTAAAATTCGGAGCTATTAAAATTTGCTAAGATTGTGAGATGCAGTGACACGGGAAACCCTCTAGCCTTCGATAGGCATTGAATGCATTTTTAAAACACTGAATCTGAATTATTTTGAAAAGACTTAAATATAGTAGTACTGGAACTACTTAATTACCTATAAGATTGTTTCCCCATGAAAATTTCAGGCCAGATATTTCCTTTGCACATACACGTTTCTGGGAATACTTATCAAACCAGTGTGATTAATACCATTCGACAGTTACAAGAGACAACAGAAGATGGTATGCTGAGGGAAACACTGTCGACTTAGGATAACTGTTGAGCTAAACTACTATTACAGAATGTAGCTGAAAGCCATTCAGACCAACGAAACCAGAGTTTACTGTTCCCGAGCTCTATGAAAGAACTGCTAAGGCATATACTTCATCTACTTCAAGGGTAACTGAACCTAGAACAAAGAGGGGTTATATGCAAGCAGCAGTAGTGATCAAGGAAATTGATACACAGGTGCAAATATCAAAATAAGCATCTTTTGGGCTTCCCTGGTGGCACAGTGGTTGAGAGTCTGCCTGCCGATGCAGGGGACACGGGTTCATGCCCTGGTCTGGGAAGATCTCACATGCCATGGAGCGGCTATGCCCCTGAGCCATGGCCGCTGAGCCTGCGCGTCCGGAGCCTATGCTCCGCAACAGGAGAGGCCACAACCCCGAGAGGCCCGCGTACTGCAAAAACAAAACAAAAAAAAGCATCGTTTATCCCAAGGGAAAACTTGGGACAAAGAAAAAAATAAGCAGCTGCTATAAAAATATTAGTCACTAAGTTGTGGCTTTTATAAATAAGGTGGACCTAAAACACTAGACAAAATTATATGGAAAATGAGAGGGGGATGTCTGGAATTAAAGTGTCAAGGACTTTATGTCCTTATTATGTTCAAAAGGAAGATAAAAACATAAACTTAGATTATTAAATCAAGTACATATGTGAATCTTTAAGGGTAACTACTGAAAGACCAGAAAAATATACATATCTCCTTAACTAGCAGAAGGGAAGTGACGGGAATAAAGAAAATGGATGAATCTCACAAAATAGCAGGAAAGGAGTAGAAGCAAGGGAAAAGCATGGTGAATTGAAGGCACAAAACAAGAAATTTTAAAAATCTATAATCTTTACATTGCAATTCTTTATTGATTAACTAGATAAAAACTATGAGAGGAAGATTACTCATCCACTTTAGGACAACATCTACTGATGAAGAAAGTGGGAGAAAAAGGTGCTTTGATGATATCTGCAAAGTTTTATTTTAAAATACCCGAAACAAAAAATGGCAAAATGTTAATACTTGTTCAATCTGGGTACAAAGGTCTCTGTTATATTACTTTGTTAATTTGAAATATAAGACAATAAAAAAATCCATAAATTATATATGTTCACAAGGGCATAGGTGTACAAATTAACGAAAAGAAAATCTATCCTTTGTTGCAAAAAAGTTTAATAAACTAAATGCTAGATTTAGGAATTGCTGGGGAAGATGGCGGAAGAGTAAGACACGGAGATCACTTTCCTCCGCACAGATACACCAGAAATACATCTACACGTGGAACAACTCCTACAGAACACCTACTGAACGCTGGCAGAAGACCTCAGACCTCCCAAAAGGCAAGAAACCCCCCACGTACGTGGGTACGGCAAAAGAAAAAAGAATAAACAGAGACAAAAGGATAGGGACGCGACCTGCACCAGTGGGAGGGAGCTGTGAAGGAGGAAAGGGCTCCACACACTAGAAGCTCCTGCGCGGGCGGAGACTGCGGGTGGCGGGGGGGGGGGGGAGCTTCGGAGCCGCGGAGGAGAGCGCAGCAACAGGGGTGCGGAGGGCAAAGCGGGGAGATTCCCGCACAGAGGATCAGGGCCGACCGGCACTCACCAGCCCGAGAGGCTTCTCTGCTCACTTACCGGGGCGGAGGTGCTGGGAGCTGAGGCTCGGGCTTCGGTCGGAGCGCCGGGAGAGGACTGGGGTTGGCGGCGTGAACACAGCCTGCAGGGGGTTAGTGCACCACGGCTGGCCGGGAGGGAGTCCCGGGAAAAGTCTGCACCTGCCGAAGAGGCAAGAGACTTTTCCTTCCCTCTTTGTTTCCTGGTGCGCCAGGAGCGGGGATTAACAGCGCTGCTTAAAGGAGCTCCAGAGACGGGCGCGAGCCGCGGCTAAAAGCGCGGACCCCAGAGACGGGCGGGAGACGCTAAGGCTGCTGCTGCCGCCCCCAAGAAGCCTGTGTGCGAGCACAGGTCACTATTCACACCCCATTTCCGGGAGGCTGTGCAGCCCGCCACTGCCAGGGTCCCGTGAACCAGGGACAACTCTCCCGGAAGAACGCACGGCGCGCCTCAGGCTGGCGCAACGTCACGCCGGCCTCTGCCGCCGCAGGCCCGCCCCGCACTCCGGGCCCCTCCCTCCCCCCCGGCCTGAGTGAGCCAGAGCCCCCGAAGCAGCGGCTCCTTTAACCCCGTCCTGTCTGAGCGAGGAACACACGCCCTCAGGCAACCTACACGCAGAGGCGGGGCCAGATCCAAAGCTGAGCCCCGGGAGCTGTGAGAACAAAGAAGAGAAAGGGAAATCTCTCCCAGCAGCCTCAGGAGCAGCGGATTAAAGCTCCACAATCAACTTGATGCACCTGCATCTGTGGAATACATGAATAGACAGCGAATCATCCCAAATTGAGGAGGTGGACTCTGAGAGGAAGATTTATGATATTTTCCCCATTTCCTCTTTTTGTGAGTGTGTATGTGTATGCTTCTGTGTGAGATTTTGTCTGTATAGCTTTGCTTCCACCAGTTGTCCTAGGGTTCTATCTGTCTGTATTTTTAAAAAAAATTTTTTCTTTTATTTTCTCTTAAAAATTATTTTTTATTTTAATAACTTTATTATATTTTATCTTACTTTATTTTATTTCACTTTATTCTTTTTTTACTTCCTTCCCTCCTTCCTTCCTCCCTCCCTCCCTCCCTCCCTGCTTCCCTCCCTCCCTCCCCCCTTTCTTTCTTTCTTTCTTCCACTAATTCTTTCTTTCTACTTTATCTCCCTTTTATTCTGAGCCGAGTGGATGAAAGGCTCTTGGTGCTGCAGCCAGGAGTCAGTGCTGTGCCTCTGAGGTGGGAGAGCCAACTTCAGGACACTGGTCCACAAGAGACCTCCCAGCTCCACATAATACCAAATGGCGAAAATCTCCCAGAGATCTCCATCTCAACACCAACACCCAGCTTCACTCAACGAACAGCAAGCTACAGTGCTGGACATCCTATGCCAAACAACTAGCAAGACAGGAACACATCCCCACCCATTAGCAGAAAGGCTGCCTAAAATCATAAAAAGTCCACAGACACCCCAAAACACACCACCAGACGTGGACCTGCCCAACAGAAAGACAAGATCAAGCCTCATCCACCAGAACACAGGCACTAGTCCCCTCCACCAGGAAGCCTACACAACCCACTGAACCAACCTTAGCCACTGGGGACAGACACCAAAAACAACAGGAACTACGAACCTGCAGCCTGCATAAAGGAGACCCCAAACACAGTAAGATAAGCAAAATGAGAAGACAGAAAAACACACAGCAGATGAAGGAGCAAGATAAAAACCCACCAGACCTAACAAATGAAGAGGAAATAGGCAGTCTACCTGAAAAAGGATTCAGAATAATGATAGTAAAGATGATCCAAAATCTTGGAAATAGAATGGACAAAATGCAAGAAACATTTAACAAGGACCTAGAAGAAATAAAGATGAAACAAGCAACGATGAACAGCACAATAAATGAAATGAAAAATACTCTAGACGGGATCAATAGCAGAATAACTGAGGCAGAAGAACGGATAAGTGACCTGGAAGATAAAATAGTGGAAATAACTACTGCAGAGCAGAATAAAGAAAAAAGAATGAAAAGAACTGAGGACAGTCTCAGAGACCTCTGGGACAACATTAAACGCACCAACATTCGAATTATAGGGGTTCCAGAAGAAGAAGAGAAAAAGAAAGGGACTGAGAAAATACTTGAAGAGATTATAGTTGAAAACTTCCCTAATATGCAAAGGAAATAGTTAATCAAGTCCAGGAAGCAGAGAGAGTCCCATACAGGATAAATCCAAGGAGAAATACGCCAAGACACATATTAATCAAACTGTCAAAAATTAAATACAAAGAAAGCATATTAAAAGCAGCAAGGGAAAAACAACAAATAACACACAAGGGAATCCCCATGAGTTTAACAGCTGATCTTTCAGCAGAAACTCTGCAAGCCAGAAGGGACTGGCAGGACATATTTAAAGTGATGAAGGAGAAAAACCTGCAACCAAGATTACTCTACCCAGCAAGGATCTCATTCAGATTTGATGGAGAAATTAAAACCTTTACAGACAAGCAAAAGCTGAGATAGTTCAGCACCACCAAACCAGCTTTACAACAAATGCTAAAGGAACTTTTCTAGGCAAGAAACACAAGAGAAGGAAAAGACCTACAATAACGAACCCAAAACAATTAAGAAAATGGGAATAGGAACATATATATCGATAATTACCTTAAATGTAAATGGACTAATTGCTCCCACCAAAAGACACAGATTGGCTGAATGGCTACAAAAACAAGACCCATATATTTGCTGTCTACAAGAGACCCACTTCAGACCTAGAGACATTCCCTTACTTACCTGAAAGTAAGGGAATGGAAAAATATTTCATGCAAATGGAAACCAAAAGAAAGCTGGAGTAGCAGTACTCATATCAGACAAAATAGACTTAAAAATAAAGACTATTAGAAGAGACAAAGAAAGACACTACATAATGATCAAGGGATCGATCCAAGATGAAGATATAACAATTGTAAATATTTATTCACCCAACATAGGAGCACCTCAATACATAAGGCAAATACTAACAGCCATAAAAGGGGAAATCGACAGTAACACATTCATAGTAGGGGACTTTAACACCCCACTTTCACCAATGGACAGATGATTCAAAATGAAAATAAATAAGGAAACACAAGCTCTAAATGATACATTAAACAAGATGGACTTAATTGATATTTATAGGACATTCCATCCAAAAACAACAGAATACACATTCTTCTCAAGTGCTCATGGAACATTCTCCAGTATAGATCATATCTTGGGTCACAAATCAAGCCTTGGTAAATTTAAGAAAATTGAAATTGTATCAAGTATCTTTTCTGACCACAAAGCTATGAGACTAGATGTCAATTACAGGAAAAGATCTGTAAAGAATACAAACACATGGAGGCTAAACAATACATTACTTAACGAAGTGATCACTGAAGAAATCAAAGAGGAAATAAAAGAATACCTAGAAACAAATGACAATGGAGAAACGACGACCCAAAACTTATGGGATGCAGCAAAAGCAGTTCTCAGAGGGAAGTTTATAGCAATAGAATCCTACCTTAAGAAACAGGAAACATCTCGAATAAGCAACCTAACCTTACACCTAAAGCAATTAGAGAAAGAAGAACAAAAAACCCCAAAGTTAGCAGAAGGAAAGAAATCATAAAAATCAGATCAGAAATAAATGAAAAAGAAATGAAGGAAACGATAGCAAAGGTCAATAAAATAAAAGCTGGTTGTTTAAGAAGATAAACCAAATTGATAAACCATTAGCCAGACTCATCAAGAAAAAAAGGGAGAAGACTCAAATCAATAGAATTAGAAATGAGAAAGGAGAAGTAACAACTGACACTGCAGAAATACAAAAGATCATGAGAGATTACTACAAGCAACTCTATGCCAATGAAATGGACAACCTGGAAGAAATGGACAAATTCTTAGAAATGTACAACCTGCCACGACTGAATCAGGAAGAAACAGAAAATACGAACAGACCAATCAGAAGCACTGAAATTGAAACTGTGATTAAAAATCTTCCAACAAACAAAAGCCCAGGCCCAGATGGCTTCACAGGCGAATTCTATCAAACATTTAGAGAAGAGCTAACACCTATCCTTCTCAAACTCTTCCAGAATATAGCAGAGGGAGGAACACTCCCAAACTCATTCTATGAGGCCACCATCACCCTGATACCAAAACCAGACAAGGATGTCACAAAGAAAGAAAACGACAGGCCAATATCACTGATGAACATAGATGCAAAAATCCTCAACAAAATACTAGCAAACAGAACCCAACAGCACGTTAAAAGGATCATACACCATGATCAAGTGGGGTTTATTCCAGGAATGCAAGGATTCTTCAATATACGCAAATCTATCAATGTGATAAACCATATTAACAAATTGAAGGAGAAAAACCATATGATCTTCTCAATAGATGCAGAGAACGCTTTTGACCAAATTCAACACCCATTTATGATAAAAACCCTGCAGAAAGTAGGCATAGAGGGAACTTTCCTCAACATAATAAAGGCCATATATGACAAACCCACAGCCAACATCATCCTCAATGGTGAAAAGCCGAAAGCATTTCCACTAAGATCAGGAACAAGACAAGGTTGCCCACTTTCACCACTCTTATTCAATATAGTTTTGGAAGTTTTAGCCACAGGAATCAGAGAAGAAAAGGAAATAAAAGGAATCCAAATCAGAAAAGAAGAAGTAAAGCTGTCACTGTTTGCAGATGACATGACACTATACATAGAGAATCCTAAAGATGCTACCAGAAAACTACTAGAACTAATCAATGAATTTGGTAAAGTTGCAGGATACAAAAGTAATGCACAGAAATCTCTTGCATCCTATACGCCAATGATGAAAAATCTGAAAGTGAAATCAAGAAAACACTCCCATTTACCATTGCAACAAAAAGAATAAAATATCTAGGAATAAACCTACCTAAGGAGACAAAAGACCTGTATGCAGAAAATTATAAGACACTGATGAAAGAAATTAAAGATGATACAAATAGATGGAGAGATATACCATGTTCTTGGATTGGAAGAATCAACATTGTGAAAATGACTCTACTACCCAAAGCAATCTATAGATTCAGTGCCATCCCTATCAAACTACCACTGGCATTTTTCACAGAAGTAGAACAAAAAATTTCACAATTTGTATGGAAACACAAAAGACCCCGAATAGCTAAAGCAATCTTGAGAACGAAAAACGGAGCTGGAGGAATCAGGCTCTCTGACTTCAGACTATACTACAAAGCTACAGTAATCAAGACAGTATGGTACTGGCACAAAAACAGAAATATAGATCAATGGAACAGGATAGAAAGCCCAGAGATAAACCCACGCACACATGGTCACCTTATCTTTGATAAAGGAGGCAGGAATGTACAGTGGAGAAAGGACAGCCTCTTCAGTAAGTGGTGCTGGGAAAACTGGACAGGTACATGTAAGAGTATGAGATTAGATCACTCCCTAACACCATACACAAAAATAAGCTCAAAACGGATTCAAGACCTAAATGTAAGGCCAGAAACTATCAAACTCTTAGAGGAAAACATAGGCAGAACCCTCTATGACATAAATCACAGCAAGATCCTTTTTGACCCACCTGCTAGGCAGATGGAAATAAAAACAAAAATAAACAAATGGGACCTAATGAAACTTCAAAGCTTTTGCAAAGGAAACCATAAACAAGACCAAAAGACAACCCTCAGAATGGGAGAAAATATTTGCAAATGAAGCAACTGACAAAGGATTAATCTCCAAAATTTATAAGCAGCTCATGCAGCTCAATAACAAAAAAAACAAACCACCCAATCCAAAAATGGGCAGAAGACGTAAATAGACATTTCTCCAAAGAAGATATATAGTCTGCCAACAAACACATGAAAGAACGCTCAACATCATTAGAGAAATGCAAATCAAAACTACAATGAGATATCATCTCACACCAGTCAGAATGGCCATCATCAAAAAATCTAGAAACAATAAATGCTGGAGAGGGTGTGGAGAAAAGGGAACCCTCTTGCACTGCTGGTGGGAATGTAAATTGATACAGCCACTGTGGAGAACAGTATGGAGGTTCCTGAAAAAACTACAAATAGAACTACCATATGACCCAGCAATCCCACTACTGGGCATATACCCTGAGAAAACCATAATTCAAAAAGAGTCATGTACCAAAATGTTCATTGCAGCTCTATTTACAATAGCCCGAAGATGGAAACAACCTAAGTGTCCATCAACAGATGAATGGATAAAGAAGATGTGGCACATATATACAATGGAATATTACTCAGCCATAAAAAGAAACGAAATTGAGCTATTTGTAATGAGGTGGATAGACCTAGAGTGTGTCATACAGAGTGAAGTAAGTCAGAAAGAGAAAGACAAATACCGTGTGCTAACACATATATATGGAATTTAAGAAAAAAAAATGTCATGAAGAACCTAGGGGTAAGACAGGAATAAAGACACAGACCTACTAGAGAATGGACTTGAGGATATGGGGAGGGGGAAGGGTAAGCTGTGACAAAGCGAGAGAGAGGCATGGATATATATACACTACCAAACGTAAGATAGATAGCTAGTGGGAAGCAGCCGCATAGCAGAGGGAGATCACCTCGGTGCTTTGTGACTGGAGGGGTGGGATAGGGAGGGTGGGAGGGAGGGCGATACAAGAGGGAAGAGATATGGGGACATATGTATATGTATAACTGATTCACTTTGTTATAAAGCAGGAACTTACACACCATTGTAAAGCAATTATACTCCAATAAAGATGTAAAAAAAAATGCTAGATTTATAAAATAGTAAAAGAGTAATATGCATTGTGGGGAAGTCCTAGTCATGATTTTGGAAAGGTAATCCATGTGCCCCCTTTGCTTGCTACCTATCCCATTCCCTCCGTTCTTCAGAGCCCAGGCAATGGCCCCTGTCTAATGTCTGCTTGTTTTAATGTAGACAATGGGAAATAAGCAAGATAGTGTTCTGCGATTTCTGAAAGATAGTACGGTGTTCCTGAAATTCTCCAGCGTTAACTGATGCTGGAGAAAAACCCAGAGTGGCCCAGCACTGCATGTCTCTTGACCTATGTCTTGATTTCCAGTTCAGTTTACTGGGAATTCTTTTAGGAACAGACCTGATTTTATAATAGAATTCCGTACTAAAATGGACTTCCATCGCAATAGTTAAGTGGTATCTGTCCCCACAGCCCCTCTGTTGGGGACCTTCTCTGCATTTCCACAGAGTTAGAGTTTTCTTAATGCTGGAAAGACAAATTATTATGGCATCTTAGGGACACAGGCAACTGTCTGGAAGTCTCACATTACTGGCAACTCTCCCCCAGATAAATAACAACTATAGAAGATGAAGAAGAAAGAAAATGAGGCTAAGGGGAGGGTTGACATTGAAGAGACCTCCAGTTCTCCTCCTTACCAACTTTCAATTTCCTTTCCTGACACTTCACTCACCTCAAGAAACGCTTTCAGAGATTTAAGCCCAGTATTTTAGGTATATTTGTCGGGGGTGGGGGGGAGCTATAGATTTTCCCGAGAGTAGCTTCAGGTTTGAGGACTATTTTCTAAGTATTGTTACTGAGTTCCGTTTTTGCCTGATGACATTTTATTTATTAAGAGCATTTATCAGTGACAGTTGAATGGATTTTTCTTGTACTTATACACCACATCGGAAGTGAAAAAGGAATTTTCTATGACATTTGTCTCATGCTCTATTTGATATTTATTGGAGCCAGACTAGAATCTACACATGTTAAAAATAATCACTTCATTATGAGGCCATTTCTTACCAGTCAAGCCACCTTACTTCCTGCAGAGAAATAATATTCTACGCGCGCAAAGGCTACTGATGGTGGCAAAAGAAATACCCCATAAGAGATGATAAGAGAAAAAGAGCGAAGCTACTGACAGCACTGCAGCTCACTTGTTTTCCTGGTAGCTATTGGACTTATAAGAGAGACTCTTTGTTTTAAAAATAAAAAAGTAGATATTCAAGTATGTCTAAAATCGTAGGTAAAAGGAATGACTCCCAACTATTGCTTAGATACTTAAAAGGATTTAGTTGATAAAACAGGGCCTCATGCTGTTGCTACTTAATTGGTGATATTTTCCTTCCCTCGGGCTCAAACTCCAGCAAGGGTAGGAATTATTGAACCCCCAAAACGTCAGGTGAGATGAGGATTATAGATATTCTGGGTAATGATAGTGAGGACCCATTGGTTAGATATTCCTAGAGCTGAAAATGAAAAGGTAGAGGTTAGGTCCTCTCAGACCTCTGGAACCGGCTGCCAGACACTCACCCAACTTTACCAGGGAAATGAGCAGCTGCACCCACACTGGCTGCCACTAACTGCCACGCTATTCCCATCGTCACAGGTAACCTGCAGGGGGGGAGTGGCCCCAAGGAGAGACAGAGAGCCAGCCTATACACTGGCTTGTGACCTACAGCCTAGCACCCAAAGAGGGGCTGAGCCAATGAGATTCATCCTCTTAGAACTTCAAAACATGTGCACATTCTCAGTCGCTGGAGAGAGCGGAGGCCAGAGGGCTATGATTTGGAGTAGGGCTGGGGGTGCCACGTCTGTAGTAAGTTGAAGGCGTGAAGGAGTGGAAACTATGAGTAAGCCGAGGAAGTCTAGGGCCACAGGAGAAAAAGTGGGATGGGTCAGCAGGAAGGACGGCGATGCCATGGCCGGGTCAGAGTCGGGGTCACGTCTATTTATTTTCCACGGTGTTCAGCCGAGTCCAGGTCTCCTTGGACTCCTGGGAGAGCTATGCTTGTCTCTCCTTAGTCAATCATCCTTATCTGAAAAACATTAAGGGGGCCTCTTTTTCTCATAAGCAAATGTGTCAAGTGAGACAAACTCACTTCGAAATGCCAAAGTTGAAGGCTCCACAGATGAATTTGAGAAGTCTGAATCTCTGAAATTCCAATATAGATTGCTCCGCTATCTGAAAGGAGAGCATGCCTAGGAAACCCTTCGTAAACTGAAAAGGCATAAAGCGGAGAAGCAATGACCTTAGGACATATCTTGATAACGGGGGCACAAAATAAATTGCGATAAAGCACTGGTGCTCACAGACACATTTCAAAGCTCTGGCTGCTGGCTGCTGAGATGCTGAATGTGGTTCCTGGGGAAGGAGCTTGACGGTGCCGCTGCCGCTATGACAGCTTGCTGCAAAACAAAAGCTATTTTCGATTTTCACCTTTTTTAGAAAAAGCAAAAATCCTCCTCGGATGCCTTTTAATTAGTGAAACCTAATGTAGGTCTTTTGAAACAGTGAAGTGGCATAAAGCAAACTTTTGAAAAGCAGGGGATACCTGTGTTTGGCTTTAAAGAAAATTTTTATTGAAGTATAGTTGATTCACAATGTATTCAACCCTTGATCTACAAAGGTGTCAGTTGCATGCTGTTCATCCTGATACTGTGTTGTTTGTGTACCACCTTGGGCATGCGTAGAACACTTAGCCCAGCACCTTTGAGTTCCTTACCTTCTACCATTTTTCCTACTGAATCTTAAGCTCAGATAAATCTTTAGGCTTCCCTGAACCATACTGTTTCATAAAAGTGTTTATGTCATTCCCTCTAACTGGAATCCTATTCCCTAACTTTTCAACCTGCAAATTCCTATTCAAGACTTATTTCAAATGCTAGCTTATCTGTGAAACTTGCCCTGATTTCATTAGATGTCATAGATCCTTTCTTCATTCCACTCTTCCACAATACCTAGTTCTCATGTGCCACACTACACTACTCTTCTCCATTAAAAGTTTGTCTAAAAGGCTACCTAAAAGGCCATGAGGTCCTTGAGAACAAGGACCGTGTTTTTTATTTCCATTTCTGGCACAAACCAGTACTCTGTAAGTGTGTACTTTTATTTCTTTTTTTGGCCGCGCCATGTGGCATGTGGCATCTTAGTTCCCCGACCGGGAATCGAGCCCAGGCCCCCTGCAGTGGAAGCGCAGAGTGCCAGGGAAGTCCCAGTGTGTGCTTTTAATTAACCTAAGAGCACTGAAATTTTAGAAGATGATCCCAAACAAGTAAAAAATTCAAAAATCGAAAGGCACTTATCACGTGGTAACATCACATATATCATACCCCACCACTTACATGTGGAATGAAATAAGCTTGGAAAACTCAAAATAAACAACACTATTTTGAAATTTAAAGCACTAAACACAACTTATATCCAATATTTCCACTCAAATAATTGTCGAACATAATGACTGAATTATAGCCAAGAAAATGAGTAGTCTGCCCTTTGGAATAACTCAGTTTACTTGCAAATGTATCTATCCTTCCTTCAAGAGTTTGAGGATAGTTTAAAGTAACTTGTTTATTCTGAAATCCACTGAAAATATTGGCTTGGAATGGACTCTGGGGGCAAAGGAGAGACAGTAACTTTTTTTAAGTAGAGAAGTTAATGATTAGATTTGCATTTTAGAAACATGTAGAGAATAGCCCAATGAGACTTCAGGCAGGAAGACTCATTAAGGAACTGTTCAAAGTCTAAATTAAGGCAGTGGCTGTGCAGAAGGGGAAGGGAAGACAGGGAGAGATATTTACAGGTATTCACAGTAAAGCACCAAATGTGCATATACAAAGGTAGGTATAATCAACAATATTTACTTTCAAGGCCTTTTGGTAAAGTAATGCTGTTAATTTTTCTGGAATTTGTATTATGAATAAGGACAATAGTTTTCTCACAGAGAAGACTTCAATCTTTACAATGAGTGAAAGTCAAAACAGCTACTTAAAATGAGCTAATTCTTACCATGAGGAACAGCCATTTACACTGTTAGGAGTTCTCTATTAAAGGAAAATGTCAACACATTTTCCACTGTAACAGCTAGGGAACTAGGGATATATGGATAGTACCAAGAACCTTTCATTTGGAAGTAGCATCGTTGTATCCATTTTCTAGAAAGTCAGATATTCATGTTTTGCTCATGAACAACAACAAAATAACTGGTATAAATCAGGTGTATATGGAATTTGTTCTAATGGACCAACTACAAATAATATGTCTTAGTCTACACACTGAAGAATTTTTTTTTTTTAAGCCCTGGAGGTATAGAGTCAAAGAAAATTCAACAATATTTAAATAGCATCGAGAATTTTGATTTTCAAAAGAATCTGAGTTGTTGGCAAGTACCTTTGAAAGACCCTACATAATAACACAATTTAAAATTGTAGTTTAAAATGTGGGCTGATTCTCAATTCAGTACCAAGTGATTTGCAAAATTATACACCTACGTGCTCAGGACAGAAAATGTGGTGTCATTATTGGTTCCTTTCTTTCCTCTTTCTTCCCTATGTCCAAACAAGCATTAAGATCTATTCATCCTACACTTTTAGTGGCCTTTTCATCCCCACTGCCATGTGGAAGATTATAACACTGGCCACGTGATTTTGCAACTCTTCCATTAAGAGGTGGAACCTTTTTCCCCGTCCCTTGAATCTGGGTTGGTTTTGTGACTCCCTTTGGCCAGTGGAATACTTTAGAAGTGAGGTTTGAGCTAATACATCCAAAACTAGGACTCAAGAGACCTTGCAGTTCTCGCTAGCATGCTCTTGGAACCCTGTGACTGCCATGAGAAGAAGACCCGTTTAATCCCCACAATGACATTCGAGAGGTGGGTACTACTGTTGTCCCCACTTTAACGATGAAGAACTTGGAGCACAGCGAGGGTAAGTAACTTGGCTGAGGTCATAGACCTCATCATTGGTCATCTAGACCAATCACTGCCTAGAATTCAAACCCAGGTATTCTAACTCCAGAACCTACCCACTTAGCAGAGATAAGTGCTCTGGTCAACCAAGGATGAACAGAATCTCCTTGCTATCGGTGACAGGAGGAGTATGCACCTATCACTATAGGTAACACTGATCAGAGTTGCAATTACTTATTCAAAACTATGTCTTTCTCAAGTGTAGCGATAACAGGACCATGCCCTCCCATTCTTTGTGTATCCCCAGTGCTTGGAAACGTAGCAGACATAGAGCACACGTTTGAGAGAATTATTTCCCTTTTAGAATTCCTGCATTAAAGGTCCTAATCTTTGAATTCATAAGTAGCCTCTGAGCTTCCACTTCAACTGTTAATAAAAATGTTCATGGGGCTTCCCTGGTGGCACACTGGTTGAGAGTCCGCCTGCCAATGCAGGGGACACGGGTTCGTGCCCCGGTCCGGGAAGATCCCACATGCCGCAGAGCGGCTGGGCCCATGAGCCATGGCCGCTGAGCCTGCGCGTCCGGAGCCTGTGCTCCGCCACGGGAGAGGCCACAACAGTGAGAGGCCCGCGTACCACAAAAAAAAAAAAAGTTCATGGACTATTCACACACACACATGCACACGCACACACACACATGCAGACAAGGAGCCCATTGCTCACTGCCTATTGGTACTCACTTATTGTCATACCAACACAGCAAGAAAAATAAATGGTGTATTGATGTGCAGTTTTGAGAAGGTATCATAACTGTTTAAAACAAGAGGATGGCAGTATTTGTTTTCCTCTTTGTTCTGGTTGCCAAGGAAGTTCATAATTATCACGTTTAGTTATAGCAGATTTTCTCTGCCAGCAGATTTTGACCTCTCTCTCTGATTTTTGATTGTTTTCTTTGTTTTATCAATAGCTGTTTTTGGTCTTTTTAGTTTTGTGCTTTTATTATTAGCAGTCTAAATCTTTTTGGGAGTAGACAGGATATGAAAAGATCTGCAAAACCAGAAGTGCAAAACCAGTATATTTTTGGTTTTTGTTTGTTCAACACATATAGCACATAGAATTGGAAATGGAGTATATTCATTGCTTAAGTGATGCCATGCCTTTCAAAGAAAGAATTAGTTTATATCCTCCAAGGCACAGTGGAGGAATAACATTATGTAATGTATACAGACACAGAATCATTTAAAAATGTTCCCCCCCCCTTTCTCCTTTTGTTCTTACATTCAGTCTCTTCATAAAGGGTTAATCCTTATTCCCAACCAATAAAGGTAAATCTGCTAACCCGTGGGTTCCACATTGTCCTGCTTCGGGTCGGGTTGGAGAGCAGCTGTGGGTCTGAGAGCTCACCCACTGAAGCATATGCTCACGACTGCCCTCCAGGAGCGTGCCCCTGACGACTGCATTCAGACGGTTCACATGCACCAAGCACATTAAGAAGTAACCAAATCATCAGGGTTTCATACTTTACTGGCACCGTGCAGGTTACGGACCTTTCGCAGAGGGTAAGAGCTTATGCTGCTTTCTTTAGTTCAGCAATAAATATTTATAGGATCACCAGCCCATTGTCAATGGGATAACCAAATGCATTCTAATGCAAAACTGCAGGCTGCTTATCTAGCTGTTTGACAGAATGCAATTACACGACCAATTCTCTTTTTTGTGCCCTTCTGTTACTGCTCCCTGGATCACTCATGATGGACCCTCAGTAGGTGTTTTTTTTTTTTTTTTTTTCAACTTTTCCAAGCATTCGTGGTAAACAAGGTTAGACACATCCACTATTGCGGGCTATCCCATAAGTACTGGGATATACATTATTGTGTTTATGTCCTGATATGAAAATTTTTTTCACTACCACAGCAAATCTTACTTAAATCATCTATAGCTAATTAATTGTCTTTGCTTCCAGTAAGAGGCAGCATCTTTGATGATCTATGTATAATAATATTATATGAAATACCTACCATTTATGTAACACTTTTCTCAGAGAAGTTCCATATGTCCTGTGAATCCTGGGCTAACATCTTTATGGGCATGCTGGTACTTGTGATATTATTATCAGCTAAACTTTATTGAATGCACATTATGGGCCAATCACTGCGCTTGGTTCCTTATATGTATAATCTCCAAGTCTTGCAATTACCCAATAAAAAAGACACCATTACTATCTTTACAGATGAAGAAGTGGAACTTCTTAAAGTTTACCCAGGATATGGTAGCAACAGAATTCCAGTCCAGGTATGTTTCTTTCTACCACTGATGAAAAACTGATATGAGGGTTGAATTAATTCTCATAGGATCCAGTAGCAAAGATTATGTACCTTTAAATAAGTAATTCAATGTGCATCCTTCCATATAAGTAGATGAGTAATGAGGCAGAGCTTGGCCAATCTCTGTGATCCTATTTGATACCACCCACCCTGGGAAACAGGTGGCAATCCCTTAGGAGTACTGGGTTGGGGCAGGGTTTTACTACAGTGTCTTAATAACCTCCAAGCTGCCCCTCCCCCAATATACAAAAATGGAGGGTACTTAAAAATATATTATTCCAGGTGGGATCAAAACGATTCAGTACTATAATGTTAAATGCAATTATTCTGAATCATTTATTCATTCCACAAACACAGAAAGTTTTCATTGTGATTTTCATATGTCTCGTGTAAGTAACTCTGCAAAATTCCTTTAATTTGTAGTGTTTATCTCCATTCCTGTGCATACATTTGGAGGGACTAAATTTTCTCTCGTGATGTGGGAGCACTTGAGTTCAGCCCTTTTCTCTTTCTTGAGGCCTGTAGAGGTGGGGACGAGACAGCCAGCCTTCCTGCAGGACGCAGGCATTGTCTGCTCTCTGTCACTTAATTCAGTCCTGGTCCCATGGGAGCCCAGACTGTCCAGCTGTGAGGGTGCCTAATTTGGGAAGCAAGGATTAGAAAGCCCATTTAGTTGCCCTATTTAAAGCCATGCTCTTCAACTGGATTTATGAGGGATAAAGCTCATATTCAGATTTCTATCTGTCTGTTTCCTGTATTGTATTCCTGTTTGATTTTAAATTTAAAAAAGGGAGTGATGTATTATCTAAAAAATTCTCTAAAAATATGATAACATCTCTATTCATTGCAGTATTAATTTTAGCAGGAAAGAAAAACAAGAAAAAACTGGATGTTTATACGTTAACTAGCTTTGCACTCCTGGCACTCCTGCACTCCCTTGGTCATAGTATATGCTACTTTTTAAAAAACAGCTTTATTGAGATACAATTCCCATAGCATACCATTCACCCATTTAAAGTGTACAATTCAGTGAGTTTTAGTATATTCACAGAGCTGTGCAAATATTACCCCAATCTAATTTTAGAACATACACTTTAGTCCAAACACGCAAGAGGAGGAGATTATGCAAGGGCATAAATAGAAAGAGAGAATTATTGCGGTTCACCTTAGGCTCCATCTATCACACAGAGCAAGGTCACTGGGGACCTCGGTGGTCACTTCCTCTGTGGCGGGAGGTTGGAAAGATGTAAATTAGGAGGCTTTTCAGAGGATGACTGAATCTCTAACCTGTTTAGTGGAATCACCAGCACTCTTTTAATTCGCTAGGCTAGAGACAATGAGATTTTAGAAATTTTGGATTTGATGACATAGAAAAGGCTCATTGCACTGGGGTAAGAGAGGCACTATAGGATCCTGAAGGTGATTTTTTATGTGGAAGAAGGCAGTACAATGACTTATTGAGGAAATAAGGAGTTGAGATGGAAGCCCTGGCTTTTTAGATGGTCTCTATAAAAGCTTCTTAGACTGGGACTGTTTGGATCAACTTTTTTGGAAAAACTAGGTTGTCAATTCATTGGTGATTTTTTTTTCATATTGAATTAATTGGGTTGAATAAACTGAATTAACTGGATGTTTTGGGTATCGTGTGGACAGAATTTCAGTCTTGCATGCTGATAGGAATGAAAACAATGGGAGTTGAAAGGGCACTGAAATGTCTTAGCATCTCTTGATACTTTGAATTGGATTCATCACCACAAAATTTATTACTTCTTCGGTTACTTGTCTGGATAATCAGGGCATATTACTGTGTCCACAAAACCTGGATGCTCTAATTAGTGCCTGGCATGAACTTTTGAACTTGTTTTATTTAATTTTTTCATTAAAAATTTTATTTGCAATAAAAAGCTTTCCCTAGACAAGAAAATTTTCTATTTGATCACTGGACTAAACAGTGGATTCTAAGGGTGAGTGATGAAATCTAAGTTGAAACATTAAGAAATGAAAAAAAGAGTGGGTTTTGGACATACAGATGTGCTTTTATTTTCAAGAGTGTCAATATCCTGACCTGAAAGGAATTCCAACTAAAAAGGCTAATTTATCATAGGTGCTCACAACTTTGCGGTGAAAAAACTTTGAATGTGTTAAAATCACACACAATAATGGTGTTTTAAAGCCACTTTTTATCCTGAAAGATTTGAATTCGATTTGATTGTAAAAACAGGCACCAAGAACCTAAACTTCATGATACACTTAAGTAGCAATCTGTGGCATTTTCCCTAATTAAAAAAAAATTTTAATATAAAAAGGATATTAAATTTCTTGATACTTCTTTATGGACACTAATGACAAAGAAGCCGTCACATCTACTGTCACAATCAGTCTGCCTTCCCAAGGCCTGGGTGGGAGCAGATTCTGTGGGAACAGACTCTGCTTTGGGCTGAAAGTGGACTCAGAGCTGTCACTCCCTTTTGACACCTGTCCTCTTCTCAGCCCGAAGTCTAAGACCACTTCCGTGATAGAACTCAGGGGAGGGGAAAGCGTCCCTGCTGGATGGCCGTACCTTCTGCTTCTGTCCAGATGACACCTCGTGGGGCGGAGAGCTTCCTAGGTGTCAGGCAGAAATCTATACCTCACCGGTAGCTTCACAAGGAGGAGGTGGAGCCAGAGTTTGCATGAGGCGTAAAGGATCATGGCTGACACACCTGTAACTACTGCTGATGCAAACACGGGATCCTGTCAGCAAAGCACCAGTCAAAAATGTCCGTGATGTCCTAAAGACTGTAGGAGATGGGTTAGAAAGTCATCTTGTAGTAACAAACCAGAAGAGCTGGATGTGAACAGGGAGTAGATACTCTATGATATTCAGGAGGCAGAACGAGTGTCAATAGATGCAAGTTCCAACATAATGGATTGTGGTTCTACAGGCAAAAATTCATTTTTAAAGCTTAGAGCAGTCCAACAATGGATGGAGCTGCCTGGACAGGTAATGAGCTGCATGTTCAAGCAGAGGCTGCATCATCATTCATCAGGGATGCCACAGACTCGCACTGGCCAGTAGAAATACAGAGCGAGCTGCATATGTGATTTTAAATTGTCTAGTAGCCAATAGCCAGCCAGGGTCGGGCTGGTTTGGGTATGACTTGATCCAGGACTACATCTGCCTGTCTCTTTCTGTCTCTGTACATGTCCCTCTTTCATACAGTTATTTTTGCCTCAGGTAGTCCCTCTCCATACGGTGGCTGCCTACATCTGCAAATGCACGCCCTCCTAATTCAGCAGGCTTGAAGGAAAGAATTGATATTTCTTAAAAGTTAAGAATTGTTGAACTGAGTTCCAATGATCAGCTTCCCTCACATGATTATCTCTGAACCCATCACTGGGTCCAGGGGGAGGAATATACTAATGACAATACCTGGGTCTCACGTCCAACCCTAGAGCTGGAGGGTCTGGGGTCAGCCCTGCCCTACCAGAGCCCACCTTCCCCATGCAGAGGGCAAGAGTGGGTGTGTGGCTCTCTAACTACAGAGCAGTTGAGGTGCTGTTATCAAAGCTTGGGGGTGTGGGAGCTGGTAAGCCAAGACAATAGATGTCCGCTCTTCTTGCCTCTGTCCAACAGATGTCGGACACAGAAATCTCACAATCTGAAGCTTTTGACTTCCACGAAATTGTAAAACAGATGAGCAAAATTTGCAAATTGACTCTTTAGAACTCTAGTATCCTTCCAAAGCATATACTAAATGATACATTTATATTTAATATCAATACACTTCTATTAATATTGCCTTTTGTTTTATGTATTAACAAAGTATCCTCAATAAACACAGTAGTTTTGGGATATATCAGAACCGAGTTTGATGCCCTCTCCCCAATCACTGACCACAGGAAATTAGACTAGATATTTATTTCATGTCCTGGTGTGTTCATATGTAAATCAGAGATAATAAGGTCTACTTTGTATTACTCTTGAAAAGATTACACGAGATAATACTTCAAAGGACGATGCCAGGCACACAGTATACACCCAGTAAATGACAGCTGTGATTTCTTTTATTATGATCGTTGGCTTTAAAATCCTTTACAGCCAAGCCTTACAACATGGTTTTCTATTTATTTGGATGAGTTTAACTGATTAAAGCTGTTGTGTATCCTGAAGATTTTAGTTGTTCATATTTCATTGTCTGCATGTCTTCCTGATTATCTTTGCTACAAAGTAATAATTATGGATTGCAAATATTGCCTTGATTTTTATAGAAACCAATTTTAAACGAAAGAGCTATTTACATTAATCAATTTAAATAGAGAACACCACTTCCTCGTGGCTTTCTTGCTATCAATTTTACTTGTAGTCAAATGTGAATGGCTAATACTGCACTAATTGCTTTAAGTCATTATGAAATGACAATCAGTTGTGAACCATTAGAACGGCAGGATTTTCTAATCTGAGAAGGCATAACTTCTACTTCTAGATGGTGCTTCTTTTAGGCTGACTATGTAAGTCTTGTGATACTTCTGGAAGTATTTCTCTATTAAAACTATTTTTGAAAATCTATGTTTGATTCCCATTATATCTTATGTCGAGAAGAGATAAATTTACCAGTGGAGCAAAATTCGCAGACTCTCTCATCTCGGTAACTAGTAGCATCATCTACCCCACGGCTCAAATCCAAACCCCAAGCTCCATCCTTATTTCTTCCTTTTCCTCAAGAGAAGCCACTGCTTCTCTTCCTGCAAGAACCATTATCTAGACATTTCTATCTCTATTGCTACCATCCAAGTCCAAGCCATCATCTTCTCCCATGCAATGTGTTGCAAGAGCCTACAAAGTAGTTTCTTTTCTTCCACTCTTATTCTCCTCCAATCCATTCTCTAAGCAGCTCCAGATTGCTTTTCTAAATAGATCATGCCACTCTCCTGATTCAAACACAGTAATATCTTCCTAGCATTTTATAATCCAACTCAAATTCTGTACCATCTTTAACCTCTACCAACTTCTCTGATTTCATCTTTCATCACTCTTTCCCGTGTTGTCTAAGTTCCAGCCATGTGAATCTTCCTGTTTCCTCTGGAATATTCCTAGACCCACACTTTAAATGACTTCTTTTGTGTCTCTGCTCAAATGCCACTTCCTAGGATACGCCTTCTCTGATAAGTATTGAATAAACCAATTTGATCATTTACAGTCACTAAGTCCTTTTTTTGAATAGATATTTAGAGGAAGTCAAGGGCCAAAGTTTTTCTCTCTCACAAACTTACTACCTAAAAGCAAGCAAGTCTCAGTACAAACTCTGCCACACACATAGCAATATTTATTAGCAAATAGCACAAAACCAGTCACAAAACCTGTTCTGCAAGCTCAATGAAGTCCCAGCTTTCTGGTTTTTGGGGGCATCTGAAAAGCTGCTTCCGACAATATTCTAGCAGCAAGATGCAGCCTTGCTTTGAGTTGGAGTCAGGCAGCAGAGTCCTCAAGTATCTGAACAAAAGGCTGGTGTGAACCCACACTCTAGAGCCCTGTTCCCCAGCGTGTAGGGCCAGTAGACTCACTAGACTCACATGCTCTGTGTGTGCAAAGCAGCATGAGTGCTTGAAGAATATTTCTAGCCAAGGCACATAACTTGAGAACCATTCATTTCACCAATAAAGCAACATTTCTATTATCAAGTATGCTAAATAAACCCTGTCTGGTGTTGATTAGAGAAGAGAGGCTGATGGCTTTTGGCAGCTGCCTCTGACACGTGGGCTTTTGTTTAGGGTCGACCCTGTGATTAGGGTGCTGGAAGTGGGAAGCCACCAGACAGAACCGCCTCTAGCCCCGCCCCCAGTGTGTGTAGTAACACTAATACACGTACACAGCACGCATGCTATACTGTGCTAAGGTGAATTACAGACAGCACAACACACTCCAACTCACCCCTTCACAGCACAGTGTATTTCTCCTTCCTATGACTTTCGAGTCTCTGCCATCGGCTGGCTTAGCTTTGCTTCCCTGTACGAATGTCTTACAAGCCAGTCACTTGCGATAAGACATTGAGAGCCTGTTATGTCCAAGGCATGTTGCTAAGCTCTTGAGGTGGAAAAAAAAAGCAAAAAAAAAAAAAAAATTGTTTTCCCTTTTTTATGCTAGAACAAACCTACTAGGAAAAATAGGGAAAACAAAACAAAACTAGAAAGTGAGCAATGGCAGAAAACAGTAGCCGTAAAGCGCTGAATGCTATCCGACCCGGTCCGTTTCCAGTCAGCCATCCCTCCCCTCTTCGCCAGGCCCCAGGGCTTCATGCTTCCCGGCATTGACCAGATTTTCTGATTGCCAGGAAACGTTCTTTTACTTTCCTCCTCAAATTAAAATGAAACACACTCATAGTGTTTTTTATTATGTGATATACTGAATGAACTAACTTAGATGTACCCCCAATGAGCCTCTACTCGTGAGTCCTCTCTTTCTGTAATGTTATCGCAATTTTACTTGTCAACTGGGCTCAAAATCTGAGTGTTATCTTTGGGATTTCCCTTTCTATTGCTTTCTTATCTAATCAGTGACCAAGTTCTCCTTACTTGATCTCTCTCCCTTCTGTTTCTTCTTTTTTTTTTAATAATTTCATTTTTTAAGTTGAAGTATAGGTGATTTACAATGTTGTGCTAATCTCTGCTGTGCAGCAAAGTGACTCAGTTATATACATATAGACATTCTTTTTTTTAAATATTCTTTTCCATTATGGTGTATCACAGGATATTGAATACAGTCTCCCCTGCTCTACAGTAGGACCTTGTTGTTTATCCATTCTATACATAATAGTTTACATCTGCTAATCCCAAACTCCCACTCCTTCCCTCCCCCACCCCTTCTGTTTCTTCAGTGTCATTGGCCTCCCTCTATTCTAGCTCAGGCTTCTTTATCTCTCAGCTGCCTGCACGGCTGTCCTCCCAGCTTTGTGTCTCCTGAACTCAAGGCTACAACCTAATTCACCTTCCTTAAGCACAATTCTCATTATGATACCCCCTTGACAAAGAGCATTCAATGGGTCCCTGCCTTGACTAAATTAAACGTTAAAATTTAGAAAGTTTCAACACTAAAAACAGTTCCTGTGTTTAGATTTTCAGAACAATCTATTCCCCGAAGGTTCTGTATAATTAAATTTGCAAGGCATTATACTGATAAGTTTTCACAAAAATAAACACGTGTATGAAAGCTAAAAATTCAGATGATAATCTTGGTGCTTTGGCCACAAGGGGCTGTTTTCACTTTTCATCTGTTATTTGGAGATGTTTCTGACTGCTGGGTAAAGAGCATATAAGTTAAAAAAAAATCACCTTGCGCTTGTATTGTTTTACAATCTGTAGCAAAATGAATGTGAATGATCATGTATTTACCAATGATACTAGAGTGTTAAAATCTGAGGAGCCTTCTTAGAACTTTCCAGGGGCCATATTTTAAGTGGAGAATGCCGACAACCTTAACAAAATGACTACTATTGTTTAGTCCTCAATGCTACAAAATAAGTCCATGTTTTCAAAAAGTCATACATATTGGGATTCTTGTGAATTCTTTTGGATAATTTTGTCTCTAATTTTCCATTCCCAGTCACTTATTGCCATGGGGAGGCTATACTGATGGAACGAGCAAGAGAGGGTAGTTCTTTATCGCAACAGGGAATTAGGTTTTAAAAATACAGATGTACCTTAAAAATGTTAAAAGCAAGAATAGAGTCAGGATTCAGCATGTGTCCAAATCTAAACTTGCCTGTTCTCTCTGTCAAAGCAGCTCTTCCCCCAGCTGCCATGTGGATGCAGACCCCTCTGCCCTCTTGGGGTTTATCTCCTTTGCCTCCCGTCACTGCCAAGTCTCAGTAATGTTTTTTAAATCTATCCTTTGATTTTCATTCTTACTGACACTTCCTAACTTTCCCTTAAGCCAGTATTTCCCAAAGTGTTTCCTTTAGAAAATTGTTTGGGAATGCAGTAGTTTTCTAGATTAAAAAACATGTTTAGTTTCATCTTGAAATAATTTCAGACTTACAGAAAAATTGAAAACGATTATCCAAAGAATTGCCGTATACCCTTCACCCTGATTCTTCAAATGTTAGCATCTTAATACATAGCCATGGTATGGTGATAAACACCAGGAAATTTAACATTGGTCCAACACTATTGTCTAATCCATAGACTTTACTCAATTTCCAAGTGTCCCGCAAAGATCTTTTTTATTTTGGTCTAGTATCACATGTTTCATTTCATTGTCATGTTTCCTCAGTCTTCTTTAATCTGGAAGAGTCCCTCAAGTCTTTGTTTTTCATGATTTTTTAAAAATAAATTTATTTATTTTATTTATTTACTTTTGGCTGCATTGGGTCTTTGCACGGGCTTTCTCTAGTTGTGATGAGCGGGGGCCACTCTTCACTGCAGTGCGCGGGCTTCTCACCGCGGTGGCTTCTCTTGTTGCAGAGCACGGGCTCCAGGCATGCAGGCTTCAGTAGTTGCAGCACATGGCCTCAGTAGTTGTGGCTCGTGGGCTCTAGAGCGCAGGCTTAGTAGTTGTAGTGCACGGGGCTCAGTTGATCTGCGGCATGTGGGATCTTCCAGGACCAGGGATCGAACCCGTGTCCCCTGCACTGGCAGGCGGATTCTCCACCACTGCGCCACCAGGGAAGCCCCATGATTTTTTTTTTTTTTTTTTAAAACAGCAGGATTTCTCAAACTTTAATATGCTCATTTTCACTGTGAATCTCCAAGGAGTGGACATAACATGACATCAGTCAAACTTATGTCACCATGGAATCTTTCTCAAGGTTCAATTTGTCGGACAGGTGTTCCAAGGACACTCTGGGACATACGGGTCCAGACTATGATGGACCATCCTGATATGTGTTTCTGCGGATGTGATCCATCCTACACACGACTATCAGAATAGCCTCCCTAGTTCAGAGTTGTGTGTAAGTCATGATCTGCCTATAAACCCAAAATAGCTTGATTTCACTTAGGGTAAAGTCCCAAAGCCTTAACTTGGCATTCAAATTCCTCACCCCAAAGTTTCTTTCCAACTTAAGCCACTGCATCCGTGCACATCCTCTTTTCTCAAGTCAAAGTGAATTACCCACCGCTCCCCTGGCTTCTTATTTTATTTCCCTGCTTAACGCTGTTCCTTCTGTCTGGAACACGTGTGAGAAGTCGCCCAAGGTTCTCTCTGTTGTAGGATTCAGCTGCAGCCATGGGAACTCTGAACCTTGGTTCCTTCTGAGCTTGCCTTTGACCAGGTGTAATAAGAATCAAAACCCCTGCATGTCTGGACCTCTCTTTGGCCAAGGCAGCTCTGTTTCCTGGGATGGTGAACTCCAGAAGGAGTTTCTCTACCTTCTCATTAGGACAACCGACCTACTGCTTTTTTTTTTTCTTTCCTGAACGTCTCCATTTTTGCACTTTGTGATATGCTTTAATATGTTGTTTTTATGTATCTCGAGGTAATTAATTTTCAGAATTCTTAATTCTCCCTGTGGTGGCATGAATGAAAGCTGCTGTAAGCCCACCAGTAACTCATTTCGGATGTCCTTGAAATTCAGATCCGTCCTCTCACGCCCAAAGCTCCTAGCACAGTGCTTTGTATAATGTAGGGGCTTCCTGGGTATGTTTTTTTGAATGAACGATACACTGCCTGTTTTCATTTAGAAAGAATACAGAAAGTGACATAAGGTTTTCTTTATCGAATTTATATGCAATTTGATCTTCTAAAGGAAAAGGGTAAATGTTTTTGAATTAACTTTTGTTATTATGGAAACTGCTTTTTTTCAACCCAATAATTATTCCTACCTAGGGCTAAAGAGGAAACCTCTGCCAACATCTGAATGACATTAAACTACCCTAAGTAAAGCATTACTAAAATTACCTTCCTGGTTTCTAATTTCCCGATAAGCCTACAGTCACAATGTTTGCCTTGATTAATTATTAAACATAACTCAGATTTCCTGTATTAATGGTTTTGTGCTAGATATGATTTCTAATTAAGCTTTATGTTTCTCTGATAAAATCGTATTTAAGTCTACCAAATGTCATAACTCACTTTTGCATTTAATAATCAATGTTTGGCAGATTATTTGAAACTAGTAGAGCAGTAATAATTTATGAAGACCTGCAAACATGTCTGGGATAATCATGATCATTTGAAAATCTGTGGTTGGAAACATATATGTCTGTGATGACTGATTAACATACAGAATAAAATCCAGTCATACACATACTATTAAGGAGAATGTTATGGTATAAGAGGATATGAATTTTAAATGTTTGTGTGTTTTAAGTTGCTCAAACCCATAGACGCCGTATACAAGTGATAGACAACATTAGTGCTGTGTTAGATTTATGTAAGACCAAACAACTAAGCGCTGAGAATTGCTATCTGAAACCCAGATGTTTCCAAAACAAGGATATATATGTAGACAAAATAGATGGTGAATTGCCTAAGTTCCACTTAGGGTTTTATCAGTGGGCAGGTGAGGGCCTTCTACATATGAATTGTAAATCTGAAAATTTTGCTAAATATTGTACATGTATCTATAACAGATAGAAGTATTAAAAGTAACTATATGATAGAATATTTTTCAGCCATAAAAAGAAATGAAATTCTGATACATGCTACATGGATGAACCTTGAAAACATGCTAAATAAAAGAAGCCAGACAACAGAAAAAAACACATATTATATGATTTCATTTATATGGAATGTCTAGGATAGGCACACCTGAAGAGATAGAAAGTAGATTAGTTGTTGCTTAGGGTTGGGATAGGTAGTGATAGTCAAAGGGTATAGGTTTTTTTTCAGGTGATGAATATCTTCTAAAATTGACTATGGTGATGGTTGCACAGATCTGTGAATATACTGAAAACTACTGAATTGTATGCTTTAAATGGGTGAATTGCATGGTATGTGAATTGTATTTCAATAAAGCCTTCAAAAATGTATGCACATTTGAAAGAAAGAGAACATAAACTGCATAGACATGAATACTGAGAAAGAAATGACTTAAAATCACAGTTCACCAAACAGACACTTTCAAACCCAAACAATTTTTTTTTTTTTTTTGGTGGTACGTGGGCCTCTCACTGTTGTGGCCTCTCCCATTGTGGAGCACAGGCTCCGGACGCGCAGGCTCAGAGGCCATGGCTCATGGGCCCAGCCGCTCTGAGGCATGTGGGATCCTCCCGGACCGGGGCACGAACCCGTGTTCCCTGCATCGGCAGGCGGACTCTCAACCACTGCGCCGCTAGGGAAGCCCCATAACCCAAACAATTTTATTAACCAGATATACTCTGGTTCCTGAACATAAAGGTGCCTGCCAAACCCTTTCTAGTATCGTTGGCACGGCAGTACTTCCTCGACAATCACAAACTCTATTCAATATTTTGATGGTCCAATAAATGATTCCTTTACAGAACTTTAGATAAAAACCGATGATTCATTTTCTGAGGCTGGAATTGAATAGGGAGACCAGAGTTCGTGCAGAGGAGTAACTGATCTAAATATTCGATCCTTCTTGGTAGTGTTCAGAAATTGCCCCAAATTTGATGCGAGCAGAAATCATCCATTTCCTACAAAAATGGATTATTTGAGACAGGATGAATGGGGGAAGAATTTAGGGCAGGAGAGGTTGACGATGATTTCCTTCCTCTTAACTAGCACCTAGAATGCCCCAGCAAGCAAGCAAGATAAAAGAGTCTAAAAAAAAAGATAAAAGAGTCTGATATACTTAGCATTTTATAAGTGTTGAAATCCTCCTTTTTTTTTTTTTAACAACCAAAAGGTGGTTAGGAGATGTTTTCCAGCGTGAAATGAAACATTTTGAACTGTTCATTCCACAAATCTTTTAGCTATCAGATAATTATTAATTGCTCTCTATTACTTTAAAAACTGCCATGTAAAACCCATCAACACAGCAGGAGATTCCCCGCCTTACAGCCCTGAGAGAGGTTACCGGTAATCTCAGCTAAGGGCAGGAAGGAAATTGGAGGTTCTCTTTCCAATGTCATGAGGACGGTCAATGAAGTGGTCAAGACCAGGCACCCTGGAGACCACATGCCTGGGTGTCAGCTCCAGCTTCAGTCACTCGCAGGCTATGTGACTTTGGGCAAATTAGTGAACCTCTTTGTGTGTCTTAGTTTCACATTTGAAAATGAATAAAATAATACCTACTTGTTGGGTCATTTTGAGCATTAAATGAGTTCATATTTGCAAAGCACTCAGAGCAGCTCCAAGCACATACTAACAGTTTGTTAAATAAAGGAAATGTTAACTCAGAAATAAGACCTAAAAGAAACCCACTTTTAATTATATTTGCATTTTTGGAGGGGTACAATTGATAGCAATTGGAACTTATTTCATAAGCTTACTTCTTGACTTGCATTCTTACACTGTGTGAGTGTATGTTACTGAATTAGCAATAGTATTATCCGCTCCTGTGACCGTGCTATTTAAGCAGATGGAATAGATATTCACACAGTCTTTTGAGGATGAAGATTCCGTGGGATACCTTGTGGTCTAATATTACTGTTCACCCTTCTCTATTGAGTTTTAATTTATCTTTAAGCTGAAGATGTCTGATATGAAAGACAGAAAACAGGGATGAATGCTGATGATGGGACTAGATGGATGCAATGCAAAGAACACAGGCATGACAGAAAACCAATTCTGAGGGCACTCTGATGCCCAGCTCTGACCATGGTGACAGCCTCCAAAGACATTAAAGAATGAGACTTTGTCACCTATCAGATATGAATGAAAATATCTTGACAGTGAGGGTTCAAGACTATATATATGTAAAATTAGCCCCAAAGAGTTGTAGATAAGGTGAGTTTCAAGTGATGTAGATAAGGTGAGTTTTAAAGGTTTAGAGATTAGGATTTGTCTACTAGTTATAAAAATGAGTTCCTTTAAAATACACATATCTTGTTTAATAGTTAACATGAGTATATGGGTCTGTTTACCCACAAATAATGAATCCTGAACATTAAAAAAGGCCTTAAGTTGCATATTCATTATTACTGACCTATTGACCTCAGAACTGGGCAGTCCACTGAAATGGAATATCTAGTAATAACGAAGATTTAAGAGTGCCTCCAAATAATTAAATAAAAAATTATGAGATTTGCAAATGTTTCATAATCTAAGAAAAACGATCATAACACCTCTTCTACACAAATCATGCGATGATGAAACACATGAATTATTAATGAAAATGTGATACATATGTAAAACCATCTTTGGGGAAAACACACACTTAATTCTACATCTTTTTTTGCATCTTACCTCTCCTCCTTGATTCCTTATTTAAATCATAAATACCTTTCCATGTCTTATATATGGTGTTTAAAATTAACATAATGATTGTTACTACCTAATTATCATGTTAGTACATTGTAAATTGCTGTACTATGTCTTTAATAGTATATGTTTAGACATAGCTAGCTAGGTTTGCTATCATAAATAACAGTAAAAAAAAAAAACATAGTGCAGGTAGCTCTTTGTTTCTGTTGAATCATTTCCTTGGGAGAAACTTCATTGAGTGAGGTTACAGGGCCAAAAGGTAGGGACATTTAATGGTCCTTGCAGTAAAGAATGCTTTTTCCAATAAGCAAGTAACAATTTATTATTAATGCTATATGTTATTATTTTAAAAATTTGCTAAGTTAGTGAAATAATTTTTCAAATTAATTTGCATGTATCAAGTTACTATCAAGAATAATCATATTTTATACCTTTATAATTTGGATTTTCTCTCATGTGATTACATTTATTCATATTCTTCATAGACTTAATTATTAAATGTGTATGTTATTATTCATTTAAAAGACTTCATCAGGTCTATGGATAATGACCCTTTGTCTGTCATATGTGATGCAAATATGACTTTTAGCCACTTGTTTTATTTTAGATTTGTAAGATTTCATGTTCAGATTTTTGGTAATTAAATGTGTAAAGTATAGTATGGCAGAATGAGATTAAAGGATAATGGAGATTTTTGCAACCAGAAATATTTTATCCATATTCTCTCGTAGAAAAAGGAAATGCTGTGTTTTGGGCTGTAGTATTTAATTTCGTATACTGTATATGTTTCCTCGTTAAATCTGTGGTGTTACATTTCCAGAGTGAGAATCCAAAGTGATCTGAAAATATGTACAGTACAGTGCTTGGAATTTAAGTGGACATAATTTTAAATTTTCACCACAAACTGTTTTGATACTCTCCTTAATGGGAGCAAAGCAACAAAGATAAGCTAAACTCTCAAAATAAAGCACACGTGGATGCGGAAGAACAAATTCGAAGGTAGAGTTATGGTCTCGGACCAGACTGACTTTCCTTTTCCCTGCACCTGGGTACCCTCACCAATCCAAACATCTGCATCAGAAATAATTTTCAAGCCTATTTTCTGTTTAGGTTCTCTTTACCAAATGGTATGAAACAAAATCAAGACACAGCCACATTAAATTATGTACAACGTTTAAAAATCATGCATTCTGTGGATTGTAAAACTAAAATGCAGAGAATTTGTACAACAACTTACTGAACAGCTCTGAGTGAGTGGCTTCCTCTGAGCTGGGTACAGCCCTAGGTATTACGGATACAGGGTGAATAAGGGATTATGATCAGAGCCCTCAGGAGCTTCCAACTGGTCTTTAACTGGTTACTTCAAACCTTGTTTCACTGTAGTGACTCTGAGACTTTCCACAAAAATCTGAAACACATTCAGTTAGCCAAATGCTCTTGAGAGGCATAGGTTGGAAAGAATTCTAGGAAACCAGAATGAGGAAAATAGATACATATTAAATACAGTTCAGTCCTCAGAATAGAAATGTATGATTTCATGTCCCATGAAGATCATAGGAATGACATTTCTCATGCAGGAAACAGGTGTCAGATACGGGATTAATGAACTAAGGTTTCAATACATAGAGCATCGCCAGGATGTATCCCTCTAGTCTTTGAAGGACCAGCCCGGGTAGGGCAGGGACAGGCAAAGAGCAGTTGTAGTAACAACAGCACCGTTAGCAACACAGAGCTATTGAGTGCTTCGTGCCAAGCACTGCAGAATATTTTGCCTACATCCCCTTCCTTTGCCAGATGAAGGGAATCTTCTCTCTGGCTCCAGCATTTTGTCTGTGCATTCACCCCTGCCAGTGTTTGATCAATGGATTCTTCCTGTTGTGTTTACCCACTTCAGACGTTGGAAGTGTTCATTCGTCATTTATTCATTCACTAAATATTTAGTGCCATCACTCTGCTAGTGACTGGGACCACGGAAATGAACAGGGGAAAAAAAGGACACTATACCAGCCTTCAATGAACTTTCTTTCTGGAAGGTAGACAGACCAGAGACTCAATGACTCTAAAACAGTGCACACATGGCAGGCCATCTGGTAGAGCCTGGGGTGCATGAGATGTACAGGTCTACGAAATGCTCTCAGTGACACATGCACAGTTATTTAGTATAACGTGTGTCATAAATTATAAAATACATAACTACAATATACAATTGACATTGTATTATACTATATATTATATATCATGTTAGATATATTGTATCTTATATATATCCAAAATCATTATATTTAGGTGAGTTAACAATCCAAATGTCAATCAATAGGGGACCATTAAAATAAACAATGAAACACTGATGCGCTGATATGGAAACAACTCCAAAATATATAATAAGAAAAAAAAGGAAAGTCTCAGAAGAATGCATATCATATGCTGTTTTTTGTGAGGTGCAGATAAGAATACAGAGTCACATTTTCTTATATTTGCCTAAAGACACTTTGGAGTCATACGCATGACACTAAACAAACAAACAAGACAAAACGGGGAGGGTTGCCCGATGCGGAGCAGAGATGGGGGCCCCAGGCAAATGGGGACACAAGGGAAGGAGGGAGGATTTTCACCGTACACATTTTTATGTTTCTGAATTCAGTGAATGTATTGTCTATTTAAAAAAACTAAATTAACATATCCTGGAACTTTTGGAGGAAAGATGTCTACTTGTGGACCGTGGCCGGTGGATGAAGAGTTGGTGGGGGAGGACCCATTCCCAGCAGAGTGCTGCAGGCCGGGCTGCAGGCTCGCCTGCCAACAGGTCACACTCTGCATGGGTGGCAGCTGGGCTCCTGTCCGGGAGGGTCAGGAGACCAGCGTGGGAATCAGGCAGGGGCAGGTCATGAGGGCCTCAGCTGACAAGGTGCAAATTCGGATTTCATCTCCAAGGTGACGGGAATCACCGAAGGGTGATCAGAAGGAAAGTGAGTAATCACATCTGCACTTCTGCATCATGTCTCCAGGAGCAAAGTGCAGGCGTGACACTGGGCGGGGCAGAGCTGGGGCGGGGAGACTGATACTCAGATAACTGGCCATGCTTCAGGTGAGGTGGAGATCCCGCAGCCTTGATCCCGGCTGCTGCCTTTGAAGATGTTGGCATCATCCCCTCCTAAATGAAACGTGCCCCTCCCCTCAAACTCCCACAGCCTTTCCTGGGATTCCACTTGATCTTCAACTTGGTTTCGCTCACAATTGGCAGGAGGCCTCGGGGAGAACTGAGTGGGGTGCGGATGCTCTCAGAGCCTGTGTGGGACCCTATCCCTTCTTTCTGAGCTCTGCTGTTTTTGTCTGTTTCCATCAAGCTTGTACACATTTCCTGTTGAATGCTTATGACTGGGATTTCGTTTCTTCCAGTTCCAAGCCCTGCTGTTAGGCGGGACAATCATACAGGTGGTGTCCACCATCAGAGCTGTATCCGCGGGTAAGTCAATCAAACACTTCCCTCTCAACTTGCCAGAGAACTGCTGCCCTGAAACCCGTCTCCACCATCCTGGCCGCCCTTGCCGGCCCCTCCCTGTGTCCTTCTAGATATTCCTGGGCCTTCAGCAATTATAGGGGTAACCCCTGGAGCAGCAGGGCCTCTGGGACTCTGCCTCATCTCAAAGCCCTTCGCCTGTTTGCTTCGTTGTTGCCCATGCAGGGGCTGTTAAATCTTGCAACTGTTACTTTTTCCACTAATAAGACATCTCAGCACATGCTAAGCATCTCAGCACACGCTGAGATACAGGAAGTATTCCCATATCATCAGATTTTTAAAAATCACAGTTCTAATCATTGTAGACATATTCGTATGAAATAAGTGGAAAATAAAAGAAAATTATATGCAATCAACCACAACAATAATACATAATTTGATCGCTGTGAAACAAAGTCAGGATATATTTCATTTTAACATAAAAAGAAAAAATATTGAAAATCCTGTCTGGCAGGTATATTATACAAGAAAAGTCAGAGATCAGCAACTTATATTTTTACTGCTGGAAGGCTGAACAAGATAATGAGGACTCTGTATGCAGGTGGACAGCTCTGAACGTTCACTAAACAAATGTGTTGAGGAATTAATTTATAAGTGACAAGTACTTATAGGTGGCAACATACACTTTATTTTGTACTTTTCTCTAAAGTAGGTTTTTAATGTTAGTTCAGCTTCTTATCATATAAATACTTTCACCTTGCTGTTCATTTGAATTGGAGTTACTATGGAGAAATAACTTTCTGATTCTATAGCATTCTACCGCATTCTAAAAACTTGGAAATCATGCCATCATGCCACAAAATGGGTTAGCAATTTTCTATGCATTTTTTAAAAGGAGGGGAATCTGTTCACACATGAAGAATTCTAGAAAAATGTTTCAGTGTTACAAAATTTAATAAGAACTTTTAGAACCTAGGACAATTTCACCTTAAAATAGACTGAAACATTTTAAGAGAAAATTTGCCTCCATGTTTTTTTTTAAATTCAGAGGCTTAAACATATACAGTTTGCCACAATTTCATATGTAACTGCCAGGAGAGTAAAGAAAGACCAGAGAATAGGGAAAGATTGATAAACATACATTGACAAGTGACAGCATATAGAAACCAAGAATAATCAGATTCCCTGTTACATTTCTGAAAGAAAATTCCTTAGCATTGTGGTCCAACCTCTTTGAATTTAGGGTAGAATTTGCCTTTCATTGAACTAGAACACTAAAAGACCTTTGAAGTATTTTATTCTAGTCTTTAGTCTTTCTAGAAAATTATAATTCAAATATGCTCTAAAACACTATTTTAAACCTTGACATATGCAGGTTAAAGAACAATAGTTAATAAATTATGTAAAGGCGGGTAAGACTGCTACATTGGTGGCTCCAAATGAGCCATGTCTCCTGATACTCTCACCTTTCTAGAGGCCCCTCCCACAATGATACTGGGCTTGGTCACATGACTTTCTGTAGCCAATGGGACAACAGTAGACATTACTCTCAAGTAGAGGCTTGATAAATGCTTGCATGTTGGGCTTCTCTTTTTGGAACCCAGCAGCCTGGCTGCAAGAAAGTCTGTCAAGTTTTCTTCAAAAGAGAAGCCATGTGGAGGAGAATGTGGGTCAACAGCCAGCACCAGACATATAAGTGAGGACTTCTAGAATATTCTAACCACAGCAGAGCTCCTGGTGGAAGGTTCACGTGAGTGACCTGGCTAGTACCATGTGAAACAGAGCAATCCAACTGAGCCCTGCCCAAATTCCTGAGCCACAGAACTCTAAGTAACACACTGATACTGTTTTAAGTAATTACAGTTTGGAGCAGTTTGTTACACAGCAGTAGATAACAGATACAGTAAGTGTTAGCAGGGACTCCTAAAGATCTTTCTGGAAATAATTCCAAGGTACATTCTTCATTGACATACACCTCTCGTACTTCTGTCATCTATTTATATATTATTGAGCCTGTCTTTCTCATTCTGACTCTAACTCTAACCAGCTGGATAGAAGAACTGAGATGGTTGGTTCATGTGAAAAGTGTTGTGAGAATGGCTTTATTGTATATTGACTCCAACAAAATGCCAAGTCCTTGTCGGATCTCAGAGAAACAGCATTCTTGAAGATGGTATGTATCTTAAATTAATTCCACTCCACAGCGTGATCAAACTGTGGCTGGGACAGTCTGGTGGAAAGAAAACGTCTTTAAGGAATTCCTAGCACATAAGCCTTCTGTGGTCCAATCAAACCATTGCCTCTCTGTTTCTCTATATGGAACTGTATCCTCACAACCAATTTCAGGCACTAAAATGTGTAGGACTCTCTGGAGGAATTTGTTTTCTTAAGAAATAATTATTTGAAATATGAGGTTTATTAGATTGAGAAAGACATCGGGTGTATTTTCATCCTTCTTTCTTTGGAACTAACATGACTTAATAAAAGAATGCATTAGAAGTAGTTGCAGCAGTAGAAGTATATTAGGAGAAGAGCCCACAGTAGTGAATGGGCAATGCACCACTTCTGGGGGATGGTGGTACTATTCCACTGAATTGTGGGGATTGTATCTCAAGTTAGAAACTACAGCAACTAACTGGTTCTAAAAACAAAGTGTCTGGATACCAAGAGGAAAAAGATGTAGTTAAGCATAACTACCGTTAGCATCATCGCTGCTATTTCCATCGTTTAAAGGATGTTCTCTGTGTGCTTATCTACGGCATTATCTACCGGTGGGGGTGTATGGACAGAAAGTTTAGATATAAAATGCCATTAAAGAGAGTCCTGATCGGACAAACGTGATACTTACAGAGAGTAGTATTTGGACGGCACTGTGGATGACCTCCAGGTACTGGAAGTCGACGATGCAGCCGGTGACGGAGACATACGTGTAATCGTCCATCATGCCGTGGGCTGACGGGGGCAGCACTCTTCGGACACAGCCAGGCCCGTGTTCCCGCCACCACGACCGGTGTACAGAGATGTTGAATGTCATTAGATCTGTATCCTAGGATATAAGGAGACAAGAGAGCAAAAGGAGACAATCATATCGCATCATATCTTTGATTTTCACTTTAGGAAGAATTCAGGATGAATGAAATTGTTGAAATGGTTTAAATTTCAAGTAAAAAGTGACAAAAGACAAAGTTAACATTGGTGACATGTATCATATGGCTAAATGAAAGAGCTCATTTTTCACATCGGTTATAGTTATTCAACGTGGTATATATGATATAATTCTTTGAATAATAACATTTCAAGGTTAGCACACATCAAAATTCCAGAGATGACATGTTTATATAAAAGTTCCTACGTTTATTTAAACATTATATTGTCCACATTGAAATTTTCTTCTGTACTTTCTTGTTGCTCTATTGCCATTGGCATCACCATCAGGCGCTAACATTTATTGAGAGTTTTTTTTTTTTTTTTTTTTTTTGCGGTACGCGGGCCTCTCACTGCTGTGGCCTCTCCCGTTGCGGAGCACAGGCTCCGGACGCGCAGGCTCAGCGGCCACGGCTCACGGGCCCAGTCGCTCCGCGGCATGTGGGATCCTCCAGGACCGGGGCACGAACCCGTGTCCCTTGCATCGGCAGGCGGACTCTCAACCACTGTGCCACCAGGGAAGCCCTATTGAGAGATTTTTTGCCTGCTAGACATTGTTCTGAGCACTTGTCACACGCTATGTGTTCTTGCACGTACCATCATCATCCTAACTTACAGTAGGCTGAATAATGGTCTCCCCAAAATACATTTATGTCCTACTCCCTGGAACCTGTGGATTTTACCTTATATGGCAAGAAAAGGACTTTGCAGATGTGATTGCATTAAGGGTCATGAGATGGGGGTATTATCCTGGATTATCTGATGGGCCCTAAAGATAATCACATGTCTCCTTATAAGAGGGAGGCAGAGGGAGAGTAGACAGACACAAGGAGGAATAGAAGGACAGTGTGACCACAGAGGCAGAGCTTGGAGTGATGTGGCCACAAGTCCAGGAATGTTGGCTGCCACCAAAAGCTGGAAGAGACGAGAAAGGATTCTCCCTAAAACTCCAGAAGGAGTGCGGCCCTGCCATCTTGATTTCAGCCCAGTGAAACTGAGTTTCAGACTTCGGCCCGAAGTCTGAAAATAAGCTATGAGAATATAAATTTCTGTTGTTTAAGACACCAGGTTTGCAGTATTTGTTGTATAACAATCATAAAACAACAACAACAACAACAAAACAAAACTAAAACAGGTGAGGAAAGAAAGGCAAAATAAATTTCCCAACTTCGTTAATAAATAAATTAAATGAACTGCCTATGTAGTGGTAGATCCAGACTTGACCCTATGCAATCTGTACTTTTAGCTGTGACGTGATGTTATCCCATTACCGACTATGTTCCCCTGCCCAACCCCTTACAATTCCTCATACCCTGAAGGGAGCTAGATCCCTCCTCCCAAGTTGTTTCCAAAAAATGCCACTACAGCTGAGCAAAAGAACAAAGAAGGCAATCCTTGACTTTTACATATCAAAATAGGCTTTCAGAGCTCTACACAGAAACACCAGTGCAGGCGTTTAATTCTCAAGAGATGCCCCTTAGTATTTGCAGTGTCAGCCATGAAGAACTAAGGCTATAACGTTTTTGTCATAAACAATAGTTTGAAAAGAATAGATGAGGAACCAGACTCTTGACTCCCAGATAAGCTAAAGATTACAGCTGCCCCTGTGGAGTAGGAAGGAAAAGGTGTGATGATGGAGAGATGGCAAGGGTGCCTGTGGACTGTAGGCCGTGGACCGGGGACAGTGGATCGGCAGGGGAGCCGAGGACGCAGGAGCAGGTCCATTTCCCAGCCTCCACTCCACGCGAGTGTGTTGTCACTGGTGCCAGGGGGACCTGTTGAGTGGACACCACACGTGGCTTTTGCTCAGCCGCCCAGGGGCCACCCACCGATGGTGCAGCACAAATAACGCACATCTGTGCATCCCAGTGTCCCTCGGAGGACAAGTCCCCATCTCAGTGGCATAGGACACTCCTAAGTACTGGAAATTGGGAACTCTGAAAACTTAGGGGAAGCCGGTGTGAAATGTAAGTTCGTGAACTTTGAGGTGTCTGGGACTGAATACAACAGCGTGGGAGCCCCTCACCTGCTGTTACTCCCTGCTGTATGTGGTACCCACATTGCAAGGTAAGAAACATTTCCAGTTTAGGCTGGTAGGCAGTTATTTCACAGTTTTAGCTTCTCCTCAACTCAAGTAATTCAAGCACCATTATAAGTATGCCTCTGATTAAATCAATAATAAAACATTTTCTATCTTTTTTGTTTGTTTTTTTTGGTTATGGTTTGCTGCACATATCATTCAGTTACCTTCACAGTTACAGAATTTTATGGATAATAAAACATTTTACATCATCTTTTTTTTTTTTTTGGTTGTTGGTTGGCTACATGTATCGTTTGCAGTTACCCTCTAGAGGGAAAATATTATAGAAAAATATAATTGCTTTCGCAAGTGAATTTAGTTTCATATAAAGCAATTTACCTACAGGCAAACTGCATGCTGCTCCCTTTCCCGGCCAGCAGATTTAATCTCTTATAGTTAGTCTTGATCACTACAGAAAAACGATTATTTCCAATTTTAATAGAATTCATTAGGTTCAGGATAAACTAGTATGATCTCAAAATCCATAGCAATTTCTATTCTTTACGCATTCTTACCTAGTGGCCTTTTCTATTGCAGGACTGTAAGTTCCTTTCAGTATGACTTTGACTGAAATTTATATTACCCAAATAAAAGAAAAGTGAATTTATGAACTAATGATACATATTTGTTACACTCACAGAAATCTCTCAGTGCAGTTCTCACTTGATTTGTTGGCACTGTAACATATTTATAAACTGTTCTATTCTTTGCAATGACTGCATTAAAATTTGAATGAGAAAATCAATAGCATCAAATTATACTTAAAGTTTAGACCTCTTAAATTTGGTATAAAATTTTATCACAAGTTTGTGTCTGATTTCTATCTCCTTCAGTAGTTAGATTTCAAACATTAAAAAACACCTTAACACATAATAAACTCAATTTCCTATGTCAGGCATGTCAAAGGAAATGCAACTCAGAAAACTATGATCTTTTAATAAAGAAAAAGTAAATAAATAAATGCAGAAGTTCATTTATTTTGTTGACATTTTGGCTATCATATCAAAGCGTGTAGTTTTCAAACACACGGGTTAGTGCTAAACCATAGGTCAACAAAGTAACCTTAAAAATAATTGAGCCTCTCATTTCTTTTCCATTTCTTGGAATTAGAATATTATCTGAGAATTTAAGCACACCATGGTTAAGAAAATTGACAACTGATGTCTTTGCCATTGTCCTTAGAATTTAAGAGATATGGATAACGGTATTTGTATTTATGCAAGTGTATGTGATTACCAAGGGACAGTTTGTAAAACAAGGAGGAAGAAAGCAAGGAGAGAGAGAAGAAACATGAAGGGTTTGGGAGGTGTGAGGACAGCCTGGAGAGACAGAGCATGTCCAGGCCAACAGGAGAAAGAATTTCAGGGAAGTTGGTAATGCCAGAGGCAAAAACTCCTCCTAAAATAAAACAAACAACAACAAAAAACAGCACTGAATTTGCTGAGTGGTGGGCAACGGGGACCTTACAAAATGCAATGCCGGCAGAGTGCTGGGAGTGAAAAACTGCATTTCAAGGAACTGAGGGGATTGAGAAGAGAGGATTCGGTGTTTTTCATGAAGTTGGGAGTCCAGGTAGTAAGAACATGGGGTGGACAAGAGTCAATCCGTGCGTCTACTCACACTCGCAAAGTTATGACTTAAAATTATTCCAGAACACTGTTTTTCCCTGAATATCTACTCAACTAAATACTAAGTGTTTAAAAGCCCTTTCATCTCATTAGTGTGAATCTCAAACTTGTTCCCATTTTCTTCAAGTACTTGAGTAAAAAAAAAAAAAAAAAAAAGAATTTCCAGAATTGTTTGAAATGCTCATTGTGTATGTGGATATGCCTGCCCACATTTTATTCCTAGTAAGTGTAGCTACAGTATTGGAATCGGCTCACACCCTGAAAAATTCAATACTCACTTTCTATTACAGTAGACCACTATATAATTTTTCATTAATCAAAGAACTAGTCTTTCTCTTATTCTTCTTTGTTCTTTTAATCATCTGCTTTTTTTGGTGTGTATCTAATTTAATTTTAGCTAATCCTCTTTATTTCTAGAAATGGACTCCCAACTACTAATAATCATTTTTTTCCTTTTTCCTTAGTTGTGGCTAGAAGGGTCATTGAATCCAATTTTGTATGGCTATCTACTCTGTCTTTTCACTGTCTTTTGTCATAAGCCAGCCCATCTGCAAGTGAAAATGTGACTTTGAAGAGATGTCCACAAGTATGTAAGAAAATAGATTTTGCTCAATTTTAGAGTTAGCTTTGGGTTTACATTTATATAATTAAATTCATGTCAGTTGAAATTTCTTTTGAAATACTGTTTATCTCAGAATAGGAATTAGAAAAATTAAAACAACTGTCTTACATTTCTAATAATTTTCTTTTCACTGAAGCACCAAACATTTCAGAGAGTACTGTAGATCTATATCATAAAGGACAAACACAGTGCTTGGTAGTGAGGTTTACGTGTTTGGAGCCCATTATACAAAGACTTAGCATCAGTTTAATTACTGATATATCAATAATTATATGTTATTTTCCTATATTAAAAGCAGCTCTTAGCGATAAGCTTAAAAGGTTTTCAAGCTTCCATTTGAAAGTGTTTGTCAGTTACTGTTGCTTTCTTTTCTTCTTTTTTTTTTTTATAAATTTACTTATTTATTTACTTTTGGCTGTTTTGGGTCTTCGTTGCTGTGCGCGGTCTTTCTCTAGTTGCGGTGAGCGGGGGCTACTCTTCATTGCAGTGAGAGGGCTTCTCATTGTCGTGGCTTCTCTTGTTGCGGAGCACAGGCTCTAGGCGTGCAGGCTTCAGTAGTTGTGGCACGTGGGCTCAGTGGTTGTGGCTTGCGGGCTCTAGAGCTCAGGCTCAGTAGTTGTGGTGCACAGGCTTCGTTGCTCCGCAGCATGTGGGATCTTCCTGGGCCAGGGCTCGAACCCGTGTCCCATGCACTGGCAGGCGGATGCTTAACCACTGTGCCGCCAGGGAAGCCCCCTACTGTTGCCTTCTCAGAGAATTCTTCCTGCAAGCCATAGCACATCATAATTATTTAGGCCCATGCCACTGGTGTTGAATATAAAGAACAGTCTGCAGAGTGAGGAACAGCCATTGATCATTTTGATTTTGTTTCTTATCCTTACAACTAGGTATTGATAGGGCTTTTCTTTTCTTTTTTTTTCTTTTTTTTTGGTACGTGGGCCTCTCACCGCTGTGGCCTCTCCCGTTGCGGAGCACAGGCTCCGGACGCGCAGGCTCAGCGGCCATGGCTCACGGGCCCAGCCGCTCTGCGGCATGTGGGATCTTCCCAGACCGGGGCACGAACCTGTGTCCCCTGCATCGGCAGGTGGACTCTCAACCACTGCGCCACCAGGGAAGCCCAGTAGTGCCTTTTTAATTAAAATGTTTTTTACATGTAAGTTACACTTAAAAAAACATGTTACCAGTTTTATTTTTTGAATTTTTTTTTATAGAGCAGGTTTTTATTAGCTATTTTATACATATTAGTGCATATAGGTCAATCCCAAGCTCCTAATTCATCCCCACTTTTGATGTGCATCAGGTCCATAGGGCAGAACCAGGTATGTCCCTGCAAAAACAGCCTTTCCAAGCTGAGCGTTTGTGCACAGAATGCAACAACATTTCAATGCAATGGAAAAAACCATTTCATGCCAGTGATGCCTCAAATATTATTTGTGAAAGTATAATGTACATTCCCAGATACTGACATTTATGGTATGTAATTGCTGCACCTGATGACACTAAGATTTGCCTACAGATGATTTTCTAACAATAAGTGTACCTGTTGCTGTAATCTATGAATTTTAAACACCTGTAGTTTACTTAGCTAATTACCAAGCCCACTCAACGCATCTGGCTTCTCTGTCTTTGTGTTAATCAATAACTATTTGATTACAATGTTATGCCTTTTATGCTAATTGGGATTTTGAGACCATAAAATGGTGCTACCTTTGTGTTTCATGCCTGTACTAATGTGTTATATAGTTTGTTGTATTCAGAATTCATGCCGCATGTGCATGTATGCACAAATTTTACTTCATTTGCACAACAGAAGTGTTTCTATTCAATCTGTTTTTTGCCAAGTTTACTGTCTGAAAAGAAAATCCTTGCTTTTTTTAAAATTTTGGTTGGAAAATTCCTTGTTTGAGAAAAATAGATGTTTGTTTTAATCTGGTAGGCTTCTTTAAAAAAAAAAAAAGGAAAAGTCATATGATCCTTTTAGTTGTTCCCTTTTTGAAAGGTAGCCGGATAAATAGAATAATACTGGTATTTTTGATCTGTGTATGTAGCTGCTGGTGTGGTTCAAAACCCTCTGCAAAAGAACACTGTTTTTTCTCAGTTGCTTCCTTTGCTCAAATAATCGTGAAGGCTGGAAAGAGGTCTGATTAATTGCAAACTTGGATGTGGTAAAAACCTCTCTGGCAGGTTCTTATCTCTCACCGCCAATCTCAAGTTTCAGAGTAACCATCTTGGAAGGCTTGCAGGAGGGAGCCTCTTGGGATCTGGAAATTCCAGAGACAAGGACTCAAATGCAGAGTTGGATTTCTATTGTAGCAGCTCGGTGTGTGCACACGTGTTCAGGGGGGCGGGGGGGCTATTCACTTTGCTGTGGGGCAGGCGCTGAACTGAGAATAAAAGCCCACATCTGCCCACGATATTCATTTTGAGAGTACTGTCTCTCTTCATGTCTCCACAGATCCCCTAATATGACTGATAAGTAATCACACCAAGTATAGAGATGCTTCATGTCAGCATTAGCTCTCTGCCTTTCGTCTAAACAAGATTAAGTGTCACTAACCAGATATTCCACAAGTATATAAGGCCCAGTGGCCACAAAGGACATTGTTTATTTTATCACTATTAATTCTTTAGGGGGGGAATGATATTTAAGGTCATTTTTTTTTAACCCCATGGCTGAGTCATGGGGTTTTCTTTCCTAGTGTCCTAAGGAGTTCAGGGTACTTCCAAACTATTAATTAATTCATATTATAAAGTGAATTCTTACTAGCAATGATTAATCCCAGTAATTTAAATTCCCCTAAATGAAGTAAAGACCACTTTTAGCTCTTCCTTAGAGTTGAATTTGAAGCTTTCCAAAGAATATTTGAATCCTTTTCAATTTGCAGGTCATGGGGAGACATATTAATTTCTGGTTGTCCTTACAGATAGCAACTACTCTTAAAATATCAACCTTGTCCAAAAGCACACTTAGCTACACTTTCCATAAGTACCTAGATGAATACACACACTATTATCCCAAGTAGAAAACCTCTTCCCTTTGACATTTCTGCAGCTGGCCACCAAACAACCCTCTTGCCATGAGCTGGGATTATTTCTGTGGGGCAATTTACCAGATGGCATCTTCAATGGATGTTGGGTAGTTATCGTAGCTACATCGTTTGTAGTGTCTAAAGTGCAACAATGCCTGTCTATGCTCTGCCCAAGGAGACTTCAAACAGTGTAGGTTTCCTCCTTATAAATAAGATAGTCCTACTGTACATATAGATCATTATAAATTTAAACATCTCATTAGGTCACAAGATCTTCTCTGAGAATGAATGCATCAGTTTTTCCTTGCTCATCTCTTTAACAGAAATGCTATTTATAGTCATTGTTCTCTATTCATCATAGTGCAAAAATGTCATATTTTCTTCATTAGCACCTTGTAATCTAAAAGTATACAATCTATATTAATTATGATATATTGGTGAATGCAGAGCAAAGGTATTTAGAACTACTTTAATTCAGAGCCATTTATGTAGGAAGTGACTCACACAGTCCGATACAGTTTTCCTTTAAGAATGATGCTTTGAGGGGCTTCCCTGGTGGCGCAGTGGTTGAGAGTCCGCCTGCCGAGGCAGGGGACACGGGTTCGTGCCCCGGTCCGGGAAGATCCCACATGCCGCATCTGTGAGCCACGGCCGTTGAGCCTGCGCGTCCGGAGCCTGTGCTCCGCAACGGGAGAGGCCACAACAGTGAGAGGCCCCCGTACCGCAAAACAAACAAAAAAAAACTAGACAAGCTCTCAGCTGATTGTAGGACAGTGATTCTTAGGACTTAGTCATCCCAGAGCTTTTCAAAGCTTCTCACATGTATGAAAGTGTCAAATGTTAGTTCCCCAGAGAATGCAACCAGGCTCGTGGTCAATGCAAAGCTGCCAATGAACATAATTAAAGAACTTTAGCGACAAGAATAGGGTCCATTTTTAGCATGCAAGTTACTTCTGATGGTTCTTAGATTTTTAAGGGCGTGATGGCAGATCCTCCCTATCTTTCTGCCGCACCCATGCTCCCGACTCTACCCTCTGCCACCCATGCCTCTTGTCCCACCACTAGGAGAAGCAGAATAATGTGCAGGAGACTGTAGGGGGGCTCGACTCATACAGGAAAGGAGAGGGAAAGATAGATTCCCAACAAGCCTTCTCTGACCGAAGCTTCCACGTCATACACAGGTTAAACACAGCACTGCAAAAATTCCAAGGGTGGTCCTATGCCTAATATTTATTGGAAGGCAATCATAATATTCTGATCCTTCTGGACTTATGAGGTGGGAGTGGCAGCAGCAATGTCTACTTAATGACATTTGTCTATTGTCTTTGTCCAGACTTGGACACAGCCAGTTCATATTCAATAGTACACCTGCTTTTTTCTGCTAATGTGAGTCCAGCTTTGTAATGAGAGTACTCTACGAACTCAGCATCCTACCTGCCCCAAGAAGCAAAACCCTAGCCAGTGGAGAAGCTACCACTATTGGCAAAGCTTTGTGTCTTCTTCCTGCTCTTTGACCCTTTTCACATTGTAGTTTAATTTATCTTTTTATGGCCTACCTTACCCTCTGATTTTATGTTTCTCAAGACCTGGCATGCATTCATTTTTGTAAACACAGTGCCAAACAGAGTGAGTATGTAATAAATGTTCATTGAAGGAATTATCTGTTCTTAAATAAAATAAATGATACACACTACTATATATAAAATAGATAACCAACAAGGACCTACTGTATAGCACAGAGAACTATACTCAATATTTTGTAATAACTTGTAAGGGAAAAGAATCTGAAAAAAATAGGTATATATGTATGCATAACTGAATCACTTTGCTGCACATCTGAAACTAACACAACATTGTAAATCGACTCTACTTCAATAAAAAAAAAAGAAAATGTAAAAAAATACACACACTTTAAAATCAAATGGTCAATTCTGAATGTATTAAAGAGTTAAACATAAAATATAAACCATAAAAGAATTAGAAGAAAAACATGAATATTTATCTTAGGGTGAGGAAGTACTATATAAACAAAAATAGGAAAGGAAGAAAACAAAAAGAAAATTATGTAGAATAGACATGATAAGTTTGCTTTAGACAGCCCCTAATAAGAAGGAGAATTGGGGCTTCCCTGGTGGCACAGTGGTTGAGAATCTGCCTGCTAATGCAGGGGACACGGGTTTGAGCCCTTGTCTGGGAGGATCCCACATGCTGCGGAGCAACTAGGCCCGTGAGCCACAACGACTGAGCCTGCACGTCTGGAGCCTGTGCTCCGCAATAGGAGAGGCCGCGATAGTGAGAGGCCCGCGCATCGCGATGAAGAGTGGCCCCTGCTTGCCACAACTAGAGAAAGCCCTCACACAGAAACGAAGACCCAACACAGCTAAAATAAATAAATAATTAAAAAAAAAAAAAAGAAGGAGAATTGGCATTGGAATAAAGAATTGACTGCCTTGTACCTGTGTTATGCTAGGCTACTTTGAAAAATGGTTTTGCTACAATTGAATATTTTCAACTACATGTTAAAAGGAATAATATTCATGTAAATTACACTGTGTTTATGCAGATAAATTGCTTTAATACATTGAGGAAAAATGCTGCATGAGTTAAACAAGATGCTTTAAAATGTCTTCTAAAAACTTATCAAAGAATAATTGGTTTGACCATATTTTTCAGAGTTTAGTCAACTAGCCTGGTGTCCCTTAGGTGTGATCCCAGACTTAAAGTACTAGGGAATTACTTATTTGTAAAATATGTAGTTTTTCACTCCACAAGGATGTAACAAGAAAAGGTTCTTCTATTTAACCACAAGCCCTTTTTTTGCTGAGGTTGTTTTACAAGTAGTGTGTCACACTAACCAAAAAAAAAAAAATCCCCAATCATAGGTTTAAGGAGTCTAAGAGATAATGGATAGAAAGTCATGTTTTGGAAAAGCCATAAACTTTATTCTTATACCTGTAATTTTTGCCATCTGATTCACCATCATGAAGATTCTGGGGGGTAAATCACTGTCTAGTAAATTTAAAAGGTTTGAAGTTCTATTTACAAATCTCATTTTCTATACTCACGCAGAAATGCATATTCATAGGAAAGTAATAAAACTAAATACTTCTTTAATAAGAATCTTAATCTGAATATGTAACTATTGACAGTTTTAAATTAACTTAATGAACTCAGAATCTGAAATTAGCTCTTGATCAAAGTATCTGGATAATGGTTATTCATCATTTGGTATTGTAAAAATACAACTTTAATTACAATAAATTATATGACAAAACAAAACACAGCTTTAGTTTTTTTAAAAAAAAGACTCTTGTACTACGATTTCAATCTTATTAGGCAGAAATCACTGACTGGCGAAGCAAAGAGTAAAGCATAGACAGGCATAAAAATCACATTTCAAATTTGAGAAGCTTAATGTGTTATGGGGAATAGGCTCCTACTTCTAGGAAAATGACTCAGTGAAGTATTTCCAAAATAAATACTTTAGCTAGAAAACGAATATTCTTTCTATAGGTAAGTGTGACCATTTAACAATTCAAGCCACAGAATGTCTGACTGAATTGTGGCCTCTTCACATTTAAATTTCTGGGCGTGACGCTATTTTCAGCTGTAGTAGTCAGACCCTCATTTGTAGTAAAACTCAGTGCTATCTGTCTCCTGATCAAATGTTCTTCTGCTACGGCAATTTTAAAGTAGAACTGAAACTACAATAAAACTGTGGATACAGCCTCCTTGCTAATTTTGCATATTAGACATATCTTCAATAGCAGGTGTTAATTTCTAGGTAAATTCTGGTTGGGCTTCTTTTTAATTAATTAATTAATTAACCTATTTTTGGCTGCACTGGGTCTTCGCTGCTGTGTGCAGGCTCTCTCCAGTTGTGGCGAGCAGGGGCTACTCGTTGTGGTGCGTGGGCCTCTCATGGCGGTGGCTTCTCTCGTGGAGCACGGGCTCTAGAGCACAGGCTCACTAGTTGTGGCTCACGGGCTTAGTTGCTCTGCGGCATGTGGGATCCTCCTGGACCAGGAATTGAACCTGTGTCGCATGCATTGGCAGGCAGGTTCTCAGCCACTGCGCCACCAGGGAAGTCCCTTGGTTGGGCTTCTTGAAAGATGATTCCTAACAGCTGCTATTCTCTAAGCGTTTTTCTGAGAATTCCAGTTTCCAGGCCAAAGGGAACAATTCCCCACGTGTCTGTGAGAGTTCTGATGCCAGCTCTTTAGAATGATACTAATCTCTATGCCACAGATTCATGTATTTTTTAATCTACTTCAAGGAAAAAAAAGGACATAACGGCCCATTAGGAAACATTAAATCCTAATCATTTCGTTAACGTTGTCTCCAATGTGTGTTCTATAAAGTTGCTCACTTTTATAACTAAGATTCTTAATGAGCAACATAGCTTCTAAGGTTGTGCATCTGCCATCAATCCATTATCAGGAAAGGACTAATCTGCTGTCCTAGCAGATGGATCAGAAGTCCTGTAGGGGTAAATTAACCCCCATTCTTTATTGCTGTGTCCTGCAGATTCACAGAGCATTTCTACATATGATCATATTTGATTCTTAAATCCAGTCAGGAGGATGTGTATTAGTATTCTCATTTGTTTGAAGGGCCTGGCAGGGAAGCACAGCATCTTTTGTATCATGGACCAGAAGGAGCTGTGGGATGGGATCTCTTCTTATCGGGAAGGTCATTGGTTGTCCGTGCAGCTTCTGGAGGGATGCAGTGGGGGCACTGACGTGCACACACTCAGTCAAAATGACCCTGGGTTACCTAGTTCCGATTTTTGGTTGAGGAGTCAGTGTTTCAACCAAACAGCAGTTACATGGCAGAGGAAGGTGGCAAACTCAGGCTGCTGACTCGCTCCTTGTCTTTTTTGTTACGTCTTATGCCAAGTTCTTTGAAGGCACCAATGCTAACAGCCTCTACATCATATTCACAGTAAATGAGGAAGGTTGTTGAGCCTGTCTCTTTATGCCCCATCCCTTCCTGGCCCTGGCCTCGGGGAAGGTGACTACCCTCAGCTCTGGGGCGTCCTGACTGTTGTCTATGGTAAACTTGTTGTCCTATTAGGTGGCTGTTCAAGGGAAAGGCTTGAAACCCAACTCCCACAAGGCAGATGTGGGAAAAATATCCCCTACAGGACTAAAAATTTTTTGATTTCTAGGAAGCCACTATAATTGCTTTTTTCTGGACATTTCACAGTAGCATAACCAGAAAAACAACAACCATAATAGTTAACACGTACATAGCGCTTACAATGTGTCAGCCATTGTTCTTAGCATTTTATGTATTTTAACTGACTTAATCCTCACAACAGCTCCTGGGGTAGGTGATGTTATTCTGCTGACCGTGTAGCTGAGAAAAAGGAAACAGGTACCCATGTTCCAGTCATGAAGCCTGGAACAGCTGCAGCCTTCCTGCTTCCAGTTCTAAATCAATACTGCAACATTGTCATTCTCAGTTACAATTGAATATACTTGGGCTCATTCTTGGTATAAGTAATTTGCTTAAATTGATAGCCAGTAAGAAGCAGACCTAATTTTGGAAGCCAGACCAAAGTGGCAAAACAGACATAGTAATAACCTGGGTCCTTAATGACATCACCTCATCATCAACCAGTTTTGAGACCTGCTCTACATCTGAGCTTTGGGATGCAAGATGCTAGATGCCCTTAATGCCTATGGCACTTTGAGTCAGAGTTTCTGTTACTCCCAGCATAATAATGGTCCCAAGGGATCCAAGAGTCATATTTTAGCACCGACTATGGACGCAGCTACCTGTGTTTGAATTTGGCCTTGTGACTTTGGGTCAGGTATTTTTTTTTTCCCTCTGAGGGAAAGTATCCTTTCCCTTTTTCATTTGTAAAATGGGAATGATCTTGGTACCTATTTCATACGTGTGGTAAGGATCAGATGACATGATATATACAAAGCAGTTAAAACAGTGCCCCAAGTAGAGCTCGTATTCACGAATATTTAGTGAATATTAGTGACTTTAAACATTATTATTATTATTATCATTATTTTATTATATTTATTATTGAGCCTTGGTATTTTTCTAATCCATAAAATGTGAATAACAATAAACTTGTAGGGCTGTTATGAGGATTAAATGACATAACCCATATAGAGTAAACTTCAGCAGAATATTTGGAATATAGAAAATGTTCAAAGAAATCTGGTAGTTTTCTTTCCAATTAATTTTTTCTCTTAAAATAATATACATGTGATATAAAAGATAAAACAATTACTAAACACTTTTAAAGAAAAAAAGCAGTCCTTTCTATTTTATGAGTAAAAGCTATCATAGCATATTGTTTTCTTTAAGAAATTATATACACTAAAAAATAATACTGTCATCGTTTATGTAAAGATTTACTCCTTCAATAAACCAGTCTGAATACGAACTTCATACTTTTTTATAAATGAAAACAAATTATAGTCTGTGCAAACTGCTACATAAAAAATGCCATACTATTGTACAAGCAATTGTTCTATTTCTGAAATGAAAAATGGAGACATGTCTGGCAAATTATATTGCTTGCTGAACCATAAACTTGTATAGATCAAATATCTAAGTATAAAAGTTAAATATCTAATACTATACCCGGAAGGAAATATACTATCTGGATAAACTGAAACTGTGATCTGTAAAAATCTCGGGGTTTAAGTATAATTCTGGTTGAAATAAACATTAATAATAACCACCTGATTCTAAAAGAATTCCAAATACATTACAATTAGCTTTCTAGTCCTCTCAGAAACTGATGAAGCTTTCTATAGAAGCAATAAACTATAACTCCATTTGCATTATTAAATTTAGTAATAGAATGAGGGCTTCTATATATCAAAGTCTTATTTACTGACACATAATAAACCATAGAACTGTTTACTTCAATCTTTGGGACTTAACAAATTTTAACCTAACAAGTTTCATTTAGGGGATATTCCTACTAATTGAATAATATCCAATTCATAATAGACATGTTATGTAACCAAATGCAAACATTAATCTCAATAATTCTTAGTGACATTGTGCTTTCTCCATAAATATTTGTTGAATAGATAAGAACACAGGAGTAGATAAAATGCCCATTCACACTATAGCTGAGAAGACCCAAGATGTGCTCAGCAGAGCCAATCAAGTTTTAAAGCCCTCACTCGTTATCATGCACGGAAAGCCGAGGATGAGAAAAATCTGAGGAAAGGCTCTCAAAGATAAAGGCTCAAACTAACAGACAGAAAAAAAAAAAAAAAAAAAAAAAGGCAAGCAACTTTGAGAAAACAGATTATGCAGGGAGAAAAAAAATCTACAAAACAAAACAATTAGGAACATGTATAAACCCCAAATAGGATGCTATTAATGCAGGACACCCAAATTTTAAAAAAGAGCATTTGAAATTAGAAACATAATAGCACACCTGGAAATTAAGTAGAAGGGTTGGAAGATAAAGTTTTAAGAAATCTCCCTGAAAGTAGAGTAAAAAGACAAATGAATGGAAAATAGAGAAAAGGCAAGAAGCTAGAAGATTGATCCAGAATACGCAATGTTTGAGTGATAGAATTTCCCATTAGAACACGGAGGACACACAGCATGGAGGGGAGAAAATTAGCAACAAATGATTTAAGAACATTTCCCCAAAATAGAGGTCATAAGTTTCTAGAAAGAAAGGGCCTGCTAAATGTTCTGCATGAGATGCCCTGTTAGTGAAGAGTCTCACGTTTCCCAGAACTCATCCATTGCCGGGTCTAAAGACCTCTCAGAATCTCTTGAGCCAGACCACAACTTAACTCTCAGTGCCTTGAAATATGAAAGACTAAATCCAGGAACTCTGAGTGATAATTTAATTGAAGAATAATAAAGCAATATAAGAAAACTCCCTGGACGGTCTCATATTATTTAATAAGCCCCTTAAAGACAAATAGGAGGGGGGAATTTGTCAATAATGTCATATTCATGCAACTTTTTAGAACATTCGTCATCAAAATGTGATATACCTTCTGGGCTGTTAACTTCTATGAAAACGGTGTTTGTGGTTCCAAATGGTGCCAGGTGCTGCCAGTGAAAAAGGAATAATTCTTAAAGCCTTTCATACCATTTGACCAAATCATCGTTCTCAGCCACAAACGAACCATACGATATGTTCTTCAGAATTTTCAGACCCTTTAACTTTGAACTCAAACTAAAACCTTCCCTAAACAAAGCATTTAAAAAAAAAAAAAAAGAGTAGCAAGGATAATCCCTGTTTAACTTCCTAGATTCCTTCCATTTATCTTCTATTCTCAACGATTATTTAATTAATCCCCATTTTTGCAAGTTATGTTCTAGCTGCTAAGAGTATACAGAAATAAAGGAGAATTCTTGGTCAAGATGGTGGTTTGCAACAAATATAAATGCACTTTCGTTCCCTCCTTAAGCCACCAGAACAGTCCTAAGAGTTTTAAGAAAAGCACACAGGTACTCAAGGATGAAGCCAGGCTTTACCTTCTAGGAGCGAGGCTAGGAGACTCTCTCCTGGGGTATCTGACAGCTGGAGAGCAAAGCCAAATCCACCCTAATATGAAGGAGGTGGCCAAGAAGACTCACGGAATTCGTCGAGATTTTGAGCAACCCCTCCCTGAAGACAGGGGACAGAGACCACGGCAAACAGGGGAAAATGAAGTGCTTGGAAGAAACAGACACACTAGTGGCAAAGACGGCTCTCTTTCTCCAGAAATAAAAGACCATCATTCATATCCACAGAAAGCAGAGAGAAAAGTATCATAACTATGAATAACTATGAAGTAAGATGAAGATTTTGTAAAAAAACGACCTTTTGGGTACTTAAAATATTATGGTGTAAATAAAAAGCTCATTTAGAAATGTTAGACAATAAAGTTAAAGAACTCTTCCAGAGAAACTCCAAAGAAGTTTAAAAAGTTGTTCAAGAAAGGAAAAGGGTATGTATTTCACCACATCTTATCTGCAAATACCATTTTTACAGCCATAATAAAATAAACACTGAATAAGAAAAATAATAAGAGCAAACAAAACAAAATTCACCTTGCTAATTTGCAAGAGTAGATGTGAAAACCTGTATTTAATGATTATCTTGCTGAAATGGTCTGTTGATCTTAAAAATCTAAATTAGAAAATGATTTTGTTAAAAAGAAAATGAGAATTTGCTTCAGAGAATACCTAGTGAAAGATGACCAAAATGCTAGATACTATGAGATTAAGCAAATTGTCTGACTTAGTTAACTGCGGTTTTAGGTAATATACTTTTAATAAATTAAAGTAATGAATGTATGTACTGCTTGCAAGGTAGAGGAAATTAAATTCAGTAGCTCTGTCATGGAACAATACCCCTATCCCCCCAGCCCAGAAAATAATGAGCTTCTTTGGAATATATTACCCTAATGGAGCTCATTCCCATGATGCTATGGAATGAAAGGAATGAAATATTGGTGCAAATGTAGGCAATCATTAATGCTGACAATGTGATTCAGTGAAGCATAACTCCCTGTCGTTTTTATTTTTAATTCTTCTATTATTATATGGCTTCAATGAAGTTTACATTGATATTTTGCAGAGGTCTTAATAGTTCTTAAATTTGACTTAGGAATCAAAACGAAACAACCAGCTAAGCTTTCCAAGAACAAAATTTTGGAAACAAAACTTTAAATATTGCTAAGTGGGTTCTACAACAACAGAATCATTTAAGAGACCAATTTAAACTCAAACCACCTAGAATTTTCAAAAATGGATCTGTGGCTAAAGACAGAACACAGGCGACAATTTACAAGCCTTTAAAGTGCTGGCCCCTGACTCTAACTTGCAACATGTAAATCATCTAGAAAACTCCAAAAACCATGTTTGTCTCAGTCACTGGTGTTCATCCTCGGTAATACAAATAAAATAATTATTAGTTTGATCAGGAAGCAAATTGTCCACAGGCACTTGTCTTTCTGTACACACTATCTGCATAAGAATCTAACTTTCGGACTTCCCTGGTGGTCCAGTGGTTAAGACTGCCCACTTCCAAAGCAGGGGGTGTGGGTTCAATCCCTGGTCGGGGAGCTAAGATCCCACATGCCAAATGGCATGGCCAAAAAAAAAAAAAAAAAAAAAAAATCTTTCAAGATCAAAATAACCAAATATTTGCTTCTAAAATGTCCACAATTTTCAGATTAAAATATTTTCCAATGCATTTGACACCCCTCCCCCATTTCTGGAGAACATTGTAATTGTATGGTCTCCTGTCTTAAACTGAATGATTTCTGAGTGGAATGATATCAATAATATTGGTTTAGAAGTTGTATTTTTATGTCACGTATAATAATACACAGAGGACATATTCAAAGTCTGAAATGAGTAGAGGCAGCCATGACAGAACTGAAAATTGCATCATTGGATTTGATGTTCTACATTCATTCAACTTTCAACATTCTTTGGTTGCAGGCCTTCAAGTGCAAAGACATTGTGGAGATGACCCAGAGGAGTGTGGACCTGAAGATGCTTTTTATCTAGACATGAAGACAAGCATGTAAAGAACCCGACTGTCCAACATAGCAGAATGGAGGAAGCTCTCCAGTGGGCACACAAGCATACATGGCTGCCGTTCACCCATAGGTGCTTATGTGGAATTTGAAGAAAAAGATGCACCTCTGGATGGCTGCAGCTCTGTGCAACCTGGGAGCACAGGGGCAAGTGGAGACCGTTGCATTCAGCCCCATAAGTTACTGCTTTGGAACTGCAACATCAGTTCCAAATGGGCACACACAGGGAGCCTTCCTGGAAGAGGTGGCATTTGGCTTTGGAAGAATGGGCGGCATCTCAATCAGTAGAGAAGCCTGGGAAGTACAGTCTGTTTCTCACTCTGGCCCTTTTCTCAATGATGGAAACGGGGATCCGAGACTCATTTTAAAGAAAGCTCATTTGAGCAGCGGGGGTGAATGTACCTGTCACATCATCTTTTCCACATGGCACCCTGCTGCACAGGACTCTGCCAGTTTAGTGCCCCCATTTATTTCCTCAATACTGAAAATAGGATTTTACTTTTATTTCGACATAGACGGAGCACAGGAGGGATAGTCAATCGCCCATCTTTGGGGAGTTTCACTTGATCCACATTTAACTGCCCGGCAAGTTTTTCAGCTGTCCATTTGAAGGAGCCCCTGTGTTTCCACAACCCATGAAACATGTAATGACTAAATTTGAGATTTTTCTAATTGAGAGTTAGAAAGCATGACTAAAGCATACGTGACCATAGTAAACTGGTGAGTGTAGGCTGGGCATTTTTGACAAATGGCTGGTTATGTGTAGTGAAGAAGTGAACATTAGACACAGCACCAAACGGCGACTCCATCGGTCTGATGCCATGTTTTTAAACACCCAGATGGCCAAATCCTCACATCCATGGCATGAGAGCAGCATTATGAATCAAAATAAGAGAAAGGATGCTGGGACCCAAAAGTGGTTACACTACAGCGATACAAGGCTTACAACCTAAGCAACACACGGGGATTAATGAAAGGTAAATCTGGCTGGATTTAAATGCTGACCTTCGATGAAATAATTTACCTTCCAGCAATCACAGATGGGTTTACAGGAGAAAAGACTAGCTATGTATAATTTTACGGCTAAGAGAAAGGATCAAAATGCAAACATAATCTTTAGAATGAATTTGTTTCTGGCCAAGAGCACCACGGAGCAGTTAGGGTCCATAAAGTAAATGGATGGAAGACAATGGTATAAAAATATAACTTTTTTAGTTTGGAAAATATGGTCTGACTGATGATGAGTTTTTAAAATTTTGCCTGTGACAGAGAAAGTCTACCATCTTCAAACTATGTTGAAGAATCAATCAACAATACATAAAACAACAACAAAACAGTTAATGGATTATTGCTTAAAAATGTGGTGAGGTCAGTTTATTTTTTTAAAAAAAAATACCGGGTAAACACTTGTGCTTCAGATCATGTCTTTGAGCTTTTTACACAGAACTTGTTATTTTTACATCTCTGTCTTCTTTGCCAAAGGTGCTGATAAATAGGTGATTCAAGGTTTAAAAAAATGCATGTCTACCGACTTGACCATTCTGATTGAATTAGGGGCTGACTGGGGAAAGAGATTATATTTCCGGGAGCCTGTACAGTATTTCATAGTTCATAAATCACTTCCACATTTGAGTGAAATTATCCTGAGGCAATTCTGGAAAATACCATTTCTCCATTTTTTAGCTCAGGGAACTGCAATGCAGGTTGTAACAACGTGACTCCAAGCACCAGCATTCAAGCTGTAGACTCGCGCACCTTCTCTGAATTATCAAGTAAGTTCAAACCCAAAATAAACTACTTCAGAGATTTCTTCTCCCTTCCCCTCCACCCCACACTTTCTCCAGTTGACTGTTTAGCATCACAGAGCAGTGGACTAAGCTATCTACTCATTCTGAATTTCAAAATCACCAGCAAGCTATTAAATAACCAAGTTTCTTTTTCAAAAAACTTTGCTCTAAAAATGTCAAGATACTACGTAATAATTCATAGATTACCCATGTTTCCATTCTGCATAGTGGTTAACTTTGAGTAGCATAAAATCTGTGAATTTACCTTTCTGTGGTATCCTACCACAAAGACCACAGTTCCTGACTAACTAATCATAATTTTGGGTATGTTAATAACAGCCAAGCAAAGTTAAAGATCTTCCTTTAACAATACCCAATTAAAGGACAAGGCTGGGGCTTCCCTGGTGGCGCAGTGGTTGAGAGTCCGCCTGCCGATGCAGGCGACACGGGTTCGTGCCCCGGTCCGGGAAGATCCCACATGCCGCGGAGCGGCTGGGTCCGTGAGCCATGGCCGCTGAGCCTGCGCGTCCGGAGCCTGTGCCCCGCAACGGGAGAGGCCACAACAGTGGGAGGCCCGCGTACCACAAAAACAAACCAAAAAAAAAAAACACCAAAAAAGGACAAGGCTGAATAAACCGTGGGAAAAGGTTAGGCGAAGATCTTAAGTTCAACTTACAGACCCCTCCATCTCCTACCGTTCCTCCCTCCCCCAACAAAACTAGGAAAGTAGGTGGAAGAGAAGCAGATATTTAGAAGCATTCGCTATGCAAAGCTTCCCAATTAGTTACAGCAGCAATTATTTCATCAGAAGTTCCACAATATCAAAAGCAGTTTATTTCATTAGCACTAATTCCATTTTGAAGGGCAACGCCAATTAAAGACTTTTAATTGAGCATCATTCATGGTTTCATAGAGATTCTCAATGTAACTGATTTAGAATGAAAAGTATAATTATAGAGAAGTCCAGCAACGTGCTTTATAAGAATGAAATTAGTATTTTCCTTGAACTTGTTTGACCTTTTTTCAACAGCTTTTGTGGGGTTACATCAAATTTCTAATTTGCAAAAAGTAGGAAGCAAAACTGTGAAAACGATTTTAGGATAAATTATTAAGAAGTGGTGTGTAAATATCCTGAGGAAGGTCACAAGGAATCCAGCATGTGTCTCACAACAAGAACATCTGGATTTATTTCTCTGATTAGGTTCACAGATGGAGAATAGATGGAAATAGTCATTCAGGACTAGTTCTTAAACTGGCAAAATCTTAGGCAATATTCTTATTCTTCAGGTAGAAAGAAATTTGAACAACAGATAAATGGCTTAGAAACTACTTACATCATACAGTCCCTCAGTGGCACTCATTAATAAATTGATGTCAATCACAAGGGAGGTTTCTGGGGAAGTGTTGCAGGGTTTCATCTTTTTATCTGTCCTCTTCAGCATTTTTCCAATTACTTACATTTCTTATGTAAAGAGACGGAGAGCAGACTCCCCCCACTCCATTTATAGTTGAAGTTAACTTCATGATTAGTAAATATGCTGAATCAAAACTCTCTTCACAGGGGCTTCCCTGGTGGCGCAGTGGTTGAGAGTCCGCCTGCCGATGCAGGGGACACGGGTTCGTGCCCCGGTCCGGGAAGATCCCACATGCCGTGGAGCGGCTGGGCCCGTGAGCCATGGCCTCTGAGCCTGCGTGCCCGGAGCCTGTGCTCCGCAACGGGAGAGGCCACGGCAGTGAGAGGCCCGTGTACTGAAGAAAAAAAAAAAAAAAAAAAAAAAAAAACTCTCTTCACATGATGTAGCCATGGGCTGAAATCTACCAAGTTCCTGTTTAATTGGAAAAATATAAGGTCCTACACTTGGCTGTACACAGAGGGGAATTATGTAGCCAAAGAGTCTTAGGAATTCGATTCAATAGGAATTCCATATGAGTCATTAATACAGCCTCAAGAAAAAACAAAACCCAAACATGATCCTAGGCTGAATTAATAACAGCAAAACATCTAGAAGTGAGAGGATGGCCGTGCTCTGCCCTGTGCTGCACTCAATTCTGGGTGTCACTCGATAAGAGGAGACAGAAGGGCTCAGATGACAGACGAACACGAACTTAGGTCAATTGTGAGACGGCTCATTGTTTATCCTGGGTCAGAATAGACTAAGCACTTGAGTGGAACATGAAAATTCTCTTCAAATATTTCAGGGTTGGATATTTAGAAATGAGGTTTAAGAAGAGCACTGAACCTTTTTTTTCCCTTCTAATGAGCATAATCACACTATTCTATTGACTCTCCACCTGTGAAAAGTGGGAACTTTTTTTTCACCATTTTTACCTTGTTCTTTCTATTGTCTTTCCATTTCCCAGTTTATATTGATTTAATGTGTTATTTTAGATCCAATTTAGGGTTAAATTAATTTATTACATTATTTGAGTGTTTGAGATGAATCAACGAACAAAATGGACAACAATCTCTGCCCTTGAGGACTCTATGTTCCAGCACTTGGGAGGTGCTAGAGGTTGGGAGGAGGGGAGAGACAACAGCAACAACAAAACCATAATAAATAAGCAAATTATTAAGTATGTTAGAAAGTGAAGAATGCTGTAAAAAGAAAAACAGAGTTTATTGGGGGTGGAGGAAGTTTGCAGTTTTAAATAAGGGGCGATGAGGACATTTCTCATTAAGAAAGTGGTATCTGAGACAGTCTTAGGAAGGGGAGGCAGAGAGACGTGAGAATAACTCTTGGAAGAAAATACCAGGCAGAGGAAACGGCGTGTGCAAAGGCCCTGAGGCAGGCAGGTTCCCAGCCCAGGGAACACAAAGAGGCTAGTGTGACTGGAGCGGTGGGCAAGTAGTAGGACAGAGGATGAGGATAGAGACGTCATGAGGAGGTCAGGAGGAATGTTTCTAAAGCTCAGGCAGGGCCCTGTAGGCTGCCGTAAGGACTTGGTTCTTATTCCACATGGAGAAAGGAGCCATGCAGAGTCCTGAGCAGAGGGCTGCCAGGACCTCCGGTTTAAACGGATCATTCTGGCTACAGTTTTGAAAGCAGACTGTAGAGGGGCAAGTGCGAAGAGATTCAGACCAAGTCTCTTCCATTTATTCCTTAGTAAAGTAAAACGGAGGCAATTTAACAGTGCCATTTTGCATTGGCTGTATATTTTTTAAAAATTTTACTAGGAAAAAATGTAACAGAACATGTCACAAAGAAATCATTGAACTATATGACCGGAAGAAACCTTGAGAAATAATCTATTCTACCTTGCCTCAATCAGATAGCCTCCCAGTCAATGATTTCAGACATGTATGAATCTGTTTTACCTTAGAATACTTCTAGTAAAAGAAATTTCACAGTGCCTTATAATCCATACTCCAAAGCTTCACAGATGTCTCTTTCAGAAATGCCTACCTTATGTCAAATAAGAATTCTTCATTCTATAAATTACATTTTTTTTTCTCTCTCTCTCTCTCTTTGAAAATGGGAACTTCTTAAAACAAAGAACACTAAATGTAGAATCAAAATCCAGATTTCTAATACCAGGATTCTAATCACAGTGGCATATCATGTAACCTTTGTCAGATCACTTTGTTTCTATGTATAAATAAAGTAACAGATGTAGACCGTCCTTTAGCTCCTAGGAAGAAATGAGCTCTATAAGTCTAAGACATAATTAGAATCATTGTTGGTATTCTTCTCATTAGGAATGGAGAATTAATCCAATCCCTTACTAGGATTTTAACTCAGCAAGATGGTGTATGTTGCCTATAGATATGAAATCTTCAGGGAGCACTGAGTCATTAATTGAGTCCGGGGGAAAAAAAACCCACTCTGAATTCACCAAAAGCTTTTAATCCAGATTTAGATTCATTCTTACTCTATTACAATGAGTGACCTTTAAGGAAGAAACCCTGACAGTAATTTAAAAGAAGCTTAACAGAACAGTTCAATATAGCTAACACAGACTCCCTTAAAAAAATATACTTCAGGTGTTACAGTGATGAAAATTAGATATTCAACTGAGTGAAAATTTACTTGATGACCATTAAAATTTAAAACTCAGTAGCTCAGTTTGCCAATTAAAAAAATACATATAATTTAAAAATACTCCCTTCGTTTGGAACCATTTTTCTCAAGCTGCCAGCAATAGCTAACATCGTGAACCTCACGGAGTCCACGTTGACTATATCTGAAATAGAGTTCAGCTTCCCTCCTGCTTTCCCAAGAATTGTTATTAAAATCATTCATTCTTAGCCCCAGGCTCAGTTTTGTATTTATTGTCGTTATTGCTTCCGCCCTCCCAAGCCCTCACTGAGTACCGTGGATTCCATTTTCAGAGATGCCCAATATTCTTTGCTCTATGGCCATTGACCATTTCCCGCTTCACCTCATTACTCACCAGCCTGGATTATCTCAGTGCCCTCCTAACTGGTCCCTCGCATATGGCTTCCTCTCTAATTCATTCTCCATGCTGTTTCTGTACTTATTTTCTTAAAGCTTCGCTCTTATTTTTGTTCAAGTTATCACTGAACCTTCACTAGATGACATGCACTGTATTAGGTGCTGGTGATGTGGATGTAAATAAGACTTGGTCCTTTCACTTGTGGAAACTGCAGTTAAGTTTGGCAGAGAGACATGCCAGTAAGCAATTTTAACACAGTATGACTAGTGAAACATGAGCATGTGCTACGGCAACAGGAGGAAGGCGTCGAGGCTGCCTAAGGGGAGAGGCATTAGGAAAGTCGTCAGACAGGAGAAAGTAATATGAAATCTGTGTACAGAGTGACAAGTGGGCTTGCACCAGGCAGACACAGGGAAAGCTAATTCTCATCAGAGAGAACAATATTTGCGGGGGGCATGGAGATAGGAAATACAGCAAGTTTGAAAATCTCTAACTCTTCCCAGTTTGCCAGGCTACGGGATGTGAGCTAAGAAACGGAGAAGAATTGAGTTTGGGCAGGAACCTTTCTAGAGTGGATTTTATGTAGCAGATAGGCGATTTAGACTTTATTTTGTGCTTCACAGATACTGGAAGTGATGTGGTAATATTTGGTTTTAGGTAGATGACTCTGGAAAGTGTTCTACTCATCTCCTGGATGGATCAGGAACTGGCAGCAAGGAGATGAGTTAGTCTCTTGCCAGAGTCCAGGGGAGAGCTGATTAGGGCAGGGGCTTGGCGGGAAAAGGCCCTGTTACACAGTCTGTAATGTGGAGAGTTTCTAGTTTTGTTTTCTAGGATTGGTTAGATAAGCCGAAGTCATTGCATATGTCCATATAAATGACATTTGCTCTTTACCTGAAGTACATTGGCCTCCTGTTTCCCCTAGGCCCACGATTTAAAAAAATTTTTTAAAATATTTATTTGTTTGTTTATTTATTTATTTATAGAACTGAAGAACACATTCAAAACACTAAAAATAGAGCTACCATGTGGTCCTGCGGGCCCATGAATTTTAAATTGGGTTCTTCAGGGCCTTAAGATTAGTTAGAGGTCCTTCGGGGGTCTTGCAGGAGGTGCTTAGAAGGAACGGGTGAGAAACCCAAAGGCGAAGTCCTTGCACCTCTACCCCATGCTTCAGTAAAGCCAGCTCTGCTTTTATTTGTTTTATGTGTGAAGTTCCACGTAAGATTTTGTTTGAAGAAAGCTATCTAAACAACTTTGCTCAATGTAGTGGGTAGGGCCTATGCAGTTTTAGCATTCGTTTAGTACTGACATCAGACTTGGAGGAATAACTGTTTCGTGCCAAGATGTAGAGAAAGGCTGGGCTGAGCCTTTGTTGTGACCATAGAGAAATACTATATATACCATATGACTGTAGGTCACATGAAGATGAGATTTCTGGGACCAAGAGTATGTAAAGGTCACAAGTCATATTGGAAAGCTTGTTCCTTCCAGTCTTTCCAGATAACACACCTGCCTCTTGTCATGCGGTGCAAATTCTTATGTTGCAGGGAGCAGGTTATGGAATGCTTCAAAGAGATATAAGGTGTTTTACTTAAATATCATTTGATCAAGATACCATTATGGGGGGCTTCCCTGGTGGCGCAGTGGTTGAGAGTCCGCCTGCTGATACAGGGCACACGGGTTCGTGCCCCGGTCTGGGAAGATCCCACGTGCCGCGGAGCGGCTGGGCCCGTGAGCCATGGCCGCTGAGCCTGCGCGTCCGGAGCCTGTGCTCCGCAACGGGAGAGGCCACAACAGTGAGAGGCCCGCGTACCACAAAACAAAAACAAAAACAAAAACAAAAACAAAAACAAGATACCATTATGACATCAATAAAATCTTCTTCACACTAAAATTAGGTGAGCTGAATTATCTCTGTCCTTCCTACATAACTTGGAGAACCCATGGAACCACTGCCACAGCTGATAAATGGAGCATTCTAGAACTGATATTAGGAAATATAATTGATATGGGACCTAAGACTAAATGTGAGACATGAGGGGGAGAAAGAATGTTCAGGTCTTTCCTGAGCTTCTGGCTTGTGCATCTAATGGATAACAGTGGTCTTTAACCAAAAGAATACACGAGAAAATGAGAAGCATAGTAAGGAAGACGTTAAGATTCAGTTGGAGACAAGTTGAGCTGGACATGTGTGAACAGCACCCAGGATGCAGTTTGATAAATGAGTCCAGAGCTCAAGAGAGAGTCTGGGAGGGGTCCAGATCTGGGAGTCATCAGTACGGCATTAGTGGAAATTAACAAAGTGGATGAAATTGCTGAGGGGCCGTTTTTAAATGAGAAGAGAAGGCTAAGGATGGATTGCTGGGTGGCCCCAATTAAGGGAGGACACAGAAAGAGAGCTCATAACTAAAACTGAGGAATAAACATGAGATAAATGAGAAAGAAACCAGGAAAGAGTCATTATCATTAAACCGACAGGAAAAGAGAGTTTTAAGAATGAAAAAATGGCGATCAGTGTTAAATTCTGCAAACAAGCATCCTCTGCTATAATTCTTTGTGCCTTCAACTGATCATAGAACAAGGCTCTGCTTCTTAGTGTGGAATGGAAATCCCTTCCGCATCTCATTTCTAATCCCTTTTCCCACAAACCCCCAGTATTCTTCTGTGCTTGCAAACACAAAGTCTTTGTTCTAATAGCAGTCCTCTTTGCTCTTTATGAAATATGTTTTGTGCTTTTCTCATATTGCTCTTTATACCTGGAAGCTTCTTACATATTATCTTTGCCAATTGGACTCCTACTGATCCTTGAAGTTTGTGGTGGCTTGACTGCAAAAACGGCCCCTGTTTCTAAGCTCCTGGAATATGACTCTGAAGATCCTTGGTTCTTAAATCTGGATGGCTTCTGGGGCCCACGCTTGCCAACAGAATGAGCCATGTGAAGCATGCCAGTTCTGAGCCTAGGCTTCAAGTGGCCTTAAGAGTTTTCATTTTCTCCCTTGCAACCCTGCCGTGACTTGAGAAAAAGCCCAGGATGATCTTCTGGAAGATGTCAGACCATGTGAAGGAGAGTCAAGCTCATCACAGGCCAGCTGCCAGCAGTGCAGTCGTGGAACATGTGAGAGAACTCGGCTAGGATAAGTGGAGCTGCCTGCCTGACATGGAGCTGATCACAGATGCATGAATATTTCTAACTGAGCCAGAAGACCTGCAGGCTGACCTTTAGACTCATGAGCAATAATAAATGTTTATTATTTTATGCCGCTGTTTTAATGACTTGTTATGCAGCAACAGCTGACTGATACAGTGACCTAGCTCATGTCTCATCAATTCCGTGAACCCTGCCTTGATGAATCATGCTAGGAAAACAAAGTGAAAAACAAAAGCAAAGTACAGTTGAACCTTGAGCAACACAGGTTTGAATGGCATGGGTCCACTTGTACATGGATTTTTTTCAATAAATATATTGGAAACATTTTTGGAGATTTGCGACAATTTGGAAAACCTTGCACATGAACTGCACAGGCTAGAAATATTGGAAAAATTAAGAAAAATCTGGTTATATCATAAATGCATAAAATACATGTAGATGCTAGTCTATCCTTACATAGGCAGGCATAAGGTGAATGATATTTAATATAAAATTGATAATGTTAGTTTCTTTTACTGTTTTATAAGTTTGCTTTCAAAGAATTATATTATTGTACAGTATGCCTTTCTCTCTTGTAACTGGAGAAACTGCGTATCAGCCTATCATCACGGGTGTTTTTTTGAGTAACAATGTTTCCAATACTGTATTATGAATAGGACTGTAATACTGAACTGTGTGCTGTAAAAATTTTATAACTATTCTCTCATTAGCGTACAGACAGGCTACCATAAAGCAATCATACTGTGACTTCTTCATGTCAATGCATGAATCATTACACCTGTAAATATATTTTCACATTATCTTTTTATTTCTGATGCCTAGTGTTAGTAATACTTACAACACCTGCAGCGTTTTGTGTCATATAAGACAATATTATGTAGGTACCGACAGACAGATGAGTCATTTTGTATTATCTATGAATACATACAGTACAGTACTGTAATGTATTTTCTCTTCCTTATGATTTTCATAGTAACATTTTCTTTTCTCTAGCTTACTTTATTATAGAGGTACAGTATACAATACATATACAACATTAATAGTGTTAATCACATTATGAGTAAGGCTTCTGGTCAGCAGTAGGCTATTAGTAATTAAGTTTTGGGGGAGTTAAAAGTGATAAGGGTGGATTTTTGCCTGCACCGGGGTCAGCGCCCCCAGCTCTCACCTTGTTCAAGGGTCAACTGTGGTATCTTTCCTTTGATAGAGGCAAGTGGCCTAAAATGATGCAATACAGGAAGATAGGACCCAGAATATGCAGGGCCTGATGGACTTGTTAAGAATTTGACAATTTAACATTCTCAAATACACCAAATGTTTTTTTCTTTCCTCCTTTGGATAATACCCCAAAACCAACCAACAAAAAAATCTTAAACTTCTGTTTAAGGTTAAGAAGTTTTGAAACCTGGGGACAATTGGAAATCTCCCTGAAGACATTCAAGAGCCCTCTGTCTCCTTTCACTCCCACCCACCGTGGTGGGGGTCCCCATCACTGCATCAGCCTCCACTCCAGACTCTGCCTGTTTTCCTGAATTTGGAACATGTTTAGAATCAGAGACAATGGGATGAGCATATCTCACCCTCTTTCTGGGGTTCCCTTCCAGAGTGGAGGCACTTAAGACACTCCAAGATTCACTTGAGTTGGTCTCTTTACAATAACACCTGCCTCTGTGCTGAAAACACTTCCATGACGGAGGAGATAACGTGTAAAGCCAGGTAGAGAAGCTACTTAGCTTCAAGCACTTCTTATGAAAAAACACTGAACTACATACTCGAAACCACGGAACTCTAAGATACACGAAAGTTTTCGAAGGCCTCTGGAAGTTGGATGACTTTATCCTCTTTGATAGACGGGCAGGGATTGTTTGTCTGATACCTTCCTGCCTGAGAGCCAGGGAACACATCGTTATCTTCATAATTTAGTCCACGGCTTCTAGTCAGGATCCCAAGTATCAGGAAACACAACGGAAACGGGTGACGCCATTAACCCAGTGTCCCTGTGCCAGAGACGCTATTCCCAGAAGCTCATGACTTTGCACCTTTCAGGGTGCAGCTTATTCAGACAAACGCAAGCAGCTGCTGCCTCAGTGGAACGTTTGGCTCGTGTGAAATGCGTGCAGCTGTCAGGGAAAACCTTCTCGGTGCTGCAGACAGAGAAGAGAAGTGGCTGGGAGCGCCTCTGTCACAGGCCTGGGCTCCTCCCCACCCAGCTTCTGGACAACTGTCTACATAGCAGTGCTGCCAGCCAGGCGGCCTGAGACAGAGACAGACACTTCCGCGGAGGCGTGGATGCTGAATACCTCATGCTTTTCAGTGATGCGTTTGGAAAACTTCCCAGACTGTACATCTGCCTTGGCATGAAAGCTTGTATTTCAGAGGAGGCTTTCAAGGGAGACAGTGAGAACAGCCACGTCTACTCACGGAGGGAGGGTGACAGTTCTTCCCTCTTTCAGGGACAAGTGCCTGCCTTGTCATGCTCTGCCCCCGTCGTTGTAGCTGCTGGTGAATGTGTGTGGTCAGGAAGGGCCCACTTGGTGCACGAGCCCCGCTGGGGGAAACCCTGAGATTGGTGCTACTGCCCAGCCAGCTCCTAAGGAGGAGGTACTTAGGATGGGCAGAGGGGACTGCAAGGGGGACCAAGGCCAAGGAGCCTTTTTCACTCTACCTCATCGCCTTGTAGTATCTGTCTTCCCTTTTTTGTCTTTGCTTTTCAGTGTGGAGGCAGGTAACCAGATGCAATGAGCTTCTTTTGATATCACTGGAGGAAATTGAGATTTACGTATCATAACTTTCCTAAGGGACCGTACAGGCCCAGCTGGTACTTTGTAAATCTCTTTACGGGGTTAGCCATCCTACTCTGTGATGACATCGCACATTTATATTCAAACGTATATAATTTCAGGGTCAAAAAAGACAAAGACACAAAAGAAGAAATTCTGGTAGGTGTGTAGGAATTCTGGGCACCTGGGTGGGCTGAGTAGGAATATCTGAACGTACTTTAAAATGTGCTCTTCTGATATAAAGGTATAGTGAGCTCCAAGGAGGTCTATTTCATAGAGAAAGAGTCTAAAACAACAAGCACATAATCTACTTAGGTTTTAAAACCGGGTGTATTGGGATGACATTGTTTGCTGAATGGACATTTCTGGGTTTGTAAATGGACTAAATTAATGGTTTGGGAACTTCTGATGGGGTCAAATCCATGTCTGCCTAAAAGACAAAATGTACAGACAATGTCCAAGTGTAAATTCTTCTTAAAACCGGAAGAAAAATGAAAGATGTGAGATGCGATCAGGCCGATGGCTTAAACGCTGGCGTGTGCTTGGGGAGGGGCCTGCCCTCTGGGCGCTGTGTCTGTGACGAAGGCACACAGCCAGCTGGACAGAACCTCCATGAGACTGGAGGCGTTGATATCCGGTGTCTACACAGAAGGGATGATACACATCACTTTTGGTCACTTCCCAAGAACGGCAAGTCTAGTGAAGTGGAGAAACTTAGAACCCCTATCTAGATAGTTTATAAATAACTTTAAAATAAGTTCCTGCAAGCAACCTGATTATAGTTTCTGTTAAAATGTATTTTCCTCCTCAACATTACAGAAGCAAATATAATAGCCAATAAAAAGTGGTACATACAATGTGCCAGCTATAAAAGGGATGCATGTTTGCAATTGTTACCTGATATGTTCAAAGGGACTTAAAAACATGAAAAGGAATTTTAAACAATATGAATTATTATTACGCTTAAATTAACTTAAGGATCTTTTAAGGAAAAACTAAGCCATCTCATAACCATGCTATCTGAAGAATGGATGACAACATTGAAATGTTTATTCTTGAGATAAGAAGACTTTTTAGGGAAAGATAATACATTAGGCTTGTGTGTGTGTGTGTAACTGAAAATGCACTTGTTCTTCATGATTCCCTTTATACTCGTTCTCTAAGTACCCTGGTGTTTTCTTTCATAGCACTTTTAACATTTCTAACTAGATGTTTATTTTGGATACATTAATCTCCTTAAGACAAGGTATGCATTTCTTTTATCTCTGCTATGTTACCACTGTCTCGTTCACGGTTCGGAATAAGAGAAATGCTAACTCAATATTTTACCAGCGAATGAATGAATGTGTTTTGACCATTATTGGACGGAAATAATATTCATCAAACATCTACCATGACAAACGCTATACCAGGTAATCATGCATGTTTATCTCATTTAATCTTCCCTATGATTCTGAAAGCTAGATATCATCAGCTCCATTCTATAGATGAAGAAATCGAAGCTTGCTGAGGTTATCTGAACCATCTCTGTCTGTTTGGCTCCAAGGCCACTGCTGTTTGGACAGTGAAGGACATTCTCTGCCACCGCCCGTAATGAGAGCAGGTGCCAGCTCAGTGTACGGCTGGCCTTTCTAAGAAGTCTGACAATTCTGGGATGCACTCTCTTATGAGGAACCGAATTCTCTGTCACTGGAATTATGGAGTCTGCTTGACCATCTGTCAGGAACATATAATAGAGAAGATGGGAAAGGAAGTTGAATTAGAAAACCTCTAATGTTCCTCTCAACGCTCAAACTTCAATTTACTGTCTAGCCATATGCTGAAGTGGCAAGAATAATACAGTTCTTCCCTCCATTTGGCATTTCTCCCTTTTTCTTTTCCTTTTAAAGCAGATGGTGCTATTGTGCTTGTTGCCCCAGGAGATGGACGTACAGAACAACAACCAGAAAGTCTGCTGTCTTTTGGCTTTTCGATTACAAAAGCCCAAGCCTTCAGGGGGAAGCTGGAAGCTTAGGGGCACCGACGAAATATTTCAGAGAAATATTTAAAGAAAGAAAAAGATGACAGCTCCCCCACTGGTTTGAAAAAGATAACCTGGATTGGTGAATTAGAATTAGATAAACAAAGTGTAGACTGTTTCATGACCAGCAAGGTACTTACGTGATGCCTCAGAGAAAGAGGTTCCCTTTAGCTTCCTTAGAGCCATGCGGAGGCAGCATTACCCCAGAAAGGGTTTGAGGGGCTTCAGAATACAAGACACCACACCTGTTTTCAGGTAAAATGCTGGGCAGATAGAAGAACCCAGAAAAATGTTGTCTGGAATGAGTGTCCAGGCATAGTAGCCAGAGAAGGCACTGGGGACCCCAGGATGAAAGGGACATGCCCCCAAGCGGGGCCTTGGATTTTCAGAATCCCACCCCCTCCCTCACCTAAGCTCAGACACAACTCTGGGGAAGGGAAGGAAGCCTGCAGGGACAAGAGGAATGAAAAAGGGGGCTTAAAGATTTCTTCTAAAACCTAAAGACTCATCAAACCAAAGCTTGAAGATTTCTTTTTAATCCCTTACTTGTCATTCCTGTGTTTTTCTGTTGCCTTTAGCTAGTTGAAACGAAAACACACACATTCCTCCAATGAGAATAGTTGAGTGTGTGTGTTTGGAATCATTCAAATGTGATCTTGTGATGGAATGCACTTGTTTATTTTGAGAGACGATCTTCATCCATTTTCCATTAGCTCTCTAGTGTTGAAATCTAGGTTCGGAGACTTATATAAAAATTACACCTCTGTTTCCCGCAGAGATACTGGTTAGTGAAGCGGAAGTGGTGGACAGCACGTCTCTATTCCTTTCTCTGATAACATGCCTTTTCTGTAGGTTGTACAGCGTTTGTCATGTCAGGGTCCTTTGTGAAATGGACACCAAAGCTGCAAGAGATATAACGGGGCGGGGGCGGAGTGGGGATGTCTGAGAAAGGTGAGGTGCCCAGGCAGGGGAAGTGGCAGGGGAGCTCGGTCCACAGCGCAGGCCTGACCCTTTGGAAAGCAGAAAGGGAAGCAGGAGGGCTGCACAGGAGGGTCCGTGGATGGCAGTGCAGCTCTGAACAAAGGCTCATAAGGCTGTAGAGCCTGTCTGTTAGAGCGGGGCTTCGTCAGCCAGAAAGGACCCAGCTCCCGCACTTCCACTGTGCTTAGAGATGGGCTGGGAGCAGCCTGGGGACAGTGTGGCCAGCTGGAGGCTGTCGGCTAAGTGGCTTCTTTAAGGCAGACTTTCTCTGGAAAGGATATTTGAGTGGCTTACCCTCCCAGCTTTCACAACCACCACTGTTCATTTTTTAAATGGAATGAATTCTTAGAATAGTGTGGCTCTGGACATGGAGTAGTAGGTTCATGAAGAGAGTTCTGGAGAAAGGAAACCGAAAAGGTGATGGGATTGTAATATAGACGAGAAGCGTCTGGTTTAAATGAGCAGCTGAGCATCTGAAAACATGTTATCCTGAAGATGCAGCAGTCACGCTGTTGGGATGACTCATTTCCCCTCACCCCACTAGAGAACCTTACCTCTTCATATATAGGTGTCCCCTGCTTTTCAAAGGTTCGTTTTACGCCATTTTGCTTTTTATGAAAGACCTACATTAGTACCTGTTTTCACTAACCAAAAGATACCCGAGGAAGATTTTCACTTTTAGGAAAAAAAGCAAAAACAGACTTGTGTTTGTTTTGCAGTGAGCTGAGCCATTGTAAAGGCAGCGGGCACCCCAAGCAGTGAGCGGGGCCCCGCCAAGCCAAGCTCCTTCCTGGGAACCACACTTAGCATCTCAGCATCCAGCTGCCAGAGCTTTGAACCATGTCTGTGAGCATCTGTGCTTTATCTTGATGTATTTTGAGCATCTGTTGGCAAGATGTGTCCTAAGGTCATTGCTTCTTCACTTCACGGCATTTCGGCTTACGAAAGATTTCCTAGGAAGCCTCTACTTTCGGATAGCGGGGGAACCTGTATAGAGTTTTGCAGATATCCTTTATATAGATTCCATTAGCACCCCAATTAAACCTCTCAGGACAAGTGTTTGAATGCCACTGTGATCGTAGAGAGCAGTGAAGCTTAGAAAAAAATAAACTTCCCCATTTGCCTAAAAGGATAAGCAAAGAGAAATTAATGTTCTTTGAACTTGCTTTGTTAAAAGGCAAGAATGAGGGAAGTCTTAGTGATTTATTTAAAGTAATTGTTATTGATCAGTTTTCAAAAGTGAGTGAAGCAAAGAGGTGCTTCAGAAGTAAAGAATTAAAGCTTATTAAATTCAATTTCCTCTGTTGTGAGGAACAGAAAGTTAATGAAACTGAATAAAAAAGGAGGGTACGTTGTAAGTCAGTGACTGAAAGTGAGGATTGAAGACTTTTTAACACGATTTCTTTCCTAAACCAAATGGCATAATTATAGAGACTAACTAGAAAATCTCACCCAAGTCTCAGTATTCGTGAGTCTATTTTGTTCCCTTGAGCTTTGGCAAGTGTAAGCTCTATATTCCCCAGATGGAGAGGATATTAAAATCTTTCCCACCTGTTGTCATAAATCTCACTAATGATGGACCTAGGCTTGCCTGGAAGGAAAACCCTCACTGGAGGGAAGAGCCTTTACAGCAACCTAAACACACTGGTACCAGTCTTCCCAGTACATTGAAACTTGAGGATGTTAAGTGCAGAGCAGGATGTGGTCTTCCTGACCCCCCGAGAACAAGGTATTTGCAGGTAACCCTACATTCCCCTCTCATAGAGCTTCCAGCTGGGGAACAAGCTACCCCCCGTCCAGTTTTTCTGGGAGGTGCTCGCTCCACAGAATTCGCTTTATACTCCTGCTACCACCAACTCTTACACCCAGCTAACAAGATAATGGGAAGGGAGAATTACCACTTTTTTCAGGAGAGCAGAGATTAGAAGGGATGGGCAAAGGGGTACTTTGCTTCCCTAAATCTGCGGAAGGAAAGTTCCAAGGAAATTGCTCTTTAAAGATGGATGCGCCTACAAGAATTGAAGGTTGACGATTCTTTCTTTGTTCGGGAGAAGAACACGGGGGAGAGATAGCATGGTGGGTTCTGTCAGCAGAGCGGGGTCCCAGACCACCTTCCTCCTCTTTCCCCTTGACCACCCCGGAGCTCCCAGTTCTTGAAATGGATCCTGGACCTGCCTGTGGGGTTCAGGTTGGCAATGGACGGTAGATGAGATTGGGAACTACCACACAGACTTCAGGGGAATTAGGGCAAAGCTGCCAGTGGGGGCTGGTCAGGAGATGCATGCCTAGGGGGTCCGCTAAGGAGCGGGACCCCTATCAGTGAGGCTCGTTAGAGACACACCATCCATCCTTGTCACAAACTATGTACAAGCCACATCAGCAGTGTGACTAACCAAAAAGGAAATGCAATGTCACCCCAGGCAGTCCACAGAGAGCCCTCTCGTCTGTACCTCTTCTCCCTAATCCATCATCTGTGGGATACACATGGGAGAGTCTCCTGAGAGCCAGACCAAAACCCCTTCCACTCCACGTCATGGAGGGCAGGGCAGCAATGGAGAAAAGACTCTGAATTTTAAGAACTCTATGTGTCTGATTTAATCACTAAATAAAACTGAAAAGTTAAAGACTCTAACCATGATTTTATCATGGGCTCACTGAACAAGCAGAAAAGACAGGATTCAACAGAGCACGTTCAGAACAATAACTGACAAATAAGAGTTTTATTTTTATATCCCAACACATCTTTCTCTTAATAAACCAGTTACTTATTGTAGATAAAGGAGTAACAATACCCATTCTCCCGCTGCTTAAGAAACTGACCTTTGGCAACTCTCTCTCTCTGTCCTCCTGGTAACTTGGTAAAGATAAGATGTACCGATGACATTGCGAAGCCACAATGAGTATGAGGAAAAGGGACCCACGATTGACAAATTACATCTGTACTGGAATTATGTGTTATACATGCTGATGAGAAGCCAGAATTTTTGGCTTTCCCGAGTAAGTGCCACGCTCTGACTGGGGATTCTAGAAGTTATGTCTATGGGGGGTGCTACAAAAGACATGAGATTCCCTGATGTATGAAGTATTTAAGCCAGTGCAGCTCCTGGACCTGGTTTGATGTAAAACTCCTGCTGAATGGATTATTTCAAGAACTCTCAGGAAGAAGAATACCTGACATTGACCATCAACAAGCTCTGCTTCCTGCCTAGATTCTTCTAATTGCTGGTGCCAAGGGTGGTCTATGATGGTCTTGGGTCAAAATGTTTAGTTGAACATAAGAAGACTCTCCATGGGTTTGCTCCCACATAAAAGTGGTTGAAAAAATTGTAGCCACAACAGAGCAACTGGGAGAAGATTTGTAAGCACCCCTATGCATGTTTTTAGGGTGTCCTCAGGGAATCACATCTACTGTTTAGTGGTTCCCCATGACTCCCAGTGAGGGGCAGAAATTCTCCCTTCTTCTTCCCAACCTCCCACACATAGCCCAGCATTTTCTCGTGTTGATTCCTAACCTTTGTTTGCTTTTTTCTCCTTGTTCATTGCCATTTTAAATAAAAATTGCTAATTTTTTGGGGGGGAGCTGACTCTCTTCCACACACTTTTCTTAAGTACTTTATCAGCATTATTTCATTTCATTTCATCCTCACAACAAACTATGAAGTGGGTTGATAATCCTCTCTATAAAAACCAAGATAAGTTTAAATAACTTCTCCGGATCATCCCATTATTAAGCCACACAGCTGTGATCTAAGCATGTCACCCGGGAGGTGATTTAAAGTCACATTCTAATGATATAGAAGAATCTTTGATTTTCCCTTTGGTAGCTTATATGAGTAAACTTATTTATAGAACAAATATGTAAACATACATGTTCTAATATTATTTTTGAAAGTCCATCTTCCTCAACTTCAACTCTCCTCATCACTTCTAGTGGAAAAGCAAAAAATTGTCCATATGGTGTGTTTTTCCTTATACGATTCAAAACTAGTTTTAATGACAAACCATTATTGGAAAGGTGGAAGAAATGAAAATTGAAAGGCCACTGTTATGTGAATAAAAGGTAAATTAACTAAGTATCAGCTCTATGTCTAGGACACCCTAGAAGAGACCATGAACCTTGAAGGAAGACCAATTACATGAAACTGAAACGTTTTCCTTAGGAAGGGAAGGGGAATGTGAAAGTTCATTTGCTAGAATCCCTCATCCAATAATGGCAAAGTTCTCCCTAACACACAGCTGATCCAGTTGAGGCACCACTGCAATCACATATGCAATTTTGAAATTATTCACATTTTATCCATTTAAAAAAAAATGGGCATTCAGAGCAAGTACAGCTCACTGGGAAAGTGTCTGCATTGAATATCTTGAATGGTTATTCTTACAAGAATAGAACGATTTAGGTGTGGTATGCTATGATTCAAGACCAAGGGGCTAAATAATTACCGAAAAGCTTTTCTCCTTTATTGAAATCATTCTAGTCTATCTTCATATTTTATAAGTTCATGTTTAGTTGCTACTGTTTCAAAAAAAAGCTTGGGAGATCTCTACAATATATATGATATTATTCAACTCATTAAAAACATTTACTTGTCTTTCTAACTTTTTTTCTTAAGTCCTAATTATTATAGGGACTTTAATATTAATTATAATTAGAAAATTGGTTATAATTGAATGAAAATTACCCTGGAAAATTTATATAATTAAATGGATAATTATTTACCTGGAATTATTTAATATGGTGAAGCATTTTTGCAGAGACCCTAAGGCATATAAAAACCCAGCCATCAAAAGTTTTAGCTCAAATCACACATTATATGTTACTTTACTGAATTTCAGGGTTCAAGAGATTGGAAAATTCTATCACAAAACGTCAGAGCTCTGCAGAATATGCCCAATAAAATAATGAAAGTATGTTTGTCCCACTGTGGGTATTGGATATGCTGAATTCCACAGTATCTTGAAAATTTGACCTCTTCTTTTGCCTAAATAGAGAAGGAAAGGAAAGTGAAAGAAAGCAATAGCCAGAATCCTTTCTAAGCCAATCATGTCTCCTGATAATTCAGGGTGATTTTTGATATCTATATTAGTTTCCTATGCCTGCCATAACAAATTACGACAATTTGAGTGGCTTACAATAACATAAATTTATTATCTCACAGTTCTGTGGGTCAGAAGACCAGATGGGCTTGGCTGGGAACTTGGCTTAGAGACACAAAAGGCTGAAATCAAGGAATCAGCATTCCTTACTGGAGGCTCTGAGGAGCTTCCAAGCTCATTCAGGATGGTGAGAGAATGCAGTTCCTTGTGGTTGTAGGACTGAGGTCCAAGTTCCCTTTCTGGCTGTTGGCCGGGAGTGGTTCTCAGCCTCTAGAGGCTACGACGTTCCCTGGCTTATGGTCTGCATCTTCAGAATCAAGTCTGCGTCATGCTTTGAATCTCTCTGACCTTCCCTTCTGCCTCATCTTACTGACCTCTTTTCCCAGTGGAAGGCAGTTCTCTGCTTTTAAGCATTCGTGTGATTAACTAAGGTCCACCAGGAAATCCACCTATTTTACCATCCTTAACCTTAATTACATCTGCAAAGTCCTTTTTGCCATGGAAGGTAATATATTTACATGTTCCAGGGGTTAGGGCCTGAACATCTTTAAGGGCTATTCTGCTATTAAGAATTGGCCATAGCTCAGTCCTGTTGTGTCTCATCTCTGCCAGATGCGTCTTCTAACCTCCACCTGCTTACTCTGGATGAGTCCCGTAGCCTTTGCTTACTTCTGTATAGGAAGCATACAATGATTCTTCTCAGAAATGTCCTGTTTCCAAGATGCCCATTCCTACTGAATCCTTGGGCCTACGCTTCTGCAGCTTTATGTTGTCCCTTCGGTTCTGACAGATGATCTCTTCCCTGCTACTTGCCTGGATGTTGGAATGTCTGATTTTCACAGTCCTCTGCTCTGTCCTGGGTGGGCAGCATGGCTTCCAGATTTGTCTGTCCCAATCTGGAATCTCCAAATATGTCTTTCTGGAAGGTCTCAAGTCTTTCCATAATTTCTCCGGTTTTGGCCTGAGCTCCTCATCCTTTACCATGAGGCACCGTTGCTCTCGGTTTGTTCAAATCGTTTTGTTTTGTTAAATATTTATTAAGAGCTAAAAATAGAGCTACCATGTGATCCTGCAATCCCACTCCTGGGTGTATATCTGGAGGAAACCATAATTTGAAAAGATACATGCACCCCATTGTTCACTGCAGTACTGTTCACAATTGCCAAGACATGGAAGCAACCTAAATGTCCATCGACAGATGAATGGATAAAGAAGATGTGGTATATATACACAACAGAATATTACTCAGCCATAAAAAGAATGAAATAATGCCATTTGCAGCAACACAGGTGGACCTAGAGATTGTCATACTAAGTGAAGTAAGTCAGACAGAGAAAGACAAATATCATGTGATATCGCTTATATGTGGAATCTAAAAAAATGATACAAATGAACTTTACAAAACAGAAATAGACTCACAGACATAGAAAACAAACTTATGGTTACCAAAGAGAAAGGGTGGGGGGAGGGATAAATTAGGGGTTTGTGATTAAAATATACACAATACTTTATATAAAATAGATAACCAACAAGGACCTACTGTATAGCACAGGGAACTATACTCAATATCTTGTAATAACTTATAATGGAAGAGAATGTAAAAAAAAGAAAAAATATATATATGTATAACTGAATCACTTTGCTGTATACCTGAAACTAACACAACATTGTAAATCAACTATATTTCAATAAAAATTTTGAAAAAGAGCTATCACTTAGTATGGAATGTTACTAAAATGTCCTCTCTCTGTTCCAGCATTTATTCACTAGAAATATGACACATTTATTACCTATGGTTTAAGCCAGTATCCATGTGTTATGCGATGAACCACAACACAAACTCAAAATTATTTTTCACAAATCTCTATACCTAGGTTAATAGAAAAAAAGATTATGTAGCCTGGATCAACTATTTTCTCGACACTGTTGATAAATTATTGAATGATGATGTAGTTCACTGAGGATATTGTTAATCCTCCTGAAATGACTGGGCTGCAAAATATTCATCTTGGTAATTTGAGTCATTCTAATAAATGAACTGTATTAATAGTGTAGCAATCTACTTCGTAATTAGTTACTATGCAACTGGGGGCTAACTGGGTATTGGGTGGAATGGAGTAGTCACTGTCAAATCTCTTACTAGCGTATTTCAAATATTATGTGACTTCATAAGCTCAAAGTACAAATATTTATTTTATGTTTACTGAGTGCGATTCATGGCAATACAGACCTGGATTTTTCCCTCAAGGCACTTACAGCCTTTTAGAGGAGGTAGCAGGTACCACAATTCCTGGAATTCAAAGTAGAGAGAAATGAAGCCCTAACAAAGGCGCAGATGAGGCATTAAAGAAACTGAGAACAGAAAAAAATGACTCCACTATCAAGAAACATACACACACTACTGTTTATAAAACAGATAACTAATAAGGACCTACTGTATAGCACAGGGAACTCTACTCAGTACACTGTAATGGCCTATATGGGAAAAGAATCTAAAAAAGAGTGGAGATACGTATAACTGATTCACTTTGCTGTACACTCGAAACTAACACAACATTGTAAGTCAACTCTACTCCAATAAAAAAAAAATACTTAGCACCTAGTTTAGGATAGACATTTAATAGATGTTCCTGAATGCATGGAGCCCCTCATTTGATTTGAATCTTGGTATATTTCAAAGAGGATGAAACCAGCAGTCCATCAAAGGGAGAAACGCAAACCAAAGCACAGTGACAATAAAAGTTCTAGTTACAGTGTTTACCTCTATGGTTTATATCTCTGTCAACTGGATCATTGTCATCCGCATCTCTCTTTCTCACCCTGGTCTCTGTTACTTAGTCTTATCCCCCGTCTCCTCTCCCTTCCCCACCCAGCACACATGGATTCAGGAAATTTCATCCATCTATAGCAGAAAACAAAAAATGTTGGCCATTTTCTTCTTTCCGTTTTCACCATGATCATCTCAGATGAGCACCCATCCTTTATGCCTGGTCTATTGCAAACTGGGCCCTTGTCCTTCGTGTTTTATTCCTCCAAAACCCCTGCTGCCACTTAAACCCCTCATCGTACAACTCCAAACTTGTCATTCTCAGCATTGAAGCTATTTAATATTGCCTGACTACAATCTGGTCCTTACCCTCGCTTTCAAGGGCTCTGTGATCTGATTAAACCCACGGCCCCCCTATATTTCCCTCTAGTTTTCTACACAATCCCTCTAACCCCAGCTTAGCTACACTACTTGCTATGCGTTGCTTTCCTGCTCTGCTCTCACACTCTTCCCTGTTTGGGGGATGCCTTTTCTCATTGCTGTTCCCTATCACTTCCTGTACGTAGAAACTCACCCATCCTTGAACATTCACCATGTTAGCTCCTAGCAAGCTCCTCGCCTACCACATAGAAGTGCTTTCTGTCCACATTGGATCCATTTAACTTTTTCTGCACTTTTCACACTGTCCCACAGTACAGTTAAAACTAGTCTTCAAGCTCCTTGAGGGAAGAGTATGTGATTTTTTTTTTTTCATTTTATGCCCTCATGATGGTTACCTAACAAATGATCAGTAGCGGTTTAATGAATGGATTACTGTCACCTGGCTCCTCCCTGTTTTATTTCTCTGCAGAAAATTCATTTACTATTTGATCTTCTCTAGTTGGTTGGTTGGTTAAATCAATCTCCCAACCCCAGAGAGGAGGCTTTATTGGAGAGACCTCATTAAGTCTTTTTTGTTACTAAAACTTCAACGCCCAGGATCATGTGTGGCATGTCCTAGACACTCAGGCAGTAAGTGTTGAGTAAATGAACAAACGAATAAAACTGAAAATTTAGGAGATAATTGTGGTGTCTTCATACACAAAATACCAGGTATTTTTTACAAGCTCTGATGAGTTTCCTGCTGGTTGAGCCTGTCATTTTAGGTTGACTGGGATACCTTGTGCTTTGGGGGCCACCGTTTAGGGGTACAGGGAGCTTTTTTTTTGCAGATTTACTAGCAGTAGTAAAGAACTTGGCCTCTGGCTTTTGGGGAGTCTGCCTTGGATCTTTTTTCTCCAGCGAAGAGTTTCTTTACTGACTCATAATTACTTGGATACACCAGAAAGACACTTCCAAAGTATTTGTAGACTCAGTATTCTTGTATTTCCAGGCTTGGAATACTTGTTATATTTACCATTGACAGTTAATTATTATGAAACATGGACATTCTAAGAGTTTCTCGATGCTGCTGAAGTTTGAGAGATAGGTAATTATCTGCTAATGTTTCCTACTGCCTGAAATATTCTAACAGGATCATTGCTAACATGCTCCTGTTTTATTCTCAAGAATAAGACATTCCGGAAAAAAAAAAAAAAGAATTAAGACATTCCTCCATGATAGAGAGACCACTTAGAGATCTCCTATATGGTAAAGAGTATACTTGGAATCTGTATGGAAACTATAAACTCTAAAGAGGTGAAAGTTACCTTCCACTGGCAGCTGGAAATAATGGAGTTCTCCAACTGCAATCTCAGACAGACTTGGGCTTGAACCCGGGCTCAAACACTAGCTGAGTGCACTTGAACAATTTATTCCAACTCTTGTCTATAAAATGGGAGTAAAAGTGGTCCAGTTTCAGGGGGCTGTGGTGAGGACTAAGTGAGATATTGCACAGAGGTACTGGTGACAACTCATATTTCTTATATGTCCTGCAGTCGGCTCCCTGTTTAATGCGGATTGCCCCCACTTAACCCTCACGATAGCCCTTTAAAGTCAGTACTATTATCCTTATTTTTTAGTTGGAGAAACTGAGGCACAGAGGGTTGCCTGAGACCTAGTAAGTCCTTAATAAATATATATTGCTAATTATCTGTATTGATAGATGTGTACTATTAGCATATATTTTAATCAAATTATATATTTCTTGGCATATATAATTTGATTAACATGTATGCTAATAGTAATAGCTTAATGAACATTACATTGCACCTGATACTTTAACACTTTATAGGGTCATACTAATTTAATCATCACAGTATGCCTGTGTGATGTGACTATTGCTCCCATTTTGCAGATGAGGAAACTGAGGCTTAAAAAGTTTGTCATGTGTCTGAGGTCCCACAGCTAGAAATTGGTAAAAGCCAATAGTTAAAGCCAGTCTGTGTGAGTTCAGAGAAGGTATGAGTAACCCTAACTTTACCACATAGCCTCCAGCCCAGCTCCTAATACCTCTGGAAGTTTCATATAAAAACATAAAAGGAAATGGGTCTTAGGAGCAGCACCATGGGTGCGTTAGTTTCCTATGGTCCCTGTAACGTATCACCACAAATTAGGTGGCTTGAAGCAAGAGGATTTATTCTCCCAGAGTTCCAGAGGTCAGATGTGTGAAATCAAGATGTTGGCACTTTTGCCCTCCAGGGGCCCTAGGGAACGATCTATTTCTTGTCTCTTCCAGCTCTGGTGGCTGCCAACATTCCTTGGCTTGTGGCTGCTTCACTCTGATCTTCAAGGCCAAAATCTTCAAATTTCTCTCTGCTCTGTCTTCTCATTGCCTTCTCCTCCATGCATGTATAATCTTCCTCTGCCTGTCTTTTTTTATTAAAGACACATGGGATGGCATTAGGACCCACCTGGATAACTCAGAATAATGTCCATCTCAAGATCCTTAATCACTTTTGCAAGGACTTTATCATATAAGGTAAGATTCAAAGTTTCCAGGGGTTAGATCTGGGATCTATGGGGACACCATTCAGCCCACTAGAGTGGGGAATATTTCATCAAATCCATGAATCCACTGGTGGTGACATCCATTATTATTTTATGTACCAATAATGGGAAAAATACCCAACGTGAGCAGTCTACTTAGGAGACCTCCTAACATAAACCGTAGATAACAACTATACCCTCAGTGTAGATATAATCCAGAAAAAAAATCCACCACACAGAAGGAAGGAGAAGGGCATCTTGCTTATCTCAATCTTGGCAGTGGGTGGAGAGAGGAAAAGGACTCTCTGAGAATTTGAGCCCAGGTGATACTCAGGGCGTCTAGTGTCTTGTGGTCACGCTCAAGGTTGGTGGTCCATCTCTAAGTGTAGTGCCATGGCCGTGGACGAGTCTGAGTCCTCAGAGATGCACATCTGCGCCCTCTAACTAGAGGAGCAGAAGTGCTGGCTGAGGGTGAGAGCAGTTTAGAACAGAGGGTAATTACTATCCATTGTGGCATCAAGACCAGCACAGCTATGGGGGGCTGCAGTTTACATCACTAAGCTTTCTTTTATAAATTATCCCAAGAAATGAGACTGCCCCAAATCCTGGAGGAACTAGTACCATATCAGGTAAACTTACATGAATCCATGGGCCCTAAGCACACAGGAGGGGACTGTAGTGCATACTGCAGTATGACACCAGGTCCCCCCTTGATGACCGGGGCACTCTTGTGGGCCAGGTGGCTCTCAGTTCAGTCTCTTCCAGGAACCGCCCTCTCTGGAAGGCAGTAGCATCACCCAGGGTTATGCCCCCTCCCCATATCCAATGCACCATTTCGGGGTACAAAGGCTCAGCCTCCTTGCCTCCAGGGACACTTTGAAGGCTTATCCCAGCTTCAGAGTTCACCTTGGGCTGGTGTGAGGCCACTACTGCTGCTGTATGGCATCTCAGCATCCCTCTGCTAACCCTTCTTCCTTCTATCTCCTACAGGTCTCAAGAGCACACCTCAGTGGTCCTTCAGCAGGTAACGCGCACCTCAGGGTCTGTTTCCCAGGGAATCTTACTCATTGAATATTTGAAAAGTACAGAAACAAGCAAACTAACAAACCAGAAAACAAGAATACAAAAGCCCCAGGCTTTGTTCATCTGTGTACCGTATTTAAAGGCTGTTTGACCTGAACGACCCCACCACCATGTACAACTCAGTCATAAAGTTAGAGATCTTTTGAGTTTTAAAATCTTTGCTAATTGGATTGGACCCACCAGATCGCAGACCTTTAAGTATCTGTTCCTTTCTAATCTAACAGCATGTTCTTTGGAGTCAGGCACTTCTGGGTATAAATTCTTGTCCTTCTAATTACTAACTACACATCCTTGCACAGTGACTTAGTGTCTCTGAGCTTCTGTAAAGTGGGGAGGGAGGTTACCGAGCTACCTCACGAGACTGTTGTGAACATTAGGTTAAGTATCTTCCGTGCAAAACCCTGGCGCTCTGTCTGGCACGGAAGAGGCAATTTCTGAGTGTAAGTTCCTCTTCCAGTCCCCATGAGAGTGTCTGAAAACCTCCTCTCATGCTGGCAGTGTCTCCTCCTGAGAATTATTTCAATAGAATAGCAGGAAATGTATTCTTTGTGGGCGGGTACTTTAAATAAATAAAGCTAACATACAGAGTAATAGGAAGAACAATGGCAAAGAAATCCTCTCTTTTCTAATTTAAAAAAAGAATTCAAAATCAGAGTCCGTATGTTATTACTAGAAGGCACTGTTGGTCTGACTGTGGTCAACCAACCGAGACTCAGATGGCATGAGCCACCCTCCCTGCACTGCCACCTCCACGGGAACCTCCTATCAGGCCAGTGTCGCCTGCCCCACCAGCATGCCTGCTCCCATCTCAGAAGCATGGCTTTGCCTGGTGGTCCTGAGAGCACCTGGCAGCTTTTGATGAGCTGGGGAGGCGACGATTAGCTGCTGGTCCAGTTCACTTGCTTTCTGCCATGTTGAAATCTTAGCATCCCCGACCCTCAAAGTCCACACAGAACTTCCACAGGTGTCTGGCACCGCACCGGTGATGGTGGTTTCAACCTGGCTGCTCTTCCAAGGCGACCCTGCCCATTGTCTGCATAAATCAGGTCACCATGAATTTTGGCAGGATTTCTTGAGCCTTAGAAGAAAAATGCATATGCTCTTCCAGAATCGAAAGGTTTTAAGAAAAAATATTAACTCTGATTTGTAATAAATGATTAATTTTTTGTGAATATCTATCAAGGTGATTTGGTAATACGGGTATATTGATCATGCAAAAGAGCCGAATTCAGTGATCTTTGGCACAAGGCTTTTGAAAAGTTTAACAGAATTGACACAAGAAAAAATATCTCGCTACAGATAGAAAAAAATCACTTTTCATTTCTGCAGTGCCATGAAGTTGGCTAAGTTTTTTTGCATATACTAATGTGCACGATGATCATTTAAGATAGGTGGGTTATGTATTCTTAGCCTTGCTTCACAAATGAACAGACTGAAACTCAGAAACATTAACTTGAAAAATAAATGAACTTCTGATTCTCAGACAAAAGCCGGACAAGACCACACTGTGGCCTGGAATTTCCAGGAAGCCTGTGCGGAAGCTGTGTGTGGGGCCTGTGTGTCTCACAGCTTAGTCTAGGACGCGGGCAGGAGAGTTCGGGGCGGGAGAACTGGATGCTGGAAGTGCTTTTCCTCCTACTTTATTATAATTCTCCTTATCTGGAGGTTTTGTAACTGGCCAGACTCTCACGAAAGGCACAGCAAGAACATTCGCTGCTTCTACCCTGTGAAGTGAGTACCAGTGTTAAAGATTCTAACAATCTCACATGGTTATAACATAACAAGCCTCTTCCCTTCACATATTCTCTCATTGGGGTATTATTCGGAGCTGAACTCAGTTCCCATTTACAGCTAGCTGCCTTGTTGGGCATCTCCACCGGGATGCCTGGCCGGTACTGAAAACTGATCCCGTCCAAATGGAATTAGTTACCATCCCCATCAAAATCTTTCCCTCTACATGTTAAGCAAACTAATAGCAAGACACCAGACTAACTGCAATCAAATAGTTAATTCTTTGCTTCCTGCCATCTTTTATCTTTTGTGTTTCTGACGACTGTGACCCCTTTGTGTTGCCCTCACCCCAAGCACAATACTTAAGAGACATTCACTTCATTAATGCGAATTGGAGCAGGGCTAGGTACAAGAAGCTTCATTAATAAAGGGAGCTTGACACACGGACAAATAACAGAAAGAGGGATGTCTACCAAAAGGGCACTGAAACTATAAAGAAGGTAACAGTCACGCCTGCTTCTGATGAGATAAGCAATGACTTCCCAAAGGAGGGACACCTGAGTTGGTTCTTGCATCTTTGTTCACTAGGCAGACCGTCAAAGGGGGGAAATTTCAGCTGAAGAGTCAGCACGAGCTGAGGCACAGGCCTGAAAGAGCCTGGCACATCTGGGGAGTTTTGAGTTCTTTCATATCATCTGGATGAGGCGAGAGACAGGTAGGGATCAAATCGTAGGAATCTGCATGCGTTTGCTAAGTGCGGCAGAAGTCTTCTGTAGACCGGTGATCAGCCCTGGCTTCACAAGCTACACAGGAGAATCCCATGGAGCACTTTGTATAAATAACAAAGACTCCCCCCGATTACCCTCCCAAACACACACACATGTAAGAGATTTGTCTGTTCCATCTTTTTGGTCCCTTCCTATGACTTGCCAAGAATGAAGAAGGAAGGGACCGAAAAGATGGAACAGACAAAGTATATCTACCTAGCATCTTGCACCCTCAAAAAGACTCCGTAGTGACAGGGGGACCAGTTATCTCAGTGTGTCACTCTTTTGCTTAAAATTAGAAATCACCTGTAAATCACCGCTGGCACTGTAAAAAACAACCAATTCCAAGGCTTCAGTGGCAGGATTAAATCACTCTCTCTCTCTTGCACCTCAGTCCAATGGTACTGTTTCCTATTCCTTCGACATTCTCTTTACTTTTTTGGCTTGGCTCATATCTTTTTCCTAGTAGAAGACATTTCCTTAATCTCTGTTTACAAAGATCTCTCCCATTTTTCTTCCAGGGTTGGCTCACACGACACCTCTTCTGTAAAGCCTCCCTTGATTCTCCAACCTCCTTGTAGATTTCATAGCATCTTTTGAACAAACATTTATAATTTTCTAACATCTTCTCTGTAACCATCATCTAACACCATCTAACATGCTGTCAGATCATATCATTATTGATGCTGGTGCATAATTGGCCTTATTGCAAATAAAAATGATGTCATCACTATACTTTACCATACATTCTGCTCTACAAGAACTTGCCCACTCCAGGCATAGACTACAGAAAATAAATGAACAATTTATAGATAATTTATAAATAAATTAATAATTTCCAATAAAATTTGAAATAATGAATTGATGAATAATGAATTTTATTATCTCTATGTATGAAGAATTTTGCTTAACAGTTTTAATAATAAAATTAATAATGAATTGGAAAAAATATAAGACTCATCTTAATATTCTCCCATGGCTATTAGATGTGTAAAGACCACTGATGTTGGCATCAGACAAATATGGAGCTGATACCATTTCATCATTTACTAGCTGTCTGACCTTGAGTAGGTTGCTAGCTCTCTTTGAAAATTAGTCTTTTTCTGTAAAATTAGACTTGGCCTTGGTACAAAGTGATGGATGGTGTGGATGAACTTTGTACCACACATCTACATTGCTCTTAATTTGCAATGGCAAGATGAAGGAGGATGACTGGACACTTGTTGGTTGCCTATGCTTTGTCTTTTTCTCCCTTTCCTCTTTCCCTATAGCTGCTTTTGGGGATTCATGTGATTTTGGAGTAGCTGAGCCCACCATTGCACTGGGATGGAACACATGAGCTAGAGAGGCCAGTCAGCACATTCCATAACTCTGGCTATGGTGACTGGTTTGCATAGCCATGTGATCTAATCCAGCTGAGTCAGACAATCTCAGGTCTTCTTCTTGGAATTGTGAGACAAAGGCATGTTACTTTCTTTTAGATGATGTGGGGTATGGCTGTCAGACCATGAACTGCTGCAGCCATTCTTTTCTACCATGAGGGAAGCCATCCTGAAGAAAACACCATGAAAGGGGGGAAAAACTAAGCAGAGTTAGAACTCCAGTAATATTATAGACCCAAGGATCAAACTGTGCCTGAAGCCTGACCCACATGCAACATCTCAGTTATAAAAGTCAATGGATTCTTTCTTCTTACTTAGGTCAGTTAAGTTTTATGTTACTTGCAAAACAAAGGGCCGTGACACAGAAAAGTACACTGGTGTGACATCATAAATAATTTTTCTTTTGTCAACTTTTAAAATAAAACCCTGAAAAGAATACATACAATTATAAACCACGTAGCTTCCTAGTGTTAATATTTCACGGAAAAATATAGTGTTTTCATTCTTTCCAAATGATTCTACCCCACTTAAGCAACTCGCTGACGTTATTCGGAAGAGATTTTTATGGTGCTTACTTGTCTGTATTCAAAAGTCAATAAAATCGTGGCACTCAATTTTCAGTTTTAAGCACCTAAGTCTTAAACTATTTTCAAGAGCACTTAAAAGAGGTAACAGAAAGCTCTTGGGCATAAGTAGATTTGGTTAAAGCAAAAAACTGTCAGGCAGGCTTTCAAAAGTCTCAACTCGTCAAGAGAGATATAAGAGGCATTCTTATCTGGTCTCATCCTGGGTGACGTGTCTGCCTCACAAACTTAAAAGTTGCAAGTGTGTGCGCATGAAGACAGCATACTAAAACAGCTTTTAAAAGATGAGAGTCTGGAAGAAAACAATATGAATTTATTGAAAGCCACTAGCTATAGCTCCCCTTTTTACAGGAAAACATCTATCATGCCACTCTTTCTCCACACAAATAATTGTAAATGTTCAATGCTGGAGGACTGGGACAAACATGTACTTACTTGGGTTTTGCTTTTCCGCTTTTTAAAAAAATATGACATTCAGAATCATGGCATCGATACATAAGATGCTTTGTCATAAGCAAGATAAAGCAAATCTAGGGACTTTAATAAGACAGCTTTATCTGGCAAGATATATGTGTGTGCGCATTAGCAGATGTGGGGTTTCCCAGAAATGGTGGGAGACTAGGGACTAGCCTTAGAAACAGGTGAAAACCAAGAAAACTACAGAGGGACAAAAATCAGGGAACAGGAACCACAGTTTCCATATTTTAACTTGTCTAGAAGCCCACCACTGGGATTTAAAAATCTATAACTGTTCCCTCCTGATAGGATGATACATAAGAGCAGAAAGGTCGATTTCCAAAAGAAAATTGAGGCACTATTAAGAAGGGACCACCTCCTGGCTAGCTAAAGCAGCACACGTTTTCACTACAGTATCTATAGATCCAGGGATGCTGAGGCAAAGTCCTGCCTCTTCAGATAGACACAGAATGCCAAAGGAGCTGACAGCATGGTAACTGCACTGTGCTTTGTGCCAGAAGTCTAAAGCATTGGGTCCAGTAATATATATCTCAAGGGGCTTCCCTGGTGGCGCAGTGGTTGAGAGTCCACCTGCCAATGCAGGGGACACGGGTTCGTGCCCCGGTCCGGGAAGATCCCACATGCCGCGGAGCGGCTGGGCCCGTGAGCCATGGCCGCTGAGCCTGCGCGTCCAGAGCCTGTGCTCCTCAACGGGAGAGGCCACAACAGTGAGAGGCCCGCGTACTGCAAAACAATAAAATAAAATAAAAAAAGGAGTGATCAACTACATGAAAAGTTGTTAAGAGATCAAAGAAAATGAGAACAGATCATTGATTATCGTCCTCTCCTCCCACAAAGCAGGCTGTGCTGACCTTGACAAGAGCAGTTTCAGAGAGAGGGAGATAGAAGGTTTGATTTGAGAGGGTTCAGGAGAGAATGGAATGTAAAGAAGTTATCATGGTGACTGTAAACACTCATTTTTTAAAATAAAGAGTGAAGAAATGGGCTCTAGATGGACCCCAAATGGGAAGGGATAGGGAAGATGTTTTTGTTAAAAAATGGGACCTATTACAGCCTTTTTTGTCAGGCTAATCAAAATGGTCTAGGAGAGGAAAAGTTGAGGCATCTGAAGTGAGAAGTGACCATCTTAGGAGTAAATGCTTCTCCTAGGATAGAGGGGATAGGACAGAGGCGATAGGATAGATAGGATGGGATAGAGGGGATAGGATAGATAGGCTGGGACAGAGGGGACAGGACAGATAGGATGGGATAGAGGGGATAGAATAGATAGGATGGGATAGAGGGGATAGGATAGATAGGCTGGGACAGAGGGGATAGAATAGATAGGATGGGATAGAGGGGATAGGATAGATAGGCTGGGACAGAGGGGATAGGATAGATAGGATGGGACAGAGGGGACAGGATAGATAGGCTGGGACAGAGGGGATAGAATAGATAGGATGGGATAGAGGGGATAGGATAGATAGGCTGGGACAGAGGGGACAGGATAGATAGGATGGGATAGAGGGGATAGAATAGATAGGATGGGATAGAGGGGATAGGATAGATAGGCTGGGACAGAGGGGATAGGATAGAGGGGATAGAATAGATAGGATGGGATAGAGGGGATAGGATAGATAGGCTGGGACAGAGGGGATAGGATAGAGGGGATAGAATAGATAGGATGGGATAGAGGGGATAGAGGATGGAGGAGTTGGCCTTTCAGAGAGCGTGGAACATGCAGCAGTAGAGGAGGCCAAATATACGGGCTCAGGTGTAGGGCCCAGATGTATGGAAAGAAATAGTGAAAATACCAGCAGAGGACAGATATCCTCACAAAAACCTCATTCTTCCACCCTCTGCAATAGTCTTTAAAGCCATGTACGCAGCTCCATACTTTCAATTCATTCATTTAGCAAACACTCCAGGAGGACTGGCCATTGGGGTGTCCAACCCTGTTGTTTTACCTGCTTGACTGGGTTTGTCCACAGAGCCCTTTTTCCCCCCTTTTCTATTAATGTTCAACTGCGTTCACTGAGGCTGTTTTGCAAGTTTATTGGAAAAGAACAGGCAGATAATATCGTGTAGAAAGCACTGGTTAAGGTTAAGATGTGGGAGCCCGAATTCTGGGATTGGTGCTCTGGGGGAACATCCCCCCTTTCCCTTACGGGGGGTAGTCTTAGAATCGTCAGGAGTATGTGACATAATGAAGTGCGATATTTGGAGGTAGTCGTATGTTGCATAATGTCCCCCTGCCCCAGCACCATCTACCTCCCAGCCGCTCTGGTTAGGAAGCTCTTGGATGCCCTTGACCCTTGTTTCGGCTGTTTACTAACACATTCCATCCCTACTGTTGGCTGAACCTTTACCAAGGTCTCTTGTGTCTGATCCGCATTTTCACTTCTAAACCTACCTCTGCATCTCAGCCCCTCAGAATTTACTGCCCAAATTTCTGCGACAGCCAGGAAGCCTCTCTGTGGCTTCAAACTACTCCTTACTCTTTTTTCCAAAATCACGGGCCAGAACTGCCACTCTCCTTCCCCCCAAAACTGCCATTTAAAGAAAGCCTGAACTCCACGTGACATTTGGAGCCTGCAAATCTGACAGTTTCAACTTCATCTCTTTTCCCATCCATCAAATCACCCTCTGCTCGAGCCACATGGAATTACCAGCCACACATGCTCTTTCTTATACCTTCTCGTGCACTTTTATGCCTTCACTTCTCCTATTCTAGTTTTCAAGTCTGAAATATAACACACTCATATCTTGGCCTTGCAAGTTATTTCAAGGATTCATCAAAAATTCTATATTCTTGGCAAAGCTTTCCGGATTATTTCAAGTCATAATGAATTGCTCTTTCATCTACTTCCCCATAGAAGTTATCTTGTACAGCCATCCCAGTACTTGCTTACGTCTTGTGGTAGATACATGCTTGTCTATGTCTATTTCCCATACTTGATTATCAATCCTTGCAGAGAAGGACAGTATTTATTCATCACTGAACCTGCTGAGCACATTCATACGATGTCTCCCAAAGTGCTTTGCCTGTAGTAAGCGTTCAAAGAATTTTGCATGAATGCACCAACCAATCTATGAAATATTTCATAAAAAGCGAAATAAAAACAACTTTGGGCCATTCACCAGATTGCAAATGTTACAAGGGCAGAACTTTTTACTAACTTTTTTATTCCCAGCACAAAGGACAAAGCGTAACTCCATGAAAATTTGTTGTATGAATGATTTAAAAGAGTCTAAGGATCAATGTATATCAGGTCCATCTGATGGTTAAAGGGAAAGGATGACTCCTGTGAGAAAAGCAATAAAACAAAAATACCTTCCAAAGAAAAGGGGAAGAAAACCACAGTAGAATTGTGGAGTCAGTTGCAGCTGGATTGGCAATGATTGGGATGCCCAAGAGAAGCACACGTTCAAAAGAAACTGAGGAAGAGGCTGTGAATCAGCTCAGGCTGGGAGGGGGTGACGGGCATGATGAGAATGTTGACAGGAAATCGGAATTGAGACACTTTTGTCCACCCCTGTTTAGGATTGTCTGGAAAGACCGAGGAGCAAAGGCTGCGATTTGTAGAAACCACAGCAGGTAAATGTGGCAGCTCAGAGCACGCGGGCAGGGAGGGGGCTGGATTAATGCCCCTTGGCCAGCCTGGGCTCCTGTGTAGCACAGAAGGCACCAGAAATGACAGTTTCCTGTGGGGTGAGGGGCAGCTGGAGAGCTGGGAGCCTCAGATGGGCTCATTCTGGCACCAGCTGAGCGACCCTGGGTCCAAGGGCTGATGGATGGGCCCCTCAGGATTCACACGAATGACCCTGGCAGGTGAACTGTGCTAGTCAGAGCTGGAGGAGGGCCTGCTCAGCACTGGCGATGCTGGGCTCCCCAGGAGCGGGGCCTGGATGAGTGAACACACAGGCAGTTACAGCAGCCGGGCCTGAGCAGAAACACAGGCGGGACTCCACGGTTAAGACGGATGCACCCATCTCAGCGGAGACCAGCCAGAGGACAGCCAGGACCAAGGGGCCGGTGCAGGGGAGCAGCCAGCACCTCGCGCCACCCAGCCTCCCTCCCCCAAACCGCCATCCGGACATCAAGAGGACGAGGGGCCTCCCCTTCAGTCGGCAACCACCTGGGGGAGGAACAGGCCTCCTCAGGGTGAAGCTGCCTCAGTGGACATTTGCCCAGGAGCGCTGACCTTGACTGAAGTCAACCGAGGGGCTGCTGGGTTTGCACCCGCCCCACCTCCGTGGCCCCGCCCAGGGACGTGGAGGCCGGTGAGAAGATCACAAGAGAAAATCAAAGGTACCGATTTATTCGTTCTTATGAACCCAGTGTGTTAACACTGCGAACTGTCAACTTGGAGGCCCGGGGCCGTGAGAAGAGCAGCTTCAGACGGAAACCAAATGGTGGCCTGCGGCTCGGACAGTCCTTGACGGTCATAAGGGCTCAGGATTGCCGAGCCTGACTGGGCAAGGGAGGAGGAGAGGAAACCGTGGAAGGTCCAGATCACAGCACAAGCCTGCTGACCCAGGGAGGAAAGCGAACCGACCTGGAGGAAGGGTGCCCGTGCTTCCAGTCTACTGTCAACTAACTGAATAACGCAAGTGGGTTTCTGCTACAATCCTAAACTTCAGAGCTCTAATTTCCCTATGTTGCCTCTGCTGAGTATCTGGAAATGTACTAGAAGGGGGTAGAAGTACTTTGTGCACGTCGGCCAGGCTGTTCCGGAGGGTTCAGTGAGGGTGTTCCTTGGGCAGAGCCAGGTGGGCAGAGGGAAGTCCCCAGCTGCCCGGAGAAGCCCCACGCACAGCCCGACCTGGGCCAGCTGACCCGCCAGCTCTGTCTCCCGGTCTCCTCTCTTCTACCTTTGGCTGCGGGATGTGGACACGGAGGGCGTGGAGAAAGCCCTCGAGGGACGGGTCTCCAGGGCAGCTGAGTGTCAATTTACTACACAAGCTCACATCCAGAATTGGGTTAAGACTCTGAACTTTTCATCTCTAACCACCTTTGATAGATTCCTTTCTTTTGTGAATAAAGTATAATCGATCATTTTGCCTCTAGTCCTGGACTACGTGATGCCTTTCATCATTTCACTAGCAGTTTTGATGTCACATTCGCCGGATACATTAAAGCTTCCCTAATGCCTTCCAATAAAGTTTTCCAGGTCATCATCTCTACTAATGTAAGGCCAAGCATAATTAGCTTCTTTACTTTTCTAAGAAAGGAAAGAAACAAGGTTTGGTTTTTAAATGCATGATGTACAATTTGCATGTGGACACCTCACTATCCACATACTTAATTATAGATTATAAAATTAATGGTGTGTTCTGTGGTGTTTCCTTCTGCATCTGCTCCAGATAGCCTACGTGAGTCTTCACTACATCTTTGTGACGTGTGGCCGTAAGATCAATTCTTTTGTTTGTCCAAGGTCAGTTACCAAATTAGCGCTGGGGCCCTGCATAGAGCTCAGGTCTCAGGATGCCTGCTTCTGTGCTCCATCAGGAAACCTTCTTGCCCCCAAACCATGGAGTGGCTCCGGTTCAGCTAAGAAGGCGGACCCCCCTGAGGTGCTCGGCCAGCCAGAGAGCATGCAGCCCACTGCAGGGCCAGATCTATCCTCACCCTCAGGCCAGAAAGCAGCATCACTAAATAGGTTCCAGGACCACAAAGAAGCAGCGCCCCATCTCCATCCAGCACAGCAGAGCGTGCTGGAAAGCCTCAGTCTCAGAAACACCTTGTCATCATGACGATAGCAAAAGTAGAGGTGCAGTGCACCCACAAGTCCCATTAATCGATTAAAAATGGAGAGTTTTACGTGCAAGGCCCTCAGGGATTTCCCACGTAACATGCAGATTCATCCTTACGAAACATCGCGAGGTACACACCGTCAGCCTAACACACGGCTGGTAGGCGCCAGAGGCCGGACCTGAGTTCAGATCTAACTGCATCTCCACTGGTAGAGCAGGAAGCACGTGAAGGTGAGCCCTTCAGAGCAGGTCACTGACACTCACGGGGAAAGGAGAGACAAACCCGAGGAAGTCGTCTCAGAAGCAGGCTCAGCACGGACCAGGAGATGAGTGGAATGTGTGCCCCTGTGTTCCGTCTTGGCTATGGTACTAATTTAATGTCATGACCTTGACACAGTCAGGCCCAGTGTCAAAGTGATTCCATGGACATATGAATGGTTTCTGACTGAATGGACACTTGGAGGGTGAAAAAGGATGAATTCCGTGTCGGGGCGGGGTTTCAGGAACATTCCTCTCAGGTGGGCTCAGGTCCTCTCCCTTTTTATCACTCCTTCCTCCCCATCACTGCTCCATTTTAAGAGTCTTGAATAACCCCTGCATTCCAGATACACACTCCAGTGTAAATATGCAGAACATTCCGGCACTTAAAAACATATCCACCGCAAAGTAGGACAGGTTAGAATTACAGTGCAGCCTGGAGGCACAAGGGAGAGCAATGAGTAGGTAATACTTCACTTCCTGAAGTTCCAAGCAATAGTTTACCAGCCAATTGCTGCAGAGGGAGGAGAAAATTACTAACCAAATCAACAAATGCACAGGCTAGAAAACAAATGATTTCAACACCACTTCAAAAACCCATGTTTCATCAGTGAAAAATCACTGAATGGAAGGGAAGCTATGAATACTGTACTTATTTTAGAGACTTAATATATGACTCGATATCTTCATGGGATGATATATCCATTTATTCACAAGCGAACCATCAAATTATCCGAATGGATAAGCTCATTTACATATAATACGCCAAGCAGTGACAAATTAGAACTCCGAGCATCTACTGCCTCAGTTCTCCAGTGATATACTCAATTTCCTTCCAGATAAAGCAAACAAATAAACGAAACGACTGTTTCCAAAGTTTACTGAAGAACCTTGCACTACATCCTCAAGACCAAATTAAGTTTTTGCCAGAGGATGGTATGTCTTGTGTAGGATGCTTGCCTCACGACTGTCACTGGTCTGGGCATCCAATAAGAATCTTTTAAAGCAGGGGAAGATTGAGAGGCTATCACAAATGTACCCCCAAGCCAGCTCCAGAGAACTGGATCTTTGCAGTTATATCACACTTTTGTGAGGATATACTCTCGGAATGCTACACAGAGCACATTCAAATTTAATTCCAAAGCCAAACACAAGTGCTTGGGATTATTCATGCCTGGGCTGCCCTTCATTAATGCAAATAATTAAAAGCTGATGATAAACAGAAAGGCACATGGACGGCTGAGATAAACCAAGAGATCTGCATTCTCTTCTGTCATTCTGTTTTCTTTCGTCCGTTTGGTTATTTGAATGTTTACAGTTTTCTCCATTTGTTCCACTTAATGACTGCTGAGGCAAGGGGTCAATAGTTTTATCCCAGTTCCTCAAATGAGGAACCTCCAATTCTGAGACACAGACTTGGCCAAGGTCAGGCCAGAAGGGGTGGAAGATAGAATAGATGGCAGCACTTGTGTGTCCTCCTGCAGGGCTGTTTCTACTGTACCATCTCCATGGTATATTTCACAGAAGGCACCAACAGTGGGTACCATTCATTCATTCAACAAGTATTTACTGAGAACTCATTACATGCAGGAAACTATTTTATGTTTTAGGTACTGTGGACAGAATGATGAGCTGCATAAAGATCCCGCCTCCATGATACGAACGGGTTGATAAAGCAACACGTAAACCATAGAGGTTTCTTCTTTTACTTCTTTCATCTTTCGACCCATAGGAGAAATGAACAATTAGGCAATGGGCTTGGAATGTAAAAGAGGATAAAAGGAGGATTACTTGCTGATTTGTGGGAGTCCCAGTTTCCTGTTACTGAGAATTAACTGTGGGCACACAAGATGTGCTTTGCTTCTTCTATAATGCATACGTAAAGTGGATCCAAACGAATATAATTAAATGTAGCGTATTGACCACCAGTCTATTAAAGTGAATATTATTGAATACATGCTATACTACATTATTTCAGTTTCTAAAAGGGATTCTGACATCTTAAGAGGTTTCATTGTACACCTTTGAAATATTTACAAAACTGTTCTGAGCCGTTGATGAATAATAGCAAATTTCAGACATGCTTAGATAGCTATTTTGAAAGATAGAATTCCATATGTAGGCAGACCTTTAAAACAGTGTGAGAATTGAAATACTTTAGGTACTGTTTCTAGCCTGAACAAAATAGCTGAAACATGAAAGTTATAAACACAATAAACTGCAGTATAGCTTCATATACTGGAAACTGACCTTTCTAATGCTTGAGTTTAGAAAACACAAAGTATAACCCCCCCCTTTTTTTAAAAAAAAGGTTTCATTTACACAAACAGATTTTTAATAAAATTGTCAATTATTTGGTAATATGTTCATTTACTAGCGGCTTCCATTGTCTTTCCTTACTTGTAAGTTTCTTTATCTGCCCTGAACAGTCCTAGCTGGAGGCAACCTCAGAAATACAGAGCTCTGTTTCAAGCTTCTCTTTAAAATAAGAAAAAATTGATGAGGGTTATGTTTTAAAAAAAGCTGTTAGGAAGAATGAGAACTATATTTAATTTGGGGAGTGGCTGGGCTAGACATTTTAGAGTAACCTGAAAAACACTCTTATGCCAATTCACAAATTCATAGCCTGAAATAACATTCTTTGGGGAAGGATAATATTTAAATATAAATGTCATTTACAAAGTGAGGTTCTAATTTATGAGGCTGGTTGCCCTGAGTCACAGAAGAACCTCAAACATAGGATTTTATAATTCTATGACCCTCACTTACTTTGTGTCTTCAGCCAGCTAAATGTTTCTTGATATACGAAAGAAGAGCTGCTGAAATTCTGCAAGCCATAAAAGTATTCTCAGGCTCGCAAATCTATGTCCTGATTTTCAAGGCTGAGATCGGAACAAGTTGCTGAATCAGATTTTTAAATTGGAAAACAGGGAGTGTAATGGAGAATCAATTGTAGCCGTGGTTCAAAACCAGCTCCAGATGGGTCCTGCTGCTTTGCACGGCGGCAAGGCCACTGCTCATAGGAAGCAGCCTCTGTCAGGTCGGCTCTCAGCTGCCAGCTGCTCCCTGAGACCCTCCGCCTGGAGCCATCCCTCTTGTCCCTTGGGCAGACAGAGCCATGGGGCTTGGCCAGAGAAGGTGACTTTTGTTTCATTTTACTTGCAGATTCAAAGGAAAGGGGGCTTATTTTATTTCCAACACAATCTTTCCAAGATAGCAATTGTTTCATTGTTCCTAACTTCCCATACCCAATATTTGGAATGAAAATATATGGAGAAGAAATTTTATTGACTCTTACTGGGTTCTTTTTTTTTTTTCTTACTGGGTTCTTTATTTCTTCTATAATGTTTTTGATTTCCAAGAACTCAGCTTTGTTTTCTGCACTTTTTAAGCACCTTGTTATTGTTCTGGTGTTTCAAAATCTTTTCTTATTTCATTTAGAATATTAAGATAGTGGTTTTTTCTCCACTGTGTTTAACTTTGTTTATTGCTTTTTTTTTTTTTTTTTTTGCGCACAGTCTATGCTTCTAGAAGTTTATTTTATTTCTGCTTTGTTTTGGTCACTATCCTTCACTTTAAAGGGTTTCTTTAGGTATCTGTCATCCTTAGGCTGTCTGTTCATGATTAAGAGGGAGGGATTAAAACAATGATTAGAACCACTGAATCCATAGGAAGGGCTTGTCAATTTTGAGCTTCTCTGTGGTGATTCAGTTTGTATATGTCCCCAACTAATAACATAATTATGTTCTTTTCTTGTAAAAGAATACTGAACTAAGTGTATGTCTTGATCATACAAACAACAAATCAAACTCCATCCTACCCCAATGGAACAGCAGGGCTGGTGGAGCCCCATGTGCTACTGGCCAACCACTTACACTTCCAGATTCAGTGCCAAGTCTCTTCCTCTGTAAAACCTGCTCTAATTTCACCCTGCCCCACAGACCCAGACAAAATTAATTGCATCTTTCTTGGTGCTTTCAGGACACCTTGTATAGTTCTTTATTTTGGGACCTGTAATTTTTGTAATAACTTCCTTATGTATCCCCTTAAAGTTTTATTTCCTTGAAGTGAAATCTAGGTCTTTTCAACTTTTAAACCCCAATACCTGGATCAGTACCTGCTATGGACTGAATTGTGTCCCATCCTAAAATTCATACATTAATGGCCTAAACCTTAATGTGATAGTATTTGGAGATGGGGCCTTTGGGAAATAATTAGGTTTAAATGAGGTCATGGGATGGGGCCCTCATGATGGAATTAGTGCCCTTATAAGAATAGATGCCAGAGATCTTGCTCTCTCTCTCTCTCTCTCTCTGTTATCTGAGGATACACCAAGAAGGTGACTGTCTAAAAGCCAGGAAGAGGAACTCATCAGAAACTGACCATGCTTACACACTGACTGTGGACATTTTAGCCTCCAGAACTGTGAGAAAACAAATTTCTGTTGTTTAAGCCACCCAGTCTATGGTATCCTGTTAAGGCAGCCTAAGTTGACTAATACAGTATCTAACCCAGAAAAAAATTCATAACAATCCTGGATAAACCAAGGTGGGACTATTGCTCTGGACACAAATTCATAATGACAATAGGGAATTTGGTTCAGTGTGCCAAAATGAAGAATATCACATTCCTGCTTTCCTGAGTTCTGTTCTTTCAGTCTCTTTTTATAAATGGGTAGTAGTTCAGAGCATGGTTTGCATATCAGACCCGAGTTTTGGCCTGGCTCTGACACTTACTAGTGGCAGACCATGAGCAATTTATCTGTGGTTGTTTCCTTCCCTGTAAAAGAGGAGCAATGAGTGTATCTACCTCAGAGGGTTGCTTGGCAAATGGAAGGTAGAGTGTTTAGAAAAGCTCTGGCAGAAATTATTGTCTCAAAAATGGTAGTTGTAGCTCCCACCTACCCATACCATTACACCAGGGGCATTCTAACCAACAACCAGAGAATCAGCATATAGTAGACTATTTAAACCTGGTTTATCCCAAATAATCTGCCTTCCTAAAAATCTCCTCAGAAACATTTTTGTTAATTGCCTGACTGAAAAGGAGACTAGACATTTTTCATGCTTTCTTTTTAATCCTAATGTTCTGCGAATGAGAAGCTTTTCTTATTCTTCTGAAAAAGGTTATATTTCTTCTGAGAACAAATGGTTCAGTCCATCTGTCTGGCAGTGCTTCAGCGAAGCTGCAGGAGAGCTAGTAGGAGGAGAGCCTTTAGGTGGTGTTAACCGACCAGTCTAAATTCTTTTTTCTTTAAATTGAAGTACAGTTGATTTACAATGTTGTGTTAATTACTGCTGTACAGCAAGGTGACTCAGTTATACATACATATATATATATATATATATGTATACACATTCTTTTTTATATTCTCTTCCACTATGGTTTATCACCAGATATTGAATATAGTTCCCTGTGCTATACAGCAGGACCTTGTTGTCCATCCATTCTATATACAATAGTTTGCATCTGCTAAACCCAAACTCCTGCTCCATCCCTCCCCCACCCCCCTTCCCCTTTGGCAACCACAAGTCTGTTCTCTATGTCTGTGAATCTGTTTCTGTTTCATAGATAGGTTCCTTTGTGTCCTAATTTAGATTTCACATGTAAGTGATATCATATGGTACATGTCTAAATTCCAACTTCTCTTAAGAGACAGTTTAGACTGTTAGTTTAACATCGAAGGCCAAAAGTTCTAGATGGAGATAATTCCATATAAAGTACCGAATGACATTACTGAGCTGCCATGAAATTCGCCAAGTAATATTCCTCCCAAACCTTCCACAAGGGCAACAATCCTCTGCCAATGACACTTAATGAGGTGAATACTAGACAGTTATGCAAATTGTTCCAATATGAGACTTGGAAATTGTTATTCCTCTTTAATTCCTTGCATGTCTCTCTTTAGCAATTCAAACCATAAAAAGGCATTTTAAAGAAGATGTGGCACCTTTTTTATCATGCAAATATGAATATAAAGTGTGAATAAACATTAAATTATAAATTATAAGTTGAAGAAAAAGAACATGTATCAGCGTTATTCTGAAAAAAAAATCCACTTTTCTCAAGGAGGAATAATCTTGCAAATGTATTCTCTTTTCCTTTCAAAAAAGATGTTTTTCTTTTTGCAGGTACTGGTGGGAAATCAGAATTAATTCAAATGAAGGTTTATTAGAAAATACACGTCTTTTGGCATTCTCTGGATTTTTTTTTTTTTTTTTTTTTTTTTTTTTTTTTTGTGGTACGCGGGCCTCTCACTATTGCGGCCTCTCCCGTTGCGGAGCACAGGCTCCACACACGGAGGCTCAGCGGCCATGGCTCACGGGCCCAGCTGCTCCGTGGCATGTGGGATCCTCCCGGACCGGGGCACTAACCCGTGTCCCCTGCATCGGCAGGCGGACTCTCAACCACTGCGCCACCAGGGAAGCCCTCTCTGGATTTTTAAAACAATTTGAAAGGTTTAATTAAGATCCTACAAAAGATACGTGAGGCAGCACACCTGTTCCCTCCAGGAGGTCCAGAGCAGCATGGCTCTAAACCCCAAGATTTTTTGTGGTGTCATTTCTGCTTTCTGCCATGGGTTCTCTAAACATTTAGCTTGACTTTCTCCATCCTTTCTCGAGTAGATGAAACTGTGTCTCAACGGTTGAGGAAAGAGGATGAAGAGGCAGTAAGAAGGTCCCGACGTCTGCCAGCACCGCTCCACTGAAACCATCCTCACTGAAGTTACCGATAATCTTTGTCATCAAATCCATTAAATCTAATGGATCCTCTTCTGCTTCTGTAGTAATCAGGTGTCTTTTGGTTACCAAAACAATTGACAGAAAACAATTCAAACTGACTTCGGAAAAATAAAAGGGCATTTATTGCTCACAAACTGTAAAAATCCCAGGCTTCTGGCTCTTTACTGGTTGTTCCAGTGAAATTCCTGGCACGGAGTCCCATGGGCCTGGTTGGCTCACAGGCCATCCCTGCGCTCAGGGAGATCACATGCTGATTGTTTGCACCTGGGCCACATACTAACCCTGGAAACCAGACGGTGGGGTTCACTCAACCCAAACCAAGTGAGCCAAGAGTAAGGGAGGCGTGGTTCCCACAGGAAAACCAAAGTACACAACCGGAAGCACAGGGAATCCGCACATCCCCACTTCAGTGTTCACTGTATTTGAGTGGACAGAATATCTGACACTGATGACCCCTCCGGTAATATGGCCTTTCTTGCTGGCTTTGACATTCTTTGCTTTACCCACTTCTCCTGCTACACCTTCTCTGGCTCCTCCACAGAACATGCTTGGTCCAGTCCCATCCCAAACTGTCCAGGACATCAGTTACTTGCTCTGATTCCTCCCTGAAGGAAATCCATTTAGACTCACCCTGTTCTATCATTTACAAAATTTCATCTGCTAATGCCATTGCTTCACGTCCTAACACCATCCTCTGTCCAGCCTCTCCCAGGGGTATTGACCGAGGTGCGGAAAAGCCTCCATCACGTCCATTACTATGGGGACTGGAAGCTCCAGCACTGAGGCTTGACTGGACTAACCCCATGGACGCTCTGGCTTCCCCAAGAAGTCCCCAGAAGGACTGAGGGGCTCTTTTGCAGCCTTACAGACTGACAGCCAGGGGAGTAGGTCCACAGGATCTCTCAGGAGATGTGTCCCATGACAAAGCCCCCAGCTGTGTCTCCTATGAAGCTAATGATGTAATGTACCGCTGTGTGTTTGCTTTCCTGATTTTTCTACTTCACTCCTATTTTCTCTTATTCTTACCATCCTGCTATGGCATCCTCTCCCCCCAGTAAAAGGTTAGCATGTAGCTTTACTTTGGACTTTGCTTCTTTGGACACCTGGGTTAGGACACAAGACCACCTTCCTCTGATCAAGGCACATTTATGGTATAGGGTATCTCCTAGGCCACTTCATTTCTCACAACACACATGCTTCTGGGGAGACATCACCCACTCCCGTGATTTCAATCACCAACTATAGTCTGATGACTCTCAGGTCTCCATCTCCATCCTGAGCTCCAGCTCCATGGAGCCAACTCTTACTGGACACTTCTCCTTGGAAGGTTTACAGGTATTTCCAACTCAACACACCCCAAACTTATCCCCGTGCCAAACCTAAACTGCTCTTCTCTTGACATTTCCTTTCCTAGTGAATGAGACCACCACGCGCCTAAATCAGAAACCTTTAGTCACCGTGATACCGCACTCCCTCTTACCCCTCACTACTCACATCCGCTCTCCCACCAGGCCCTGACAATTCTATCTTTTAAATACACTTCAATCGCAACGACTTCATTCCATCTCTACTCCATAACCTCTCCCAGCCACCCTCCTACCTTGCCTGCATTCCTCCAGTTCATTTTCTATAGAGAGCTGTCTCTTTGTTTATTTTAATTTTTTCCAAACTGTATTGACACACAGTTGACCTATAACATTGTGTAACTTTACTGTGTACAACGTGTTGATTTGACACACTTATATACTGCAAAATGATTACCAGGTGGGTGCTGTGAGATGGGGGAAATGGGGAGATACGGGTCAAAGAGCACAAACTTCCAGTTAGAGCAAGAATAAGAGCAGATTTTGAGATCCTTTAAAACACTGACCTCGAAGCCTTTCTCATACCCAGACTCCTGATCAATGGAAGCTGTGCGATAATAAATTTGTTGTTTTAAGCTGCTAAGTTTGCAGTAATTTGTTACAGTAGCAATATAAAACTAATATGTACTTCAATAAAAAAAAAGGCTTTCTGTTATTTCAGGTAAAAAGTCCTTAATGAGGCTTCCTCTGACCTTGATGCCTTATGCCCTACCTTTATCTTCAGGTTCATTTCTTGCCTCTCAGCAATCTAGGAGCTTAGGCTTCAGCCCCTTTGAATTTTTATTTTCTCATGGCTCCACACCCTCTCTGACCTCTAAGTCTGCACATAAACTGTTTTCACTGCTTCTTCATCTAGCAAACTTCTACTCATCCTTCAGATCTCAGCCTAAGCGTCACTTCCTCCTGGAAGCCCTCCTTTCTTTCTACCCTTTCCCCAGTCCAGGTCAGCGCCTACCACACCTACACATTTGCTCTCCCAGCACTTATGGTGCTGAATCAGACATACCCTTTAATTCTTGTCTCTCTAAAAAGAGGCAGGCCCTCTATTTACTTTGCTGATAATTGCTTTCCTCAGAACCTGGTCCAGTGGCTGGTTTAAAACTACTCCTCATGTATAAGCACCTTTATAAGTAGTTTTGCTACCTTGCATTTTGTGTCAAGTCCCAGAACAGCCAGTGTTTTCTACTCAGAATTATAGACAACTGCTGAGTGCAGTCTTGCCTATGTAAACTTTTTCAACAGCTTTCCTTACAGATCATAATTGATGGTCTTAACATGATTTTAAATACATATGTTCCAAGGTAGAATATATTGTTGACTAGTTCTAAGAAATAACACCACATAGACATGAATGCGTCTGTTATTATATATTGCAAAGTTTGTCTCCTTTCTGTCTTACAGATTAAAAAACCCAGTCTTGATTAGCAGATGCAAACTTTTATATATAGGATGGATAAACAACAAGGTCCTACTGTATAGCACAGAGAACTATATTCAATATCCTGTGGTAAACCATAGTGGAAAAGAATATTAAAAAATGTATATATATGTATAACTGTATCACTTTGCTGTACAGCAGAAATTAACACAACATTGTAAACCAGCTATACGTCAATAAAATAAAAAAAAAACAGTCTTAAAGAATTGATTTCACAGCAAATGAGTAAATTAAGCACTCATCAGCATTGTTTGCCAGGGACTACACACAGGGAACTAGGGCTACAAGACACCTTTTTATTCATTTATGCCTCTTTGAGCTGACATTCATGGCTATTTCCCCCCCCGTGGCTCTCAATCTTGGAGTTTTTACTTTGTGATTGACCTAACCTATTGTACCTTTAATAACATTTTTTTCATTATTATAATTTTTGCTTGTGTGTGTTTTTATTTTACTCCCCACTACTTTATGTGATCACATGCATTATATTTTTGCTCTGTTTCCGGTTTATTAACTGTTGAATAGAAGTTGCTGATGGCAAATTTTAGGGCTATAAAATGTAATATGGGCTCATATCATAAATGGGAATTTTTAAATGGAATAGATTTCCAAAGAAATCAACTTTATGTAAAAGCTAAGCCTGTTCAAAATGGATACATACAATGGCTTATTATACACATTAGGAACATATAAATTAACCTCCACATTTTATGGTCAGAACAAGCTCTTATAGGATCAGTCAGAGCATTTTTATGTCTAAGCATATTATCTCCTACATTAGTTTTCTTTAGTATCTTAAATGACTTTTTTGGAGCTGGGTGAATGAATGAAAAGGCTTCATAAGCACAGATTCAAAATCTAACACAGTGCACTGTTTTTCAGTTTCATATAGAAGTATAAAAATACATGATTAGTAGGAGTGAATTAGGTCTCTCAAAAAATCACCTTCTAAGCCTCATTTGATTAAACCTTTGAACTGAGTTGAGATGGGGGTTGGGAGGTTAAAGCTGTGGAAGAGGCTGGGAAGAGCTGCGGTGCTGGCTGCATGATGCAGACTCCCGAGGAGCCCCGGCCAGACCAGGTCTTCCGGATGTTTCCAGATATGAGTGCCTCACACCAGAGACCTTTTTGCAGAGAAGAGCAACAGCTGGCAGTTTGCCTCCCTCTTAGGCACCCCACCCCACCCACATCTAGAATCTCATTATTATTTAAGGATGTGGATCCCTCTGACCTGGGGTGGAAGGCTTCACCCACTCTTCAGTTAGTAAGGGCTTCCTCTGAGGACTTGACAGGGAAACAGAGCCGTGCCCCATTTCTACCGTTCAGATATAAGTATCGAAACTCACACCAGATGCTCTGGAGGCTGTAACTACAACCTGTGATTAAAACATTTATTTCTTGCATTCTTCCCTACAAAAAAAAAGAAAGACCAACTATCCCCAGTTAGTCAACGTACCTGCATCTAATTTCCTAACAGAATGAGAAAAATGCCCTTTGATTTTTAAGCCACTGCAACTGACATATGTGAGAGTGTCTGTGTGTATTCTATATATATAATATGCTTCAGCCCCAGAGTTTTTGGTATGTATTTCAAAGTAATGTTTCAAGATTTAATTATAAAGCAGAAAACCACTTTTGAGAACAGTAATACTTATAGAAAGTAGAATATTAATTTCAAGTAAATGGGTCCTCAGATTAACTAGGAAATACTTCCGAAAATTGTTTTAGGGGCTAAACAGTTGAGATAACTTGAGCCTCAGATGATTTGCATCACAAAGTTGCACTCCTGGCAAGAGCAGTAGTTGAGAATAGAAACCCCAGAATATCTTTAGTTGTCTAAAGCAGAGCTGGCGCTCAGCAGTAATGATGCCCTTTACTTAATAACCCAGAAAAATGCCATTTAAGAAACGTGGGTCTTTGAACTTTCAGAGAACCCATCACTTCGTGTAAATTTGGTTAATTCTTTTATCTTCAATCCAGTGTGATTTTTTAAAAAAATAAATTTATTTATTTATTTATGGCTGCGTTGGGTCTTGGTTGCTGCGCGCGGGCTTTCTCTAGTTGCGGCGAGTGGGGGCTACTCTTCGTTGCGGTGCGTGGGTTCTCATCGCGGTGGCTTCTCTTGTTGCGTAGCGCAGGCTCTAGGCGCGCGGGCTTCTGTAGTTGTGGCACACGGGCTCAGTAGTTGCGGCGTGCGGGCTCTAGAGCACAGGCTCAGTAGTTGTGGTGCACAGGCTCAGTAGCTGTGGTGCACGGGCTTAGTTGCTCCGCGGCATGTGGCATCTTCCCGGACCAGGGCTTGAACCCGTGTCCCCTGCATTGGCAGGCGGAGAATTCTTAACCACTGCGCCACCAGGGAAGTCCCCAGTGTGATTTTTGATTTAAAAAAGGGCGGGGGGAGGATTTAAAATATTGGGTGCGTTTGTGGTTGTGTAGACAATCTCTTTATATCCTGGTTATTTTTAAGATACGTATCCTCATTCATCTTAAATAAAACCTCAGAAAAACCAAATGTGTCCCTGCTGTTACCCTTTTCCAAAAACAGCATATCTTCATTACATTTAAGAGGATAAATAAACAGTGTCATTTATATTGATATTACCTGGTAAGATTTTTTACTCCTTAAAACCCCAAAAAATTAGAGTAAAAATTTCAGGTAAATGGAAGGTTTTGGGTTAAATTTGTCCAGAGTATGAACATGAAGTATCATCAAAGAATTGCAGTTCAGCTTCACCCTCCTTATTTTTGCGCTCTCCAGCTCTGTGACCTGAAACCACTGAGGAGTGGCTCACTATTAAGAAGTCACCCAAGCTCTATTATACCCCTTGGCTTCTCCTGCTCCGTGCTTCTTAATTGGTGTTGGAACCAGACCATCCTGAGACTGCTATGATTTGCCTTAGGTCAATGACAAGCTAATGAAGCAAAGTTAGAGACATTTCCCACAAGTAATGTTTGCTATATAATCCCCTCTGGGTGTTCCTTTAACCTACCTAATGAGAAAAATGCAACAAAATTCACATGTGCCAGACATAATACAGCTACGGGTGGTGTGCTTGCCTACAAAACTACAGATCTGAAGGCAGATAACTGCATAAACAATTAATTATGCAAACAAATTAATCAGTGATCAGTTATGACTCATCTGTTTTGTGCTTGACACTCTGCTATGTGCTTCAGGTGATAAAGAATAAAGAACTTCCAAACGCATATGAATTTCTGAAGAACCATTTAGAAAACCAAAAGATCTTCAGAAAGAAAATGCTAAAATCTATACTTATAATCAATATGCAGCCATTACTTAGCTTTCAGTCATAACCCAAAATAACTGATCTATAATCATCCTTTCCACAGACTTCATAATGTGAACATTTGATTCACTTAATTTTAAAAAGGTTCCTAAAAGTCGTAATTCTGAATTTCTAGGAAATGTGGGAGATAGGTGTATAGTAAGATATAAGGATCAACGGAGAGATTAAATAGGGATTTATTCTTCTGGAAGTCTAAAAATGTCACTTTGAAATTTTTTTCTTTCTTCTAGTTTTCTTTCAAAAAAACCTAGCTGTACTCCTTAACCAAGAGGCTGTGCTGGATGTGTATTGACTCCTTGTAGAGATGAGAGTATAAAAGCTTGCATTTCATCAACCTGGGTCCCCAAAGGAAAGAGTTGGCAAACACTCACATCAGGATATTTTGAGGTGGTCTAGGGTTTGCAGAGGGAGTAATTACAAGACAGTGACAAGGTCTATGAGAACTACAAAGGACAGTGTAGGAACCGAGCACCAGCAGGGTCAGTGGAGGAGCTGACCCTCTCAGACCTGAACAGACTGGGGAAGTGAGAGCCTAGCCAGGGGGATGGAGACAAGGACAATAACGGCGTGAAGTGAAGGGACGCTGCCAGCCTGAGACAGCCTGAGATGGTCTCACAAGGTGGAGCCCAGGAGAATAAAATCCCTGACTTCACTCTCCTCCCTCCCTTCCACTGTCTACCGGGTCCCTTCATTTGTTCCAATGGAATATTACTCAGCCATAAAAAAGAATGAAATAATGCCATTCGCAGCAACATGGATGGACATAGAGATTATCATACTGAGTGAAGTAAGTAAGACAGAGAAAGACAAATACCATATGATATCACTTATATGTGAAATCTAAAAAAATGATACAAATGAACTTATTTACAAAACATAGATAGACCCACAGACATAGAAAATAAACTATGGTTACCAAAGGGAAAAAGGGGGGAGGGATAAGTTAGGAGTTTGGGATTAACATATACACACAACTATATATAAAATAGATAACCAACAAGGATTTACTGTATAGAACAAGGAACTATACTCAATATTTTGAAATAACCTATAATGGAAAAGAATCTGAAAAAGATTTTGTGTGTGTGTGTGTGTGTGTGTGTGTGTGTGTATATATATATATATATATATATGCATATAGATAGATAGGTAGATAGATAGCTGAATCACTTTGCTGTACACCTGAAACTAACACAACATTGTAAATCAACTATACTTCAATTAGCAAAAAAGCAATTGGAACCCAGAGAGCATGGAAGTCCTTTACTAGAACCTATACAAATGTAGTCTCGGTATTTATGGGAAGGAGAGGGTAGAAAGTGGAACTGGAAAGTCAAATGGAGGGTAAATGGCATTGCATTGAAAGAAATTTTGCATCACTATGACTAATCCATTAGAACAATGAGAGATGTAACAGCTTACGTATAAAGAGAGGAACAGTTCTTTCTCCACAGGTGGAAAGGCATGCCTAGTAATGTTTGGAGTGCTGATGAAGGATTCCCTAGGTGTAGGATGAGCAACAAAGGCAAATACCCGATAGCACACACAACGCGCCTTCTGAAGCAGTGTTTATCTGGGGAGTTGTGCAGGTCCCTCTCTGCCCACTGCACATAGAGACCCACAGGGCAGTCAGATTTGGGGAGGGGCCCCTGGCCTTGGGTTTGGGGTTAATAAAATGCACAATTGGGAAGCCAATAGCAACTCCCCTAGCAGAGTCAGGGGCAGGGTCTAAGCTTGACTCTTGCAGCTCAGATGATGCGGGGGTCCTTGGCCCAATCCTCCACATTGCCATTCTGCAAGGACTGATTGCCTTGGACACGCAGCTCTAGCTAGTTTTTTTGGAGTCTTGCAGGATGCAACTCCTCTGGGAGACCAGCCTGCAGGGAACCAGTCTTGGATAAGTTAAGCTTTACCTCTGTAGGTAATGTTTTTGTGTGTTCACTTCCTAACTGTTGATATAGGATTTCTGTTCCTACCACATCAAAGTTTTAAAGTGATATTTTAGCTTTACAGAATCGTGTTGGATGTACCAGAATTTTAAAAGTCTTGTGCATGTCAATCACAGTTACTAGCTCTAACTGAATAAATTTGGTCAAGTTATTTCATTTTTCTGGTGCTAAGTTACCATAAACAAAGACAAGGGGCTCCATAAGGTGATCTCGAAGGGTTCTTTCAGCACAAACATTCTTTCACGTCTTTATGTCCGGAACACAGAAGAATGCTCTGAAAACTACGACCTGAACAACACTTCCGAAGGTGACCATTCTGTGCTTAATAATGTATAAATTTTAGATAATGTCAGGAATTTTTAATTTTACCCTATCTTGTTATGATAGAAAATGCACACCTCCTTTTGTATTCACTGACAAATCTTTGTGTTTACGTTACAAACATATCAAGTTAATTAAGGCAAACGGTGATATGGATCTTCTAAATCAGCTTCATGTAGGGATGGTGTGAAAAGGAGGAAGGAATGTGCCTACAGAAAGCTCATTCTTCTTTGACTTACAAGTAACATGACTTTTGATAAACTTCCTACTTTCTCTGCAGGAAAGTGACTAAGGGGAAATCTACTAAAGAAAAGAGATTAACTTTTTTAAAGATAATTATTAAGGTATGAATTCAATGGGATACATTTGCTCCACCAGAAAAAAGCAAAGAGGTGTAAGTTCATTATTTATTTTGTTTACCTTGTGTGTTATATTGTTTAGCATTGTACCAATAGACCAAGAAAGAGGAGGTCACATCCTAAAAATGAAGCTGTCCTTTGGGAACCTGGCAGGCAGGGTTCAGCACCAACATTATCCAATTTGAAATGAAATTAGAAGCCTAAAAAGCAATATTTTTAAAAATAACTACTTTATGGGTTTGAGAATTGTTACGATAATAAATGTAAAAAAAAGATATCATCCTTGTCTAACGAACTGTACCTACTAGCATCCTATAGAAATATGTTTGGTTGAGAAACAGAATTCTGACTGAGGTTTCAAGGACAGGTCTGCTCTGTTATGTAAAAGGGTCACATTTTGGAAGTTTACTAGTGACAAACTGGTTTCTCTTTCAATAATTAGATTTAAAGTTATTATCTCAGGGTAGATGGGCATATGAATACTTTATTTTTCTTCACAGTTTCGAAGTTTTCAACAACCACCATGTATTACCTTTATAATAACAAAGGGATCATTTTTCCCCAGAGTACAGTATCACTGCTGGTCTGATTTGTTTCATCCATGTCTCTCCTGGCAGGTTTCATCCTAACATTTTCAGAACATATTAACTGATGACTCACCATTTTTCTGGACATTCAACAAGGGCCTCCTCTATTCATTTTCACATGAGATTAAAACATAGATAGAATATCTGAAATTTATCTTAGCCAAATGCATTCTAGAATTAAGTGGAAATAACTCCTCAGAGAGAAGACTATAATACTTTAAAAGATTTGTAGCCTAGAAGAAAGCTCTACCTAAATTTTCCTGTTACCTGTCCCCATACACAGTTTCATGAAAATAATTCTGTGATTTACATGTTAAAAAGTAAGCGATTCAGATAAGCAACTCCCTCCTGGACTTACATCTTGCTTTATCAACGGTGTATTTAACTTATTGAGTCCTATTTTACTGCCCAAGAAACATCTCCCTCTGATTAGGAATTTAGAGCCGGATTAGGGTTAGACTTCTGAAAAACACCTATGCATATTTCCTGAATGGCAGTGGTCCTTCCCACAACTTATCAAAAGCCTACAGAGAGCAAATGTCTGCAAAGCATGCGTGGGTTACTGAGAGCATTTTTGTTATTGTGATTATATATTTCATGTCTAATTTCTTAGCTGCAATTGACATGGAAGAATCAGCCTGTATTAAGTAGAGTCCAGCTTTCCTGACAAGTTTCCAAAAACCTTTCTGTTCCTTAGGTCTGTGTTTACCCACCAGAAATATAGCAATATAACGTGCCTTTATTTATAAAAATTAAAGCAATTATTAAAATTTTCGTATATTTTGCAAAGCCTTCTGTTAGCACAATTACTTAACCTGACTTGGGAGGTTCTCTTACCCTGTGTAAGAGAGCTTAACACCCTTTGGTGGCTTGTGAATCACCTGAGCATCTTGTCAAGGTGCAGATTCTGGTTCAATAGGTCTGGGGTGAGGCCAAGACTTTGCATCTCTAATAAGCTGTCAGGTAACGCTGATGCACTGGTGCAAGGACCACACTTTGAGAAGTGAAAAAATATGAATGAGGCATTTCTCTTCTATTTCTAGGGCATAGACTGTGACTTCTGCTACCATAATGCTGAGGGTCAGAAATTATTGAGGTTAAAGAATTTGAGTACCACAACGTGACTGAAAGGAACTGGCCCTGGTTTCCAGCTGCAAAGAAAGAAACTATAAACAGACATCTCACACTGGAAGTCCCTCTGGCTCTAGACAAGTTGGATGAGCAGAGGACATATCTAAATGGCTGTGGGACTTGGACCCACGTGGGTGTGCTCAGAGGGCTTCCACTGGCTAAGCAGACCCTGTGTTGGCCAGGCTGAGAGTGTGCAGAGAAGTAGTGATGATTTATATATAAGCATGTATGTTAACAAGGTACAGGGCAAAGGGAAGGTGCTAGAAACATTTCCTGAAGTGTTTCATTAAGCTTACTCCATCTTAAGTTCTACAAATGACTATGAGAAGAAGTTCCCTTGGGGAGAAGCCCAGAGCTTATGGAACACCCAACCTCCATCACTGTATTTTTGGAACTACATGAACTACGCACCTCTGCGCTTATAGGATTCTGGTAGTCAGGGGACATGAAAACTGTATTGGGGTTCAAGGAAGGAAAAGATCGTATACAATTGTGACATCAAGGTTGAATCTGTAACATTAGGAAGAAGCAAATATTATTGAATTAAGTCTTGAGAAAAACAAACAGGTCAGCAATATTAATAGGTGTTGCCATTTTTGGCATTTGGGGTGCAGGAGACTCAAATACACTCTGCAGCTCTGTACCTGTGTGATAATTATTCCGCTATTAAATCTATTCCTCCAAGGAACAGAGACCTTCAGATCATAAGGTCATCTTGGCAGCTTTGTGGATGGCCAATATGGCTACAGAAGATTTTGAAAGGTGGAAATAAGTTACACGATGAGCTTTTGTTTGCCTCTCTGTGTCTCTCATTTCCAATGACTGCTTCCTGCCACCAGCCCCTGATTTGAGGCATGTAACTTTCAGATGTAGAGGGCTGGTCCATGGCCAAGGATTAAGAGTAAGAATGGAGAAAAGTGTTTTTTTAAAAATGATAAATGTGGGGAAAATACTGGAGATGTTTTTTTTTTTTTTTTTGCTGTACGCGGGCCTCTCACTGTTGTGGCCTCTCCCGCTGTGGAGCACAGGCTCCGGACGCGCAGGCTCAGCGGCCATGGCTCACGGGCCCAGCCGCTCCGCGGCATGTGGGATCTTCCCGGACCGGGGCACGAACCCACGTCCCCTGCATCGGCAGGCGGACTCTCACCTACTGCGCCACCAGGGAAGCCCTGGAGATGGGTTTTTATTCAAAACGAATCTTTCTCCTACCATCACTGTTTTATAAAAATTCATCTAAGGAGCTTGTAGACCTTATTAGGATGGGTCAATCATTTACATTTTCTAGGGTCTTTGACTAGGAGTCAAACACTCTAAGGACACTCATATTTTGATGAAGCCATATTTTCAGATTCTTACATATTGCCACAAAGTAGCAATAGAACATATTATTAGTATACTGTCCTGTGAGCTGTCCTAGCTTTCGAAAGTTAATGGAAGCCCCCAGAGTTAGCAAATCTACTGGCTATTCCTTTGGGACTGGATAAGGAACTGCCATAATTACATTTCTATGCCTTTCCAGCATGCTGTTGATAATGTGTGATAGGCAGAGGGGGTCAACATAAAATGGGTGGCGTATTTCACCTCACGGAAACCTGTGTGTTCTTGCATTTTCCTGTGTGTTCTTACTCTTCAGTTCCCCTTGTGCAGGACAGAAGGACCTCACCCCCAGGCCCCTGACACTGCAGGCGACCAGCCAGCTGCTGGGAGGCCTCTTTCCACAGTACTATTTGCACCATCATTACGCACCTTGACTCTCTAGAATGAACTAATGACAAATATGCCCAGGACTTACAGTACTTCTCCTTTGAGGGACAAAGTTGGCCTGAAAGTCTGTTTAGGCTCATCTAATAAGTGGTTCCAGGGGATTGAGGATTCCTTGAGATGGAACACTAAAGGCAGATAAGAACATTCTCTGGAGAAGCCTCCGAATTGCTTAGTGTCCTTATTTTGTTTCTGTGCAGGAAGCTCCAGACTGAGAGAGCTCCTCATTTCTCGGCAGTAATCTGATTAGTGCCTTTGTACTGGAGTTTTCCTGAGGGGCAGGAGAAGAGCAGAAATCACCTGCTCCAGCAGGATGTGCAGACAGGGGCAGCTCATTTGCATGCACATCCTCATGCACAGGTGCTGTGTTTCTTCCACACCTTGGTGGGTCCATATAATAAAGGAATATTGCAGTGAACTCTCTGAGCAGCCTCGGGGTTGCTCTTCAAAGACTCCAGGCGATGAAAAGGAAGAAAAGGTCTTTCGGTTAAATCCTGGACTTTATTAATTAGAGGAAACCATTTGTTTTACGCCCGGTTATGTCTGGCCTTAGCTTTTGTTATTTAACAAACTTTTGTACTACACTCCTGAACTTGAAACCATACTTTTCTAAAACATCCTAAATTTTTTAGAGGATAGATGTTGATATGTGTATAAAATGAAAAACAGTTATATTTTTATATAACATGAGGAAAGTTAATTCACTACAAAGGAGCAAAAAATTCAACTTTAAACATTTATAATTAGGAGAGTATAGTGCAGATAGAGTGCATGATAGAGTGAGCATTGCTGACTATTGTGTATTTTTCAAATATCAATTTATCATCACTAATTACTATCATTATAGAGTATGAACATAAGATTAATGGGGATTTCTGAGTTCTCTAATGAGGTTCTTTGTAGCAAAATTTATACCAGTGACATGAGTTCCTTCTGTTAGGGTATCAGTATAATTAATTCAGTTCTCTAATTATGAGGAAAGCCCTAAATAGAGATAAAAGTTTCATCAATGGAAGTATGCCCACCAAAATGCTATCCTAGACGTAGCTGCAATTCACAATGAATGATTCGTCTCAAAGTGGAGAACTTCATGCTCAGAATGAGACTTTTATTTTCTGGGAACTGCCATGGACATGAATTTGCAAGTTCAACATTGTTCAGAGATTTGTTTTTTAAAATGTGCAATTTACTATGGTAAATTTCATCATCTGAGGGTACAAGGAGAGAATTGCTTTAGCGTCCATTTCTAATTACTGTGAATAAAGTGCATTAGGAAAATTCTAACAGGAGCTATTGCTATACATGATTTGTGTGTGTGTGTGTGTGTGTGTGTGTTTCTTCACTGGAAATGTGTCTATAGTTTTTGGAAGCTGTGAAAAATGACAATTTTTCTTTCTTGAATCATTCATCATGAGACAATGATATAGAATATTTTAAAGTTTGCTGCACCACAGATTAGAGGATGAATATTGTAAATAAGTTCATTACTGATAGGACTGGAAATTTGGCCCCCCCAACCATAGTTCTCAATTTCCATCTATTTCTGAATCTGTAAGAAGGAACGAAACGGCCAGAAGTGTTTTCTTTTCTTTTTTTTTTATTGCCAGCTAGCATCATCCTCAGCTTGCACCGCTTTGATCCGAGTTCATTACCACAGCTTCGATGCTGATAGTGGTACACACACCTCATGTTCCTGGGTCATTTGCACGTGGTTCTGTTCTGTGTAGACAGGACAGTCAGCCCTCAGATATTTTCTCTTGCATTTTCCCAACTGGTAGTATGGCTTCTGCTAACATTCCATCACTGATTAGTATCACTAAGAAATTACGGTGTGGGAATATGATTCAACTTTCCGAGGTAGTTCCCAAAGGTAAGTCTGTCCACATGTGCTGTGCAGAGGGACGTCCCCATGGTCACCATCTGGGGGACAAGGAGACCTTCCTTCAAGAACCACCAGCTCTGACTTTGGGGTTTTTATCTCAAACTTTAATGAATGTATTCTCAGAATTTCTTCATATGCATAAATATTTCATACTACAATTTGTGGGAATCACAGAATAAAAAAATATACGATCGCAAGAGGTTGTAACTTAGAGACAATCTCATGTAGCTTGTCATGTATGTAAACATTTAAAAAGAGCTTTCAAATGCTTCCTCCTTTTGCTTTACCGTTTGTATCCTCTATTTATTTATTTTTATCTCTCGATGCCTTCAGTGGCTAAGGTCTCTAGAGAAGGTGTTTTGTTTGTCGCTAGACTCTCACAGTTGAGACAGAGCCACCCGACCCACCAGGTAACTGGAATCCCCAGGTTCTCTCTGTTCAGTCTGAATTCTTTTTATCTTCGGCTTCTGAGCTGAGATTCTACTTAATACAGCACTTCGACTTTCTTCTTTCCTCTTTCTCTCTCCCCTTTCTTGCTCTTGTTTCTCCCCCCATGTCCATCATGCTGTCCTAAGGCCAGTTATAGCAGCCCTTCCATTCTCGCTTGGTTTATGGAGTAACTCCATTCACACACCCTTGCTCCTTCAAAGCTCTGTCCCTTCCCTCCCACTCTCCCTGGCGTCTCCCCACCAGGGGCCACCTCTTCCCATCTCTGGCAGGTGCAGCCACTGCTCTCCTTGGGCAATATCTGTAGAGAAGAAAAGCACTTCTCTATGTAATTACATTTCTAATTCCTTGGTTTCAGTTAAGCATACATTCCTCAATCCACCCTAATTTCTTTTGTGGAGAGAGGAGAGAGGAGGGAGGGTCCCAGCTCCATAAGTAAAGACTCAGTCCTCCTGGCCTTACAGCCTGCACTGCGCTACACAGTGTTGGCTGCACTCTCGAAGATGCTTAGGGACAGAGAAGGGAGGTGACCTTGAATGACAGCTGCCTCTTCTCGGGAGGCTCACACCTTCACCATAACCTCTCACATTCGGACTAGGTAAGGGCAGGTCTGAGTGGGTTTCTACTGGGCAGGGTTCCCGCCGGTGCCCCCTGGTTGGCTGCTGTCCTGGGCCAGGCAGATCTGTCTCTAATCACATGGCTGAAATTGAGGGTCACATGGCAGAAAGTATGTCAAAGACAAGCTGCACTTTTGGCGTTTCCGTTCACAGGACCCTGGCCCACTGCAGGCGTTTCCTGGACTTCCCACTGCCTGCACTCCATCCCTGTGTCGTCTGTGGTGCCTCTCTCTACCTTCAGACAGTGACACCTATCCCGCGGGGCTCTTGCGCGGATTAGAAATAGCACAGGCAAGACTCGGACACTCAGTCAGCGACCACTGTTGTGGCTACTGCTTTTCCTCTCTCAATGAGTCTTGCCCACTGCAAGGAGCATGGGACGCGAGACACAGTCAGGACTACAGCTGGGGACACGGGACCCTCTCCCGTGATGACGAGACTACTGAGGTACTAGGGGCTGAAATGGTTGGGAACCTCAGGACCCTGCTGTACTGGGGCACGCAGTTATCAACAGTGACATGAAAGGAACAGTCACGTGGAAAGTAAGGGGAAGAGGACGGTGCATCCCCACGAATACTTCTGTTTTCACACGTTCAAAATCTGCGGAAATAATAATGCTTGGAACAGCCTGTGAGATTGGAGCTAGCTTTCCCCCATTTTACAAGATGCAGCAGAAACTGAGGCTTGGGAAGGTTAGATAACTGGCTCAGCGCCCAGCTGTTAGGAGGCTGAGTGATGACGTGGAGTCCGGAGAGGCAGAGCCCCACGTTCTCGCTCTCACCCCACACTTCACAGCCTCCGAGCATCCCAAACAAGGGATCGCAGAGCCTCCCCATCTGGCCCTGCAGCCCAGGGTCATTCTGTCTCCCTTCCTGGGGCAAACGCTACAGATGACATAGAGATGGAACGTTGTCTCTTGGCAGGAAAAATCTGTTAGAGGGGTATTTTTATTAAATTTTTTTGAGTAGTCACGGCATGAATTCACCCTCATCTGTGAAAGCCATAATTCTTCAGGGCCATTTAAACCTGAACACCTACTTAAAGATATTTGTAAATTAACTGTTGTTGAAGCTAACTACTGCAAACACCTTTTCTATACTTCAACCCCACTGAAACTTACAATGTCCTGCCCGGAACTGAAGGAAGGAAACAATTTAAAGTTCACGTTATCATTTGTAAAGAGTATTTTTGTATTTTCATTTTAAAACTCTGGACCAGGATTTCTCAGCTATGTTCCTCAAGGGTCAACAGGTATTTCAATGTTAAAAATCATGCTATGGGACCCAATCAAACTTATAAGCTTTTGCACAGCAAAGGAACACCGTAAACATAACGAAAATACAACGTACAGACTGGGGGGAAATATTTGCATACTATGCGACTGACAAGAGCTTCATTTCCAAAACATACAAACAGCTCATGCAACTCAATATCAAAAAAAACATACAACCCAATCAAAAAATGGATAGAAGCCCTAAATACACATTTCTCCAAAGAAGACATACAGATGGCCAACAGGCGCATGAAAAGATGATCAACATCGCTAATTATTAGAGAACTGCAAATCAAAACTACAATGAGGTATCACCTCACACTGGTCAGAATGGCCATCATCAAAATGTCTACAAACAATAAATGCTGGAGAGGGTGTGGAGAAAAGGGAACCCCCTTGCACTGTTGGTGGGAACGTACATTGGTACAACCACTATGGAAAACAGTAAGAAGGTTCCTTAAAAAACTAAATGTAGAGTTACCATATGCTCCAGCAATCCCACTCCTGGGCATATATCCAGAAAAGATGAAAAATCTAATTCAAAATGATATATGCACCCCAATGTTCATAGCAGTACTATTTTAATAGTCAAGACACAGAAGCCACCTAAATGTCAATCGACAGATGAATGGATAAAGAAGATGTGGCATATATACATGTACATATATAAAATGGAATATTACTCAGCCATAAAAAAGAATGAAATACTGCCATTTGCAGCAACATGGATGGACCTAGAGATTATCATAGTAAATGAGGTAAGTCAAAGATAGACAAATATTATATGATATTACTTACATATGGAATCTAATAAATAACACGAATGAACTTATTTGCAAACTAGAAAGAGTCACAGACATAGAAAACACACTTACGGTTACCGAAGGGGAAAGAGAGGGTGGAGGGATAAATTAGGAGTATGGGATTAACAGATACACACCACTATATATAAAACAGATAAACAAGAAGGACCTACTGCAGAGCACAGGGAACTATATTCAATAACTTCTAATAACCTATAATGGAAAAGAATCTGAAAAAGGATATACATACATATATACATAAAACTGAATAACTTTAATTTATACCTGAAACTAACACAATATTGTAAATCAACTATATTTCAATTAAAAAAATCACATTAGGGCTTCCCTGGTGGTGCAGTGGTTGAGAGTCCGCCTGCCGATGCAGGGGATGCGGGTTCGTGCCCCGGTCCGGGAAGATCCCACATGCCGCGGAGCGGCTGGGCCCGTGAGCCATGGCCGCTGAGCCTGCGCGTCTGGAGCCTGTGCTCCGCAACGGGAGAGGCCACAACAGTGAGAGGCCCACGTACCGCAAAAAAAAAAAAAAAAAAAAAAAAAAAATCACATTAGCAGATTATATTAAAAATACATAAATTTTATATTAAAATATATATACACATGAGAAATTACCAAACCAATGTAAGCTGTTGCTCTTCTTATGCGATAATCTACACGTACGGAGAAAGAGTGGCGTAGCTGAGAAAACGGGGTAGCCAGCGAGAGGGCACCCCATGAAGGCAAGCACCATGGTCCCCCTGGGCGCCACACATCAGCTGCGTCTCTCATTTACAGATGGTGCTGTGCTTGTCTTTACAATGTTCCCCTGGCCATTGACGTTGTGTTAATAATTTCAACATATGACAACACCCAATGCTTAACCTGTACCAGATACTGAAGTAGCCCCGTGATTAAAACGTCAATGAGACCTTGTACTCACCCTTAGGCGACTTAAAACCTAGTCAGAGAGACTGTCAAACCACCCATGAGAGCTTAACGCTCAGATGTTAAGCTAGCGGAAGGGAGAGGGGCCCTGGGAGCTCACAGGAAAGACATTTTTAGCAGAAAGGCTCTCAGGGGAGGTGGTGCTGAACCTGGATTTTGAGGATAAGGGGTTAGCTGGACATCAGAGGGAGGAAGGCTGTTCAGAGACGTGAGAGTACAGAGAAGTCTCTGGGGACGAAAATTAGTGTGGAACACGTGCAGTGGCAACTCCCTGTGGGGGAAGGTCAAGGGGAGAAAATGAACGATTCGGCCAAGGCCAGTTCGTGAGGGACTCTGGGTATCTTGTCAAATAGTTTGATTTTTCTTCTGAAAGCTGCGAGAAACCACTGATGGGTTACAAACACAGGAGTGACAGGACCAAATTTTCACTTTAGGAATCTTATTCTGCTATCAGGACGTTGTACGCAGGAGAGAATGGGGAGGGTATAGAGCAGTGTTTCATGTTTCTGGATTAGTTTTTAGGTGTAGGGTGGCATCCCTCATCAAGGTACAGGATATCAGAGAAACAGGAGGATGGGGGAGGGCAACACAGAGTCAAGACATCACAGAGCAGCGTAGAGGATAAAATGCTCCAACACATTCAGAGATCCCCATACAGAGGTCAGGAAAGATGTCCCTCTGGGGACATGGATTTTAAAAAGAGCTGGAGAGAGTGTGTTCAAAAGTTTCCAGTGCTACAGAAAATTCCAGTAAAAAGGGACCCAATAGGAGCTGACTTGAGATGGCAAAGAGAGGCCGTTGGTGACCACTGGAGAGCAGTGCCATTCGAAATGCCAGGTCCCTTCCTTCTGGGGACTAAGTGGGAGGTTTGGAAGTGGAGACCGTGAAAACAAATCTGTCCTTCTAGAAACGTGGCTGTGAAAGAGAGATAGAGCCCGGATGTAAAGGAAAGTTGCCCTTCTCTTAATATGGGAGACAAGGCTTGAAGCTTCAGGCTTGTTTATATGATAAAAAGAAGGATCCAGCAGTGGGGGGAGAGTAAAAACACATGAAGTAAAGATGCGATTTCTAGAGGAAGCAGAAGGTGCTAGGCAGAAGAGCACCTCTTTCTGAGTCAGAGAGAAAAAGTGGTTACAGAGAGAGAGAGAGAAGGTAAGTGGAGGAAAGTCACAACTCTTTGCCTCTATTCCTACTTTGAAATAAAAAGCAATGACACCTGCAGAGCTGGGGGTGATGAGGGTCGGGTTTGAGACTTGAATAAAGTAAGGGAGACAGAAGTACTGGGATGGAGGAGGTACCACGTCTGGATACACCTCATCACAGTGTTGGTGACTTGCTGAATATATTTGGAAAAATCTAGAAAAATACTTTTTTTTAGGGTCAGGTCTTCCATCAGCCTTTGAGCAGGAAAGCTTCATTATTACATGATTATGAAGTGCTACTTTTAATGAAGCGTCTCTGTTCTCCAACACTAATTAGGTTAAATCCCATTATAATTGTCTGCCGAATGGCTTACACCTCATTTGACTGCAGAACATCATTTATATTCAGAGGGAAGAAAGGCCAGCCTACAGTGTGTTTCTACAGTTCAGACTCCACCTCTTGCTTAAACAATTATCTAATGTAATTACATTACAGTTATTAGTATGCACCTCTTAAAGAATCCAACTCTTGGGTGCAGACCCCTACATAAATCTCAGAAACTCATATGTCTAATGAAAAGGAGTGAATTTGAAATACTTTAATTAGTATTTTCCAGTCTAAAAGAATATGTGTTGCCCCCAAATTCCTGGGTCTATCACAGTCCAGTACTTAGAATTTCTTTTATATTACTGAGTGATAATGAATTTATATTGAACTATTTGTTCTCCCTCAATCTCCTCCTTCCTGATCAATGGAAACCATATATTTAACTACTTAGTCTATGTATGTTGTTGCATAGTAATGATGTCTAATATTTATTGAGTGTCTACTATGTGCCAGCATTGTTCTAGGTGATTTTACTAGCATCATCTCATTTCACCCTCCTGGCAATCTTATGACGTTGGTGCTATTATCAGGAGGATGAGGATAGTTTTCCACTGTGTTTGTGGCTATCTCCCTACCGCCTATAACAGTGTATAGCACACAGGAAGTGTACAAAACATATTTACTCAATAAATGAAACTCCGTTTGGCAGGTGAGGAAACTGAGCCTTAGAGATGCTAAATAACTTACCTTACAGCCTGAGGTTGGAGCAAATTAAATGAACAGATATAAGAAAAGCACTTAAAATAGGGTAGTGGTGAGGATGAAATACATTCATACATATGAGTTGTTAGGACAGGGACTGGAAGCTAGTAACGTTGCCCGGGTTATTTGCCAACGTTACTAGAGTTACCCGTTTACTTTGCATCTTCCCCTCATGACTAGGCAAGGCCTTGCTCTTTCTGTACTGACAGCCTTGAGCCAGTGTCTTACATAAATTGGGTCACGCACAAACATGTTGGAGGGAAAAAATGTCTTCAAATACTGTAGATATTTTTGAGAGATTAATGAATCATTTGTTTAAATAAAAGTAAAATGAATTTAAGTCACATATTCAACATTCATTCAATAAACATGTATCAAGGATTACTCCTTCCCAGGTCCTCTGCTGGGTGTTTGGAACAAAATGTTGAAGAAAGACAAAAAGGACAGTCCCTGACCTCGTAGCAGTTGCCATCTGGGGAGGGATGAGTTAACAATATATGCCTTTTTTTTTTTTTACAGTCTTGAATGGGAAGTTGCCTAAAACCATGGCTTACGCATGAGAAAACTATAAAAACTCCTTGACAACTGGAACACAAATGAAAGTGCTAACAGTGATTAAAAGCATGACCTCTGCAAAAACATTAAGAACATAGCATATGTATAGATTAGAGGTAAATAAAACACAGAGGAAAGGATGACTACTTATTAATGATGAGAATAACAGAACAGCCTAGAAGAATCACTTAAAATGATTTAGCATGGCACAGTAAGAAGAAAAATTCCACAATCCAAAAATTAAACATTGAGATGGGAAATGGAAAAAAAAAAAAAACTGGTTGTGATAAAATTGGTTAGATAATGGGCTAATTTGTCCAGAAACATCCTATTTTCAAATACAGGTGATAACAAAATGTGCAAAATTTGCTATGCAGACCATGTGTAAACCCAGTGGGGAAAATATTAGTGCATCAATCATGTATCTTCTCGTGCAGCCACATATACGAGCACTTCACTCCACATGGAGATGATGACATTTTAGCATGTCACTGACGAGAGCTTAGATTTAGGCCCAGTCTCCTCTCCAGGCCCTGCTACTCCTGAGACGTTTCCTAAAGTTGATGTGTGAGATAGCTTTACAGTCTCCGTCAAGTCCTTTGACCTTCGTGGCCTTCAACATCCCCATCTGTGAAGCAGAATCATGACCTAGCTCACAGTGCATTTAGAGATGCCCACAGTGCTTAGAGGGCAGGATGCTTTCACGGATGTGGGAAGCTATGGTAATAATGGACCCTGTATATTGAGTGCCCTGTAGAAGGCATATCGTTCGTACGATCTTATTTCACCCTTTCATGGCCTGTGAAGTGGGTGCTATTATTCTTAAGGATGAGGAAACTGTGTCTCTGTGGGACTCAGGACCTTGTCTAAGTGCTCATGGCTGCTCAGAAACTGGAATGACCTTTCCACCTCCAGAGTTTACTTCCTGTCCTCCGGGCCCTGTTACCTCCTACAAAATGGGTCTTTCTTTCAAACCTCCATGAAACCAGCATCCTAAGGATGACAATAGATGCACCCTTTCCCATCTTTATTTTACCAGAGTTGTGACTTTTTCATAAATAAGGAGATTTTTAAACTTGTAAAGAGTTGTGAAAAGACAAGCTGTTGTAATTACTGCAATCACGAGCACATCATCATCTTGATGAGCTGTTATATCAGGGACTGCCTCAGCTTCACTTCAAAGCACGCGAAAGTAGCAGAATTCTACTATCTTTCTCTCTGGACCCCTTCCCATCCCAGCTCCCGAGTTCTCCATGCTTCAAGAAATACACTCTTCCCATCACCGTTTCCAGAGCTCAGCGAAAGCTCCCCATCACCCAGCATCCCTGGTCCCAGCCACGCCTAAGGGGAAAGCAGCCTGATCGCCTCTTGAAGTAATTCACAACAGCCTAGCCTACCAATAACTGCTAGAACAGCCCAACCCGCCCAGGACACAGGCATTTTAATCACTGAATCAGTGAAGCAATAATAGCTAGCATTCGCACAGGGCACCGGTGCTTACAAATACATTTAAAGCATATTTAATTCTGTGAGGTGCTGTTATCCATATTTCTCAAATAGAGAAACTAAGTTTTAGAGAGAGTGATTGTCACAGAGTCATTCTGCTGCTAAGCGGCAGGGCCACCACCGCAGAGCTTCTCATTCATGATTGCACATCCTGGCCATTATCGCTCACAGCTGCTCACGGGCACTGGCTTTCTTTTGAGAAGGATAAACTTCCTCCTTGGCTCTCCCCTAGTTCTGGCCACCAGCACATCTTTCCTTGGATCCACGGCATGGACAAATCAGTTAGCGATGTGGCAAACCTTCAGAAACTTGCTAACTATTGCTCTGTATTTCACTGACATGTTGAACAGAGTTAATTGCTACATTTGGCAACACAGAAGTGAGAGTGGATGACTTACTGTCTGAAATGAGTACTTCTGGAAAAATGCTTTCAGCCAAAGTATATTATCTTTTCACTGCTTCATTTAATGTGTGGTGGGTACCATTTTCGGCACTTTACATACAGTAGGCCATTTAATGCTTATGTTCACCCTAAGAGGAAGATGCTATTATTATGTGCATTTTATAGATGAGAACACTGAGGCACGGTGAGGTAACCTGTCAGAGAGCCAGTGGCTGGAGGTGACATGCAAACCTCAGGAGTCTGTCCCCAGAGCCCTGGCCTTTAGACTCGATGCCCTACTCCCGGTCTCCCAGGACCTCCCTCCTTCTCTGGGGAATCCTGCAGAGGCTGGTGTCAAATGAGAATACCAGCAGCTATGTGCAGACAGGACATCTGACATTCCACCATGACCTAGTGCCTCTGAGGCTTTCTCGGCGTCTGTGCCCCAAAGGCCACTTGACGTGTTTGCTCAGTGAGAACAATCTCTGGGATCTTCATTGATCTGAATTCACCCTCTCCATTTGTCAGAATCATTGAGCCCAGCATAAAATATGAGTTTATATTAAGAACAAAGAAATCCATTTCTGCATTTCCATCTAAATGAGGCTTCTCTCCATGGAGATCAATGGAAGTTGAGTGTCTCTGAAGGGCCGAGATGTACTAATAGAATCACGGGGTGCACCTTCTACTTATTGTGTTGCAAGCAGGAAACTCTGGGCGGTGCCCATACCCCAGTGGAGAGGGTGGAGTTGGGAGCTAATGAACACAGAAATACCTCAATGGCTAGGGAGCTAGAAAATTAGCCTTTCTCCAAATTAAGCAAACCACAAGGACAGGACTCATGAGCTGTGGTCCTTGTGCAAACTACTTAAATTTTCAGTGCCTCAGTTTCCTCGTCTCAGGGTTGCTGTCTGGGTTCTGTTGCATTAACACATGTAAAATGTTTGCAACAGTGTTTGACATTAATGTAAAAAATGTTCAGTAACTTAGATTTGTCTTTGCTGCTGACTTCCCTAAGTGGATACGTAATGTAAAGAGAGATAAAATAGTGGTCATGGCTCAAAAGAGATCCACAAGAGGAAGGGGGGGCGATATGGCAATTTCCAATTGCTTCTCACCCTTCAACTCCCTTGTCCTTTGTCACCGCTTCCTAGGAGCCTTTCTCAATTCCGTAAGCAACTGAAGTGCTCGTCCTCCTGTAATCACATGCTGTTTATTTCTCCATCAGAGTAATTGTCAAGCTTACAACCTGATGAGGCAGGAACTATTACTGTCCCCAGTTTCCGATGAGGAAACTGAAGTCAGATGTTAAGCAATCTGCCTGAGTCACAGAGTCTGTACATGGTGGAGACAGGACTCCTCACATGGAACAGAAATACAGGGACTGGGCGACCAACAAGGGCTTAATTTCCAAAATATACAAACAGCTCGTAAAAGTCAATGACAAAAAAACCAAACAACCCAATTGAAAAATGGCCAGAAGACCTAAATAGACAGTTCTCCAAGGGAGACATACAGATGGCCAACAGGCACATGAAAAGATGCTCATTATTGCAAATTATTAGAGAAATGCAAATCAAAACAACAATGAGGTATCACCTAACATCAGTCAGAACGGACATCATCAAAAAGTCTACAAACAATAAATGCTGGAGAGGATGTGGAGAAAAGGGAACCCTCCTATACTGTTGGTGGGAACGTAAAATTGGTGCAGCCACTGTGGAGAACAGTATGGAGGTTCCTCAAAAAACTAAAAATAGAGTTGCCAAATGATCCAGCAATCCCATTCCTGGGCATATACCCAGACAAAACTACAATTTGAAATGATACACATACCCCTATGTTTATAGCAGCACAGTAGCCAAGACATGGAAACAACCTAAATGTCCATCGACAGATGAATGGATAAAGAAGATGTGGTGTATGTATACAACGGGATATTACCCAGCCATTAAAAAGAATGAAATAATGCCATTTGCAGCAACATGGATGGACCTAGAGATTATCATACTACACGAAGTAAGTCAGAGAGAGAAAGACAAATGCCATATGATACCACTTATACGTGGAATCTAAAATATGACACAAAGGAACATATCTACAAAACAGAAACAGACTCACAGACACAGAGGACAGACTTGTGGTTGCCCAAGGGGCAGGGCGGTAGAAGAGGGAAGGATTGGGAGTCTGGGATTAGCAGATGCAAACTATTATATACAGAATGGATAAATAACAAGGTCCTACTGTATAGCACAGGGAACTATATTCAATATCCTGCGATAAACCACAATGGAAAAGAATATGAAAAAGAATATATATATGTATAACTGAGTTGCTTTGTTGTATAGCAGAAATTAACACAACATTGTAAATCAACTATACTTCAATAAAATTTAAAAATAAAATAGTTTTAAAATTTTAAAGAGAAATACAGTGATTGGTTTTATATAACTCACTGTAGCACAGTGCCTAATTAGCTTTGAATCAGAAAAAACCAAGCGGGAGTCCAGGTTTCACCATTTCTTAGCCATATGACCTTGAGCAAACTCTAGTTTCTGTTAAATGTGAATCATGATGTCTACCCCTTGAGACTCTTGCGAGAATTAAATGAGAAGCACATGCCAAGGACCAGTAGGAACTAATTAATTGAAGCTTTTATTAGAACTATCTACTAGGTCTAGACCTTGATCCTAGTTTTATAACTTCAACACAATGTCCAGCATGTCATGGGTGCTGATGAACGAATGGATGGATGGAAGAATGAGACATGAAGGATTAAGTCAGGCTGAGAATATTATGCTCAAATATCACAACAAAGTAATGCTATCTATCAGTTGCTCAGACCATGGTTAGTGTTGTTATTTTAATATGAATATATGTTCTGCTGGACATTCATAGAGTAATGAAGGTAGGAGAAATCATACAAATATAAAAGTTAGACATAGCTATAAACTTTAGAAATGGCTGTATCGATTGGCTAATGTTTCTAGGTACTTAATGTCTGTACAAATGTATGATATTTTTTTCTAATCACAATATCCATTTGCACTTACATTATCTAGAAGCACCTATTCATTATGTTACTGAAAAATCTACCATCAACCATTTATACTCCATAACATTTTTATTATGACTATTGTTCCTCAAATAAGAACCCGGTCATTTGACATATGTTGATGGTCCATATAAATTTAAAGTTGTGTGAAATTTATTCTGGCATCGTTGATCTCATAGGAGAACGAGAACATCCTCCATCATCTGCCAGGCCTATGACAAAAGGGGCCCCTTATTACCTCATTGCCGGTGGTTCTGAGGAATACCTCACTGCTATTATCCAGACAGAAATATGGAGATTTGCTTCTCCCTACAGCTAATGGTCTCAGACACTGGACTTTCTTTTCCTTTCTATGCCTCTGTCTCTAGAGAAACACTTTTTTTTTTTCCTCTTTTTCTTTTCCTCTCTTCTGGGGCCTTTGGACCCTTTGCATAGCTTACAGCCAACAGCAGTTTCCTATTCTTTCATCATCCTGTTGTATATTTTCTGCTTAGGAAAGGAAAGCTAGACTTCCCCCAGAAGTCTAGCTCAACACCTGGCAAATAATGATATTCAAAAAATATTTACCAAATAAATAAATAAATAAATAAACAGACCTCTCTCTGTGATATCTTACCTATTCTAATTTAGTAAGTTTCTTTAATGTGGAACTTTTCAAAACCTTTAATAAATAATTGTACATTGTAAATTCAATGAATTAAATATGGTACACAGCACTTCCGAAACTTGTTTTACCATGAAAAATTTTCCCTGCAAAATCCTTTGTAGTATTATAGGTAATGAAGTCTGGACAACCAAATACGGAAAATATTGCATTGGCTTTTAATTTACACCTCATTGTTTCCTAAAATTCAAGGTCAGCAGAGACCTGTAGTGTTCACTGAATATTCATGAGGTCCCTGCATCTCCGGTACTCCCCTGTTGTTGGGTCAGGGCCACATGATTGCAACTGGCACATAGGAATGCGAGAGCAAGTAATGCGCCATTTCTATTCCAAGGCACTTGAAACTCAATGGATCTCTTTCCTCTTTCCCTTCCTTTGCTGGGGCTAGTCTGGAAGTCAACTGTTGAGATGATGACCTCACAAGTCGAAGGGAATCTCCAACTCACCAGATGTAGAAGACCACCTGCCAACTTACATCAGGGCTTGTGGTGAGCAAGAAATGTACTTTTGGAAGCAACCTAAGTGTCCATCGACAGAGGAACGGATAAAGAAGATGTGGTACATATACACAATGGAATATTACTCAGCCATTAAAAAGAATGAAGTAATGCCATTTGCAGCCACATGGATGGACCTAGAGATTGTCATACTGAGTGAAGGAAGTCAGACAGAGAAAGAGAAATATCGTATGATATCACTTATATGCGGAATCTAAAGAGAAGTGATACAAATGAACTTATTTACAAAACAGAAACAGACTCACAGACTTAGAGAACAAACTTATGATTGGGCGGGGTGGGAAGGATAGGGGGAAAGATAGTTTGGGAGTTTGGGATTGACATGTACACACTGCTATATCTAAAATGAATAACCAACAAGGACCTACTGTATAGCACAGGGAACTCTGCTCAATATTCTGTAACAACCTAAATGGGAAAAGAATTTGAAAAAGAATAGATACATGTATATGTATAACTGAATCACTTTGCTGTACACCTGAAACTATCACAACATTGTTAATCAACTATACTCCAATATAAAATAAAAAGTTAAAAAAGAAAACAAAAAAGGAATAATACATAAAAATAATAAAAATGTACATGTTGAATATTTACAAAACATTTTATATAATGAAAATATATAGAAAATTAAAACACTAAAAGAAAAAAAAAAAAGGAACTATTGACTCTGAGACCATCAGTCCCAAAGCATATTGATAATTTCAATTACAAAGTCAATAAGGGGAGAGAGGTTAAAAAAACAAGTGTGTTTATAAATACTGTGAGCCCAGATCTGTGAATTTTCCTCATTTCTCTTCTCCAGGATGTGCTACATCTGATGTCTTTCTGTCTTCTATTGAGTCTTTTGATCCTGGTTCAGAACCTGCTCACCTAAATGGCATTCTTAGAGATTATTATCCACTTTCAAATCTAGACATCTATGTTAAATAACCTGGATTATAAACAAATACATGCATACTGTTTTAGTTAAGACTTCCTTAGGGAGGAAAATGCCATAGTGGTTATATATACAAATTTTATTTCTAGGGAAGAGTCTCATGATTTTAGGTTGTTTGATAATATTTGAATGCAGCTGTTAATATTAGCACTAAGATGCTATTCTTTTTTTTTTTCTTTTCTTGATTTTTTTCTTTTCTTGATTTTTTATTATTTTATTTTTTATTGATTTTTTATTGAATGAAAGATTCTTTAAATTCTATAGTGCTTTACAAGTTTCAAAAGTTTAGGTCGATATTCTTTGTAAACAGACAGAGAAATAACACGTGGAAAGAAGGAAGAGGAAGACAAGTGGGTTTAGCAGATGAAAGACCTCAAGAGTTCAGCAGTAGGAATAAAGGGAGAGGAGTAAAATGATGAATGTGCATTCTGGACGAGACCTTCGGAGAAGGACGGCCAGGAAGAGGGGTCAGTTGAGATCCCTTGTCTCAACTGGTTCAGTTGGACTGTAGTTTATCCTCAGTTAATAGGCAATTATGCCTTTCTTCTCCTAGCCTCACTTCATCCATGAATTTCTGGACTCAACACTCAAAAAAAAAAAAGTTAACTCACTGTTAATATATTAACTCAATCTTACACAAGGAATAAAATTACAGCTAAATTAATGAACACAAAATGGGTCGTTGACTTAAATATAAAACACAAAACTTGGGCTTCCCTGGTGGGGCAGTGGTTGGGAGTCCGCCTGCCGATGCAGGGGACGCGGGTTCGTGCCCCGGGTCCAGGAAGATCCCACATGCCGCGGAGCGGCTGGGCCCGTGAGCCATGGCCGCTGAGCCTGCGCGTCCGGAGCCTGTGCTCCGCAACGGGAGAGGCCACAGCAGTGAGAGGCCCCCGTACTGCAAATAAATAAATAAATAAATAAAATAAAACCCAAAACTGTGAAATGTTTAGTGAAATGAAAGTCCTATTTTATGGCAAAACAAGAAAAATTTAAACGCAAAAAGTCTTCTCTGTCCTTTGGACTCCTCTCCCCGCACTGTGCATTGTGTGTTTGCATTATGCGTTGACCAGACCTCCTCCATCAGCAGGAATACTTGCTCAACCATACAGAGCAACATTCTCCCAGCATCAGCAAGACAACTCCTTAAAAGACAACATTCCTTCTTGATCTTGTAATGGGTCACATGACCCACCCCACATGACACTTAAATCTGGATTATGTAAACTGTCAATAATACGTCACTTGATGTACAGCTCTCTGTCTCAAAAAACTTATATAACTGTGCTTTGATCTCTAATGGGCAGAACAGTTCTCAGTGCTTTCTGAGATGCTCTTCCCAGGTTATAATCCTCAAATTTGGCTTGAATAAAATTTTCCAATTCTTTCTTAGATGTATTGATTAATTTTTCATCAACAGTTTGAAAAAGAAGAAAATCTTCAGGATCTAGGGCTAGCAAAGAGTTCTTAGACTTGACAGCCAAAGTATTATCCATAAAAAGAAAAAACTGATAAATTGGATCTCATCAAAATTAAAAACATTTGCTCTGTTACAGAGTCCGCTACGAGGATGATAAGACAGAGCTACAGACTGGGAGAAAAAATTTGCAAACCACGTATCTGACAAAGGACTAGTAACCAGAATATATAAATAAGTCTCAAGGCTTAACATTTTTAAAAACCCAATAAATCCAATTAGAAAATGGGCAAAAGACATGGAGAGATATTTCACCAACAGCAAATAAGCACATGAAAAAATATTCAGCACCATTAGCCATTAAGGAAATGCAAATTAAAACCGGGAGATCTCACTATACACCTTCCAGAATGACTAAAATAAGTAACAGTGACAACACCAAATGCTGGTGAATATGCAGAGAAACTAGATCATTCATACACTGATAGTGGGCAGTAAAATGGTAATCACGCTAGAAAACAGTTTGACATGCAACTAAAGATGTAACTACCAAATGATCTAGCAACTACACACCTGGACATCTATCCCAGAAAAATGAAAACATATTCACAAAACACCTGTACACAAAAGTTCATAGAAGCTTCACTCATGATAGCCAAGAGTTGGAAACAACCCGGATATCTGCCATTATGTGAATGGTTAAACAAACTGGCACATCCACATCATGGAATACAGACTCAGTAATAAAAAAGAATCAACAATTGATACATGTAACAACTTGGATGAATCTCCAGAGAATTATGCTGGATGAAAAGTTACATACTGGGTGATTCCATTCATATAACATTCTTGAAATAACAAAACAAAAGAAATAGAGCACAGATAAGTGGTTGCCAGACATGAACGACGGGAGGCAAGTATGTGCGTCTATAAAAGGGTACCATGAGGGATCCTGTAGTGATGGAAATACTCTTTATGTGAATGAACAAATGTGAATATCTTGGTTGCGACATTGTACCAATAGTTTTTGCAAGATGTTACCACAGGAGGCATAGGGCAAAGGATACACAGGCTCTCTCTGCATCATTTCTCACAATTCTATCGCGTCTACATTGTCTTCAAAGAAAAATTCAACAAAACATGGTTTTCCAAGGATACTATTACATAGGAAAATGCTCTTATTATAACATGTGAAAAAGCAAAATATGAAAATATAGTTTAAGTAATGACAAATTTAGAGAGTGTATCTCTTTATATATGTGCTGAGTTATGTCTATACTATGTACATATGCACACACACAAACACAAAATCTGCATTTATGCCGAGCTTAACAAATGGGAATACGGAAAGGCAATGGTTAGTAGAAGGGAGGATAGATAGATATTTTTCTTCATTATATTCAGTACCTTTTTCAGTTTTTAAAAAATGTTTATATGCAACAACAGAACAAACCAGCATAAGCCATGACCACCCGTTCAACTCATACTTCAAAACTTCAGACCTTTCCTAGCAGGGTATCAGAAGAAATGGGAAATTATTGAAAATCTGGATCTGATATCAAATAAATAAATTATCCTTTCCCACTCTCCAAACTGATGACTTTTATAATTAATGGGCTAATTTAACTGCAAATCTTCAAGTCAGTAATATTAATTAAAAAGAAGACATGTAAATGACCTTCTGAAAAGGACTTATCTCTTAATTTTGCCCACAAATGAGCACTTGCGATTACTTCTTAATCAATACCAGGAAGCTGGCTAGAATTAATGCCAGGCCTCCGAGCTTCAGCCACTTTTAAGAGCACTCGAGATCACCGCACGCAGAATGTTCAAGGCTGGCCCTATATTATCCTTTAATTTACCTGACCTTTCAGGCAGTGAGTGAATTGAAGGCCTTCCATAGGCTTGGCCTGAATAACTGGCAACTTTCATTGCTTTAATCATTGACCAAAAGCTTTGGGAAATGTCAGCCTTTCCTATGCCATTGTTTAATATGTTAATAAGATCATTAATATCTTCCTTTGCTGAGAAAAGGGTCTGATACATTAAAAACTGGTAGGAGGACGGCGGTGGATGGGGATGAATAAAACTTTACTTTCATTTCCAAAACAACTGGAGTTACTTCCTCACTACCTTTCTTCTTGCATTTAGTTATAGCATAAATGGTGGCTAGCAGGTTTCTAAGAATCGATACCTAGAGGCAAAATGCATTGGCTTCTGATGTGAGATCTGGGTCTAAAGTCATCATAGAAGGTGAAAATCAAATAAACATATTCCAAGTGACCCCTGGCATCCCTTAAATTGTCCAGAAAGACTTGTTAATATGCATTTGTATATAGTGCATCCCTGTAGCTTTTCCTTTCAGGGCTAGCCCTAGGTTAGTTCACTTTCTTTCTCAAGGATGCTGTCAACTACTGTGTTTTTTTTCCACATCGTAACAAGCATTTTGTAAGCAGCTTTTGGCAGGAAAGAGCTCTCTGCAGGAGGCCCCTTTGTCTGTCACTAACCTTAAACCAGGCACCCCCCCATGCTCGACTCATCTCTGGCCCTAGCACACCTTTCAAATCTTTTGATCACACAATACCTTGCCTGATCTCTAATCTGTTGGTTCTTTCCATAGATCAAAGAAGTAGAAATGAGGAATAAGTAATTAACAGATGGTCAGACCTCTTCCCTAGCTTCCCCTTCAGTAAAAGGAGGAACAAACTGTCCGAACAAGATAGCATCTAAAGAAAGATCACGAAGACCCAACAAGCCTGCACACAAGCCTGCATGCAGCGGGGGATGGCGACTCTGACACCGCCCCCCCCCCCCCCCCCACGTCTCAGAGTTAACGGAGACTACTTCCCTTCTTCCCTTGACAACTTTCATGGCTGAGCACTGAGTCCACTGTCGCCCCAGACTGCTAGCATTCTGATTAAAAGCAACTTTCCTTTCTACCAACTTCTGCCAGTATTGATTTTTTAAAAGCGGGGAGCAGTCAGATCCGATTCGGTTAATGATTTCACCAATTTGTCAACAGAAAGACCCTTAAAAACATTGCCATGTATTTTCAGTACCTTTTGCCCATATGCATCAGCTGTTCCAGGCTTGAATGTTTCCGTTTCCATTCCCTTGAAAATATAAGTGACCCAGTATGGGAATTGCCAAGTTGAACTCGGCTAAGGTAAATAAATACTTGCAACTACCCGACGGCACTGCAACGTCTGTCCACCGCAGCAGCATCTTCACTGGGTACAGTTTCCTGCTTAAATCAGTACAGGGTTTCCCCAAGTTGGAGGCTGAGGTCTAACAAACAACATGAGCACCAAATCGGAATGTTTATTACTCAACAGCATCACTGTAGAAAAAAGTGTAGAATATCTATTTTATTGATTATCATTCTTCTAACGAAGGGAAAAGCAATGCTGAATAAGTAAGTGGGAAAAAATTTTAAAAGACAAGTCACTGTAAGTAATCGTCCTCTGCCAGGGAGGCGGTCACAACAATTGCACCAGTTTTCAGACACAGCTGGATGGAGGAGTAGCTTTAAGATACACCCTCCTCGGGGCTTCCCTGATGGCGCAGTGGTTGAGAGTCCGCCTGCTGATGCAGGGGACACGGGTTCGTGCCCCGGTCCGGGAGGATCCCACATGCCACGGAGCGGCTGGGCCCGTGAGCCATGGCCACTGAGCCTGCGTGTCTGGAGCCTGTGCTCTGCTACGGGAGAGGCCACGACAGTGAGAGGCCTGCGTACCGCAAAAAAAAAAAAAAAAAAAAAAAAAAAACTATAGACAAAGAATGAACAATGAAACTGTATGATTTAATTGGTTAGAGTCACCCAAAGCCAAGATTGTGTAAGTAATTAAAAACTTACGTGTTTGTCAAGAGTGTTTTTCTACTGCCTTAGATGTCAAGACAGTTAAGTCTGCCGAGCCACTGAAGAGCTGTCAGTCTTCAGTGTAATGTCTTAAAAGTTGTCCACTCATGTGGACTTTAATTTTACTGATTTTTTTAAAAAAAAGCCTCTGGGTAAAGCCAGAGTTGTGGTCTAATACTAATCTCTAGCTATTAAACAGTTTGATTCTTGGCTTTTATGGTAAACTTCTAACATCCTATATTTTGCTTTTAATATTAGATATAGAAGATAAAAAAATAATTTATCAAGTGGTCTTCTTGTTTTCTCCTTTTGGGAAAAACATGTGGGAACAAATGATTAAAGGAAACACTGCCATCAATTTCTAAGAGTTTATAGACCCAGCCAGATGGGCAACAGAGAAAGGATGCAAAGCAGAGGAGAGAAGGTATTTGTCTTAGTTTTCAGATTGATTTCGTTGCTAACAACGATACACATTGACTTGCTTCTCATTTGGAAAACTAAACTCATTTAAAAATATAGTTACTATTGACACCTGTGATTTCAGAAGAGGAATTACAATGACAACCCTGATTTGCAATGTTTAAGCTTGCCAGGAATCTTTGGAGAAGTTGATTAACGTAAACATTGAGTATAAATTTTAAAGTATCTCAAAAGCCCATTTTTTGGTAGTGCTCCAAGAATGATCAGTCATAGGTTATCCTTTGTTGTATTTAAATTATGAGATGCTGTATATGATGCTGTATATAACTTCCTACAGAAGTTACCCTTCAGGATACCTTATGGTATCAAATTCCACCGGGGGCTGAGGTTTCCTTCATTTTACTTTTTTACAAATTCAAATATGAAGAAATTATTGTTACTGACTTAATTGCAATAGGGAAAAGAAGTGGAAAGAAATTACACTAATAAAAATGGGATTTTCCTTTAATCAGCTTCTTATGAATAGCAAAGTAAACTTCTGGTACAGGATGAAAGTGATTATACCCCCCAGAAGGCACAGGACTAAAGAAATAATATAGACAATGATTTCTTCTCCGAGAAATAAAGCCCATCACCATGCTTTCTCAGGGACAAGTGCATTAGGGCACTGGCTGATGCAAAGGTGCTTAATGGTCCCAGAGCAGGTGCATCACCCTCTCTGACAGCGCTCATTTGCATATGCACATTTAATCCCAGCAGGAGGTGTGCATTGAGGGGTCCCCCAGAGCAGAAATATAGACATTCTCAGGTAAAAGCAGTTCTTCATAAACGTTATAACCTCATTCCAAACTCCAGTTGTCAGTGAACAGCTTTCCAGATTGACATCTTAAATCAAGAAAATGTCACACATGTACAGTAACTGGCCTAATCTTTTCTGTAAATTGCTGCTTGTGGTTTTCAGAAACGTAGTAAATTGCTGGCAATTGACAATGTGTCTCCCTGCACGGCTAACTTCACTTCTGCACAGTTAACAAATCAGTCTTAAATTATTCATCAGATCACCCAATGTCTAGGCTCTTCTGACTGTCATTGATTTCAGGGACCAGTAGCCTGTCTGCCTCTTATACTAAAGTAAAATTCATACCATGTTCTCGGCATATAAGATTAATTGTATGTAGGAAATAATAATTACACTCTTTGTCTCAGGATCTCACTTAAGGGTGAGCACAGCTCACTACACAATCAGTGCCTCTGCTGTTCTCTGCTGCCCAGAAGCAGAACAGAGCATCTTCTCACACTAATACTTAAAATAGTCTTAATGCACCCCGATACTTCAAATACACAGAGGAAGTGTTTTCTCTATTAATTCTAGAATTAAGGACAAGCACAAAATGACAAATTATACGTATAAGCTAAAACATAGATGGTCCATGTAGAAATGATGCCTTCAAACCATCGCACGTTGTTCTGGAAACAGGGTCAAATCAACTCTCCAGACAGCTCAACCAAATTGAATTTTTGTTGCTAAAATAAGTGTGAGGATAGAGTGCTTGTTCTGAAAGGGCTTCTTAACTCAAGGCCATTTTTCTTTCAGTAGCACACAGAGGATTTTGCAGGAAGCATGTTTGCCCTTCCTTGAAATACTTTTTGAATCAGTTACTGGCCCTAAGCTAAATAGTGCAGTTGTGCAGTGAAACACTCGTATATTTGAGGAGCACATTTGTCTATTTATGCTCAGGGAAATGAACTCCAGACCATCTCAAAAGGACCTCCAGCATTCTGGCATTTTCTCCCAACTGTTCCTAAACATATTTCCAGGCCACTGGTAGTTATGATCTGTACCTCGAAAGCTCCCTTGTTTAGAGCATGTCCTCATGTGACCACCTCCCAAGGGTAGTGACCTTGGCTCTGATGCATGTAACCCCATGGAGTTCTCTCTCCAATATATGCTGGCCAGAAGAGAGTCTGGAGAAAAAATACGGGATGGAGGTGGGTGGATTGATGAAAATTCATTATAGGGAATTAAAAACAAAAGTAGCAACTGAAAGCACTTTTCTGGTGGACGGTAGGTCAATAACAGCATTTGTGTTTTAAAGGTCAGCATGGTACTTATAATGCTGTTCTTTACTGAGTGTGTCTTCCTGTCTTCCTTAGGAAACCCTCCCTGATCCCGGTGATGCTATGTTCTCTGTTCTATGGTATCAGAGGCCTTTTTCCTTCATCGTCATAACACTGGTTACATTTTCTTGTTTTTACCTATTTAATGTGTGTCTTTCCTATGACATAGAACATTTTATGAGGCAGGAACTGGTTGTAGCCCTACTACCTGGCACATTGCTTTGAACCAAGTAAATGCTAGGTAAAATGATCTATAGAATTATATATGATTGGTCAGGTATTATTTTCAGCTGCATATTTCAAGCCCCCCCAAGAGCGCCCCCCCACCCCATATGAAAGAAATCTGCGTGGGCAACACAGGGCTGATACAAAAGCTCACAGCGTTAGGGTCCCAGGATCCTTTTTTCGTTTTACTCAATTATTCTCATGGTTGACATCCTCCTGGTGGACATGGTTGAGATCTCAACCTCGACATCCTTCAGGTTACTTCATAGCCCCAAATGGTTGGCACCGCTGTGATAGCAGAATAGCGGTCCCCAAAGATGTTCATGTCCTAACCCTCAGAACCTGTGAATACGGTACCCTGCATGGCAAAGGGACTTTATAGAGGTGATTAAAGTGAGGGACCTTGATATGCTGAGAGAAGCCTCTGTTATGCAGGTGGGTCCAATCTAATCACCGGAGTCCTTAAAAGTGGAGAACGTTTCCTGGTTGCAGAAAATCAGAGAGACGGCAGCATAAGAAGGTTTGGGCTGCCATCTCTGGCTTTGAAGACAGGGAGGAATGTGGGCAGCCTCTAGAAGCTGGAAAATGAAAGAAAACAGATTCTCCCCCAGAGCCTGCAGAAAGGAAGACGGCCCTGCGGACACCTTGATTTTATTTTAATTTTTCCCAGCTATATTGAGTTATAATTGACACACACTATTGTATATGTATATATTGCAAAGTGATTACCACGGTAAGTGTCATTACCATCCATCCCTTCACAGAGTTACAAAGTTTTTTGTGACTAGATATTTTAAGATCTATTCTCCTAGCAACTTCCAAATATACAATACAATATTGTTAACTATGGTCACCATGATGTACATTACATCCCCAGGACTTATTCATCTTTTAATTGGAAGTTTGTACCTCCTGACCACCTTCATCCATGTTTCCAACCCCTCACGCCCTGCCTCTGGAATCCACTAATGTGTTCTATCTGTGAATTTGTTTCTTTAGATTCCACATGTAAGTGGTATTACTCAGTATTAGTCTTTCTCTTTATTTCACTTAGCATAATGCCCTCAAGGACCATCCACGTCCCCTCAAACGGCAGGATTTCCTTTTTCTTCGTGGCTGAGTGATATTCCTATAAAATACCACTTTTTCCTTAACCATTAATCTGATGATGGGCACAGGTTGTTTCCATGTCTCGGCTATTGCAAATAATGCTGCAATGAACATGGGGGTGCAGATATCTTTTCAAGAAAGTGATTTAATTTCCTTTGGGTAAATACCCAGAAGTAGAATTGCTAGATCATATGGTAGTTTTATTTTTAATTTTTTGAGGACCCTCCATACCCTTTTCCGTAGTGGCTGTCTCACACCTTGATTTTAGACCATTGGGACTCATGTCTGATTTCCGATCTATAGAAGAAGGGTAAGATTTGTATTCTTTTAAATGTAAGATTTGTATTCTACAAGTCACTAGGTTTGGGCCTGCTTCTAAACTGAATTAGCTTTTAAGTAGCCTTTTCAGAAGCCTTCACAATTCTTCTGCTTATATCTAAACGGCCAGAACTTAGATGATCACACCTGTTCATATAAAGGCAAAGGAAATAGTGTTTTAGCACTTGCGCCTCAAACAGGTAGATTTTCCCTGACTCTTGACCAGAAGGAGGGGGAATAGATAATGGAAGATAGCTAGAAATTTCTGCCATCATTTGTTTAATGAAAGAGTGATTAGATGGATGTAGTTGAACACCTACGAAATTAGGAAAGTGATATGATTTTCATAGAAAGTTATATCTCCCATTTGTAAATTAATTCAGCAAATGGATAGTCTTCCTTTTCTTTTAAGTTAGCTAAATTTCACTCAATTTTGTCCCTCCCCGTCTAACTTTAATCTTAGAAATATATGTTTTTAAAGTTCCCATGCTTTTAGGTAATTAAGAACTACCGATATTCGGATTCCATAAATAAGTTCTCAGAGACCTTGAACCATACCAGCTTCTGCAAGAATAAAGTAGAATTACTTTTTTAAGGTCTTCATTTGTTTTCTCAGCTTCATTTCTTATCTGACTGTGAAATATTCCATCTAGTTTCTGAACTAGGCTGAGAGTTCCCAGGAAAAAGCCAAATTTTTAAGGAGTCCAGAGCGCTGGATGCTTCGATGTGCTGATTTTAACAGGCAAGCACACTGCCAATTCTAATAAATACAACTGAATATTGTTGCTGTACTTCTCCTGTTGTTCCCAAGTCAGAAAACAGCCAAAGGGGGATCAACGCTGAGGGCTTCCAAGGGGTGGCGGAGGGCTCCCCCCGAATCCTGGACACTCAGATACTTCCTGTGTCCCTCTCCCCTTTAATTACGTCACCCTGTGCTTCTGTTCGGTGGTCTGTGCTGGGACCAGCCCGTTCTGCCTCATCTTCTGGGCAGTCTTTGCTCCAGGCACTTTTCCTCCGTTTTCCTCTCTGTCGGCCCTCAAACAGGACATGGGGGGGCTGGAATGGCTCCTGCTTCCGGCCTCTCTAACCTGGGCAGGTCCATGTTTGGCTGCCACGCCAGTCAGCCCAGCTGGTGGGCAGACATGACTTGTAAGGAGCTTCACACCAAACGGCATCTTACAAGGACTCCTAAGTTGTCATTCCATCAGCACCTCCCTGCGTCAAGAGAAAGCAAAACACATCTCCATTCCCGCTTCTCATCCTTGACACTAAACTTCTGGCCGATCATTTTCAGTTTTCACATCATTCCCGGCGACTCTGACTGATTTCATCATCCTTCAGTTCCCCCTGAATTCTCCAGCTTATCCTTTCTGAGCCAGAGATCCAGAACTCTCGTGCTGGGGCAGCCAGTGGTCCAGCGCTGGGGTTCCAGCAGCTGCTGGAACCAGCCACGTCACAGACTGGATGCACAGATACTTTTAGGGCCATCTGTGTTCAAGGCTCTAACCCATCAGTCTGAAGCCGCAGGCCCATAATTCCTCACGCCATCACAGCCACCCAGTGGCTCAAAGAGAAACTTTCTCTGGGCAAAGAGAACTTCTGAGATATGATTATTGTTACCTGTGATTTCCCTCCTGCCACTCTCACAGACTACATAGGAAAATTTGATGCGAAGCATTCAAAGGACTTGCGTTTGCCTCTCTCTGAGAGTAGTTGTTGAGTAACTGTTATCCTAGGCCCCTCTGTTCCTGCAGGACCCTCCAGCTCAATATTGATCCGTTATAATGTGACCGTGTGGTGCTATTTTATCTCGCAGTGGTATATGCCGTTATTCTGGTTTAAAAAAGTAAATAAGTGCAACTAAATGTGTTTATCTGTCTCTATAATTTTATGAACCGTGCAAATGTCACCTGAAATTCTTCACAGGGATTGTATTCTTTTTTTGTTGTTGTTGTTGTTGTTGTTTGCGGTACGCAGGCCTCTCACTGTTGTGGCCTCTCCCGTTGCGGAGCACAGACTCCGGAAGCGCAGGCTCAGCGACCATGGCTCACGGGCCCAGCCGCTCCGCGGCATGTGGGATCTTCCCGGACCTGGGCACGAACCCGTGTGCCCTGCATCGGCAGGCGGACTCTCAACCACTGCGCCACCAGGGAAGCCCCCCGGGATTGTATTCTTAATTGACGTTTCACAACAAAGAGATTGTGTCTTCAGAACAAACGAATTAACGTCACAAAAAAATCCAAAATCTTAACGGCATTTACTCATGTTCTATTCGTACTACATATTGTTCTAAAATGATCTTATGTTCAACTGACTGCATCAAAAATTTTGCAGTAGCATCTTTAAATTGCCTTAAAAACACAGCAAAGCATTTAGATACAAGCTATAAAGTGTGGTTTCTCTGCATATTCCAAAATTAAAAAAAAATAATGCCTGCATGGAAATGTAGCAGCCGACTTCCATGCAGAAGGGCTTAATGTTATATAAACAGTGGCTTAACAAACTTACATCTATTGGAATAATTACAGATTTATTAAAAATATTGTTTTATTAAACTTAGTGGAAGAATTAGCCAATTTGGAGATTGTCACATCAGCAGCAGCTGTTACGAGTGGCTGGAAAAGACTAAGGCTGGCATGAGGTCAAGGATCTCTGCAAACTCCACCATCAGCTCAAGGTTGGTTATAGAAGTTGACTACGTCCTGTCTTTTCTCCCTGAGGAGTGGAATCAAGAGAAGGGAGGAGAGAAAGGTATGTAAAGACTGTAAGCATGGTCAGCTTTGGTGAGAGGAGAACAGGTTTGAATCAGACAGGAGACTAATTGTTTTTTTTTTGCGGTACGCGGGCCTCTCACTGCTGTGACCTCTCCCGTTGCAGAGCACAGGCTCCGGACGCGCAGGCCCAGCGGCCATGGCTCACGGGCCCAGCCGCTCCGCGGCACGTGGGATCTTCCTGGACCGGGGCACGAATCTGTGTCCCCTGCATCGGCGGGCGGACTCTCAACCACTGCGCCACCAGGGAAGCCCAGGAGGTTAATTTTTAATGACCAATCTTGTGCACAGAATCTGTTACCCAGTGTAATAATGAATGGGAATAGGGTTGGAGATGAAATAGTTCGGAGACAGCTTATTCAAAGAAATAAAATCATTTCATGAATATAATCCACTGAGTTGAGACAATAACCCAGTTATTCAATTATATATATATATATATATATTTATTTATTCAATTACATTTGCATTGGCTTTGTTCAATGACTCTCATTCTGCAGCAATAAATAGAGTTACTGTTGATCGAATAATACATCCATCTGCTCTTTTGAAAAAACCATTTGAACCTCTACAGAAGGACATAAGATTATCACACAAACTTGTGATTAAAAACTCCAAACATCACCCAGGCCGCAGCAATTACTTAGTTCATTGTGGTTTCTGTATGTCATTGGACTATAACGTAGCAGCAAATTGGATTTTTTTAGCAAAGGTTTTCAAAATGTTTGTATTTGATGAAATCTATTAAAATATAATACTGAGTTTAAATGTGCTTATAATTTTCTTTACTGTGGAAAAGAAGCTACAGGGAAAACAATTATCTTACCATACAAAGAACACTGAAGATGCTATTTTCAGAAGTTATGTTCACTTAGACCAAGGCCAAGGGAAAAAGTATAGTTTAAGTCCTTTGGAATAAGGAATGCATAACTGTATTTACACAGCTTTGCTCCTTTTTTTTTAAAATAAAAGAACATAATTGCATCACTTAGGTAAAGGACTGTGTAGGAAACAATAAACATTTGCAAACTTTTGGGTCTCATTTCGATTCAATGCCCAGAAGCAGATTGTGATGGTTCTTCCTTTATAAATCTTTAATAACTGGATAGATGTCCACCATCACCTCCAATCTCCCATTCCCCCAGTCAATATTACAGACAAAAACATTCTTTCAGGATAGCAGGATAAATATATACTAATATATTAGTTCAGAACATAAAATATTTTGTTATTCCAGTGAACTGAAAGTTTAAGCATTTTTCCAAAGATTCTCATTGATACAGATATGCTATTACTCATGATACAGTAAAAAGGATGTCATTCTTGTAGTTTCAAAAGCAGGCATAGTTTTGCTGGGTTTATTGGATGCTACTCCTATATCATTTGCTGATACATTATTCTCAAATACAGACATTTTGTATCCTAGCTTCAGCCCTCCATAAACATCATATTTCAAGGTTCTTTCTGAAAAATGTCTGAGGAAAAAAATCATCAAAAGGAAAGGATAAATGCTCATTAATACTCATTGCTAGATTCAGCAAGTTGTATTTACGTAAAGAAAGAAATACACTATGCATCACTTATTTAGTTTGAAACTGCCCACAGAAGAAGAATTCTTTGAAACATAAAAATATTTAGAATGTTTATTATGAATAATGGATGGATTGTAAGCAGCTGAAGGGGATTGGGAGTTCTGTTTCCTATGCAATAACTTCTACACGGAACTCTGAATTGCCTAAACGTTTCCTACTTGAAAGTGCCTGCCCAAAGCCAAAGTTAGTGGAAGAATCCAACCTTGAAGGCAAATGAATCGTGATCAAGAAAGAGATTTTTCCTAGTAAGTATAGAGGAACAACTCAGGCTAGATAACAAGCGTGAGCCTTGAAAAAGAATGATCTCATTGACCCTGCCAGACTGCTCAGGTGAAATATTCAGCTGAAGAGTCTCACAAGAGAAGAGAACCCTTGCGAGTGAATGGTGATGATTTAAGTCAAAAGAGGATAAGAAAGTGCTATTATTGCCATTTGGGGAAATGGCTTAAATTTCTTTTTTTTTTTTCACATCTTTATTGGAGTATAGTTGCTTTACAATGTTGTTAGTTTCTGCTATACAACAAAGTGAATCAGTATACATATATCTCCATATTCCCTCCCTCTTGCCTCTCCCTCTCACCCTCCATATCCCACCCCTCTAGGTGGTCACAAAGCACCGAGCTGATCTCCCTGTGCTATGCAGCTGCTTCCCACTAGCTATCTATTTTACATTTGGTAGTGTGTATATGTCCATGCCACTCTCTCACTTCATCCCAGCTTACCCTTCCCCCTCCCCATGTCCTCAAGTCTTTTCTCTACGTCTGCATCTTTATTCCTGTCCTGCCTCTAGGTTCTTCAGAACCTTTTATTTTTTTTTTTAGATTCCATATATATGTGTTAGCATACAGTATTTGTTTTTCTCTTTCTGACTTACTTCACTCTGTATGACAGAGCCTAGGTCCATCCACCTCACTACAAATAACTCAATTTTGTTTCTTTTATGGCTGAGTAATATTCCATTGTATATATGTGCCACATCTTCTTTATCCATTCATCTGTCGATGGGCACTTAGGTTGCTTCCATGCCCTGGCTATTGTAAATAGTGCTGCAGTGAACATTGGGGTGCATGTGTCTTTTTGAATTATGGTTTTCTCAGGGTATATGCCCAGTAGTGGGACTGCTGGGTCGTATGGTAGTTCTATTTTTAGTTTTTTAAGGAACCTCCATACTGTTCTCCATAGTGGCTGTATCAATTAAATTTCTTTAAGAATCAAAATACCCACAAATCAGGTACTATGAGAAAAGTGCAGTCATTAAGACACGATATAGAGAAACAAATATAGGTAGTTTTCCTTTTGTGCAAAGGCAACGTGAACGCCAGTACAGAGGAGAAATCAGGAAGGGTTAGTCCATTTCCCCCCCAGGCTTCCTGCCTAAGTTTTAGAAAACCCCTGATCAAAGCTCATGATTAATATAAGTCTACAGAGAATTTCTATACATTCATTTTTTATGTCTAAATTACGCTCATGCACCGTCACACACAGTCAGAATTCTAGGAGAATGTGACACACTGAAAATTCTCTAGGATCAGTAATGTGTAAGTTCCATACATCTCTCAGGAAAAGTCAATTAGAAGAAATATTCACGTAAAGTTTGTACAATTTGGAGTAATCAGAAAGATGCCATAAGGCATCAGCTTAATGTGGGGGGGGGATTAAAAACAAGTACAACTTGAGTTCTCAACATAACTTGTCTTTCAGTAGCTTTAAATGTAGCAAATGAGTTGGGTTTTCATATTTACATTCTGAATGGATTCCTAGGAAGAAAAAAATGATTTCAAGTCTTGGGACTTCCAAAGAAGCAGCAATAACTTATTAATTGTACCCTTGGTGATCTTAAAGTACAGCATGAAAAACAGTCTTAGTGCCTCCAAAGATTCATAAAGTCCTTCCAAGGGGGGCGGGAGGGACAGCAGGAGAATTCTAGCTGCAGAAGCATTTCAAAAACGCTATTTCCATGTTGAAGGAAAGGGTTTAATTAATCGTGTTACAGCTGTGAAGTTAATATGCAGATCTGAGGTCCTATCACAAGGGACTGTTACATACTTTTTAAACAAGTCACTCAGTCCCACATTTCCTTCCCTTTTACAGCTCTTGCATAGTAATAAATATATGTCCCACAGGTTTGCAGAATGAGGATCCTGATGTCTGTTAATTTCTCAATAAAGATGATGATGTTGATTGGCAATTATAAAAACCACTTTTTACTGAAACCTCACAATATGCCAAGATCCTTTCTAAGTTCTTTGTATGAATCATCTTACTTAATTCTTTCAACAATCCAATGAAACTAGTGCTGTGGTCTTCCTCACTTTGCAGAAAAGGAAACTGAGGCTCCAGTAGATTATGAAAGTGCAGGCACTTTTGGTCACCTACCCACAGTCATCCTCAACCTCACCATACATGCACACATTCCCATTTCCTTCAAGTTCTGGAAGGTCTGGGGAGAATCAGGACCTTCAAGACCACAGTGACAAAAGTATGATGCCAAGCTGATGGGCAGATAACAGCAAAGGGAAAAACCTGAAGGGTGTGATCAAGAGTCCCCATAATAGGCCAGACGTATGATTGCTCACGGCCAGGCGAGTACACTATTAGTTAACGAGAATGGCTCAGTAGTGCCTGTCATTGGAATAACACACGAATCCATAGAGATGTTGTGGAAATTAATCTGAATCCGGTCTTTTGAGAAAGATTCACCATTTTAGAATGGACCTTTTGGGCAAAAATCAAAGTAGAGGGAGGCTTCTATTAATCTATCCAAGTGGGTAATTCCAAGAAATGCCTTCATGAACTAGCAGGAGATAGAGGGCTCTAGAAAGTTAGTATATAAACTAGCACACGCGGACGAGGAATATCTTATGAAACGGGGTACAACCTGGAAAAAATGGCAGAGGTGCTTGGGTTTATCAAGGGTCCTTAACACTGCTCTAGTTTTCAGAATAGATTCCCTACAGGCTGGAATTGAGGCTTCCCTGTGGCTAGCCAAGGAGAGGTTACCAGCCTTTGAAACAGTAAATAGAGACCAAGAGCATCTCTTTAGGATGCTCCTTTTGGAGTCATCTATCCTATCTATGGTCTAGAATACTTGGTTGACTGCTTAATGGCATTTGAACGGGTAATAAAATGAGTAACTGGGACCACTATACCCATTTTTTTTAACCTTGAACCCAAAGAAACGAGGAAAAAAAAATCCTTGACATGCACATTGATATTAGAAAAGCAGTTACAAGAAACAGTTCACAAAGGTTAACTTGAGCCATGGAGGGAAATCAGCCTTTGGGGGAACAAATCAATGCTACCATTATTATAGTTTTTAAAAATTAAAAAAAATCACATCACAGGATTATTTTGCAGCTTACCTGAGTTACCATATTTGGTAACAATGCGAACACCAAACAAACCCTGATTACTATCTTTACTGGAGAAGCTGGTCCTGTTTTTATATTTCACAGAGACTTTCCGGGTTCAGTACTTTGCCTAAGGGCCCATAGTTTATAAGCACTAAAGACAAGATTTGAATCCAAGACTTATGATTTGAAATTCAGTCCTCTTTCAACACACTATGATGCCAATTCCATGGAACAAATTTCCTCTGGTCTAATTTATTCCAAACCAATTAACAGAGAAAGAGATAAAAGATGATTTCCATCCAGTGAAATAAAAGTATGACTTAAAATGACCAATCAAATCATGAATTACAAAATGCTATGGGTTGAAAAATGCTATGCTTAACTTATTATCCATAATTATTTTATTCATAAAATTGCATTTTAAAATTACTTTATAATCTGCATGTTACAGATGATAACTGGGCACTGATTTAAGCGCTTTCTTCTGTCTTAGAAATTAGGTAGAGGTAAAGGTAGATGTTGGTACATTTGTATGTAACTCAGAAATGTCATTTCTGGTTCCTGAATACATTTGCCAATGTGAGAAAATGATGACAAGTTCTAATTATAAAGTTATTAGAGTGTAGAACAAAGAGTAACCACCTCTGGAGGTTCTGGAGAAAACGCTTCAGGGATATTTGCTACTTGGCTAAATCGAAAATTCTTTGTTAGCGTATGGACTTCAGCGGAGCCTAACAATTCTAAAAGTCTCTGTGTTGGTCAAGGCAAATTTTTCTGAGATCTAAACCACAAATGCTACTTAAAGAAAATTTGAGACTATCATACAACAATAGAATGTTTGCACAAATATAGTTGATAACAAGAAATCTAAAAGATAGTTTACAGCTTTCTTATTCTTTTTGGAATTACACTGTTAGGTTTCTTCTCTACGATTTCAAGTGGGAACTGTGCTGGTTTATGAGAAAAATGCTTAAGAAACATAACTAGAAACTTAACTAGAAACTTAACCCAAGATGCTCTTCCATTTGGATGGTAATCAAAAGATGATTCTGCAAGAGTCATAATGAAAATTATGTGCTTTGCTGACACGAGTTCTAGACAGACAGAAATAATATTCGTATCACGTTGCATCAAGACAATTCTTTTCTGATCAGGATTTCACAATAGGAATCACTGCACTGATGTATGTAGTTGTCAGTAAACGTATGCTCCATTTACTATAATGAGGATTTCCTTCTCTGACAAACTTTATTTTTCCAGAATTAATATTCAAGCAAAGATAGCAATTTGCTATTCATATTCGTTACATTTACATCTTAGTCAATCCCTTTTCCCATTTCAAACACAAGAATGTTCAAAGCCATTTTTCACTTAACATATGGGGCTGTGGTCACTGGGACATTAGGCCTTTTTAAACTGGACATGAGGATACACTGGTAGCTGAGTTCCACGACAGCTTAACAAACTAAATCATAAGGCCATTGTTTCAGAGTTTCATTGTATTAACATGTTCCCAAGGTTATTCTTTCTAATGGTACCCAAACTCTTTTTTGATTAGTATCCCATTTGTAATGTTGCTTAGATTACTATATATCCTTAGTATTCCATTTGTAATGTTGCTTAGATTACTGTATACATATATATATTAGTATTCCATTTGTAATGTTACTTAGATTATTTATTAGTGTATTCTTTTTAAAAGTGTACTTTAAAAGCATGATGGACTTACCTTAGAGAGCCCACCTACTTCCAAATAGAAGCAGATAATGAAAACATTCCAGGTGACCCAGAGGGCAGTCCATATTGTATACTGGAAAGAAAGGGTGGGGGAAGGAAAGAGAAGAAAAATGTGGAGATGAAAGGCATGCATACTAAATAAATCGATAATAAAAATGTCAATAAGTGTGTCTTCTGGGAAGAAACAGGGCACGCTCAGAAAAGAATGCTCCTTATGCGGTCCCCTAAGATCTCTAGAAATTAAAAATCCAATAGTTTCTACTGCTTTAAGTAGATGCCAATAAAACTAGATTTATTCTTACAGTGCTTTGCCTGCTTGCAGTTGCAAGTTAAATCCAAGCGCTGATTTGATTTGTTTTCTGACTACCAGCTTTTCCAAGGGACACAATTATGCAAATTTTCTGGGGGCTATCTACCTAGCTAGCTAGCTAGCTATCTTTTAGTTACAATAAATCATCAAAGGTTTAGGAATGTTAGTCAAAACGCTTCACTTCCATATCCCTGAATGAGGATCATGTTTGAAAATGGATTTATGGAGTAAAATTAACAACCTTTCAACTGTTGGACTATTTTATTGAGTGGAGTGTATGCCCCTACTATCATGATAGAATATAATGTGATTATGTAAAATAATTTTTAAAAGCACACCAGTTCTAATTATGGTAGGATTAATAAGTAAATCCTACTTATTAATAAGTAGGATTAGGAGTGAGCAAATAAGCAACATATTTCCATAATGGGAAAATACCTTCCAATCACAACCAAAAAACTCTAAACATGCCAGCCTTATTGATTAATTGGTTTTATTAATGTATTATGTATTAGGAAATGCCTTCCTCAAGAGTATTAGGCAGACTGAATTAAGGTAGCCTTAGATCAAGACTCATCAACAGAGAGGTCTTAGGGCTCTATTCATCCGGTCACTTTCTTAGGCAGACAAAGACACTGAGGTCTGGAAAGCTGACATATAGGATGGCTGGGATGGCTCAGGATGGAACTTACCATGGCAACACAATGAGCAGATCAAATACAATGGTTTGCTCATTCATTTTACTGTACTGCAAAAATCTATGAATTCGTAACTTCTTAAACTGGCATACTAATTAAATTATTGCTTTCTATTGTTAAATTAAGATAAACGTTGAAATAACTTATTAGCTACTGTTAAATTAAGACAAATATTGAAATAATTTATTAGCTTCTTCTACGCTCTGCCAAATAACAGACTTATGAATTTTAGACACTGTATAAAATAGCCAGGATCTTATTACAAACCTTATCAGAAGCTTTTCAACTTTTTCTAAAATTCAATTTACATTTTGTATCTTTGTCATTTATGATTTTTTTAAAGAATAATACATTAAAAAAAAGAATAATACATTTATAATAATGAGTTAAGGCTCCAAAATCACTGGAAATTTAGAGGAGTTGGAAAATATGTTAAAAAGTTAACACAGGTTAAAATATATATTTAGGCTTTTGGTCGTTGCCGACATTGTTGACCTGATACCTTCCGCTGGCAAAGCCTTCTAGTGTGAGTGGGTTTAGATGTTTCCTTAAAAATGCACCAGATGCATTCCTCTGAACCACAAAATGTCCCCATGAATATTGAAAACAGCTAATCTACATTCTCAATGTTTACTTTTTGCAAACTGATAAAGTCACAATAACCACAACACATTTTAAAGATGCTGCTAATCAGATGGCATCTAGGATCCGATATTTTTCATTCTAAATAAATATAATTATGGGTATATTTGAGTGACAGAGTAGTGCAGACCACTCATTCAGGAGGAAAAAGCCAGTGATAAAGGTTAAGGGAAGGACATAAAATAAAGCAAGACTAAAGTAAGAAAATGAACTGAATTTTCTTACTTTAAAAAGTAAGACCACATGATTCTTCATTATTAGGACTGCAAGCCTAAACCCGTAAGTATTCCTTTAGAAAAGTAAATCAACTCATAGTTATAAAAAATACATAATAAAAAATTCTACTTAAAATCATAGCACAAGCTTAGTGATTGAAGTGTATTCTGATCCCTCACAAGTTGTACTATTGATGACACTTTCAAACATTCAAAGATAAAATGATCAGGCTGAGTAGATTCCAACCCTCAGCTCCGAAATTCCTAACAAGAGTCACTCCGCTGCTTTCTGCATTCCTGGTACTGTGATAAGCACTTTACACAGATTAAGTCATCTAGCCATCACATTAATACCAAGGTAGAGAGGAAATCATCTGATCACCCAGTTAGTGTCAGAGTTGGGATAGGCGCTCGGGCAGTTTGACTCCAGAGCTGGGGTGCTTGGGCATTACATGACAGTCTTCATTTTAAAAGATCTTAGGAAAAGGACTACAGATTAATTTGCAAGTTAACACCTCCCCCAATTCTGCAATTTATTAAATAACCAATTCACCAGATTACCAGTTTACCAAAAATTCATTCATATATATTCTATAACTGGTTATGTTTTTGAAATGATTTCTTCTGTATTTTGCTATTAATGTGTCCTGTGTTATATAAATACGTAGTTTTTTAAAAAGCAATATTGTAATTTTCTTTATTCTAATACACTGGTTTGTTGAGAACAAAGGATACCTGTACAGTTGAATTTTGGACTGTTATGAGATGGAAACCATATACCTCAATGTGCACCTGAGACTCAAGTCTGCACGCAGAGGTAAGAGGAAAGGATTTCTAGCAACACGAATAACACATCCAAAGGAATTTTTCCTAAGCAGAAAGTATTAGAACCACATATGGTATAAGACACTGGCTATCCTCCCTCTCTTCTTTTTGACGTGGGTTAATTTATTTATAATGCAACTGAAACTAGAATAAAAAAAAGAGACAAACTACATTTTTAACAAATACCTTTTGGTTATCATGGAGTATGCCTACAAGCTCAGACAGCCACATAGATATGCTTGAAGTATAGAAGACTTAACTTCTCAAAGTAAAAAAAAAAAAAAATCACTCTGTATAATTATCTATCCGTCTGTTTACCCATCATCTATCTATCTAAATATAATCTATCAACCTATTTATCTATCCTACTTTGCTTATGTTCAGTACACATATTTTAAATCCTAATTTAATTAGACAATGCCCATAGATATGGAAAAACATCTATGTGTTCTCTGTGGCTTCCTGGATATTGCATAGTTTTATGAAGTATTTTTTAATTGAAATGAACTTTAGCAGTCTCCCAGCCTATTTCTTTCTCATAGAGCAATTAGTCCATAACATAAATTATTTTTACTTCCTGAGCTTGTTTGTTTTCCAGTTACCAGGAAGGCCACTCATTCATTCATTCATTCACATGTGTATCAATCAGATACAATATTATACTCAATATGTTAGATTCACTCAAAAAAAAAGTAGTTTCCTTGCTCACCCATTGTTCTAATAGTTTCTGGAGTTTAGTATTCATGTCCGGGGGAAATAAATCTGAGACCACTGAATGGAAACCTAACACTCTTAACTGCCATGTTGAGCAGTAACTCTGGAGGGAGATTTATGATGACATAGTAGGGATATTTCCCTGTATAACAATTCAAATGAAAGCAAGTTGCAGTTCTTTGGATGTGGACATTTGTATAAAAGTCCAAATAACTAACGTATGGGCCTAGCATACTTACTTGGCTTTCTTTTTTTAATTTTTAAAGGAAGCTTTGAGTTACTTTTAATTCCAATGTTAATCTTTATTCAAAAACTGTCAAGTTAGTTAATATTTCTGCATTTAAATTAATGTAAAACCGCTTGATTAAATTATTATCCATGAAATGATAAAGATTTAAATAATTGTAGAGCAGAATCTCTTTCTAGAATTCGTAAGTAAGATTTTAAAATATTTGACACAGGAGCAAAGCAGACAGGAGTAAACAGCTGATTCCAGAACAGTGCTTTTTATGACTGTTAAATATGACTTAGCCCCCACTCTGCTTCATTTTGTCTACAGCCAAGGAAACACAAAAGTGCATTCAAATGCTATGATTACACTTGGCATCCCTAATGTACATATCCCACCTTGTACCTTAGCTAAAATAAATTTTAATCAGCGAAAGAGTACCATATGACAAAGTTGGTTTTATGTTCTAAAAAGAAATGTAGAAGTAGTCAATTGTACCTTCTCAGCAGTGATGGTAACCAAAGGGGAATTATCTCTCTTTCATTTTGTGATTTGGGTGAATTTTTCTAACAGTCTTTGCAATGGGATCTCCTCAAGACAGTGTCAGGGGCCCACAATGTTATATTTATTAGAAAAAAAATAAGTCAAGGAACAAGTCAGCTAATGGTAGGTGCAGGCAGAGCAGCACATACTATTTTATCTTATAAATCCTGGTGTTCAGATTGAAAGAAGCAAGGCAGTAAGGCCAGCTTCTTTTGCAGAACTATTGTTGCCATGTTCTGAGACAAGAAATCACCGTCTAGTCCATCCAGTAAAATAATTTCATCCAATAACCTTTAATTAATTTATTATTTGTTTAATCAAGTATTAAGCATCTCTAAAGGCCCATGCACATCAGGATAACTTAGAATACAGCCATGGACAGGCACCGTCTGCCTGCCAGGAGGACACTGTTTTTTTTGTAAATTTTTATTGGAGTATAGCAGCTTTACAATGCTGTGTTAGTTTCGACTGTACAGCAAAGTGAATCAGCTATACGTATACATATACAGGAGGACACTGTTGAATGAGATGAGATGGGCCTGGAAGCAAGGACGGCAACCGTGTAGACAGATAGGATAGAGTTACCAGGATCTATGGGTGCAGAGAGGCAGAGGCACTTAGCCTGCAGGGGGGATGGCCAGAGAAGGCTCTTACAGGTGACTATTCAGTTGAAGAATTATTAAGATTTTTCCAAATGGGTAAGGAGAATAGGGTGCTCCAGAGAGCATGTGCACTGTATATAAACCAAGGAGGCAAGAAACAGCACGTGGTCTTTGGAAAACACGAATCAGTCAGCACGTCTGGCACGAGGTGGGAAGGCAGGGGATGCGAGAGAGATAAGTAACGAGCAGTTTTTGTAAGCTCTGATTTCCACCCTAAGGAGTCTGAAATTTGCCTGTAGACACTGGAGAGCTTGCTCTACGTGCCCCTTTACCTTAACCATTTTCATAAGGGTGATCAATTCTTTAAATTCAGCCGTGATAGACCCTGTTTGTTTTAAGAAATGGCAGGACCCTACCCTCTGTGTCTTGGTGCTCCAAAATGTCTGCTAGCTTGAAATGGATTCTGTTTAATTGGCACTGCTGGTGACTGTTTCAGCCAATAATGGAGGCCAAGTTCGAGAGAAAAATCTACAGTCAGAAATCTCTTTCCCGCTCAGTGCCATTGAGAAGTGGGTGCCTTGGAGGCAGCCCTTGATTAGTGTGACATAGGCCATATTCATTTCCAGGCTTTTTCATACCAGAATTAATTGGAATTAATTAATTGGTGGCCTGGAGACCACCAATTGTGGCTTCGAACCAAAGTATTCATGAAAACAGCTCAGGGATGAGCTACTCGTGGTGTGATAAAGATAATGTGTAGTAGCCACTTCCCCCATAACTAGGCACCCTTGATAATCTTCCCATTAAAGGCGCCCTCTGTGAACAGATTTCCCATACGCATTGACTAACGATTCTTCAGCATTTCTCCCCAATAGATACTTTATGCCCATGTTAGAATAAGAGTTCATCTGGAATCCCACATAGGTAACAACATTCTATGATCAGCTAAGGAGGTAAGGCAGGATCGTTTCCAATGTCAAATCTTATATTGACAGTGGCAGCACATCATCTGGAATGGGATAGTGGAAGCAGAGCATAGATCGTGATAACGCAACTCCATAAACCTAACGATAGCATCCATTTCTGCCATTTACTCTCTGGGTTCCTTGGATACGTCACTTAACCTCTCCTTAACTCTTGCCTCATCTGTAAAATTAGGGATGCTAATACACACCCATAGGACACTTGTGAAGATTAAACCAAATGACATGTTGGCATGGACCGCTTTCCTGACAATTCATTGTTTCCTTTCTCTCCCCTTCCTGGGAGAGGGTCTTGAATGAGAGAGTAAATAAAACAATAGGGATCTGGTTGGCGTACACACCAAGAGAAAATCAAGATGAGCAAAAACGTAGATTGCTTGTCTTACAGACATTTTTCTTTGAAGATTCTGAAAGACCTAAATCTTCCTCCTTCAACATGCAGGAGGGAGAAGCGAGAGAAGGAAGTGAGGAAAAGATACCGGACAAAGAAGTGACCCCAGTCCCATCGCAAGAGGACGCTAGGAACCGGCAGGGAACTAGATGGGGAAAACAATAGGTATTTATTGAGCACCTACGACATTGCATGTTCGCATGCAGGTCCTCAGTGAATGCTTAACGAGGGAATGGGACCTACTGCTATCGACATCCTACTGTGTGCCCTGTGGTGCTTCCTGCCCAGAACCCGCTTCGGTCCCCTCTACCCTGGTGAACTCACACGCACACTGCAGATCTCAGCTCCACATTCACACCTGCAGGCTCAGAGGGACCCCTCCAGGATACATCTACTGGCACAACGTGCTCCTTTTTAACACTTGTGACAGTTGCAATCTAACGTTTATGTGGATGATTATCTGATAAAACCCACTTGCTCTCCCTAGACTGTAAGGTAAGTACCCAGGAGGACAGAAAACACGTCTGTCTGTATTTGCTCACCTTGTTCCCCGCACTGAACACAATGCCACACACAGTGTAGAAACCCAATAAATAGGAATGAATATGTAAAAGAAAAACGCAAGGGAGAAAGTTAAGAAAAAACAGATATCGGGGAAGAAGGAAGGGGAGAAAGGAAGGAAGGAAGTAGGGATTGTGAGACCACTTTGGTCAGGTGGGGCAGCCGAGAATACTCTTAGACTTTATCCTGCTACGAGTCAGTGAAGGGTTTCAAGCCAGCGATTTAGAAAAAGTACAAGGGACACGTTAACAGAGAGGAAGCCGAAGGCAAGCAGGAAGTCCATGTGCAGGAAAGAGACTGCAAAGCCTCGACCAAGGCAGGAGCTGCGTGAAGAGTGTGTAGAGCTCATGTGGAGAGGGTAGACGCCCTAGGACTAGTACGTCACTGACGTGTACAGACAGCTTCATCCCATAGACGCCACTGGCTGCACAGTCACCTGGCATTTTGTGCTTCAGCAGAAAACAACATCACACAATGACAAGCCTGTACTAAGTCAAAGTGCTCTGTGTTCAAAGCAACAAACTAGAACATAGAATCCAATAATAGTTTGCTATTATGCATATTAAAGTCTCTCGAGCTGCAAGTCCACGTCTGTGAAACACCTTTTTAGTAGATCACACAGTGGCTTAGCAGAGGCTATCTTTCAGGAAAGAAGAGGAAAGCAGGGACTGTTTAGCCCCTGCAGTCAGCTGAGTGACAGAAATGTTCCAGGGTGCCTGGACCAGCAATTTTGAGGGCAGAGTCTGTGCTGTGGGCTGGTTACCTTCACCTCTGTGTGATATGATGAAAGATACCCCAAAGCCAATTTTGAGATGCAAACAGAGAATTGAGGCACTTATAGAAAAATGTATAACTTTTTTCTTTTTGATAGGTGTGACTGGATTAAACCAAAATGCAAAGATGGCATATTTTTAAGTCTATAGTTTTCTTCTAGTGAGGCAATCATCGCATTACAAGAAAATATTTACTAATTCTACTGAACATGGTATATTTATTCAGGCTCAATGAGCATTTTAGAGTATGTCACCCCTCATTACAATTCCTTATACATGCTTGGTATTTCTGACAACCTTCTTATACATGTAGCCCAAAATATTCCCCTCTTTTTACACTGAAGAAATCTATTACTGGAAATAACTTCCAGTCAGTTGCGGAGCACAGAATATCCCTTATTAAATTTCCCTACAATGGAGGGTGTGTTGCCATGTATGTCATAGTTTGGAGTATGGATTTATGTTTCAAATTTATCTTACCAAAGTGGAGAAATGTTCAGTAATATACAGTATGCAATATCTTAAAGGGTGAGTACTAAATAAATGCACATGCATTTGTAATGTCTTATGTCCATTAAAATTAAATTGTATTATTGCTATCAGTTAGTAAACAGTTATGCCTAGGTCGGTTTGCTTTTTAGGGTTAGTGACATATGCCATTGACATGATAGTTAATGTACATTTATATCTCATCTAACATCAAGACCACAACCAGTCCTACTCCATCCAAACAACATCTTAAATTTCCTTGTGAAACTTGATTTCAATGACACTGTGAGTCTCACTATCATCTCCCGCTTACAGTCACGTTGCTTTGCTCTCATTGTAAACATTCACTGAGTCTTCTTTCTCCCAGGTAATCATCTCTCAACAGAATTCAGTAATGAAGGCCAGAATGGCCAAGCCACGTTATATCAAAGGGAACAACTTAAATGATTTATTTCCTTCTTCTCCTAGCAGTTTTGCAGTGTTTATATGAAAAGACATGGTAACAAAAAGACTTACCACCACGATATAGCGAGGTCTGTACTGAATGGTTCCAAACAGACCCAATATGACGACTATTATATGTAGAAAATTTCCAAGGATGGGCGCCCACTGGAAGCCGAGGAAGTCAAAGATCTGCCTCTCTAATGCTGAGAGCTGCAACAAAGCAGAGAGAGCCCATGAGCATCTAACCCAAGCACCAGCAGACCATTTTAATCTCGGCTTCACAGCTGGAGAAGGCTGCAGTCAATTTGAATCGCAGTTACGGACACCATCATCACTAAGACCGTGGTGCCCATTTCATGTACTGCTTTACGCAACTTCTCTCAGAGAATATACTAAGATAACTTTGAGTATTATGACTTCAAGTGTTCATAGACTTGGAGAGCTAGAGATATACTCCTGAAATCATTTTCTATAGTAGCAGATCCAGACAACATTTTATGATACCATATTTTCTCATATTAACTTATCATTATTTTTAGTAAATTATTGGCTTAGTATAACCTACTCAGAACAGTATCTCCAGGCCTGCAATGCTAGGACTATTATTATTTTGGAAAAAACCAAAAACAATAACAAAAGCTACCCATCTGTGCCTTCCTGTGTGAAACATGAATTATCAAATCTTCTGTTGTTTTTTTTTCCTTTCTTTAGATCGTCATTGATTATAATGACTAACCACTTTTTCAAAATGAAGCTTATGTATTTACTCTGGGCTTACTTACTTACTTACATTAATGATAATAACTCCTTCAAAATGAGTTTACTTATTGACTGTAGTCCTGATCTAAAACTAGAGTTACATAGTTCCTTTGAACCATATTTTATTGAGATAATCTATTAAATGAATTTCATATAGTCCAGTGAATGCCAACAATGTCATTACCATGTACAAATGATATTTATTGCATTTTATATCTAAAAATTTTATAATTCTGCCTGCTGTATTTGGACACAAATCTTACACGTTTCAAGCATTTTTCTACATTTACTTTGATAAAATAGTATTTCTAAGAAAATGATCCCACGATTAACCCTACTGCCAGCAAAAGAAACTGCAGATTGGAAATGAAAATGGTGCCCTAGGTATTTTTCTAGTTATGTGGCAGGTGTAGGCCTGAATAGCTTTAATTTCCTTGGACATAAAGAAATGTCCTCTATCCAGCAAGCTGAATTTACCTTGGTTTAGATTCACCTTCAGTAAGTTGTGGAGGAGAAGAGGAACGAGCAAATACCTAGACACCCACTCCGAACCACATTCATTTCATGGGTATTTCCTGATCCTCAAGTGATTTGTCGCCATTCCCTGCACTCACAAAGGGGGAGATGCACAGAAATGGCTAAAACACAAAATAATCAGAGCAAGGTAAGAAGCAGCACAGTGTTTTCAACCCCCTGTTTCTCTCTGCTTGTGACTCTAATTAGTTCCCAGGAACCTTTCCCTAAAAACGCAGCATTTTATTTATTGGTCCATCAGTGATGTACACATGCAGTTTTTTATGTCCAACAGGATGGATGTGCTCAGAAAAAACCAAAAACGTCCTGAAGAGCAGCTGTGGGCAATCCATCCTGAACAGCAACCCTATTTTAAAGCTGTCGTGCATCACAAAAACCTTTAAAGTGAACGTTTCAACGAGAGGAAACCCCATTTTCTTTTCTGTCAGAAGATGCATGGATAGCACTCTCCTTTATGATATTAAAGAAAACACACACGATGAAAGGGAAGCCGAATTAACACCACAGATTAGAAAATCTGCAGTCTTTATTGGAGACACCCCGTCTCTCTACTTACTGATATTCATTTTCTGATAACTTAAAATGGATTTATAGTGACTTGAAATAAAAGCACAAATAAAAGGCCATAAACAAACAACAAACAGATGCGGAAGAGACCATATCAAGGGTCAGGCAAGAGGCAGCTAAAACAACTATACAAACCATGAAAGCTAGATTTGAGTACTGTATTTTAAAAAGTCAGCTAACAGTGACAAAAGGCCCTTCAAAAGTAAACAAATTACCATTGCATTTGGTATTAATTACTTTATCTAATTTCCACTTTCAGCTATTAAGTCATTTAGTTTAGAGGCAAATATATTCTCTCTCAATGTCATCATTAGCGATACCACTTTTTGCCTTAGAGCTTGATATTAATAATGATGACCTAGAGCCACAGAATGAAATTAAATAATATCCAGGTTGCTTTGTTAACTCAGAAAAAAGTATGAATATATTTTAAAAACATCTCTGTCAAAACGGTCTCATCAGTGATGTGCTCGAGCTGCTGCAGCTAGCCGGGGAGCATGGACCAGGTGCATCTCTTTCCAACTCCACAGTCAGTGACTTCAAGTTTTGGGAACTTGACATTGGCCATTATATTTACAACACGGACATCAGGAAATGCTAAAAAAACCAAGGTCTTGTTTATTTGTTATGAGAGCCTATGGTAAAATATTTATCTCTATACCACTGAATACGGCACCTAGAAAATAGTGCTTCTAATTCAGGAGAGCAGTGAAAGGCGGAGTGATCAAATGTGTCATGCAGCATCAAAAGGAAACATCTGGTCCAGATGAAAGCAGAGGATGGAGGGCTCTGCGGAGACGCCATAGCAAAGAAGAGAATGAAGGAGACATTGGGAGAACTAGAGGTTTAAATAAAGGGAGAGAGTTCAAGAAAACAAAAAGGCAAGGAGACACTCAGAGAAAGCAAAATTAACCTGTCACCAGTTTAAAACAGAACAGGAAGCAGTGGCCTAAAGAACAATAGGATCATTTCTAAGTAAAAGGTCAAGTAGGTAAGACTCTGGGAGTTATAAGAATATGATGGAAAAGAATATGCATCTTTTCCTAACAAGTTAAAAAATGAAGGCAACCAGAATTTTAATAAAAAGGAAGAATAGAAGGGAGAAGAAGGAAGGAAGGAAGGAAAGAAGGGAGGGAGGGAGGGAGGGAGGAAGGAAGGGAGGGAGGGAGGGAGGAAGGGAGGGAGGGAGGGAGGAAGGAAGGAAGGAAGGAAGGAGGGAAGGGAGGGAAGGAGGGAGGGAGGGAGGGAGGGAGGAAGGGAGGGAGGGAGGGAGGGAGGGAGGGAGGGAAGGAGGGAGGGAGGAAGGAAGGAAGGAGGGAAGGAAGGAAGGGAGGAAGGAGGGAAGGGAGGAAGGAAGGAAGGAAGGAGGGAAGGGAGGGAGGGAGGGAGGAAGGAAGGAAGGGAGGGAGGGAGGGAGGGAGGGAGGGAGGGAGGAAGGAAGGAAGGAAGGGAGGAAGGGAGGAAGGGAGGGAGGGAGGGAGGAAGGAAGGGAGGAAGGGAGGAGACCAAATCATTGATGCAAGGAAAGTATGGTTCAAAAATACTAACCAAAAAAATACTAACAAAATTAACATTGGGCATGACTTTGAATGTAAATATGAAGAGGTCATTGAAACATTCTCCCTGAGTGGCATGGGGCTGGCAACACTGGAACCGTAAGGACAGAAATGTAACCCTAGATCATACTAGGGCTGCATGAAAATTATCCCACACTCATTGTAATGGGAATGTTGCTTATTGGCTTGTAACTTTCAGAATCCAATTGTAGAAAGCTTGGAAGTCTTCATTATGATTATGGAACAAAATGTAAGTATAATCTGACCATATAAAGCATATCTAACAGAACTTGGGAGAGACTGAATGTTCTATATAAATTCATTCGTATGGCAAGGGAAAGGGGGAGTGTTCTCAAATTCTTCCTGGAGGGTCAGGCATTTCCTTTTATCAAGGTGAAAATATTTCCTATAAATATATGAATCATTAACTACATCCTATATTAACCACACATACTCCCAAGAGCTCAAGAAGTGTCCCTATTTCCTTAGTATGCCCAAGCAACATAGATAGAGACAAACAGGGGCACCTTTAAAATGCAGTAACTTTCTTATCGATCCATATATTATGTTTAATGCTTCACACAGTGTTTTGCCTAAAAGCTCATAATGATTACAAATGGTGAAAATTTATTTACACTTAATTAAAGAGCTATAAAATCTCTAGGTGACCAAACATGTTCCTGGTCATTTACTTAGGTTGGATCTACACAATATGCTTCTGTCCAAACAAAAGCTGGGTAAGAATGCTCATTCCTAAGAAGTGAGTACTCCTGGAGGTTGAACTTCACCGTGACCTGCCTTTTCCTTCCATTCCCCTGGGACTTTTCTCGGCTCACTAGAATCGGACACAATTAAAAAAGATCAAAACAGGGTTACTCACGTTAGTGGAATCGTAGGAAAGTATTTGACCAAACCATGGTTTCCCAAAAGACTGTGAAATTAAAGCGTACTGTGCGACTGATACTCTCTTCCATATAACCTGTACTCTAGGAATTCATGAGGTAAGTATTTTATAACCATGAAGGACTGAATCTTTCCTTAAAGAGGGAATTTAAAAGCTCTAACATTCCTACTGGCTAAATTGATACATCCCAGGTCATTTCAAATAACTTTTGGGTATTAGAGGAGGTTTCTTTATGCCTGGAAAGTCCTGTAGCCCTCAGCTCTGCCACCATCATCCTTGCTTCATTTGCTCTAGCATCTCATAGCTACTCAATCCCAGTGGACTTTTCAAGCTTGCGGTTGATGATGCCAAACTTCTGTGTTCATAGACCTAGTTCAAGATCGGCGAAATTACGATCTTGGATTTTAAGCCATAATTCGTGAATATTTTTTCACGGCTCTAAAAAAAATAAACAGAAGCATCAGTAGCATTTGTATCAGGAGCCTACTCATAGAGATGTGACACGAAAAGTCCTAATAACTTGCAGATCTACCACTGCATTAAAGCAGGTGCTATTTTAGAGAAGTTTCCCTTGTCTATAGACAGAGATAACCAAGCCTTAGGGTGTTCACAGACTTCGATGGATCCAGGAATTCTAGATATGGCCTGTTCATGATTTGGTTTATCCAGTAAAGATAGCCATTGTGTTAAGGGCTTCACAGTTTCTGCATGGTTTTGTACTATTTTTGGTAGCAGTGTTAGAAGGCAAAGTCTATTATTCCAGTGAAACCAGTAACCAATCATTTAGTGAAATGAATAAAGTCTAACTAATCAAGTCTAACAGACCCTCCCCAGTGGCCTGAATGACCACGAGTGCATATGTAGCTGGGGAAGGTGGAACCATAGGGTTTGGAGGAGTATATCCCTTGATGCCAAGCGCGATGGTTGAAGTTTGTTCCTTGAATTAGCTTTACTCAGCAATTGTCTCCAGAACATCTGAAAAGGCTTCTTGAATTCTGTCTATATATTTTGAGTCCCTGTATTTCAAGGAAATTGAATGGGCATTTCCTACCCTTACAATTCAATCATGAGGATAGAAGCTACTTGGTCATGTAAACAATTTTTGGAAATCAGAAAACAGTCACATGTTGTGATGCTAACAATTTTTTGAAGAAATAAGGAGCTGTGGGTGACATATCAAGGAAAGTTTCCTGTTTAAAAAGGAACAGATATTGCACTGCACATGGACAGATTTATGGAGGCTGATGGGCTGAAAGAGGCATGTGAAGGGCATTTAAGAACTACGAATTCTCTTGGGAAAGTTCTTTAGTGTATTTTATGCATTGGGTCATATCAACTGGTAGAATGACAACTATTTCATCAACTTCTTAGTATGTCAGAGAATAGGCTACCGAATTTTAAAAAGTGCTATAAAGCCCAAGAGAATAGTAATACTATGAATGGGACATTATTTAACACTTACATTTTTCCATATTTATTAATCTCATTGGATGCTAAAAACACAAGATAAATATTATCTTTATATGAAAAGCTCAGAACAATCAGCTAATTAGCATCAGAGATCAGACTAGCGTCTTTATGTCCTGATCCTATATTATTTCTACCATACTACCCTGAAATCATGCAATAAAATGCACACTGTTTAATGAGGTTAATTCTGGAATAAGCTCCATCGCAAGAGATAGAAATGATTTCGGAAACGTAGTGCGCTGTTCCATGATTTAGTCTTCCTTCCTCCTACCCCTGAATTTCTAAGTGGAGCAATCCCTCTCTCTGTCTGTCAGAAGAGGCGAGCTGCATTTTCCAGAAGCTTAGTTTCTGTGCTATCTCAGGCAAGCTTCAGTTTCTTCATCAAAGGTAGATAATAGTAATCTTACAGGTAACTATTAGGATATGCACGTCAAGCACTTTTGATGGTGATCAATAAGTGCTAACAGCGGTGTATTAGTTTACTGCTGCTCTTTGAAGGATCTAACAAATTACTCAAACTTATAGAAGTATACTACCTCCTGTAGTTCAGAAGCCGAAACAAAAATGGGTTTTGTTGCAGTAAAAGCAAGGTCTTGGGAGGCAGGGCTACCGTCCGTCTGAAGTCTCCAAGCGATATTTCTTTCCCTTAACTTTTCCAGCTGCTAGAAGCTGCCCACATTCTTTGGCCCTCTTCCTTCATCTTCAAAGCCAGCAGCCATGGGTCAAGTCCTCACGTTGCCATCCCTCTAGTGCCTTCTTGTCTACCTCACTTTTCCACTTATAAAGACTCTTGTGATTGATTACGTTGGGCTTTCCTGGATAATTCAGAAAAATCTCTCCATTTTAACCACAGCTGAATACTTAATCCCATCTGTGACCTTAATTCCCCTTTGCTATGTAAGGAGATGTACTCATAGGATCCAGTGATTAGCACGTGGACATCTTTGGGGGCCAATATTCTGCCTACCACACGGTTGTTATTTCCGGCCCTCTCAATGCTACCTTTCTCAGGGATGGGACCCTGATGTGTGGTGGAGGTGTGTCCACATCTCAGCCCGGCCCTGACCCGTCGAGGAAGAGCCCAGAGCTTTCTTTCCCTAACCCTCTGTGAGACTCAGAAAACCATATCTGAGATAGTGTGATTCCAGCTCCTGCTGTGTCCAACTCCATTACCACAGTCACCAGAACTTCTCTCAAAGCTTCCTGCAACCATAGGAAGATTTCTTTCCAGAAAAATTCACTTAAGCAGCATTATAATTCAAAAATTGTGATACAGGTATTAGAATTTTGATGTAAATAAATAGAACTCTAACTCCACAAAAGTATCTATAGAAAGCTCTCTCAGCAAGGCATAACGGAAGAAAAGAGAAATATTCTCAGTATATCTACTAGGGCATATATCATATATCCTAGTAATACCTTATTTGAAATAAAAAGATAATGAATAAGTCCTTATTCGTGCCTAGATGAAGTCGCTTTCGTGTCAATAATCACTTGGGCTACGTCTAGTGATACTTAAGCATCAACAGCAATGCTCTGCACTTACATAGAAGTTTTTATTCTCAAGCCACTCTCTGATAATAAGCAAGTGCAGGATACTCTGACTTTTTCAAGAAGAATTAATTGAAAGAGAATTTGTAGTTTTTGGTCTCTCTAGAGCCCAGAGTCTGCTTTGAGGGGCAGGCATTGCAAAAAATCACATGATACCAGATCATTTTAGGAAGTGAGATCTTACATATATATTATTAAAGTAATGATTAATGAGTTCAATGTGGAAAGACTAAAGAGGCAAAACAAGAAAGTTTTCAAATGCTTTTGATCCGATCATTAGAATATCATCATTGATTTCTTTTCGGGTATGGAAGCCCTCTCCTCTCTATCTGTGGATGTGTGCACGAAAGGTCAAGTGCTTTTCAATTTAGGTTAAATCAAATACAATCAGGATGACTGAAATAATAGGTAAGGACTGGGCAAAAGGCGTCCTAGAAGGAAACTTAAAGCCCACTAACAATAACTTTTGGGTTACTCACTGTTAGGGATTATTTTAATAACTACTGTTCTCATATCAACCCAGTGAGCTTAACTAAATACACAAAGTTTCAAACTGTGGTTTAATTAAGGGAAATGAGGCTCTTAAAATTGAGAAAACTTTCAAAATATTTCCTTTGGCAGCACACAGTCTGAAAAAAGATTCTTACATTTTACCAACAGGTTCTTGTCAAGAGAGGGGTTTTCATACTTATTTGCTAGCCCTGCAGACACGGATGGGAGACATAAGACGAACCATGCCATAAAGAAACTGGGCGATAGCACTCTGCTTCCTTTTTTCATACTAAGTCGGTAATGCTCTGGGTAAGAATTTCACAAAAATTAGGCAGAAGGGAATAATCTGTTAGTATTTGTTTGAAGAGGTCCCTTGACCTCTAAATGGGGTGATTACATCATTTGATTCAGCTTCTAAGTATCCTTCCCCTGCCAGAAATTCTCCTACGGCCAAACTCCTCCAACTTTGCCAAGCAGAAGCTGACCTTAAAATATGCAGTTCCAGTTCATGAATAGCTCAAGCCAGGAAGAAGGCAACTATTTCAGCAAAAGCCCGAAGTGCCAGTTTGTTACAGAACGGTTTTTGAAGATTAAATTTCAACCCTCCAGTGGCGCCATAACGGATCCAAGAACACTCAAGTTGAACCCCTCGGCTGGGTGACCTATACAAACAGCTGGCAGGAACACGCCTGCTGTGGCATTTAAGACTCCCATGGAGGTTTTGCTTAAATGGCAACCCAGCATGAGAAGACGGAGAGAAGGTTATGGGCCGAAAGTTTCTCTAAGGGCCTTTTCACATTTTTATTTGTAGTAGAGACCACCTGCAAAATTCTTTCTCTAAAGAATTCCTTTAAAGTATACGTTTTCAGCAAGAACTAGATTTTTCATTTGGGAAGGAAATTAAATGTTTCTCCTTTGGAAACTAATATGGAAAAAATCTGAACATGCCAAAGTATTTATGCTATAAAGAAGACATTCTCACTTGAAAAATTAGAATGTACAATAGACATTTAAGTAATAATCAGTTCATGGTGTTAAAGTAGGTGAATTTCAACTGTCTATTTTTCTTTTGATGGTTCTCTTTGTCTTTCTCTTTCTACCCTCAGTTCACTACGTAGCAGCTGCTTGGGTGTCCTGTTGCTGTCCAGACCCTGGGAAAGATGTTGACAATGGCAGCAAACCACTGACCGTGGAGCATGTCTCTAATTGCAGAGCTAGTGAAAACCTTAGACAATGATTGAGGTGTTTCTGGTGTTAAACTTGCATTTTATTTTCTTCTTCACAGTTATCACTAACCAACAGCTATGATCTAATTTGGTGACACAGTCTTCATCAACTTGATACGGGTGTATGATCTTCAGAGTCTCAGGGGACAAACTGAATTAATCACTTTTCAACCATGCTTATACTTTTTGGACATTAAACTGTTTCCCAAAGGACCAGGAAGCTTGATTAGCCTCTTGGTTTCCAGTTTTTTTAGATTATAAGTGTATAAACCAACTACATGAATTAGAACCTGTCATATTATCTGTCTTCTGGTCCCTCTTCTAGTGGCAGGGGTTGAATGAGTGTTAATTTTATGAGCTACACTGATCGAACAGAGATACACTGCCAACATCCTGAGCTTTTATCTCAGACACACTCATTCCCTTGCTTCTAGTGAAGATCCATATTTGTAAATTTCTTTATAAGGATAATGCTTTTTCCTGTAATTTTATGTGCAATAAGTATAATTACTGTTCCATATGGCAGTGCTATTAATGATACAGAAGAACATATTTATCAGGCCAGGCCAAGAACCAGGAAGATCTCAAACTGAATGAAAAAAGACAAGCAATAGGTGTCATTACCAAGAGGAGAGAGACGTTAAAACTATTTGACACTATAGATAAATCAAAATGGAATTCTAAAAAATGTTCAAATAATCTACAGGAAGGCAGGAAAAGAAAATAAGGAAATGAAAAAAGTGTGAACAGAAAATACAAAATAAAATGTAAGATTTTAATCCTTAATATATCAGGAATCACATTAAATGTAAATGGTCTAAATACACCAATTAAAAGATAGAAATGGGAAGAGTGGATTAAAAAACATGACCTATCTGTATGCCATCTATAAGAAACTCACATTAAAAAAATGACATAAGCAAATGACTCAGCTTATCATTTTCAATTCAGCCTGAGAATCTTTGTCTTTTATTGTCCAATTATGTTTATTGTGATTAAAGATATATGTGTATTTGTTTCTATTATCCTTGCTTTGTATTTCTTTTTCTTGCCATTTCTAAGATTTTATTTCTACTTTCATCCCTTCTTTTGAAATTATCAGTTTTTCCCCATTCCATTTTATCCCCTTATTAGTTTCAAGTATATTAGTTTCAAGGCTTTATTACTTTTATTTAAATAATCACCCTAGGCTTGTTAGCATATATACGTAAGTTATCAGTGTCTAAAGTTAATCAGCATCTTACCCTTTTTCTCAAACAATACAATCTTAGAACACTATAATTTCCCAAATAGGTATTTTTTACATATAGTTTTCTATCTTGACATTATTATTGTTATTGTTTTATTCAGTCAATGTTTATATCTGATTTACCCACATATACAACCGCTTCATGCTCATCCTTTCTTCTTGTTTCTCAGACCTTCTCTCCGGGAAAACTTCTTTTTCCTGAAGAATATACTTTTAAATTTGTTAAATTGAGGGTCTCCTGGTGGCAAACTCTTTCCATTTGTCTTCACTTGAAAGTATCTTTATTTTACTCAAACACTTAAAACATTTCTCATTAAATGTATTTTACTTTCTGTACAATAAAAACTGTGCTGGATCCCAATGGTGCTAGTAAGAAGTAGGGTCTTGTTTCATTATGTTTCCTCTGAAGGAAATGTCTTCTTCCCATCCCTCCAACAGATTTAAAAATCTCTCTATGTTCTTGAAGTTTTTTTTAATAGGTAATTTTAAATTTTTATTTTATTTTATTTTATTTATTTTTGGCTGCGTTGGGTCTTCGTTGATGCACATGGGTTTTCTCTAGTTGGGGCAAGCGGGGCTACTCCTCGTTGTGGTGCGCAGGCTTCTCATTGCGGTGGCTTCTCTTGTTGTGGAGCATGGGCTTTAGGTGTATGGGCTTCAATAGTGGCACGTGGGCTAAGTAGTTGTGGCTTGAGGGCTCTAGCGCGCAGGCTCAGTATTTGTGGTGCACGGGCTTAGTTGCTCCGCGCAGCAGGTGGGATCTTCCCGGACCAGGGCTCGAACCCGTGTCCCCTGCATTGGCAGGTGGATTCGTAACCACCACGCCACCAGGGAAGCCCTGTTCTTGAAGTTTTGACGACTGACTATGATGTATCTTTGTGTGAATGTTTTTAATTTATCTTTCTTGGTAAATTTTGGTCTTCCAGAATCTAATGATTGATGCTTTTCATCGGTTCTGGAAAATTTTCAGCTAAAATTCTCTTCAAATAGTTACACTTGTTTTATTCTGCCTCTCTTTTTTTCCCTTCCAGAACTCCATTCAGGCATGTAGAGCTTCTCATTCCATCTTCCTGTCTCTTAATCTTCTATATTTTCTAACTCTTGTTTTTCTGAATTGTATTCTGTATAACATCCTTACAAAATATTTTCCCATTCACTATTTTTCTCCACTCTTCCAAATCTGGTAAACCCACTCACTGAGTTTTAAAAAATTAATATTATATATATATATTTTTTCTGTTAATTCTATTTGATTTTTTCAAATATGCTTAGTCATTGTGCTCTTTCCTTACCTAAAACCTCTCTTTCGGGCTTCCCTGGTGGCGCAGTGGTTGAGAGTTCGCCTGCCGATGGAGGGGTTACGGGTTCGTGACCCGGTCCGGGAAGATCCCACATGCCGCGGAGCGGCTGGGCCCGTGAGCCATGGCCACTGAGCCTGCGTGTCCGGAGCCTGTGCTTCGCAACGGGAGAGGCCACAACAGTGAGAGGCCCGCGTACCGCAAAAACAAACAAACAAACAAAAAAAAAACCTCTCTTTCATTTCTTTGAGCATATTAATTCATGCTTATCTCATGTTCTGTGCCTGACTGATATCTTTGTGAGTTTGATTCAGCTATTTGATTATTCATCGCTTTATGGGTATGGCCCCTTGGTTCTTTGGGTATTCTGAATTGTTGGTTGTGAATTTAGGTCCTTGGAACTTTATCTTTTAGAAATTTTGTGATTTATTTTGAAGGCAGACAACCTCCAAAAGGAATTTTATTTCCTTTTGGATTTTCATTTGTATTTGCCAGGTGCCTGGAGACACTAATAGCCTACCACCACTTTAACTTAAATCCTTTACTTATATATTCTCTGGATTTCTCAAGTGATGTGAATTTAGCTGACAAATCTGTGTGAGGACTAATCTATTTTTGTGAATACTGAGGAGACATGTTAACTTTTTTCCACCTAGTAGCAAGGTTGGAGGAAGACAGTTCTGCTTGTCTTTAGGGGATGAGTCTGGGTCTACCTCTCACCTTCACTTTGAAGCTGTCGATGTGTGGGGTTCCAGCTTTATGAGCAGGGTCTTCTATTAGACTCCCAGCTTGGGCAGTCCTTTGGGATTTGTCTCTTCTTCCCCATTCTTTGAGCTTTGAAAATAAAGCTCAAGTTTAGAAGAATTTAGTGTCTTGTTAACTCACTGATGCAACTAAAACATCTTTTAAATCTGACATTTCCAGTTGCTTTTAACAGCAGTGATGTTCAGGGAAATTATTCTACCATTCCGCCAGAAATACATCTTCCAAAGATGTTTCTGATCTCAAGTAATATATTGCCTCTATTACATGTTCCGCTCACGGAATTTAGGAAAGTCTTACTTCAAGGAAACAAAATCCCACTGACCTGCTTTATTAGGAAACTGATGGCATAGGTCATCTCTGTATTTTGAGGCAAAGTGGGAACTTGTACTTATCTAGTTCTCCATCAAGCAGTATTATTGTTTAATGCTAAACATCGGAACAAATGAAAGAAGAAATCCTCTTCGATAATAGTGATTAAAATTTCATTTTTCATTATTAAATTATGCATTTTTAGAAACTCATGAATCAGCCTTTGTTAAGTGGAAAAAATACTGCACGCTCTTTCTCGTCATGTAAATATTAGAGGGGAAAACAGTCTGTGGCATAAGATATAATATGTTAATAATCCAGGGCCTGGGTCAGCTTATATTTGTATCAGATAGCATACAAAGAGTATAGCAGTGTTTTGCATAATGTATCTGTACAATCAATATTTGTCAAAAAAGATTCTCTTTTCTTCAGAAAAAGAAAAGAGACTGGTTTGAGAGAGAGAACTTGCAGTGAAAATATTTGGTGGGAAATCTTGCTTTAAATCATGATAGGTTGAATAAATAAAATGGGCATTTACTTGAGTTGGAGGAAATAAGGGAAATGGTTTGATAAGCGGACTGAGAGGGGTAACTCCTGAGCTGGGAAACACAGACATGAATAATGTAACCATTTGCATGGTGGATTTCTGCATTAATGGGATAAAAATGGTAGTACAAGCCTGATTATTCTTCCCTAAATTATTGAATTCTACATAACTTTTACATAGAAGGAGACACGGAGTTTTTATTTCTTTGTCTCCAATACAACCAGCACCACCTGTTTTTCCTCTTATAGCCATCTCGCCATGGCAACACACCTTGATTTACCAGCAAGATTGCAACTGTATGGCCAACTACATATAACTCTGTACTGCCAACCATGAATCCAGCAATTTTCTTTTTCTACCTTGGCTTTCAGAGTCCCCCTCCAGTGGCTGCACTGCTGCATTTTAGGGTACATCACAAGAGGAAAGAGTGTTTTTTAGTGAAAGGTGCCTTTTATCCCAGCAGCTGTCTCAGGGCTAGAAGGTCTCCAGCCGTTCTTTTGTGAAAGTTAAGACCTGGCTGGCAGCTAAAAGTGTACATACTTGTCAAGAGCATTAGCAGAGACGTCGACGTCAACGTATCAAACCAGACAAAAGAGAAGCAGGAGAGCTGGCGTTAAGTTCAGAAATAGCACGTTCCTTTTTCATTTGGTCCACCTTGTGCCATTCCCGAATGGCGTGACGGTTTAATGAGACTTGGATGCTTCTTTAGTCATTGAACAGTGACATCCTTAACAACGGAAATGTGAAGGAATGAATTGCTCATCAAGGTTGGACTTTCTTTCATCTCTATGGTTTAACTAAGAAGAGCTCGCAGGCGCTGCATTATGACAGATCGCCAATGCGAAGAAATCATTAAACTCTTCATCAGGGGATTATTAGATGCATGCTGTGAACAGCTTGGAAAAATTACAAACTGGTATTTTTCCAGTGGAAATCTGGAATCAGAATATTATCTTTATTCTAAAAAGTACTAAATTAATCAGAATAAATCTTCAAATAAGCAAGAAAAGGAAGACATATTGAGAAAGTAAAACATAGAAAATATTAGAACTGAGTGTGATATGTTAATGTAGGTCAAACAATGTTCAGCAAGGTCCTCACTCTGTATTTCCTCAACAGTTGTGTCTGTGGCTCTCTAATATTTAGTACATGTTGAATTCAATAGTTTTATTTTGGGTAAATGAATGATGTCCTGGATCAAGGCATAGGGAACCCGATGGAAAGACCCATCTCCTCAACTACTTTGGTATTTTGCAGGTAGTAGAACTGATTGAAAACATTTGCAAAGAAACGTGATCAAAAAGATAGTTTTTCCACCCAAATACAGTAAAGGTATAGCAAGTCTTTCCAAGAGAGATGTTACTCAAGCCAAAGATGCAGGATCAAATAAAATGTACATGTCAAGCAATATCTCTGATATCAAGATTTGTCTACCAATATTTCAAGAATAAACATACTCTGAACATTTCCCACCTGACTTCTGCATCCAAACGTCTTCTTGCTGAAACTACTGGAAAAGTGATGGGTTCGTTTTTACAATGATGTACCTCTGTTGTCTCTGAAGGCAACTCAACTTACAAACTTACTTCCAAAGATCTCAAAACACCTGTTCAAATGTAAAAGTTTTCTGTCCTCTCTGACCTTTGTAGCATGAGTTAAAAGTTTATAAGTCAGAAGCAAGCCCTATTCTAGCACCAAACACTCAAACAAGGCAATACTAATTTCTCTTGGTTTTTAAGATTCTTCTGTTTTCTTCTCTTTTATAATAATTACTAAGGCACACATAGAGGCATCATTCCCACAGCTCCTTTGATTTTCCTCTTTGTCATGGTTCAACCACACTGATATTTGGAAACTAGTCCGTGGCTTCAACAACAACAAAACAAAAACCCTATGGCCATATAACACTCTGTTCAAATTACAGAAGCCTGAGCTGGACTGAAGTTAGGGACCCTAGAGACTCATCCTTTGCCTTTCCTTCCTCCGTCCCACGCCCGCATCCACCAGGGAGGAGCAGCATTTGAAAAATACTAACGTAGATGATGCAATTATTCTCGCACATTCCAGGATAGCCACCGATAGAAGTTTTCTCTTCTTTAAATCATCATTCACTATGGGGCGTTGCGTAAACAACCCAATTTAAAAATGTTTGTCCTCTACTCTATGTCAAGGACTAAGTATGGGGCCAAAGTCCACCCAAGCCCACAGTCAAGTTGAGGAGACTGGCAAATAAATCGGCCACACAAATACTGCAGAACAGTGAAGGGGAGAAATATGAGAGTGACAGAGGTAGTATCGGAGACTCCCAGCAGGTCCTCAGTAGCTCCGAAGTACTTCTGGGACAACAGCGTCCGGATTTATAAATAAAATAAGGACTTTACATTGTTCTGCGTGGCCAGCCGAAGATACATTTGACCTGTTCTTGTGCAAACTCACGCTCTTCCCCATCTTCCATACAAAGGAGATACTATTCTAAGAATCTGTAAAAATCCCTTACAATGTATAGCACATCTAATTTTATAGGAACACATTAAATGCACCGAAGTCTTTTTATTTGTGGAAAATGCAATGCTTGTTTTTACCTCAGAGAAGTTGAATAAATATGACTTTTACCTTGAGAACCTTACTCTTTGAAAATTATTTCTGCTCTCCATCTCCTTTTTTTTTTTTGCGGTATGTGGGCCTCAGCACAGGCTCCGGATGCGCAGGCTCAGCAGCCATGGCTCACGGGCCCAGCCGCTCCGTGGCATGTGGGATCCTCCCGGATCGGGGCACGAACCCGTGTCCCCTGCATCGGCAGGCGGACTCTCAACCACTGCGCCACCAGGGAAGCCCTCTGCTCTCCATCTCTTGATAAACATTGTTTAAAGGCACTGTACAGAATGTCTCAAATTCTAAATTCAATTCAGCCAATGTCAGTGATGTTCCAGGAACCAATTTAGGCAATGCCAGAGATTAAAATACAAAAGGAGAGAAATCATTGTTTTCTTAAATGGGCTTTAGAACCTCATAGGAGTCGTAAGCCAAGTTCCTAAATGATGCAGCAGAATGAGATGAATGATGTAAGAGAGGTGAAAACCAAGTGCTGTCCTAGCTCGGGGAGGAGATGGAATTATAGCTTCTTGAGTGTTGTCCACATTTTTCAGAGGAAAAGGGGGAATTGGTATGAAAAAGGGTAAACACCTTTTAAAGGCCATGGATTGACAGCAAATAGTGAATCACAGGAGAATGAGAAATATTTATCAACAAAGTGACATGATTGGAGATACGAGAAAAGGGCAATCAATGTGGACATGCAAACTATAATCGTAAGAGTTTCTAGTAACTTGTTGGTTTCCCACACTAGTTCCTACCTCACTACTAATAGCATTTGTTCCTGCTTCAATTCATATGTTCATTCTTTCAATGAAAACATATTAAGTGACATGGTAGGCTCTAGAGGTACAAGGTGAGCCAAAGGAGACTCTTCTCATAAATGCTGCACTTCTAGAAACATGAGGATGACACAAGGTAAACGTGCAGATGTGAGTGTATGTATGCATTTGTACGTGTAAATATAATCTCTCAAATATTTGAATAAAATTAATTTGAAGACATTTATCTAGAAGTACAGATCAATTTAAAGGAGAAGAAAAAGTCAGAGATACAGAGATAGAGGCAGAAACTGGTAGGGGAAAACTGGGAGAAAGAGACAAGAAGAGGGTCCATCTGGATAAAGGAAAGGAATCAACAGGTTAGTCTAACGAAAAGAGGATTTGCTCATCATCACTCAAATATTTCAACACAGACTCATGTTGCCAAATTTCTGAACAAAATTTTTCCTTCTCAGGTGAAAATGCAAAAGGTTAAAGTGACCGTATCAGCTGCTAGCTGGTTTTACCTAGTAACATTATTTTCAAACTTAAAGGTTGTAGGCAGAAAGACGAAGGGACATACCTGTTACTGAGGCTAGATTTTATGCAAGATGAAAACAAAGACATGATTTTCCTGGGTTTTACCCTGAGAAAATCATAATTCAAAAAGAGATATGTACCACAATGTTCATTGCAGCTCTATTTACAACAGCCAGGACATGGAAGTAACTTAAGTGTCCATCAACAGATGAATGGATAAAGAAGGTGTGGCACATATATACAATGGAATATTACTCAGCCATAAAAAGAAACGAAATTGAGTTATTGGTAATGAGGCAGATGGACCTAGCCTCTGTCATACAGAGTGAAGTAAGTCAGAAAGAAAAAACAAATACCGTATGTTAACACATATATATGGAATCTTAAAAAAAAAAAAAAAGGTTCTCATGAACCTAGGGGCAGGACAGGAATAAAGACGCAGACGTAAAGAATGGACTTGAGGACACGGGGAGGGGGAAGGGTAAGCTGGGACGAAGTGAGAGAGCGGCATGGACATATATACACTACCAAACGTAAGGTAGGTAGCTAGTGGGAAGCAGCCGCATAGCACAGGGAGATCAGCTCGGTGCTTTGTGACCACCTAGAGGGGTGGGATAGGGAGGGTGGGAGGGAGACAGAAGAGGGAGGGGATATGGGGATATATGTATACACATAGCTGATTCACTTTGTTACACAGCAGAAACTAACAGAACATTGTAAAGCAATTAGATTCCAATGTTAAAATGTTAAAAAATAAAGTAGAAAAAAAAAAAAACACTTAGGTAGTACAGAGGCCAAAAGACAAGGAGGGCACCGGGGAACAGACCGGGGAACAGACTACCGAATTGGATTGAAAGATGTGGGAGTTTTGCGGCACCTCATTTGAGAAAGGGAATTCCTAACAGCTTTTTTACTGAGTGTCTGGGTGAGGACGTGAGCTCTTCCTTAAGGGCCTTGTACGTTTCATCAAACTTTAGGGAATGCTATAAAGTTTACAAGAAAAATGAGAGCATTAACATAATCTATAAAAATTTATTCACTCTTATAGTTAATGAAATGTTTTCAAAATCTGTTTAATATCTCTAAAAGGAGTCTTAGGTAGAGTGGACGTTTGCAATTAAATGTGTGGAAGGAAGCACAAATAATGTCTAATAATAGTAAAATATTACTTTTGTGGTTTCTTTTTTCCTATAGTTTGTTGGAAACTGTTTCATAAGAAAGGAATACTTTTTATGAGGAAGTTAAATCGTCTATAATCTACATCTTGACTAGCTTACAGTTCTCTTTCCCATGTTCCTTTCTGTTATTTGTCTATTATTTGTGTATATTAAAAATTGTAAACACACAAAAGTGCATGGTTACATCCAGTTTTTTTCACTTAACATAATATAAAATTTTCATGTTGTTAGAGTTGTTGCAACCATAATTTCCCCAGGTACATTTTATTCCACCAGGGTGACATGCCGTAATTTACTTTATATTTTTATTCCAATGGGAATTTTTTTCACTAACATGCATTGAGCACGGGCGCCAGTTGCTCTGGGAAGCATGTGGACCCAGGGATGAATGGGATGCAGAGCTGGTCCTGGTGCAGCGTGAGGACCCCAAGCAGAGGGGCGCCAGGGTGCTCTGATGGCAGTGACCCCCCGCTGGAGGCAAGGGCTGAACTGAGTCCTGACAGGGAGATGACAGATTGGAAACTGTAAAACTATTTCTTCAGCATTACCTTCCTTAACAAATGTTCCCAAGTCCTGCATTTGTAGTTCAGCAAAATGTGAACTATGTTTCAAATACTAAAAGGCTGAACATATTTTCAGCTCATTTACTAAAGCTCAACTTTAACTGTAGCAGGTTTACTTTGCAAACTCATGAGGAATAAAGGGATTATCAGAGAAACGGGAATCACCTTTTGGTCGCTGCAGAAATTCAGTTTCTGTTCACGTAGGTCCAGGTAAAAGCATGGGAGTGGATGGTTGGTACAAGATGTACAACCCAAGGGCTCACAAACCAACGGAGGTTGTGTTTTTATCTTCAGCTTTAATTAAAAGACTTAGAACCCAAGACTTCGTATATTCAAAGTGTGGGATGTGGGCCCACAGAATCAGTAGCACCCGTGAGCTGGTGAGTACTGGTGAGTACTGCAGAATCCCAGGCCTCACCAAGAGCTACAGAATCTGAACCCACATTTTAACATGATTCCCAGGGGACTTGTGTGCACCTTCAAATCTGAGAAGCCGTGCCTTAGAGACCACCTTCCTCGTGACCGACTGCCACGCAGTGTGCCAATCCCTGTGGCCATGGAAACAGTCAACCCGGGACTCTCCTTGCAGCTTGAAGCCCAGTGATAGCTGACCCTTCATACCGGGTTTGCTTGTGGGTGATCAGAGGAGCAGTTCTATCACGTGTTTAGACCATCACTGAGCTGGGGGCCAGGGGCCTTGAAATTCTACAAGCATTTTAAAGCCAATCCAAACAACAGAAATGTAATCACTAAAGTCATGAAACGCAGCCTTCTGTTCTCCTTACCACCAGCCTAGTGGCCTCTGAGTTTTCCCTTCCGATGAGAAATGAATAAACAGGAAAAAGCCCCTGATTGTCAACTGAGGCTGCCATAAGCCAGGGACTTATTTTTACTAAGTATTAATGATATGCCTCCTGGGAATTCCCCAGCAGTCCAGTGGTTAGGACTCCACGCTTTCACAGGTTCGATCCCTGGTCGAGGAACTAAGATCCCGCATGCCGTGCAGTGCGACAATAAACAAGCAAATAAACAAACAAATAAAATGCCTCCTGATACAGCGTTCTTTTAGTTACCTTTGCTTTTGGCAAACACATACAGGAGAAAAGCGAACCTCTGAGGCCTGGAGGGAAGGAGATATGGTCCCATGTTAATGACCCACTAGGAGGGCTTCCCTGGTGCGCAGTGGTTGAGAGTCCGCCTGCCGATGCAGGGGACACGGGTTCGTGCCCCGGTCCGGGAGGATCCCACATGCCACGGAATGGCTGGGCCCGTGAGCCATGGCCGCTGAGCCTGCGCGTCCGGAACCTGTGCTCCGCAGCGGGAGAGAAAGAAAATAATAACCCACCAGGAGATACCAGAGGGAGATAAACCAACGGAGACCTCTCCAAGGACAGGGGTGAAGTCACCATGCAACCAGTGTTAGAAAATTCAGGCAACTCCGATCATTAGGGACACTAGCAAGTCACTCAAAATGTATCTGATCACAGCAGCTGCTGGTCCATCGTGGGGCACAACTGTAACTCATTAACAACCTCACCCTCATCTGACTTCTTCAAACGAGTCCCTCAATCCATCCTTAGACCTTAGATACCAATGACGAAAAGGGCTGTCTCTGATGGAGGCTCAGCTGCACCAGATCTTCACAAATCCACTTTCCTCCCAGGCATCAAACACGAGATAATAGAATATTCATTGTTCATTTAAAACCATATGCTCCATTGGCACAGATCCCATCGTTCAATATTTAAAGCTGTGGTGGATCCCCTGACATCCGCTGTCAGAATCCTCAGGATAGCGTGTAACGGCAAGACTTAAACATCTACTACTGTATTTCCTTTTGTTACCTTTTCCAACGTTTTATAAGCTTATGTTTAAATAGAATGAAATTATAGAAAATATTTCACCCAGAGGCAATCCAGAGACTTCTGATTTAAAATAGTGTCTGGTTCATACTCATGACACGGCCTTTTCGAATTCATACAGTGATTATGATGAAGACACCAAAACAGTGAAAATTCAGAGAAGTGCAACACAGACAAAGGGCCAAGCACAGAATCTGGGAGAAATAATCGCTGGTACAGCTGGGTCCAAAAGCACAACGAGTACCCATTTGTGCTTTGTTATTTGGAAACCATGCAAACCTGCAATTGTGGATATAGATACCTAGATGCTACTAGTCGCAATCACCTCAGTATCTTCACCATGTGCTCCTGAGGTCCGAAATGCAAGCTGCAAAGCAACTCTGAAACTAGCTTCTGCTTTCTCAGGGAGACAATGTAAAGCATCAGCTTTGCCACCATCAGTGCTTCTTCCTACATCCATTCCAACTACCATGCTCAGAAAACGACTGGGATTGCAATATGAGTGGTCTGATGAAGGTCTCTTGTACCTTATCCTCTAATTCTGAGATGGATACGGGCATGAGAGTAATGCATTAACCTGCTGTAGACAAAAGTAGGAAGAGGACAAGCCCTGGAAGCAGTGCATGCTGGGGAATGTAGTATTTCTACATAGATTGTCAGCCATCCAGCAGCAAATAGGCTGTCTGCTTGCAAAAAATCATGTTTGGATGAGTGTTTATACTCAAGGAAATATACATTAAAATAATAATTAGTAATTTGGATTGCGCAGATTGGCAAAACATTTAAAGGCTGACAATTTTCAGTATTGGTGAGGGTGTGGAGAAACAGACATGTTTATATATTTTTGGTAAAATTTATACTGCCTTTTTGGAAAATAATTGGACTTCCACTAATTGGATAAATATTCATATATCCTTTGATTGAATAATTTTACTTCTAGGAATCTATCTGACTAAAAAGACATTTTGCTCACATATGCAAAATGCTTTGTGTATATGAAGATACACACAGCAGTGTTGAGTATAACAGTACAAAAACTGGAAACAAAGTGTCTGTCATTTGAGAAATTGTTACATAAATTATTGCATATCAATCCCATAAGGTCATTAGAAAGAATAAGATAGATTATATTCACTTAGTTAAAAGATGTGCTCAGTGCAAATGACCTAATTTAAAAAGTAAGTTGTGGAATAGTATCTGTGTTATAGTTTTATTTAAGTAAGACATTTTAAAGGTTGGTGTATACACCTATTTATTTTAGTTTGCCTAACCTTTGGATCTTAGGAAATGTGTGCTCTATATAAATGTTATAAATAGTGTAATGCGTGGGGGGTGTGGGAAAATATACAACCAACTTTAAAGAAGCTAAACCTTGAGGAACCTTATTTCAGGGAAAGATAAGGCTGAAAAAGGAATCCTAATTATTTGTGCTCTATAACTCTATGTATCTATATTTTTCAAATGAGCCTTTAATACTTTTGTGATGAAAAATAAAACATAACACCTTAAGGAAATATAAAAGTATAAAGTTTTAAAGTGGTTATGTCTGAATATTCAGATTCTGGGTTTAAATTTCTTATATATTTCTGTATTTTCCGAATTTTCTATAGTGAAGACATAATAACATTATAATCACAAAACGAATCTTTTAAATTCAGCATGCCAATTTTGTTTCTTTCATCATAGTAAAGAAGAAAAAATAACTTGGAAAAAAGCACACAAATATTAACAGTGATTCCCTTCGGTTAATGACACCCAGGATAATTTTAAATGAAAACCTTCAAAACTCTGGGAGATGCTGGCCAAAACAGTTATACATTACCAGACACCTAAAATGGAAGGAATGTCAAAATGGAAAAAAGAATTAAATTCAGGAAACCAGTTTGAGATGTCCAATCAAGGATGTTACATATTGGCAAAGACTTTGCCGAAGTATCTAATTAAAGAGCCTATATAAAGCAGATAAAAGATTAGCATTTTCTCTGTGTGCTAAAAGTATGGTGCCCAGGAACTGTTGCATTCTAGACCAATGTGACAGACAATTCCGGGCATTTATGGCCATGCGTGCTCAAGCCCCATCTGCGATTCTACTAATCCCAGTAGGGCTCTGCAACGTTGTCAACGGTGTCTCCTATGGGGCCCTCAGAGGCAGTGCCACCTCTGAGCCACTGTTTACATAGAAACTGAAGGCATAGTCCATAGAGTGAAGTTTCTAGAATTCTCCTACATGCTCCTTCTGGAACGGGCATGGAAGGAAAATGACTGATCCCTAAATTCTCTAGACATTAAAGGAGCAGGGTGGACCAAAGGAAGGCTAGAGGCCTGGAATGCTAGCAAAAGCCAGCAGGCGACACACTGGTTCAGAAAAACGACACGAGTGTGGAACCTGCAGCATCACCGGTAGGTAATCTCAGGTAACAAGCTGGTTTGCTACAGAAGAAAGCAGGCTGATGGCCACACAGAAACTTTTCTTCTGATGTGCGTTTTTGCTGAAGAGATCACCCATGCAAGTATGAGTCATCTCACAGAGACTCTCAATGGTGAGAGTAAAAACTTGCCTGTTTAACTACATGCAAAATATTACATGATGTTTAGGTGTATACACTTACTGCAAAGAAATAGGAAAGCAAAGGACAGAGGAAGTAACACTGTAAAGGTGCCTGAAGAACATTTAACTGTTCATTGAGGGTTCTTTCTAAAGTGTGGTAGTGGGTGTACGGGTATATATAATAACTTTTTTTTTTTTAAACATAATTCCATGTGCTTTGAATATTGCAAAAATCATTGAAAATTAAAGCACTTAGACTCCAGATCCCCTCCCTCACTCCATGCAGCAGAATGACTGTCCCTTCTCAATTCTGGTAGAAGATGAAACATTTATCCTTTGGAGATGAGGACAAAATTTAGACTAGGTAACACAAATTCTTATCAGCGGCAAGGCTCCTGTAAAGAAAATCAGAGGTCTGAAAATCCACAAACCTGATATTACAAACTACCACTTCCCTAGTTTTCTTCCCAAGTGGGGTCTCAGAACAGTGGGAGCTGGGGCTTCACTCTCTGGGCAAGAGTCTCTCTGAGGGATTTGACCGGACCAAGAGAAAAGATGCAGCAATGCAGCCATCTGTGTCTTCCCCCAGGGCAACCATCTGGCCAGATAACTTTATAGTCAAGTCCACAGGCGGTAAGACCCACCCACACGCATGGAGATTTGTACTAGTTTGCTCTTAAGTGTGAGCAGGCAGTCAAGGATCATAACACATCTTTAACATAAAAGACTTCAAAAGAATTTAAAAAGTAACTCAGAAGAAAGAAACCGCGTAGAGAGAAGCAAAGTCCACAGTCACAATAGGAAACAACCCAAACCGATCATTTATATTCTTAGAGATCGAGAAGAAGATAACATTTATAAAGCAAGAATAGGATGCACTAAGGAAGAAGCACTAAGCAACATAAAAAAGAACTTTCCGAAATTTAAAAACATAGCAGTAATAGAAAACTAGGTAAGATAAATGAGAAAATATCTCAGAAAATATAATTAAAAATAGGACAATAGGAGAAAAAGGATGAGACATACAATACCTAAATAATAAGAATTCCCAAAGAAACAACAACAAAAAATCCAAAGTAATTTAATAAAATTTCTCAGAGCTCAAGAACAAGTTTCCAGATGAGAGATCCTTCTCTCGAATCAAGGGCTCAGCAAAACGGATGAAAATTACCCTAACAAGCTATACCATTATGACATTTCAGAACACTGGCTAGAAAAAGAAGGATCTATTCTTCTTCTTTTTTGGGGGGAGGGAAGATTATATAAATATACAAAGGATGTAAGCTCACAGTGCCATTGGAATTCAAGTTCATTTATGTTGTCAGAAATGACAGGAATTTCATGGCAATACACACTCTGAAACCACTTTCTTTTGGAACTCTCTTTAAGATTTATTGTACAGGAAAAAAAAGACAACTATAAAGTTACTTCATAATAGGAACTACCTCTGCCAATGACATGTTTAGTGATCAAGCCAGACCTACAATTTTCTGAAGTTCCTCAGGGCTCTGTTTTCCTGTCCCTGTGCTCTGACATCTGCTTTCCATCAGTGGAAGCAGCTCCTGGCGGAGACCCTGGACTCAGGGAGGCTGGGCTGTAATCACAGTCGCCATCACTACGAGGTGCGGTACAAAGACTACATAGCTCTGTCCTTGAACTTGGCTTCTCTGAGGTTGTGTCAAAAGTGAAAATCATCCTGCACTTCAGCAAATGCATTGTTGAGTAGAAGGATCTTTCAAAAGCAACCTGATCAAAGGTGCCCCAGAAAGCAGAAGTCAACTCTCAAAGTTACCAGCTTCGCTTCGTAGCGACTAGACTCTTGCACGTTTTCAAACAGGATTTATCTTCTGAGGTTCCTAAGAAAGTCATAACTACAGTCGTCCCTCAGTATCCAAGGGGGATTGGTTCCAGGACCCCTGCCCATGGGATCCATATAAGATGACCCACATATAAGATGACCCGCACAGTTCAAACTCATGTGGTTCAAGGGTCAATCGAGTCTCTATGAAACTGCACACTAATGCTCAAAGGAATTGCTGATTGAGAGCTGTTGGATGAAAAATATAAAAGAGGGAAACTGATGAGAGCATTACTGGATATAATAAGATGCAATTAGGGAGAAGTGGCCAGGAGTATATGAAGCTAAACTAAGAAAAAGAGAGTCTTCCTGGTGAGTGAGACTGGAGAAGAATTTGTTTCTAATCGAAGCCTTCTTATTACTCGTGGCACCTTAAAAAGATGCTGAGCACTTTACAGCAGTGGCAGCACCAAGGCTGAGATGCTTTAGAACCCCAAGAACTTCTACTGGTTTCCTCTCCTGGCCAACATAAACTCAGAACTAGGTAAGTGGAGAAAAATCATATAGAATATAAACAAAGGTATCTTTTAAAAACACTTTGCCGGTACACTCTAAGTAAAATGAGTGTATTTACTTGACAAATAGAACTTCAAAACAAATGCCTTCTCTCTTCCTTCCAAGTAGCTTGTTATCCCTGGGCCCCAGTTATATAAAAATTCTGAAGCAGCTCCTGGACATACTAGCATTTTGTCTCCATTTGAAATGTGCCCTACCCAGAATTTATTCTAAAGTACAGGCATAAGGTAACGATTCATCTTTTCTTTCTCTTTCCCGAAATGCTGTAGTGCTTATTGCAAAACCCAGCTTTTGCGCATGTGCTGCCACGTATGCATGCGCTTGTTCCCGAACGAGACGGGCCCCCCTTCTGATGATTACTGCTTAGATCTTCTCTCTCCTGCTGGGAAGGCAGAACTCAGCGACACTGAACTAAGTTCACAAATCACATTTCTTCCTCTGTGAGCATCGGGAAGATTCCTGGAATGTAGGCTGAGAATGGTTTGGACTGTATATAAAATGTATTTCAGTTTGGGGGAAATGAACGGAGGTTTACTGCCACTGTTCCAATATCACTGAAGAGAATGTGAGCAAGTTACCTCTCTAAACTCTGCTTCATTTGTCAAAAGAATTTAATTCAGGAGACAAGAAAAAGTAGCGACTGTTTCAAGAGGGTTTTATAGGTTCTTCCAGAGACAGTTTCATGGTCAAAGAACCTGTTCCTGCCATGTCTCTCCAGGCCTGGCCAGATGTGTCCATGGATCCACCACTTAGAACATCCAGGAAACACCCACTGCTGTTCTACTGGTCCCCTCATCCAATTTCTACCAAGAATATGCTAACAGCAAAAGCAATTCAGTAAATCCAGTCGATTAGGTTCCATAACAGGACATATATTAACATCATTGTTAAATTTATGCTCGACATGCTAAGTGTTTAATAACTGTTCTGTATGTTTATGCCTAAAAAAAAAAATATATATATATATATATATATATATATATATATATTTCAGATCTAGTAGGGAAAGCAACTGAATCATGCTCCCCTTCTCTTCTTCAGTTAGAAACCTGGCACCATGGCTGTTTGCAGCCTTGCCTTCTGAAGGCGTTATAATGATAAATTGATTTTTAAGTGAAATTTACTCTTAAAACGTTATAAACATTCTTTATCATGTTCCAAATGGCTCCACTTATAGGAATGTTCCCAAAATACTTAGGGACATTTTCTTGAAAATATTAATGCATGTCCAAGAGAACTTAATACATATATATATATATACATATATATATATATATATATATATGTATATATATATATATAGAGAGAGAGAGAGAGAGAGAGATTTACAGATTCATAGACATGTGTGTCTATACCTGTGTATACACATATGACATATGACTTGTATATGACGGAAGCCGCACATACACTGTGACATATGTTACTAGTACTTCAATAAGATGAGCAGTAGTATGGATTTAATTCAGTGCTCACTTGTTAGCTCTATCAATTTTGGATGCAAAGAGGAATCACTCAGTGTTAACTGAACGGTGGTAATGACTCCATAAAGACAGTCCAATTCCAAGTATGATAAATAATGCTACTCGTAAGCAAAGCATGCACACAATCAAATCAATTTGAATTTCAATATACAGCTGCAATGAGTGGAATGTTATTCGTCTAGCTGTGTTTCACAAGCTGCTTATGAATACTTCCTTTGGGACCATTCTGTGGTACTTTCAGAAAATCAGAAAACATACAAAGAAAGAAACAACAAATGGAATGTTATTACATCTCTGCCAGGAAGAAAGAATTTTCCTGACAGGGAGAGGCAGCCACGTGGAAGTAGAAAAATAGAGGTATCTGTTAGACCAGTGGTTCTCAAAGTGTGGTCCAGGAGCCAGAGCATCAACAAATGGAAATTCTTCTAACTTCTGTTAGAAATAGAAACGCCTGGGCCCCGCCCCATTCTTGGGTGGTGCCCAGCACCCCGTGGTGGCAAAAGCCGTCCAGGTAAGCCTATATGCTAAAGCACGAACACCGCTGTGTTGGGCTACCAGTGATAAGAAACAGCTGATGATTTTTACAGTTCACATGTGAGACTCGTCCTATGTCAGTTTTAGGGGGTTGAAAAAAATACACTTAATTATGATCAAAGTGACATAATTTCCAACTACTAAATGAAGTGTGGATTGGGGTGATTTCATAACTCAGCAATCTCCACACTGTGAAAGAGGAGCTGCACTACGGACTCCGGACAGAGGGGGAGCTGTTCTACTTATAGTGTTCCTGTTGGCTGGTCTGTCTTCAAAGGGGTCCGCTGGTCCATCCCACCGGGCCTGGGTCGCACTAACCTTCAAAGGAAGCAACTCCTCCCGTATACGGTCGTTGTTTAGCTTGGAGCCGAGCTTCCTGAGCACACCCATTTGAACACACATATTGGAATCAGCCTACTAAGGGGGAAGGGCTTTCATTTCATGACCACGGTGCTTAATAGAGTGCCAGATGCAAGGCAGAAAGTCATCAGAGAATAAAGAGCCGCAGGAAACTCAGGAGCTGGGCCAAGCTCCACCCACCTTTCTCATTTTCATGAAGTTGCCGTGGCGATGATGATGCCCCCTGAGGGCACAGACCATCATTGCTGGGGGACCAGCAGGGCCCTCTGAGGATCCCTCACTCTCCAGCGCACTCCCGTTCTCAATTTCAATCTGCCGTCTTTCTTTCGTGTCTAAAACCTTGCAAATTTAGATGATATTACAGAATAACTATTGTCTTAACTTTGTTCTCCATAGTTTCATGGTGGAGGAGTGCTGTTTGCTGGGTCCAGAGAGAAAAGACTTAAAAGATCTAGGCATAAGGGGGAGAGAGGGTGGGAGAGGGATGGAGTGGGAGTTCGAGATTAGCAGATGCAAACTATTATATATAGAATGGATAAACAAGAAGGTACTACTGTATATAGCACAGGGAACTATATTCAATATCCTGTGATAAACGATCATGGAAAAGAATATGAAAAGAGAAGATACATATGTGTATATATATGTGTGTGTGTGTAACTGAATCCCTTTGCTGTACAGCAGAAAGTAACACAACATTGTAAATCAACTGTATTTCGATAAAATAAAATTTTAAAAATCTAGTCATAATTACCATTCGTGGGAATATAATGTGAACTACCGATTTATACATATGGACTTTTCCTTTCTATATAAGTAATGATCAGGGTCTTAAAGAAAAGGGAAAACAATTTAAAAAGTTTAAGAAGCTCCAAAAAATCATCTATAAGGGAAAAAAGCTGTGGAGAGAAGGAGGCGATTTTACTGAGGTTTCAAAATGGAGAAACTCTGTCCCCCAAATGTAATTATGTTCCTCAGAGAATGACTCCCCCAATCCAAACATCCTGAAACACTTGTTTGGGAGGTGGAATCTGAAGATTCCACCATATAAGGCTCTCCCAGCCCAGGGGGCTAAGGTGACACCAAGCCTAATGAGAAAATAGGAGAATTTTTTGTTTTCTTTTTGGTGTCACCATATGGAATTCCAATCTAATTTTTCCAATTTGTTCCACTGCAGCTGGGCCATGCTATAACATACCAACAGTTGTTAACAGTTCTAGTTATTATAGGTTAAAATTCCATCTTTTTACATTTTTTTTCCCTTGAGATAATCACACTTTAACGGGGTATAAGTTACATTTTCTGTGGAGCCTTTCCTGAACAAACTATAAATTGCAGCTCCCTTGCCAAACTCCTCTTTTATTTCCTGTTTCTTTTCTCCTACAGCACATTTCATCACTCCAAAATTACATATTTTATGTTTTTATTTGAATTATTTTTTGTCTCCCCCACTAGCATGTCAGAGATTTTTGTTTGGTCAACTCTTGTATCCACAGTGCTAGGAGAGTGAGTGACACAGGGTAGACACTGAAAGATTTGTTGAAAGAATAAATAAATGAATATTCTAGGTGGTGATAATTCCTAGATCTAAATGCTGACTCAACTGCGCTAGAATGTAAAGCATTGAACACAATGGTGATATGGGATGTGAAGTAGGAGTTTTCATACACAGGCCCTCAAATCTCACTACCTCCATCCATTTGGACACTTTACCTAGAACGAGGAGACTCTAGAAACTGCTGGGGAGAGCTGCCACAGTCAGGCTACATTAGTAAAATTCCTCGCAGAACGGAACTGAAAGGCAGAGCCAGACCACTAAGTGATTACAACCATACTGACTTCTAATTGGACTCACTACCAAAATATTTCCGATATGGTGTTCATCCAGAGATGCTGAAATGCTGACACAAACACACACACTACAAAGCTATGTATCATCACAAAACCAATGCAAAATGCTGAGCCTGCCTGTCAGGGATGCTAATTCTTCAAAAGATTAGCTTCCCAGCTCTATGAAAACATGGATAATTATAGCATGATGTTTATTATGCTGTAGCTAGCGAAGCACACATTCATTATAATGCAGTTTTCTCCCCTTGGGGCTTCAGTGCAAATATAGACGTTATACTTTGGACAGGATCACGAAGGCACAGAGCCTCAGTCTGGGGGATTAAGCAGGGAGGGGATGCTTGGCAGAACTGACCGCGGCCTTGGCATGGGTGAGTGGCTTTGTCTCTCTGCCAGGCCTTGATGTCACCTCCCGATGCCACGAGGCTGGACTTCCCCTTCAGCTCACAGTCATGATCAGCGTGATGACAAGGTACATGCGAGACGATCACCTCATTTCTCAAGGATGTTACCGACAAACAAGAGTTAATAGAGCCAGACTGAGCCATGATCACAAAAGAGAGCATCAGGTCAGGTGCGTTCACCAAAGAACAGATGCCAAAGATAGAAGAACGTGTCCACTGGGGCTCACGAGTAAATTCTAAATGACAGAGTGTTTCCCCAGACACGCGGAGGTGAGGTGTCTTCAGTCCCTGCTTCACCACTGTCATCTGAGGGGGCTGAGCAGTCATGAAGACCCTTGGCAGGATGCAGGGCACACAGGGCTGATCCAGACTTCCAGGAGGAAGCACGATTGTGCAGCTGAGAGTAGCACTCCCACCAGGAAGGTGGGCAGTGAGGCACGTGCCCAGCCGCTCAGAATCTGGCTATTTCCCTTCAATCTGTCTGCTCCTCTCCAATCAGACCAGGCACCATCTGAGCAGGGTGTTGGGAGAAAAACACCACCAGCTAGTCGTTCACTTCAGACCGTCTCTATGTCAGTGCATCTTAAACTACTTGGAGGGTCTTTGTATTCCTTTACTGCTTTACTCAGAAAAAATGATATGCCACCTACTCTGCATCAGGGAGTGGGCTGGGGATGCAGGACGTCATGAGCCCTGTCCTTGAAGAGCCCAGGATAGCTGGGAAAACTGACTTGTGATTAGATCCTTACAGTGCACGGTGAGAGTGCTGCCATTATGATTAAAAAATATAAACATAAAAGACCCAGTGGGCTGGGAGTGCAAGGAGGGAGCGATGAAGACTCTCTAAGTATGAAAGGAAATAACTTATGAAACGTGGATAGAATTCATATGATGCTTTAAGGATAGATAGGTAAGTACCATCCCACGAGACATGTTAGGCAGATTTAGTAGAGTGTGGTGTGCTGAACAAGATAGAAAGAGATGGAAAGACAGAAGGCACTTAACATTCATAATCACCTAATGTTTGTGACATACTAAAGGGACAGAAGGAAACATCAGGTATCTGGTGAGCTGTGGGGGTGTTCGTTAGGGGTGTTTGTTATTGCATCCCACAGACAGACCACGTGTTTTAGGCTCAGAAACTGTCTATCTCTGGCCCCCTGAGTCTGGTCCTCATAACTGCACCCTCAGTGAGGAAGGCTGATGTGGCAGACAGAAGATATGAATGGGATGCAAACCAGGATTCTTGAAGTGTGGCTCCTTATTGAAGTGAACAGACATTTCTTAGGTGGTGAAGGACTGAATTGAAACAAAACTCAAAACCAGAAAATGGAGAGTTGAGAAAAAAGCAGAACGCAGTACTGTTTGCATTTTCTTACACTTGAAGGGAGTTTATTTGCAGAGGAAAACAACTTTCTAAGTTGTTTTAATAATTAGTCTTTCTAATCCAAGAACCAACAGCAACAGCATCAATGAAGAGCATCACGTTCTGCTCTGAATTCACATGGTCATCAGACATCTGCCAAGATATCAGCTCTTAAGGTCATAAGATAAAGACCTAACTTTAAAAGTTCCTTGAGTGTGGTTTCCGGTTGAGCTTAGACTCTCTGGCCTATTTAATGGAACTTATGCAAGAAGTATATTTACTACAGAAACTTGTCAAAGACTTTGGGACAGAGAGGTAGAAACAGAAAATGGTTCCAGCGTCTGAGTCAACGTTTCAGGGTCACTTCCTGCCCAGGAGGAACAGACTCTCTTGAACTTGCCTAATCATTCCCTCCCCCCATGTCACTGCTCAGTTATTGTTCCGTTTGTTTGCAGTCCTAAGTTCTATGACTTTACTGTAAGCCATCTCAAACCTTTTTGAATGTGGTGAGTCAATGCATTTAATAAAGGCAAACTAGTCAGTGCAATGTCATCAGAGCAGGGCTCCAGCCAAACCAAGTGAAAGCCGGACTGGCTGGTGCTAGAACTTGTAGAAGAAGCTTCTAGCATCACTACCAAGACTGTGGGATTTGTTCACTTCATAGGAAAACATCAAGAGCCCAGCTTGACGCTTCTGACTCCAGTGCTCGTTCTGTACGTGGGTACCACTCTCCTCGGCCCTCCAGCCTGTACTGAAAGTGTAAGAGGATGTGTCTACTTCATTCTCATAGTAGGAGGCAGAAAGGAACAACGTGTCAGTAAGATTTGTCTAGAATAATTTGAAGTCCAACTACAGAAGGCCTTAGTGAGTTTTGGGTAATTTTTTTTTCCTTTTAAATTAACGAAATTTCAAGGTTATCATGTAAGAATGCCACTCTCACTTGCATCCCGATTTGCCTTCTTGGATAGCAGAGAAAAAGGCTGAATTACAGGAAGAGGCCAAGAACCGTATTCAACCCTCGGTATGCCCGTGGGAGTATGTTTAGTATGTGGACCTTACCTGCTGTGTACGATAAAGGAGAAGTAGTTTAGAACTGCTGGGCTAGAAGAATGAAAATGGGCCTTGCTATCAGACAGTCCTGTTTCTAATCCTGCCTCTGCCACTATGACTTCGGTCAAGTTACTTAGCTTCGCTGCACCTTGGTTTTCTTATCTGAAAATTGGGAAAACAGTAGCTACCATTCAGTGGGATAAAATGATATAACGCGTAGGCACTCAATCTATGACTTATTTCCTCTTCATTCCTGGAGTGTTCTGAACCATTACTATACAAACTAGGAAACTTTTGGTTGCAAATAACGGAAGAGCCAACTCAAACTGGGGTAGACCACATTGAATGTACTGGCCCCATAATTGAAAAATTATGTCGGCCGGGCTTCGTGGATGTTGTTATGTATTGGCTCAGAGGGTCACCAGAAAACTGTTAGTTGGCACCCCTCAATTCTGCCTTCAACAGAGCCTAAGTGCCTTCCTATTACAAGATGGGTCCAGGAGGATGAGCTTCGGGAAGGAGAGAGAGAGAGAGAGATCACTATGTGAATGTCACTCAAATACGGACGTTATGCAGAGGGAGAGTGAAGGTATAGATTAGATGCTGGGATGGGGGCAGCAAAAGTCCACTACAGCAACCATAACGCTGGCATTATAGAGTCCTTATGGAAATCCTTTATGTTACATTTATTCTACAAAAAATATACAAATAAATGTGTCCTGTGTAGAGACAGAGAAAGAGAGAGAGGAGATGAGAGGGAGTCGGGAGATATTAAAAGAGAGAGAAGATTTTAGTCTACAGAGAAGGGAGAGAAGCCATAGATCAGGGCCCACCCACCGTGACCCAGTCCCATCACCTCTTGGACTGGAAGCTGGGGAGTCAAGGATAGTGTTTATCTTCTCTTCAGAATTCATCCAGTAGTTTTCTTCTTTCCATAAAATCACACAGCTAGATATAACGGCCAAGAAAGAACGGATATATTTTCCCCACGCGTGCGCACACACGCACACACACTCCCCAACACCAAAAATCCCTTTATTGAATCCTTCATATTTCATATTGATATCATCAAGTCAAATCTCAGACCCACAAGAATCCCAAGGATTCATTATACTCTTGACATTTCTGGAGCAGTATTATACATAAAAACGCTTCTGATTAATGTTTATCATTGGATCCTGACTGGATTGGAGAGGTACACATACTAATACACTTTCTAAAACATTAGTTCTTAACCCGTCCATAGCATTTACCAAAGAGCAAACATTCTTCACATCTGAAATAAAGGAAAGGAAACCGAGGCTCAGTGAATTAACTCCCAGATATATAGTAAATGATCTGCCAATTACAATATATAGGGATTGTGTCTCCGGAAACTTCCAGAACGGTCACACACTCAAAAACTTTACCTTGCTGTTTCAAATGGGATGCTTTATCCCCATTATTATTTTGTAAAGATATAGTTTGGTCAAATGTGCACATGGAGGAACATTATAAGGAAAGGTTTTATGAAATTCTCTACTATAGCTAGGGACGAATGCTCTAGAAATTGTTGTCCGTTGTATTCCATAACGATTCCTCTGAAGATGCTATGGGATTCCTTGGTGGAGACTGTACTTCTTGACATCTGGCTTTATTTTATCCTCCATACTCTGTAAATTTCGAACTGTTGATATTTTCCTCTTTGCTTTGACCAGTGGAAGCTGTGGAAGCTACAACCAGACAACCACACCCGTGACCCGCCATTGGCTACACTGCGAAACAAAATGGCAGAATAAACTTGTGCTTGGCACGTTTTTCTTTTCCTACTCATGTCTTCTCTCCAACCAAATATTCCAACAAATTTATTTCATGTAGTGTTAATATTAGTATTTTCAGGAGATACCTCAAATCCCTTTGGATGAAGTGAAAGAATAAACAAGTGAATGAAACAGAAAAAGTGAGTAAATAAATCTCTCCCACCAGCTTTGAGCACAATCTCAACCTGAAGCTCTCATCTTGCTTTTTAAACTCCCTTCTGGATATTTTCCAGTTAAATGACCTACAACTGACTCAAAAATCTAAAATAAAACCCATCATTTTCCTCACAAAAAAGTCTCCTCCTTCTGATATCCCATCGAAATGTGTTTTGATTATTTTTATGATATAAATAATTATGCGTATTATAATTAATGGTAGGATGTTGGGAAAGGGGATTCCACCTCCATAATCTCCATTAATCTCCTTACAACACTATAAAATACTATTATTTAATATAGAACTTGGATTCTTTTCCTTAGTCTCATTTCAAATATGGATCATAGCTTGTTTAGCATGCATTTTAAGTGTCTAGATGTGATATGGCCCCTATGCTTCGTGCTAGGAATACAAAATCAGATGGCACAATCCGTGCCCCCTAAGAAATTTAAGCAATCTGGGCATCACCTTTGACTCTTTCATTCCCTCACCCTACGTATTTCGTCACCGAATGTAATCGAGCCTTCTTTTGCATTGTCCCGTGGGACCCTTCTTCTATTCTTGCACAAGCATCATTGTTTAAAGTTCTTTCATCTTATTTTTAGACCACTGTGATTTCTTCCTCACTTATTTCTCTAAATCTTAGCCCCAGCCTTGTCATCCTTCTTTCTGCCCACTACTCCCAGGTTAATAGTCTCCAAATACCTCTTGGCCCTCTCTCTCCTTCAGGTAGCTCTACTTCCCCATCTTAAGGTACAGCCTTTTACAAGCACCAGTTCAACTCTCCTGCCTGCTCCCACAGCAGCCTCTGCCACGCTGCATCACTTCCATTTCCCAGCAGGACCGCACTTCCTGCTTCAGAGAGAAGGAGAAGCCTCAGATTCCTGTCACCCCCACCTTCCCCCAGCCCACCCCTTGCAGGATGCCTATTTCTCTCATCTACCCATCCTTCATCCCTTCCTCTCAAGGGGGAGTAAAATGTGCTCGTTGATTCTTCCGGAATCCCAAGTCAGTATAGATAATACGTGCTTTGACAAAGTCTACTTTGGCAGCCCTGACAGATAGAAGGAATAACACTGCTAGATTCCTTTTTGAGAAAGGAACAGAGAAGACTGGTAAATATGATCACTGTGGTCACACCTACAGTAGGAGTGTATTTACTGTGGGAAACTAGCTTCTGCGATTAATCTACAGTGAAAACATTTAGACCTGACCTAAGTTAAATAGACAGATTTACTTAAAGAGTCTTGAAACCACTCACTCGGGTCAAGTTTAGAGGTAAAATCAATGTAATTTAATTTTCGATGGAGAAAATATGGGCTGGAAGATACATTAGATTAAATATAACTTTCAATTATTTATACGGTCAAAGATGGAGGGACTCTTCCAATGAAACTTTTGATACAAATCCCTCTGATTAGCACCAGATCCCATCCCATCTGAAAGAGGAGCAAGAAGCAGGTGTACAGAACAGAAGAGGAGAGGCAGTTACCCCCATGGGATGCCGTGGCAGGTTTACCAGGAACAAGGGCTCCCTCCGACGTTGTCCTTTTCCTCCAGTTATGAAATTGCTGCTTCTTCTACTGCCGCCGCCTCCTCCCACTACTCAATATTTGTTTCCCTTGAAATGTCAATTTTGAAAAGGTTACGATTCACTCTTAAGTATGCATCCCTGAGTAAGCATTTGAAAAAAATGCAATCAGATCTCATTAAGGGGTTCTGCGACAGAATTCTTGGTACACCACTCCCCATGCAAGCTAATGTCAGTGTAGCTGAGGGCGTGCAGCAGGAATTATACAGCTGTTGCTAATCGAAGAAATTTACATAGATTCATTTACCCTTTGAGGGTCTCTCCACACACGCCCCACCCCCGCCCCACCACAGTAGCCTCTGTAAAGGATGAAGTGACAGAGCAATAGATGGTTCTATGTGGGCTCTCTCTGACGGGCCCTTTGGTAAAATCAATCCTTACGTGCAATGAATACATCTTTAATACAACCATTTACATCACCAAACAAATGCAGCTATTAAACCAGAGTATCTCAGCAATTCTCTGAAGGCCTGTATTCATTTCATAAAATCTGAAGATATACTCAGGAATGAGAGTAAACAAGTAACCTGCACGGGATGGACAGAGTACTCTTAAGAATGAAGAGTGAAAAAATAGCACAACTGTTCAGTCTAAGACCTTTGCAAAGAAAGCAAAACCAATTGGAAAAGTTCTGGATAGCTACCTTAGAAGGATGGGGGTGTGCCTGGAGATTTCCAATAAATGAAGAATGCCATGGGGGTTAATTGATGTCAGTAGTGCAAGGCTGAGAAGGCCACTCACTGTGGATGGAAGATGAATAATTTGTTCCTTTCAGGGCTATTTTCTGAATGACCTGTGTTGATTCCCAATCAGCAGACAGAATTAGTTAGCACTGCCCACGTGGCCCTTCAGGGCCTGCTGAGTTTTCAATCCACTGCCATTTGGTTGAATTATTCCCTAAATGAATCAATCACTAATTCATAATTAGATCCAATGACAACATAAATCTCTGTAGTGGAAACTTTGGAAATGACAACGTGAGTCTTAAGACAAATCAGAGACACAGCATGATTGTTAGTCGCAAAACCAGTTGAATCTTGGCTTAAAATCTTGGTCAAGATACATCAGCTAGATTTTTGAGAAGTTTGGTGTGATGAACCGAATACTTCTTTTGTTCATTTATCCTCGTTTTTCATATACATACACAGTGACTCTTCTAGCGCAGTAGGATCTATCAATGTCATGGACCTAAAACATCTTGTCCTCACTTCTACGTTATAGAGAATATTATATGAAAGCAACTATTGTTACTTTAAGGCCAGATTATTATCCTCGAGAACCAAAGCCATACAGGAGAAATTCCTTGTGGCTATGCTAAGACTCTATAAAATAATGGACTATAAAATAGTAAGGCCAAGCCAGCTGGATTTCTAACTCATCCTCCTCTCTGTGAGGCTTGGAGAAGTCTCGGTCTCTGAAGTAATGTTATTGGCATCACATTGCTTCTTTGAGTCCTTGCCCCACTGCACACTCCAGTACAGCTGACCGTACACGTACGTGTGTGAAACAAAGTACGGTGGGTGTATTACTTCCTTACCCTCTGCCGATGTGCAGAACCCTGGGGTGCCCTTGTCATAACCCAGAGATCTCATGGGAAGGCTGTGACAACCAGGATGTGAGCCTTTCCATTTCCCTTTCCCTGGATCAGGAAAATATCTCCCCATCCTAAACATTTTGATTTCTGGTACGCAACAGTCAATACCAGTGGGTTATTTCATTACTCTCTCTCACAAGTTTGCCTAGCTGTTCCCTTCTCGCCGCACTACCTTACTTTGTATCTGTTTAGGTGAGTCTAATGGATACTGAGGAATACGGTCAATACTGAGAAGCGTGGTCGCTGTGCTATTGGGATCAAAGGGCCAGTACTCCCCAGCCCTCTCTCGCCAAACACAGTATGGAGATGAATACAGGTCTCATGTCTGAATATGATTAGATCTTACCGCTGAACAAATCCTAGACCATTGCCTTTCTGAGCTCTTTGCTTCCTATTCACTCTCAGCCCCACGAGGGGATGAGGGTAGCCATGCAGCTTGAACGTCGTTGCCACCACTGCTTCCTAACAATTGTCTGATCCAGGGAACACTTGCCTAATCTCAACCAAAACATGGAGAACTTCTTGTCCTACATTCAAAATGTTTTAACGGCAATTATGGCACATAAGAATTCAGACTTCCCCGGACCAAGAAATAAAATGATTTAGGGAAAACCTTAACTAAAATCTTATCTAGGAATAAAGATTTTGATGACATCAGCTCAAGATGTTTTCCGGTTTCTAGAATCCTTTTTTTCTTGAATTGACAACCCCTAAGGACTCTGCGTTAACGAGTCTTCTGAGATAAATTGGAACTGATGTTGTGGAGAATCGGAGGCTGCAATCCAGGTCTCGATCCTATCTGCTCATTCTGTCAATCATTCAGCTACACTGCCAACAATTAAAGCAACTCAAGATGACTTGCAAGTGAGGTCAAGGGGCTTGCTCTCTGCGTTTCATTCAACACGGACGCGTCCTTGGCCTCAGCCGTCTTCTGCAAACCGTTTAAAGGGATGTATGTGTGCCTCTCAGAGACACACGAGACTTACTGCCTATTTACCGTAATCATACTTATGGTGATAGAAGGACTCCTCCACAACTCCAGAACTTTCCTGCTTTCATAGCTAAGCACTGGCTCAATGATACACACACTCCCAGGCAAGAAAAAAAAAGTTAGAAAATTCTACAGAACCAGTTACGTAATCACAAAGATTAATCGTTCTTCCAAAAACAACATTTAAAAACAGCTGGTGTGTGGCCTCTCTACCCACCGGTTATCTCAGAATCATGGAATCAGAGCAGGGAGAAACCTTGAGAGAACAATCCCTCGGTCCTTAAGGAAGACTGTGGCTAAATCATCCCCGACAGAAGTACATTTGTCCTAATTTTAATGAGCTCCAGGGACAGAGCTCTTACAACTTTCTATTCTGAATAGAGAGAAATCTTTTCTTACAGCTAAACAATCTCTTCCTTTAGAGCTGCAGTCTATTCATGGTGCCTGGCTATTGTCTGAGATGGAGAAGAACCTCTCTAACAATTTTTATATCACACACTCTTTCCACAGAAATGGAAATAGCTTTCTTCCTTGAGGACTCTATTTTCCCAAAACCTTAAAAATATTAAAATAGTTTTGAGACATTCACTTGCTTCTCAAAGTTTTCTCTATTTCTTCTTAGCCCTTAAGTCCAGACTTAGATATTATTTTCCAGTAGAAGTCTAACCAGATCTGAATAAAATAACAAGTCTCTGTGCTGCCTAGAATGTTTGCCCCTAATCACGTGTGTACTTGAAATGTGGCGAGTGTGATTGAGAAATGGAATTTTTAATTTTATTTAATTGTACTCGATTTAAATTTAGATCTAAAGACTGGTATTGGCTGCAGTGTTTGGAAGACTTGACACGTGTGGGACAACTTGGGTTTGTGAATCTGCTTTTTCAAATGTAAATTTTTTGACATAAATAACATTCAAGTATTGCTGATGAAAATTTAGCACCTGCTTTGAGATATCTTTCCGTGTATAATACACAGAGGACTGGGGAGACTTTAAAAGGATTTAAGTATCTCATTAATATTTTTATATTAATTACATGTTGAAAGTATAATATTTTGTATATACTGGATGCTATGGACTGAATATTTGTGTACCCCCACCAAAATTTTTATATGTTGAAGCCCTAATCTTCAGTGTGATGGTATTTGGAGGAAGGGCCTTTGAAAGGTAATTAGGTCACAAGGGTGGAGCTCTTGCTATGACCCAACCTGGCTCAGACTTCCAGCCTTCAGAGCTATGGGAAATAAGTATCTGTTGTTTAAGCCAACCAGTCCGTGGTATTTTGTTATGGCAACCAGAGCTGACTGAGACACTGGGTTAAATAAAATATATTATCAAAATTAATTTTACCTTTTTTTTTCTTTTACTGTTTTTTCACCTAACCGATCACAATCCCGAAAATAATCCCTTAACAAGAGTTCTATCTCTTATTATATTTCCCCTCATAAGCTTCATCAATCTGCAGGATTAAAAGGTTGAGAGAGGAGGTACTTCCTTGGTGGTGCAGTGGTTAAGAATCTGCCTGTCAATGCAGGGGACACGGGCTCGAGCCCTGGCCGGGAAGATGCCACATGCCGCGGAGCAACTAAGCACATGCACCACAACTACTGAGCCTGCGCTCTAGAGCCTGCAAGCGAGCCACAACTACTGAGCCTACGTGCCACAACTACTGAAGCCCATGCGCCTAGAGCCCGTGCTCCGCGACAAGAGAAGCCACCGCTCGCAACAACTAGAGAAAGCCTGTGCACAAGACACGAAGACCCAACGCAGCCAAAAATAAATAAATAAATAAATTAAAAAAAAAAAAAGGTTGAGAGGAAAGGAA